>NC_134708.1:89937072-90550822 GCF_043290135.1 Rhipicephalus microplus | reverse complement strand
ATTTTCTTGATGTTACCATAACGATGGAAGAAGAGAAGCTCTCTACAACCCTATAACGCAAACCAACGGATCGACAACAATAACTCCATTACCAAAGCGATCACCCACGCCACTGTGAAAACAGTATTTCATACAGCCAGGCTCACCGGTGTAAGCGAATCTGCTCTAGAGACGCTGACTTTGACACGAGCTCAAAGAGGGTAAAACTTGTGCTCGAGAAACAAAAATACCCCCCACATGTAATTAATGAAGCTGTTAAAAAAGCGAGAAAACTAAAGCGTGAAGACTTACTTATGAAGCGACCACCACGAGAAGACCCACAACGAACAAACCTCTGCTTGACTTACAGCACAAACTTTCCCAATGTAAACAAAATCCTTAAACGACATTACAACATTCTGGAACAAAGTGAACGTCTGAAACGCGCATTCCCATCCGCTCCAGGTGTCGTTTACCGACGACCACGTAACCTCAAAGACACCCTTGTCCACTCCCAAATCAACACATCACCCCCCAATTATTCATGCCGCCCTTGTTTAAAGCCACGATGTCTTGTATGTAAGGCGATGCGAGAAACAGACAGAGCAACCAGCACGCAATCCAAGTTTTCGATTAACATACGAGGAAACCTAACATGCGATTCCTCTAATGTGGTATACCTACTCGAATGCAACGTGTGTGGTATGCAGTACATCGGACAAACAGAAACACCATTTAGGATTCGCTTCAATAATCACAGAGCCCATGCGAAATCAGCCCCAAGTCTACCTCTATCAAAACATCTCAATCTTCCCGACCATGCATTCGACAAACTATCAGTAACGCTCTTAGAGACGGGATTTAAATCAAATCGAGAACGTGAACAACGAGAGTCATACCTTATCCACCGATTTAACACCTTCGATAGAGGAATAAATGAGAATCCTGGTACACTTGCAGCAATTAAAGCATTAGAAAACAATAGCGGCAACAATGAAAACAGTAACTGAGTTCACGGCACTGCAGCTGCGAAGGGCACTGGACAACCCAAAACAATTCCAAGTGTAACTACTCTTCCTAAGTGCAGCTGTCGTCTGTTTTCTGTTTTATGTTACTACCCAATCAATTGTGCCATGCATGACATGCCCAACAGCAACCATGTGCACAGCCGGGAGGCCCCCACTACACGCGTAATCCAGAAGCGGGCAAGAAATTAGCATTGCACCCGCTTGCACAGCCTACCGCAATACGGGGCATCCCTCCTTTTACGACGAAATGTTGACAGGGCGCGGAGTAGTTAAAGGCTTAGGACTTCCTGAAAAGCTCTTTTTTGCCCCACACCGAACCGCCAGTGCCAGGAGGGGCCGTCTGATCGGGAGGAATGCGTTAGTGAACGGAAACATACACAGACCGCTGACATCAGAAAGGTGAAGGGGAGAAGGGGGAGAGAGATGAAGGGGGAAGTGGAGGAAAGAGTGGAGGGGGGAAGTGGAAGGAAGAGTGGAAGGGGGCAGCCGAGGGGCGTCCACCGTATATTATTTTTCTCTTCTTCTCTTTTTTCTTCTTTTTCTTTCCTTTTTTTGTCTTTTTTTCCTCTTTCCTTGCCCTCTGATTTGAGATTGTATAAAGCTGAGCACCAACAAACTGTATCTTTAATCCTGATGAAGGCAATACTCTAGGCCGAAACGTCGAAATAAACCGATAAACCACGTTGTGACCGCTCACGGAGGATCTACTGGACTATATATATATATATATATATATATATATATATATATATATATATATATATATATATATATATATATATATATATATATATATATATATCCTGTGTTATTTGAAGGTCGCAGGTGCGGATCCTGCCCACGGCAAGTTATATTTTCGCCCACTTTTCTTTCTTATCATTTACATTACGATTGGCCAAATAACTTCCCCTATACCTTCCTTGGCTATATTGTCTAATAGACCTCATTATTACTGTGTAAAACACGAAAATTGAGCCCTTAAGTATACACTTCTTTCCCTTATTCATTAACGAGGGTCTCACACTGGCACACTTGGTGCATTTAGGTTGTATACGGGGGCTATTGGTCAGCTGCCAGTTAGTAATAAGTTCACGTGCTACGTGACGCCAAACAGGCTCATCTAAAAGTGTGCCAAACCCACCTCCATGGCTACTAGTGGCGCTGACTACACTCTCATGTTCAAATTGACATAGATACCCAATAAAGTGGCTGGGGGGTTGCTGTCATGGTAGCTCAGTGGTATAGCATTGAACTCGTTATTCGAAGGTTGCAGGTTCGGATTCTGCCCACGGCAAGTTATCTTTTCGCCCACTTTTCTTTCTTCTCATCTACATTACAATTGGGCTAATAACTTTCCTTATATCTTCCTTGGTATTATTGTCTATTAGATCTCAATTATACTGTGTAAAATACAAAAAATGAGCCCTTAAGTATACACTTGTTTTGTATATGTATATATATATATATATATATATATATATATATATATATATATATATATATATATATAGAAACTACATGAAAGTGCTACCGTATAGGGAACGGGAAGAGAATCATATTTTCTGCTTTTTTTCTTCGCAGTTTCGGCGGCCAGTCTAGCCTTCTTCGCAGAATGTTAGGGAAATGGCACAAGACACAAAGCGCAGCAGAGGACCACCCACCAAGTTTAGGGGTACGCGGAAATAAAACAACAAAAGGTAACAAAAAAAAAGAAACCCAGAAACAACTTAATCAATCGCTTTGCAGAGTGCTTCTTAGCGGCTGCGCCAAAATTGTCGAAAGAAGTGCAGGCAAAGAGGCGCCGTAAATAGGTGGTTTATTCCTACGTTTTCTTCATTTGTTAAATAAAAATGTCTATCTGACCTAGTGACGAAAGGGAATAAGTTGCAGCAGCATTTAGTAGGGGCACGATCTCAGAAACAGCCTTCCGGATTCTGCGAAATAGGGAGGTACAACAACACACAATCGCCTTTCTCCCAGCTCACACGGGAAAGATCGAGAGTGCTCCATTCAACCTCATCGGGAAATCCCACACAGATGCGTGAGGAGTCGTCAACCGCGCAGCTTTTGAACAGCATGGCGACGATATTCAGGAGAACAAAGGTCCCCTAACGACGTACTATGAACTTGGCAAGAAATCTTATCTGAGCAGGCGATAGTGTCTGCCACCGCACAGTAAACTGAACAGGTCTCAGGCATTGACGCTCAGACACCTGCCGGTCAGGGCAAATCCCAGTCCCGCACTCATGCACGAAATAAACCCAGGAATACAGACGTCAAGTGCATGCGCGCTTTTCTCATACTTTGCCAGCTTATATCATAAGCTCTAGCAGTTCCTTGCGTTACTGGTTGAAAACGTTACGTCGGCAAAGTGGGAGGCTGAGCTACGAAGTACAATTTAGGGACTAAGCCATGTCCAGTCCGATGGGCCCAAGGCGTGGTGGACAGGTCAGGTCTATCTGTCCCGAGGTGGGAGCGGCCCGTCACGTGCTTGTTCACGCCCGAACGGACCTAAATAAAGTTTTATATACCATACCATATTCGCAGAGTGAATAATGATGAGTGGGGTGAACCTTCGGATGGTTTTATTGGTACACCGTCAATCGTCCATCCATTGGCCGCGTCCATTCATCTGTTCGTTTTGTCTGTCTGTTGATCTGTGCATCTGTCTGTCTGTCCGTCCACTCGTCCATTCTTCTCTTTGTCTATCTGTCCGTCTCTCTGTTCATATGCCCATTTGTGTGTATATCTGTCTGTTTGTCTGTCCATCTAGTGAACACTTGAAGTACCGCCAACTCGCATCTTTTCATTAAATATCCTTCATTTACAAGTACCGCCTTCCAGCAGACATTCAGAGCACTAAAAAATAAGTGGCTACCTACAACTACTACATACTTCGATGACGCACGACCCACGGTTTAAAGAGCTTAGCCTCTAAATGTAAAAGAGAATTACCACCTGTGCACATCACACATACAGAGTCCATGTTCAGGTAGTTAGGCGGTTGTTGCTTAGTGCCTTGCCGGAGACACTCAAGCAATACATAGGACACGCTACAACTTTAGATAACTTTTTCGTCAATACTATGGAGAAAGTGTCTCGCCTTCTTTTTAAATGCGAAGCATTTTTGGCGAACTTCGGTGACTTTGAGCGTATCTATCTATCTATCTATCTATCTATCTATCTATCTATCTATCTATCTATCTATCTATCTATCTATCTATCTATCTATCTATGTATCTATGTATCTATGTATCTATGTATCTATCTATCTATCTATCTATGTATCTATGTATCTATGTATCTATGTATCTATCTATCTATCTATCTATCTATCTATCTATCTATCTATCTATCTATCTATCTATCTATCTATCTATCTATCTAGCCGCCCACGACTTTAAGCTCTCCTGGCCGTTTGGATATTGGTATCAATAACAAACTTGGTAGGATATAACATAACTGTATGACGAACATAACTGGCTAGTCATAACATGAAAATTATGATATGTATGTCATAAATGTCGTGATTTACATTTCATGGTGTTGCTGCTTCTGCGGTGGTTTAATTCACAATATATGTTGCAAAACAGGTATGGTATAACATGACTGCATGGAGAAGGCAAGTGACCGACCCTAACATCAAAATCTTGACATGTGTGTCATGTAAAAACATTACTACATGCTACGCTCATGATGCTCTCGCGGCCGTTTCACTAGCTTCACATGCACCAAATTCGGTATTACGTGACGCGAACGGACGACATAAATAAATGACAAGACCAAACATGATGATCATGGCATGCTTGTAATGTAACAACATGACTACATCCCACACTAATGAGGCGCTCGCGGCCGTATCGCTACCTTACCATACGCCAAATTTCGATATTACGTCACGTTAATAGATGACGAAGGCATGTGACTGGTGCAAACATGATAATCTTGAGATGCGTGTGATGTAAGAACATTATTACACGCCAAACTCAAGGCTCAAATACACTTCAACGTGAGCCGGCGTGCGTGCGCGCCGGCGTTCGTTTTATCCCCTCACGCCGGCGAAGCCATGCCAGGCACCGATATCCCCCTAGAAGAAATGAATGGATCTGCCCACTGACCTTCAATTGTTGATCTGCATGCCATACACTTGCAGGTGTGCCCTGCGCTGCATTGCATTGACGCATGCGCGTTTGACCACACACGGCACTCCTCCGTCACGAAGAGAGGCAGACGCGCTGGTGTCCAAGTAACGTCGTCGGCGCGAAATGCAGCTTGTCGCGTTTCGCGCCGGTTGCCACCGAGCCGCGCCGACAGGCGCTAGTCGCGCAGGTCGCGCCTGGCGTCACACTATAGCGTGCTCGCGTTTTGGTAGCGTGGCGTCACTGTGACCAGCCTGCGCGTGCGTCAAAGTTGTGTTGGAGTATATTAGGCCTTTCATGACGCGCTCGCAGCCATTGCGCTAGCTCCACATGTACCAAATTTGGTATCACGGGAAGTGAATAGACGACGAAGGTAAATGTCACGTCCAAACCTGATAATCATATTATGCGTTTCATGTAAATCATGACCAAATGACCCGCTCATAGCGTTCTCACGGCCGTTTCACTAATTTCAGATATACCGAATTCGGTATTACGTTACGTGAATGGGCGGTGAGTGTAAATGACACATCCAAATATGATAATTACGATATGATTTTCATGTAAAATATCACTACGTTTTACGTTCATGGCACGGTCGCGGCCGTTTCGCTAGCTCCATATAGACGAAAGTTGGTGTCAGGTGACGTTAATAGATGACGAAGGTAAACGAAACGCCCAAACCTGGTAATCATTATACGGAAGTCACGTACAACATAATTTACTTCCGGTTCTTAACTTTGTGCTGATTTTAAAGTGACCTATCACCCTTCATCATTCGTGCTTCGCATATCATCGATTTTCACTGTACGTGCGATCTGCCAATTTTTCATTCAGACATATTTATCACTAAGATTGAAAAAAGTATATCAAGAACAGAAAGAGAGTATCAACAATACGCAAAGCGTGATATAATAAAAGGCCATGACAGCATTTAGAAATTAGAAAAACACGCACTGGTTGATAGACACAGCACCAAATATCTGTACTTTCACGAGCTTAATTATTTTCTTAAAACGCATGTTCCGAACTCCTCTCTAAATATTAACAGCAAATTATTCCATAGTGCAAAATTTCATTACGGAGGCAAGTCCGTCTCCTAAAGCTGTGGTTGATTCCGTGGGAGAACGATTTCAATTTGTTTGGGAAGTGTGGCTACCACTGTAAGCGCTCCCTCGTGCTTTGAAAGTCACATTGTAGAAGTATATAGGTGATGCTCCGGAAAGAGAGACTAACCAGATTAGACAGTTTGGAGAATGGCAAGTAAAGCAGGCTTTTCACATGGGCCATCTGGTTGTTCAAACAAAAAGTGAATGTCCTTTTTGTGTCCAGCGCATTACTGTTTTCACACTTCGAAGTGATTTTTGTACACCACACTAGTAACGTCACAGCTAAACTTGTCCTCAATTTTATACGCAATGGCTAAATATGAAGCCTCATTCATTTTTGCAGTCACACCTTACATTTGCGCACACCTACTTGGAGTTTCTGGCATGATCTAGCACCCTGATGCTGGGCAGATTTGCTTGTTTTGGCTGTGGTTCATTATTCTCCTCGGTATTGCTTTTTCTGTAAAACACCTCCGGCAGTGTTTGAAAAAAAAAAAAAGCCAGGGCTGCGCTGAAGGCGCAGGCAGCCCAGTTATAGCAAAAGCTATAAGAACGGCCTTTCAGAACCTTTTCAAAATACTCGTTGGGTAACTACTGGAAGCACACGTTTTGATACACACAAGAGTAATGAATATAAACTTTTGGGTAGTGGGCCGGCAATCGCTATGCTATTTTCTGTCATTTTGTTGAGAAGTGTGGTATCTGCTAAACACTTGGAGAAAATTTGCTCTTGTGCTTGTTGCCCTTCACTTGTGGCTCTTACCAACTGTGGGGGATCGGTAAAATATCGAGTGGTCTTATAAAATATTATTCAATTTTGGAATAAAGTAACTTACAAATTGCAAACGTTCAAACATTAAAATAAAATTTTGATGGTCACTGATCTCTACTTACTCTAAAGATTGTGTATTAGTAATAGATATTAACCTAGATGAAAACCTAACTTAAAAAGAAAAAAAGAGAAGTTATATGTATGTCGACACAGAAGAGTATTATTAGTTTGTTAGTCTTTTCGTTTCATACATATAGTCCCGCACTGCCTCGCAAACTTTCGTCTGGCAAACCCAAAAATAGAAGCTCCAAAGGACAGAATCATGGGCATGGATAAATTTATTCTAATAACACGTAAGGAATTTTCTATTTTTAATTTACGAGCTCTGCCAATTGTTCATGCAGTGGCTGACGACGATGATGAAATATGGCTAAAGTGGGTATGCGCCGCAGTCAATAGGGGAACAAGAAAAAGCTTTTGTGATGTTTTGGGGCATTGGAAGGCCCACTCGTAGTGCTATTCACATTATTTGACGACTGGTTGTTTTTTCGCTGTTGCAAAACGCTTTATAAGTCGTATTAACGGGATTCCTTTCCCGATATCAAGCCAGCTTAGTTTGGCAAGTGACAACAGGTCACAAGCACCAGTGTAGCTCAGTGGTAGATTACTGGGCTGGCACCCAGTGGACTCGGGCTTGAGCCCAACTGTGTCATTCCACGCAATGTGGTTACGGACATCGGCGGTGGCGGCGGACGACTGCGTGTGACCCGAGTTGTGATCTCATTACAGCTTTCACTGTAAAAAACAGACCCAGCGAAAACAAAAAGAGTGGATTTTCTACGCCTTTCAAATGCGAAGCATTTCTTTGCAAATTTCGGCTACTTCGAGCGTATCTATCTATCTATCTATCTATCTACCTATCTATCTACCTATCTATCTATCTATCTATCTATCTATCTATCTATCTATCTATCTATCTCGCCGGCTATGGCTTCTAGCTCCCTAGGCCATCTCGATAATGGTATCGATACTTGGTATGGTATAACATGACCGTATGACTAGTCATAACATAAAAATACATGTTTAGCATGAATATTATGGTAAACATTAGATGGTCTTGCTGCTCTTGTGGTGGTTTCGTCCACATGGCAATTTCCTAAACGAGTATGGTATGAGATGACTGCATGGTGAACATAAGTGACAGACTTTAACGTCGAAATGATGACATGCATGTCATGATTTTCATGTTCTGTCTCGTCGTGACTGCACGGCGTGCTCATGGTGCACTCGCGGTCGTTTGGATAGTGTCACATATAACAAATTTGGTTATACGGGAGGTGAATGAATGAAGAAGGTATATGACTGGTGCAAACATGATAATATTGATATGTGTACAATGTAAGAACATGACTCCATACCACGCTCATGATACGCTCACGGCCGTTTCACTAGCCTCAGATATATCACGTTCAGTGTTATTTGACGTCAATGTATGACAAGTGTATACGACTGATGCAAACATGATAATAATGTTATGAGTGCCAAGTGAAACATGACTACATGCTACTCTCATTGCGCCCTCGCGGCCGTTTAGCTGGCTCCACATATATTAAATTTGGTATCAGGTGATGTGAATAGACGGGAAAGGTAAATGACACGTCTAAATGTGTTAATCACTATATGCGTGTGAAGTAAAAGATCACTACGTGCTACGCTCATAGCGCGCTGCGACCAAATCTCTAGCTTCACATATACAAAATTTGCATTAAGGGATGTTTATGGACAACGCAGGTAAACTACATGCCCAAACATGATAACCTTTCCATGCGTGTCATGTAAAACATGGCTACACGCTACGCTCATAGCGTACTCCTGGCCATTCCACTAGCTTCACATATACAAAATTAGGTATTACGGGACGTGAACAGGCGACGAAAGTAAATGGCTCATTTAAACATGATGATTAAGGCATGAAAGTCATGTGCGGCATACAGTATGTCAATTTCGTAAAGTCGCGCTCAGTTTGAAGTAAGATATATACCTTCCTCATTCGTGCTTCGCATATCATCGATTCCTAAGTACGTTGGATCTGCCAATTTTTTAAACTTTCTTGGGTCAACTTCTCTACATACCTTTCGCATGTCGCCCAGTACCCCATAAACGATCCTAAATTTCATGAAGTGGAAAAGCACACACACTCCCATAATTCGGCATTCTTAGAAAAAGTGTGCTATCCAACACAAAACTGCAAGGCATTATGTGCAGTTGGTTGATGTTGTGGCTACTGCTGTGAAAGGGTGTTTCAGCCTTTTGTAACGACTTGGAAGCACTCAAAAACCCACTCGGTACTATTTTCACATCGTATTACGCCTGGTTGTTGCTTCAATAAACATTTAAACGTGGTTTCTTAACCGATATGAGGCCTCCTTAGAGTATGTTTGCAAGGAAATTTGAATCACTAGGGTTGGCTATATGAACAACGATTCATCGTTTTTTCTTAAAGTGCGCCTTTTTCTTAGAAGTGCTGTCATAACCGGTGATGACATTTTGCAACGTTTTGGAGTTACAAAAAACCGGTGATACAAAAGAAGGACGCCTAGAGAAAACGACTAGCTCCCTGAAGACACGCGAAAGGTCATGACGTCGCAGAAATGAGTGAATCCAATTAAATAGAACTGCCATGAAAATTTTGTGTGGATTGGATCTCGTTGGGTGTAGGTGAGACTTGTCTTTGTTCATAAGTTGTGATAGACTACAGCTAATAAATAAATGTGTTTTTAAAGTTTAAGAGTGAATTAGAAACACGCACAATTTGAAAGCGAGTCGACCTTAATAACAGCGCAGGAGCGGTCCCGTGACAGAAAGAGCAGTGTTTCAGCTCTGGTAAATGGGCCTGAAAAAATGAAACAAAATAGGTGATTAACACTTGCGCAATTTTTACAAAGCTATGGGTAGAGGAAGACGAAGTGATTCTCTTGTGGAACACATCTTGCGGTCTGTGCTGTTTTTTCTGCGTTCCACAGCGGAACAGCGGGGTCTCCAGCCCCCTACATTGTGGTCATGGATGTACAATCCCCGGAGATCCCGCCCAGTACCAGTTCATCCACGGGCATTGCTTCAAGAAAGCGTGGTAATCCATCTAGTGAGAGCGAGGACACCGAGCTGTACTCTGCATCAGACTACGAGTCCTCGGAAGACGACCTCTAACCTGTGCTCTACCGCAAGGCCAAACGAAGAATCATGAACGCATCATCGGCATCAAGTACAGCCACTGTGAGGACAGCGCCTCAGCGATGGCCTCACTCCATTCTGTTTGTGTCGCAGACTACTACTGCCAATCTACGCTTCCTCAACAGGCAAGCACTGTCCTTGTACCTTGAAAACATTGTGCCTAACGAGATTAAGGACATCAGGATAAACACGAGGAAGAATATTTTGGCAATCGACGTGAGGAACCCAAGTGCACTGAACACGCTACAGCATGTGTCAGAGCTGGGAAACATCAAAGTCCGATCCATCATACCAGCGAATGGTGACACCGTAACAGGAGTTATCTATGACATAGACACTGAAATCGCCAAAGAAGATCTTCCTGTAATGATAAAACCAGTGAGTGAAAACAACGTCATTGTGCATGCTGGTCGCCTAGGCAACTCTCGTTGTGTGCGACTAACATTCAAGGGTGACTGTATTCCCTCTTACGTAAAGGTGGGCCATTTCCGTCACCAGGTTCCCCCATTTATTCCGAAGCCTGTGCAGTGTTTCAAGTGCCAGAAGATTGGCCACGTGCAGGGCGTTTGCAGAAATTCCGCAGTGTGCCCCCGATGCGCTGAACACCACTCAGAAGACGACTGTAATGCAACTACGTTGAAATGTCCCAACTGCCAAGGAGCTCACAGTGCTTCCTCCAAGGACTGTCCTCAGATTAAGAAAGAGATTTATATTCTGAGGCAAATGGTGCAAGACAACTCGACTCACAGAGAAGCTGCGCAAAAAGTAAGGCGAAGGTGCCGCCATCGTCGAAGGTCCTTACGAAGGACAGTGCAAAATCTGACGAGAAAGTCAGAAACTCAAGTGAAATCGACAGGCGTGGCTCCTAGCTCAGCAAACATCTGCACTGAAAGAGAAGATGCTGGAAGATCTCTCTCTCCAAAGGAATGGCCACCCCTTCAGCCTAGACGATCTGTTGAGCCTCAACAGAAGCCGCCTACACGACCTGTCGAGCCTCAACAGAAGCCGCCTCAAGAACAAGCACAAAATGCTGCAACGGCTGGGAAGCCAGATCATCGCGTGATGGTAATGCTAAGATCATTAGTGGACACCATTCGCATGTTGTTAAGCGACATGAATACACCGTCAGCCAAAAGTGCCCTTCAAGTACTGGACGCGCTTAGTCCAGTGCTAGCAGCCCTAGAGTAGACCATGGCTAACCCAGCACTGTCTTTCCGGGATGAGGTTCGTAAAGCAGCAATACTGCAGTGGAATGCCAGGGGACTGAGATCGCGCATTGGTGACTTTCGTCGATTTGTGTACGTCAATATGTTTCCCGTAATCGTCATTTGTGAGCCGAACTTATCGAGTGCAATACGACTCTCGGGATACGAACCTTTTATGTCGTCTACTGTTACTGAAAGCAGCAAGGTTCTGGTGTACATTCGCCGAGACCTCACTTACATCCTTCAACCTGTACCACCTCATGACGGAAACCAATACGTATGCTTAAGAGTGAAAAAGAGGAGGCTCAACATGACTGTGGTTGGCGCATACCTATCATCATCAAGCCGTTTCGATCAAAAAAGATTACGAGACATCATAGCGTTAACTCCTGACCCGTGTGTTATCATTGGGGATTTTAACGCTCATAATACATTATGGGGAAGTCAGAATATCAACATGAAGGGCAGAAGCTTGGTGTCTTTTGCCTCCGACAACCAACTTTGGTTACTGAACGATGGCAGTCCTACATTTTTACGTGGCTCCACATACAGTAGCTGTCTCGACTTGGCTTTTGTTTCGCAAAGCCTAGTGAAGCATACTGAATGGTTCACGGATATAGAAACGCACGGGAGTGATCATATTCCAACATACGTCAAGATCAAAGAATTGTCGCCTCCTAAAGTGCGCGACATCGTTAAAAGAGTGGACTGGAAAAAACTTCAGTCCCGTATGGAAGACCAATTCCAAGAACACATATCCGATTTTCAAGAGGCCATCAAGAGCACTGTAAAAGAGACTGTGTGTACGATCCCATGCCCTGTAAGAATCATGGACATCGACATAGAGCTGGGGCGGCTTCGAGCCTTGCGACGACGAGCTGAAAGAAGGTACCGGCGCACGAAGGACATAGAAGATTTACGGACTGCTAGACGTATGCAGAAGAAGATCAAACGTCGGTTGGACAAGCTAGAATTCCAACGCTGGATTACTTTCTGCGAGTCACTCGACCCTCGTAAGCCTTTATCGCAGATATGGAGGACGGTTAGAGGTTTGCGGTCATCGCCCATTCAGAAGTCACCATTCAAGGCCTTAGCCCTTCACCAAAATCGACCAGATGTGGACATTGCTGAAGAGTTTTGTGCCGGATTGTCAGGGCAAACTACAGCCATCAGCAGCTCATCACTTTCGAGCAAATGTCCGCCACCACGTGACTCCTGTATGGACTTCCCGTTCACCATTCAGGAGCTCAAAGCAGCACTCCCTTCATGGAAACAGACCTCCGCACCAGGACCTGACGGAATCTCCTACAGAGCCCTGTGTCATCTGGGTGAGCGCGCGAGAATAGGTCTACTTCAGCTATATAATGATTCTTGGCTAGAGGGCACTGTCCCCTTAAGTTGTAAAACTAGTCGTCTAGTACCATTACTAAAACCTGGCAAATCACCATTGGAACTCTCCTCCTATCGCCCGATCGCATTGGCTAGTTGCGTGGGTAAAGTGATGGAGAGAATGATTCTCGGCCGACTCGAGTGGTACTTGGAGTATCATGAGATCTACCCAAATGCCATGGCTGGTTTTCGACGTGGTCGATCATCGATAGATAGCGTCATCGACCTAATCACGTACGTTGAACACGAGAAAGGCCATAAGCGTCTTTGCGCCTCTCTGTTCCTTGACGTCAAAGGAGCCTATGATAACGTTACACATGAAGCCGTCCTTACCGCACTAGAGGAGATTGGAGTCGGTGGCCGAATGTTTAAGTGGATACGCAGTTATCTCCAAATGCGTTCCTATTTTGTGAGTACAGAGACCGGGAACACGTCTACACAATTCAATTGTCGTGGCGTCCCCCAGGGTGGTGTACTGAGCCCTGTGCTATTCAATATAACACTAATCGCTCTCCCTACGCACCTACCAAACAATATTTATCTATCAACATACGCTGATGACATCTGCATCTGGACATCTGCGGTAACTCGCCTGCAGTTACGAGCGAGAATACAGAGAGCTGCTACTGCAACTACTTTGTATATACGCAAGCGAGGCCGGGAAATTTCCTCCTGAAAGTGCGCTCTTCTGGCATTTACGCGCAAACCAATGTCGAATTACAGAGTGTCAATTAACGGTCAAAATATACCGTATCGTCGATCTCACAAATTTCTGGGTGTCATAGTCGACAGAGACATATCATGGAGCCCTCATGTGTCGTATTTGAAAAAGCGATTGACAGGCATATGCTATCTTTTCAAGTTTCTCACTGGAAAGACTTGGGGAATGCAGCCTAATGCTATGTTACGACTGTATAGGGTGCTTTCCCTTGGCTTTTTTCGATACAGTCTGCCTGCATTATCAAACGCTAGCAAAACAAGTCGACGCATGATACAAAGCGTTCAAGCACAGGCGCTTCGAATATGTCTAGGTCTGCCTCAGGGTGCCTCAACAATGGCGACTATAGCTATAGCCAAAGACCACCTCGTGCAGACCCGTATTGAAATTGAAGCTTTGAGAACACACATAAGGCATGTGGGCCGGACTCCCCATCACCACCTAGCCTCTCTGCCAGTGGATAGACCTCATACGTCATTTTGTCGAACAATAACTACACATGGTGACTCCCTACCAACTGGTTTTACACCCGCGGCGAGACCTTCAATTCCTCCATGGTGCCTCAAACAGCCAGTCATCAACCTGAAAATACCAGGCATCCAGAAAAATCGAGATTTCTCAATACCAGCCCTCAAGCAGCTCGCTTTACTTTTGCTGTACGAGAAGTACCAAGACTGCACCCACGTCTACACCGATGGCTCCGTCCTGCCAAACAGCTCAACAGCGGCGGTCGTTATTCTAACGCACGCCACAACCATCAAATTTAGGATAGCTCATGCAACCACAACAACTGCAGCAGAGCTTGCAGCGCTTCGCGCTGCGCTGCGTTTCATTAACGACCAGAGCACGCAACGGTGGACGATTTTCTGCGACTGCAAGCCGGCACTGCAGTCACTTCTGTCAAATCTACGCCGTGGTCCACACAAGCAGTTGGTATTTGAAACAGCAGAAATGCTACACCATATAACAGAGAAAGGGCACCACGTTATATTTCAGTGGTTGCCAAGCCACTGTGGAATTATCGGTAACGAACGAGCTGATCAAGCTGCCCGTTCAGACCATACAGAAGACAACGACCAGTCAATACCTCTCTCAAGGAAGTACGCTGCTAGGAGGCTCCGCATGCTTGCTCGCCAACGCTCCCTGGCTCTTTGGAATGAGCCTCTCTTTACGCATGTAAGATTACGATCCCTTGATCCAACGTTAAGCATGCAGCTTCCAACAAAAATTCGACAAGGCGACGCTACTGCTCTGTGCAGACTATGGTTGGGAGTCGCGTTTACCCGTGCGTACGCGTTCCGCATAGGTATGGCCGACACTGCCGACTGTGCACACTGCGGAGATGAAGAAACAATTCGACATATCTAGTGTAACTGCCCGAAATGCAAACTCGAAAGACAACATCTTTCTAATAAGCTAAACAAGTTAGACGACCAGTCGCAGTCAGAAGAAAGTATACTGCACCATCGTCATGACTCATCGTCACAGAAGAAAGCCGTGCAAGCGCTACTGGGTTTCTTACGAACTACTGGCCTGTCGGAACGCCTCTGAGTGGACTGATTTTGTGTGTGCGTGTGTGTCGGTGTTTTTCTCTTATTTATCTATTTTTTACTCTCCCTTTCTCTTTCAACCCCCCATTCCCCAACCCCCATGTAGGGTAGCATACCGGATACTAGCATCTGGTTAACCTCCCTGTCTTCCTTATTTCTCGTTTCTCTCTCTTTTACAAAGCTATGCATATCTCGAAACACGTAGAAGTGTCTATTAGTCTAAAAAATTTTCATGTTTTGAATAAGGCCAAGCCGGAAGGCTTACAGCTGCGTTCAAGTAAAAGAACAGATGGCGTTTTGAAAAAAAGACGATGTTAGAATACAAAGTTCTTAGGCCATTTTACATCAAGAGGCTCAATTTCATCTGATGCTGCCTCGAGCTTCTCTGCTGAGTCAGTAAGGCTCAGCACACAACCTTAGTGATCCGACCATTATTTCACAGATTTTATTTGTTGCAAAAAAGTTAATTGGCTAAGCTCACAATAACCCGTGATGCCTCACCAAGCAAATCTATGAAACAGGAGCGTAGTGGAAAATTACCACAAACGCGAGGAGTAAGCAGCTTCAGAGGCGGATGGCTTGTGAACCTCCTATCATCACTCCTACTTTTCGTAGCTGCGAAGCAGCTCTTTCACTATCTTGTGTAACAGACC
Organism: Rhipicephalus microplus; assembly: GCF_043290135.1. Classification (NCBI taxonomy): domain Eukaryota; kingdom Metazoa; phylum Arthropoda; class Arachnida; order Ixodida; family Ixodidae; genus Rhipicephalus; species Rhipicephalus microplus. The sequence continues at coordinate 90,535,049 of NC_134708.1, read as the reverse complement.
CGTACGTCTACACCAATTCTATAGCCGCAATTGTTGTAGCGGTGCCAAGTAGGTCAAGTCGCAGCAGCGCGTTGACGTCACTCTCTCTCTCACTGCAGCAGCTGCTCGACCCTCAGCCTGCTCGCGACACACTTCTCTCCCGGTTCACCCTCTCCACCACCCACAACGCTCGAACAACATCACTCCTTCGGATCGTTTACTTCGCATGGAACTTACACAAAATCCAGTCCTTCTCTCGTGTCCTTGCGTTTCAAACAAACGTTTGCTCGAATAAACGCTACGCCGAGTTTCATTTCAAACCGTTCTTCCAGCGCCCGCGTCGACGCCCGTTTCAGCCGGGTCAATGCCGTGCGCACTGCTGCTGGTTCGCATCCCATCAGGGTTCACTTCGAGGGGATGGTTTATTTTTTCGTTCGTACATGTTAAGAAAGCGGGTCCTGCCAATTATTGGCCTATACTAAATAACAAGAGCTAAATATCAGATGGTGTTGCCTAGTGGTCGGTAGCATAGGCTAACGTGAGCTGCCTGTCGCTTAGTGTAGACTGATTATGGTTGTTGCTTACCAGCTCGTAGCAACTAACTCTTCGCTGATGCGGGCTAATTCTCCACAACTGCCTGATATTTTCGCGGTGGTGTTTAGTACTGGCTCGCACAAGCTATCACCTCTACGTGTTCGCTACACGTCCACTACCGTTGGCTACTTATCGGTGTTGCTTCATCCTTGCACAATGTGATTTGGCTCTCGGCTGCTGTCGACTACTATAAATGATAAAAGCATATTCCTTTTAAGTACTCTGATATGTTCGTGGTTGAAGCTGCACGCTCGTTTCTGTGACTTTTGCACTTGTATTCCATGGCTGTGGTCGACTCCGCCGGACTTAGGTAAAAGACGCTGATTACAATACTGATCCCACCACGCCCAAGCGCTCCTTTTACCTGAGCAAAACAAACCTCAGTCTTTGAGCCCGACTTCTCACGTTAAGCCGGAGTATAGTCTTTGGCCTAAACATGGCAGTGCCGTGGACATGTATCGTATGTACGCAAAGCGCGCCTAATACATAGTAGTCAAGAACGAGTTCCTCTACCGAATAACTTGGTTCTAAACCAATGTATTGTGAACTCTCGCGAACCTATAATGAAATGAATCTCTGTATATGTCTTGATATCTTGGTATCTTTTAAATACGAAACTGAATTCTTAGGCGCTCTGTAGATAGCGCCGAGAAGAACAAAATCATTACAAATCTTGACGTTGCCCCATACGTCCTCATAGTCCTGGATACCATGAAATTGAATGCCTTCAACACAGCATTTCACAGCAATAAAAACGCCACCTCCTCGACATTCATGGTCATTCAGAATTATCTTGTAACCAGGTTGTACTAACTCATAGTCTCGAATATTATAATTTAGTCACATCTGAGTGTTTGTGACAATGCGTGGGTGATATTTGCCTAGAATATACTCCAGGTCGCTAGTTTTCTATACCAGACTTCTAGCAGTTAAATTTATTAAATTGGTGCAGTATTTTTTGTCAGGCACACACTTTCTCTCAAAGCCTTTTCGCGGTGACGGATATGGGTAGCGTTTAACCATGACTCGGCCCTTTGGGAAGTCTCAATAAAAAGGTTCATTATTATTGTATAATTTGTCATAATCAAAAAACACGCGCAGTCCCTCCTCCTTTTTCTTTGCAGCAGAGTACCAAGGCACCTTGCGTTTAGCCAAGGTTTTCTTGGTAAATTTATCAGAGACTGAAATGCCACTTACTTTCAGAAATTTACAAGTTATTGGAGATTTGTGCTTCTCGCCTGTAATCATATTACTTTTTAACAACGGGGCGAGGCTTCGAAGTCTGCTTTTTTTGTTGCTTATTAGTTCGTGCTTTGTATTGCGTTGTGCAGTACGAGTAGTACTATGCGCCAAGGGCAAAAAAGTTATGATCTAGTTGGTGCAACAAACTAAGAGGCGTTTCGAAATATCTGCTTAAAATTTCCTGTGAAAGTGCATTCGCCAAGTGATTAGAGTCTACGATACATGCGTTGGAAGAATCGTTTCTCTAGTGAGCTCTTCGTGCACAGTAAAGCAACACGCACGTTGATTGACGCCTATGTCCACGACAGCATGGAGTTGTCATTTCTGGGGTACGAATGCCTGCTTTTTCTTCGTCTACATTTGGCTGCGAAAACAAACACATGAAGCTGCAAGCGCATACAAAGCTCTGTAAAACGTCCAGTTCAGAAGACATAATAAGTTTATTGGTCAGTTTTACTCAAATGTTAATTCCACTTGGTGCAAGATCATTTGGATCATATGTATAAATAGCCAGTAACATTGAAACGGTATTATTCAGATCCTGATGGAAGGACGAAATTTATACCAACCTCTGTGTAATGTAGTCATCCTCTCCGTGTGGTCTGTATCAAATACTCCAATTGTTTGAATTTCCCATCTGCAAACAAGAAACATATGAATCAAGCAGAGGACAGGTTGCGAGAACACAAAGCTTACCTACGATTTCCCAGGAACACGCATTTTCTTACAGTAATGGACTGTGCTGTAAAATAAAGAAGTTGACCTACTTTACATTGAACATCGCCTCTACGAGTCGTCTTGTACGTCCATATTCGCTCACGCCAGCGACGAACTGAAACAACAAGAAATCCATAGTTAAAAATGTCTACAAATAAATTATTTTCTTTGGCTCGAAGCCACGTCAGGCTAGCAGGATATCATTTCAAGTACATATGCACGATTCTGTAATCATAAGCAAAATAATAGTGCTATCAAAACTGCTGCTGTTTTCGTTTTACGGAAGTTGGAGCACGTGTTGGCATCCATCGAATTTCGTACATTGATTTATCGCCACCCATAGATCTTGAGAATACAACACACACCATCAACCAATCTCAGCCACCATCAACCTACCAGAGCCACCAATCAATCAATCATGTTAATAAATAGTTTAGAGTATGAACATTTTGATATTTTTGGTAAAGAGTTTTATAATGTGCGGTTTTCATGGATGTCAAAATAGTGTGGTCTTTGTCTAGTGAAATCAGACTGCCAGACTGCACAGTACTAAGATGAAGGAAGTCCTCACTGCATATTGCTTATCCCGTAAGATATACCTCCAGTGTGCTAATCTACAAAAAAAAATGGTGGTTATCTGTAGTTATCGGTCCAGCTCCAAATCCGGCACGAAATTTAGCTTCACGATTGTGGAACCGCTGCAGGAGCACTTAGCGATTCCCGTTGACCGGTTTTCCACTGTTTATGGGAAGCACGTAGGGTTTCTTTGGCAGGATTGTAATCTGATTTGTCATACTCGAGAACGCGGTATGGACATTCGCGCTACTTTTTCCGCATTTTGTCGACTGCCTTGTTTTAACAGCAAACGGCTTTCCGTATAATGTCCGAGTTCAGTGTGGTTGTTTTTCCTGCAGATACGTAGGGAAGTGCGGCGGACAATGCAGTTCATAGGAACAATTCGTCTTTTGCGAGGTGAAGTGGTGGCGCCATCTCGTGCACGGCCCGGTAGTCAGGATCTGTTAGTCGTGATCTCAAGCGTTCTGGAGGCTTTATTTTACCACCACTTCCGGGATATTCCTGGTCTTTTTCACTTCTTGGTCATCACAACAAAATCTTGAAGGTCCTGCACGCTTTACATACCTGACCATGCTGCAGCGACTTATATCAAGACTTCGAATTTGCGCAGCCTTCCTTCCTGTATCCTACTCCTGCTTGCACAATCAAGTAAATTTAAAAAGAGGAAGACTGCGTTCCAATAGGCAACTGCTCAGCCTAAGAGGAAAACACAACAATGAAAGGAACATGATGAAAAGAGACAGCCGAAGCTAAGAAGCAGACAGCACTAATGAAGTGGGCTAAGAAAATATTCATTTGACGCAATCGGAAAAGAATGGCAGCTTAATGCGTCAATCACAGGGCAGTTTTGAAGCCACTGTAATTGTAATTGGTCACGTACCATTTTCTTTCCTCAGCTTGTATAGGACGAGATAGATTTAGCATGTTCAAAGAACACTGACGCATTCGATTTTTGTTATTTCACCTCTTTTTACAAATATACATACATGCAACAGTAATTTTCATATATCTTGATACTGAAGGGGTAGTTGGTGTATTCAATAAACTAAACAGCAGTGATTTCCTTCATGTGTTAGAACTACAAATGAGACCTTGAAAATATGTTTAGGAGTTTAACTTAGTGGAATAGGTAATATGTTTACCATGTGCGATACAACAGGAGTATTTTTCAAGTAAACCACCGTGTGCGAAACGACAGTTGTACAAAAGAAGGGAGACAAAACTGTCCTTGCAGATGTTATCTTATTTCAATCTCGGCAGTTTTTAAAAGGGTTAGGAAATGTGTTTGATGAGCAACATTCAGCCTTCGCTGATCGATAAAAAATATGTATCGAAGTGCGGCATGATTAGCAGTGAAATAAATCTGGAGAATCTGCCGACCTTGCCGAAAAATATTGCAGTCGTAAAATACACTTTCAAATTCGTTTTCATGCATCACAATAAAATCGAATTGCTGTGGTCTAGACATCGTTTGCACGAACTTTCTCATCATATGTTACTTTTCTGATCATGGCACTGTAAAATTATTTTCTTAAAAAAAGACAAATTTTCTAAAACCCTAGTAATTTTTGTTAAACCATGTTTTCTATTATGATGTTACATATGTTTTTTGGTTTATTATAGAAATTCCGCACTAATTTTCTGCATAAAGACAACTTTCAGTATCACTTTACAAGAAAAAGATGTTTTTTTGTTTTCCTTCCTTGTGTATTTAATGCTATATTCTCTTTTCCTGTACAAAAAACCTTGCTCAATAATTACTACCTGTTTAGTCACCGAAAACTGTTTCTCTTATAAATTTCGCAAGATTTAAGTGATTTTTGTTTCTTTGCTTACACATTTCTACATAAATATTTGGTTACATATTGTCATACAAAATGTTTTCAAAGTACAAAAAAGTACTTCTGCCACTTGTAACACCGGTATGCAAGAGTTATTCCTCTTAGCCAAACGCAATGCTACAAAATCAAACATATCGTGCTTCCTAAAATCACACACTTTCCAGATCTTTACAAATTTTGCTCTTCCACGTACGAAAACCGCCATAAGGTTACGAGGCACACCCCAGTAAAAGGCTCCCGAAAATAGGTTCATCTGGTGTTCGTGTACGCGCACTGACCTCGAACTGTACGCGGGCCTGCGAACGCTGCGGTCGGGAATAAACCCGCGACTTATTGGGCAGTCACCGGATCCAGTAAATACTAAATTACCGTGGTAGAAGCTGTACAATTCTTCGAACAACAACTCTAAGAAGATGTTTCAGCATTCTAGTAAACATCATAATGAAAACAGGCACGTGTCAGGGGATTTTTATTTCTTGCATAATAAAAAAAGGAATATTTTTAAGCACAAGAAAAATCGTGTTTAAATCGCCAGCTTCAATATTATGAATCGAGAATAGATCTGGTCAATGAACACTCATACTATATACACACACACACACACACACACACACACACACACACACACACACACACACACACACACACACACACACACACACACACACACACACACACATATATATATATATATATATATATATATATATATATATATATATATATATATATATATATATATAACTGCATATAAAGGGCTCGTGTTTTAGCGTTTGACACAATGTGATCACATCTAACAAAAAATGATGTCAAGCAAAGTATAGGGAAAGTTACCAGCCCCAATTCTGGTGTAAATGTGAAGAAAGTAAAGTGGGTGTTAAGGTAACTTGCCGTGGACAGGAACGGAACCTGCGACGTTCGAACAACGCGTACGATGCTTTTCAATCTAAGCTAACACGGCGGCCATCTCCCACAGCCACTTAATTGGGTATATATCTGAATTTAAACGTGGGAGTGTCAGTCAGTGCCGTCGGTAGCCTTGACAGTGAGTGTGGCACACTCTTTATGAGCCTGTTTGGTGTCACAGCCCCCGCTAACTTATACGAGGTGGCAGCTGAGCAATATTCCTTCGTATACTACCTGAAGGCACCAAGGCTGCCAGTCCGAGGTCCTAATTATAGAATTAGGGAAAGAATATAACTTCCCCTATACTTCACATGACATTATTGTCTGTTAGATCACATTATCATTGTGTCTATTACTAAAAAACAGGCCCCTAAGTATACAAATCTTTCCTTATTCAATACTGAGGTTCTCAAACTGGCAGACTTGGTACCTTGAGATTTTATACGAAAGATTATTGGTCAGCTGGCAGCTCGTAATATGTTCACGTGCGTCGTGACGGCAAACACTCTCATAAAGAGTGTGCCACACTCGCCGTCGTGACTACTGGTGACACTGACTGACACACCCACGTTTAATTCACACATATCCCCAAAAAGTTGCTGGGGGATGACCGCTGTGGTATCTCAGTTGGTAGAGCATCGAACGTGGTGTTCGATGGTTGCAGGTTCGATTCCTACCCAAGGCAAGTTATCTTTTATTCCACTATTTTTTCTTCACATTTAGAAAAATTTAGGTTTATTAACTCCGCCTCTACTTTCCGTGGCAATATTGTCTGTTAGATCTCCTTAATAATATTGCTACGTGCCAGTGCATGGCGATGAAGGAGAAAAGCATACAGACTGGTGCTCGCTTAAACGGCTGTAAATACATCTGTGACTACCCCTCCGAGTCGGTCTCCTTATCGTAGCATATTTGGTGGAGTTGTGCGATCCCCGTCCTCACCACGGAACTCCGAAGCGGGCGCTCCCTCGCGGCTTTCAACATGACCACTCAAGACTCGGCTACATCCTCCCCGGTCACCCACCCTTCTGCCTGGCCTGTCAACCCAGCGGCCGCGATAACTTTCGTGACGCTTCCCGCCCTCAAAGACCTTGGCCTGTTCTCGGGCCATGAATGTGCCGACGTCGACCAGTGGCTACGCCTCTACGAACGCGTCAGCGCCACTTACAGATGGGATCCCACACTTTTGCTCGCAAACGTGATCTTTTGTTTTGACGGAATACATCGTGTTTTGTTTAACAACCACGAGCATGACATTACAAGCTGGGACAGCTTCAAGGAAAAGAGCTCTTTTGGCAACCCCGTTGGTCGTCGTGAAGCTGTGAAGAATGACTTGTCGACTCGCGCACAATCTTCCACGAAGTCCTACATCAGTTACGTTCAGGCTGTCCTCTCACTATGGCGCCAAGCTGACGAAACTATGTCCGGGCCTGACAAAGTTTCACATATTCTAAAGGGTATCGCCGAGGATGCGTTCAACCTGTTGGTATTCAACAATGTGTCATCTGTTGATGCGAATATTCAAGAGTGCCGCCGGTTCCAACAAGCAAAAAGCAGGCGCATCTCCCGTCAGTTCCAGCGCCTTCCAAACACCACTGCAACCTCCTCGTGTCTCGACACATATCATCCACAAGACACCTGTGGCAACGTAATTCGACTCGTCAGGCGGGAACTTGAAGCGGCTGCTCGAGCTAAGGTGAAACCAACGTCCCCTGACCCCTCTCTTCCAATTACGTTGCCCCTCGTCCAAGCAGTCGTCCGGCGGGAAATCGCCAGCTTGGGAATTCGCTCTATTTCACCGCCTCCCCACACCGACTTCCAGTCCCAACACACGCCTGCACGTCCCTACCCGACCGGCTCTCCCTCAACGTTCCCTAATCCGTCCGCATGGCGAACACACGATGACAAGCCGATCTCCTTCTCGTGTCACTGAATCAGGCACATTTCTCGCAATTGCAAAATTCGCTGGGGTCCTCCTGCACAAGCCTCCTCTCATCCCTTCCATGCACGTCCTGCCTATCGCCATGAGACAAGCCACGACCATTTTGCCCAGGAACCTGCTACTAAACACTGCTACTCCCGCTCTCCTTCCCCCCAACGTCGTCAGTCTCGTTGTCCACAGCCCCACCGACCGCCTTCCCCCGCCTTCCTACGAGGTTTCCCGCCGGAAAACTAAGTGTTGCAGCCCCGCGATGTGGCGCTGCATTGCTCGGACTGACAGAAAATCTGCTCTTGACAATTCAGACGTAACAGAACGTTATAGACGTACAAGTAAACGGTGTACATGTCACTTCTCTTGTCGACACCAGTGCTCAACTTTCCGCGATGACGAGTGATTTTCGCCGCGAGCTCGAGAAGGTTCTCACACCTGTGACCACTCAGTGCATCCATGTTTCGGATGGTGGAATCGCATCTTTCGTTGGATTGTGCTTCGCTCGTGTAAGCATTGTGGATCGACACACCATTGTTCTCTTCACCGGCCTTGATAAATGCCCCCATGACGTAATTTTAGGCCTCGACTACCCATCCGCGTATTCTGCCCTCATAGAGTGTTCGACCAGAACACTCCCTCTACACTTGCCCGCAACAGAACCTTTTGCAAAATGGCTGAGTCGTCTCTGCACAACGGGACATGCGCGTCTCCCTCCACAGATATTGACCTACGTAGAGCTGGTCTCAATACCACCAGTTCCCGGCGGTGACTATGTTCTGACCCCTATCACCGATGTTCTCATAAGCCGCGGCATTACATAACAGCGCAAACAGCGCACCATTCTGTCCGTAGCAGAAAATTCTACGTGCCTCCCACTTGTCAACTTTAGCTTGACACCTCAAGTGCTGTCACAAGGGATCTCTTTGGTGGTGCTCTGCACCTTAAAAGACTATGCTGTAGATGTTTCACGATGGCCGCTCCTTCTGACCCCCATGCTTAACATCAATCTGACACTTGCTCCAACAGCGCTATTACGTCGATGATCGCTTCCAACTTAACGTCGCAGCAGACTGACGAGCTCCACCGGGTTCTGCTCTCCTACATCGACGTTTTTGACCTCAGCGACCATCTCTTGAGGAAAGCTACTGGCATGACACACCGCATAAACACTGGTAATGAGCATCCCATTCATAGGCGTCCATATCGGGTGTTGGCGGCCGAATGTCACATTATCCAACGTGAGGTCGATGAAACTTTCGCCAAGGACCTCATTGAGCCATCGTGCAGTCCTCGGGCTTCTCCTGTAGTGCTAGTCCACGTGAAAGATAGTGCATCACGTTTATGCATGATTATCGACACCTCAACAAAATTACCAGCAAATACGTTTGCCCTCTTCCGCGAATAGATGATACGCTTGATCGCCTCTATGAGTCCCACTATTTTTCCTCCAAGGGCCTTCGTTCGGGCTGCTGGCAGATGAAGGAGGTAGCCGAAACGAACCGTGAAAAGACGGCATTCATCACCCCCGATGGCCTATATTATTTCAAGGTCATGCCGTTCGGCCTTCGAACGAGTGATGGAATCCCTGCTCAGAAGATTCGAATTGTCCACCTGTTTGTGCTACTTGGACGACGCCAATGTCTTTTCACCAACATTTGAAACTCACATAGAGTGCTTCTCAGCCATCTTAATCTTAGGCATCTTCCGCCGCGCTGGCCTGCAGCTCAACTCCTCCAAATGTCACTTTGGATGCCATTAAATGACAGTACTTGGCCATTTAGTAGACGCCAACGGTGTACAACCAGACCCAGCAAAAATCAGTGCCGTCAATAACTTTCCTGTACCACAATCTTCGAAGGATGGACTTAGCTTCATCGGACTATGTTTCTACTTCTGACGCTTATTGAAAAATTTTGCCCGCATAGCGAGGCCGCTTACGCAGCTCCTCAAGAAAGACGTCCCGTTTTCTTGGGGCTCCGAAAAGACTTCTGCGTTCTCGACTCTCATCGCTCTTCTTCCTGTGTAGTTCCTAGGTAATAACCCGTTAGAAAATGTCCCCATTTACAAATACCTTGGTGTGCACAACACAACTAACCTAACCTGGTACGTTCATAACCCCTATGTAATTAACAACGCCAACCGCATGCTTGGGCACCTACGCCATAACTTTTCAAAAGTCCCTTCCACACTAAAATTACCCCTATACAAAGCACTAATTCGCACAAAACTAGAATACGCAGCAGCAATATTGGTTCCCTTTCATGTCAATTTTGTACAGTCACAAGAAATTGTTCAGAACAACTCGGCTCGTTTCATTACATGTAATTACAATCGCGCAGCAAGCATATCATCAATGAAAGCAGGCCTCAGCCTACCATCTCTTGCATCACGGCGTAAACTTTTCCGGCTCTGTCTTTTTCACCAGCTCTACCACCGTGCCCACCTACATCATGAATTCATAAATCATCCTCACCACATTTCTAAACGTCTGGATCACGCCTTCAATGTTGGCATGCCTTTGTGTAGAATTAACTTCTTTTCGCAGTCTTTCATGCCACGTACATCAAGAGGTATGGAATTGTCTTCCAAACCCGACAGCAACTATTCGAGATTTTACCCTTTTCAAGAACGCAATAGCTAACATTGTGAGACATGCTGACTGTATAACTATTGTTCTCTTTTTTCTTTTTCCGTTGCGTTGTAACTTTACTGTATTCCCTACCCAATCGCCCCTGTAATGTATATTGACCTTGCGGCTAAATAAATAAAAAAATAATAAAACAAAAGTAAATACTCCTCTGATTGTGGCACACATCAACCCTGCTGCCCTATGGAAATTTGTGCAGATGCAGGTGGACATGGCATTGGTGCAATGCTGGCTCAGAAACAAGATGGCCATGATTGCGTTATTGCATATGCCAGCCGCCTCCTATCTGTCCCTGAACGTAACTATTCGATCACAGAGCGTGAGTTCTTGGCTCTGGTATGGGTGGTGGCAAAATTCTGACCTTATCTATACGGACGCTTATTTTCAGTAGTTACTGACCACCACACTTTCTGCTGGCTCAACTTTCTGAAAGATCCATCAGGCCACCTTGGTCGCTGGGCTTGGCACCTGCAAGAGTTTTCCTACACGGTGGTCTACAAATCTGGCCGCCTACACCATGACGCAGGTTGCCTCTCCCGGTACCCAGTCGAAGATCCTGAGGAGACTGCCGAGCCCATGGAGAACTCTATCTTGTCAGTGTCCGACTTCCACTGAGCTAGTGCTGCTTCACAACATCAGCCGTATGGAATCCTCCCCAAATGAAGCTTCCGTCTGCTACTTTGTCATTCAAAAGGGTGTGCTATACTGCCGCTATTTCTGACCAGACGGGTCCGACCTTCTCATTGCTGTGCCTAAGCCTTTGCGCTGCCGCCTTCTCAGCGAAGTTCACGATGCTTCCACGGCTGGACACCTTGGCGTGCCCACACGTACGAGCCCGTCCGGCGCCGTTTATTCTGGCCAGGCATTGCTCGCTCTGAACGTCGATATATCGCTATTTGAGACCTATGCCAACGTCATAAAACACCATTGCTGCTACCCGCTGTCCATCTTCAACAAATCGACAAAACCGCGGAACCATTTTAACGTGTTGGGTTAGACTTGCTTGGTCCTTTCCCCACATCAATATTGGGAAACGAATGGATAGCCGTAATTACAGGCAACGCTACACGCTACGCTAGTGCGCGAACTCTACCGATCAGCTGTGCAACCGACGTCGCTCACTTCTTGTTACGGGACGTTATAATGATTAACGGTGCTCCGAGACAACTGCTCACAGACCGTGGTCGTACATTTTTATCCCAAGCAATCGCCGACATTCTGCGTTCTTGTCTCACGCTACATACACTGACGACCACTTACCACCCTCAAACAAACAATCTCACGGAACGATTTAACCGTACTCTAAAAATTATGCCCGCTATGTACGTGTCACCCGACCACCGAGACTGGGACCTTGCCTTTTCCTACGCAACTTTCGCGTATAATTCATCCGGTCACGGCACAGCGGGCTTTTCGCCGTTCTACTAATTGCACGGAAGGGAGCCAACTTTACCACTCGACATAGTCATCTCAGCTCGCAACTCGTCCGCTATCGAGTATGCCCGCGACGCCACTGCGCGAGCCAATCCCACCCATCAGCGCGCGCTCGGCTGATGGCGTCGCACACCAACCAGTGCCGTCGGTATGATGCGGAACGTAGAGACGCACATATTGCTCCAGGTACACTCGTTTTACACTGGTCCCCTCACCGTTGGCTGGGCCTATCAGAAAAACTTTTGTCTAATTACACGGGACCCTGTCTAGTGGTTAAGGTACTCGGCTGCTGACCCGCAGGTCGCGGGATCAAATCCTGGCTGCGGCGGCTGCATTTCCGACGGAGGCGGAAACGTTGTAGGCCCGTCTGCTCAGATTTGGGTGCACGTTAAAGAACCCCAGGTAGTCGAAATTTCCGGAGCCCTCCACGACGGCGTCTCTCATATTCTTATAGTGGTTTTGGGACGTTAAACCCCACAAATCAATCAATCATCACGGGACCCTACCTTATATTGCGTCAATTAACACCTGTCACCTACGAGATCAGCCCCATCTATTCATCATCTGCTGTGTGGTTCAGTGATATTGTACACGTCTCGCCGATCAAGCCCTACAAGAATGCATCAGATAACGACCTTTAAAGCACCGGGACGGTGCCTCCGCCGCCGGGGGTCATGCAACGTGCCAGCGCATGGAGATGAAGAAGAAAGAGCATATAGAGCAGCGCCAGCTATTCTCTGTGGCTGGTGCTGCTCGCTTAACCGGCTCTAAATACATCTGTGACTGCCCCTCCAAGTTGGTCTCCTTCTCGTAACAATATATATATTTAATAATAAGAGTCCACCCGCCGCCCGAGCCAAGCGTGAGCAACAAACTTGGGAAGGACGAAAACTTAATTTTTCTTTTTGTGTAGACAGAAAAGTATACTTTTCTTTTCTTACATTTTCATTGCAATTTCGTGTAATAACTTCCCCTATACTTTCCTTGGCATAGTGTTTGTTAGATTTAAGTAATATTGCGTGAAACACGGCAAAACAAGCCCTTATGTAGTGTCTCGTATACAACCTGCCAGTATACTAAATCTGCCAGTATGAGACCCTGAATTATATATGAATCAGGCTAAAAAGTCTATACTGAAGGGCTCGTTTTTCCGTGTTTCACACAATATTATTGAGGTCTCACAAACAATAATGCCAAGAAAAGTATAGGACAAGTTATTAGACCCAATTGTAAAGGAAATGTAAAGAAATGAAAGTATACTTTTTTCTTCACAAAAAGAGTAATAAATATTTTGTCCCTCCCCAGTTCGTTGCTTACGCTTGGCTCGGGCGGCGGGCCGATTTGGCGTGGCTGCTCGACGGACTCATAAGCGCGGAGGCGGCTTATAAGCGACAGCGTGTGATAAGCCAAGTGCGGAATCTTCTTCAAATTATTACATTAGTTTTGCGCGATATACTGAATCGAATTTGTTTCTGAAATCTAGAATATATTCCATCTAACTGGCCTTAATATATAAGCAATTTTTTGAACAACAATAGTTATCTGAGTAACTGTTGCACGACCACTCCTATCCCCACGTTGAAATAGAGAGTAGTTCACTAGTACTGGTTAATTGATTACATAATTGGTGTTAACATGTTGAAGAAACTTAGAGAAAGACGCGGGTAAACCTCTTAGTTTACAGTTCGTTAGTAAAACGGAATTACGTGGAGTGTGTTTGAAGCTAGTAAAATACTGATGTTATTAATAATAACCATAGCCCCTCCACTAAATATGTGACGAGGAGGAGGCAGACTGGGAAGATGTATATGAACAGCTGGTTAAGCGAGCAGCGCCAGAGATACAGACTAGCTCGTGCCAGTCTACCTTATTTCTGCTCTTCATCTCGATGCAACTGGTACGTAACAATGATAGCAAATATATATAATATGTTTTTGTTCTGAAACCACCATATCATCAGGAGAGAAAACGTAGCGGAAGACTCCGCTAATTTCGACCATGTGCAGTTATTTATTATGCACTAGCATTGCATGGTCCATGGGCCTCCACATTTCACGTGGATCAAAACGTCACAACAGCACCAAGAGTGCTCACCAAAGTCATGTTACGTACGGGTTATTGTGGGTTGTTTTTGACAATGTGTCGTGCATTGCAGCAATCGTTCAAGGATACTTAATCACGGCCAATAACACACGCAACGGCATCCACTTAGTCACACCAATGCAGAGGTGTCCAAGGAAGATGCAAGCCTGATTACCGATTGAGAAATCCAAAGGAATAGGACCCAAGTATGTCAGCCCATTCTAATACTGAAATTGCTGTTCGATCTCCTTCCAACTTTTTGGCAGTGTTTAGTGCACATTTATTAAATGTAAAACAGCTCTTTAACTTGCCTGTGTAACACTGTCCCTCCGTTCGCACAGCGCTTCTCTGGCCACCGGTGTTGGGATAGTGCCAAGTAGGTCATGCCTTCCCTCGCAGTTCGTCCGCGTTGACGTCACTCTCTCTCTCTAGCTTCTCGCCGCTCGCCGCGTGTCATCTCATCGCTTCACCTTCTACACCGGTCGCAACGTTCGAGCACACATTGAGCGAACATTCTTTCTGCGTTGAAACTTACACAAAACCCAACCCGGCTCCCATGTTTGCGTTTCTAAGACACGTTTACTCGAGTAAAGGCTACACCGAGTTTTCCTTAAAACCGTTCTTCCAACACCCGCGTCAACGCCCGTATCAGCCGGGTCAACGGGGTGCATACAGCAGCTGCTACGTATCCCATTAAATATAACAATAAAAAATAACTGCCAGAAGTGGAACCTTAAAATTATAAGGTTTCACACAATTCAAAAAAGGTGGCGAGGCGGCGTGGTGTACCCCCGGTGTTCACCGCTCCAGAAAAACTGGCGAAGTTTTGCCCTTGCATCAATGGAAGTGATGCTCAACAGCCCAAAGGCTGCGAAAAGAAGCATGCGCGGCCGTTAACGAAGTGCGCCACTTGAGTGGTTCATGAAATTCCCCTAGCGGACGGGAGTAGCTATGTTGGCCACACGGGGCGCTGCCTCAATGATCCTTCGAGGTAACATGCTCCCACAGTGAGGAATAAGGATGGTGCGCATATGAGTGTTCACGTTACAGTTTGTGGATGCACACCACACTTGTAACATATTAGGATACAAACAAGTTAGCAGGGGAAATTTTGAAGGCATATCACATGAAGAAACGGGACAAGGAGTGTGGTAGCGAAACGTCACTGAACCTGTATGTCAGAAACACCTTATCTAAAGAGCATTTGTTCGATAGCGTGAATAAGTAAGAGAAAAGCTGATCATGTTGCGCATTTCTCGACGAAGAGTGGGCTATATTAGCCACTTTCCTCAAGGAATCAAGAGTTGTAAGTGAGTGCCTGCGCTGTCTGTATTTGTTTCTTTCTGTGTGTGGTTGTTCTTTCGGCGCGACATTGAATATTTAATCAAGACATGCACCAACTAGCCCAACAGCGAGTTCTACTAGAGTATTCGTATCCCGTCAAGGTATTTTTAGGGGAGAGGGTACATAAAATTTGTAGCTAAATCTAAACGTTCATTTTTAAGGATGATGGTTCTCTTAGGGACCCTTGACGCTAAAACTTTGGTCTGTCTGTCTGTCTGTCTGTCTGTCTGTCTGTCTGTCTGTCTGCCTGTCTGTAAAATTGTCTGTTTGTCTACTCTTAACGGCATTGGGTACTGTAAACGGCCGACCCCATCCGCAGCGCCCACCTAAGTTGCCCATGTTTGAGCGTTGATGTTCGTACAATCGTCGATTAAAAAGCAATTATTGGGCATGTCCTTGGCACCATAACAACACGTATATATTCTGCATGTGCGTCTTTTGCTGGAAAAGGCGCACATAAGTAATTTTTAGGACTATAGCGGTTATCACGCTGTGCTGACCTTGCAACACTTGCACGGAAAGGCGAGTGTTTCCAACGCTTTGCTAAAATGAAACGGTGTTAGCACCTACCCGTCCCCTTGCGTTCTACACCTTATCACCTCTGAGATGGGAGCGCACACCCGTCTCAAAGCCACGTCCTTTGTTTTCTAAGAAAACTGCCAGACGGCGCTTATGTCTCATGTGTTACGTAACTTGATGCGCTCGTTTGCCTCGACTGCACGCTCGAGGTACTCTAACGCAGCTCCTCCAGAATACCATTCACCGATTTTCTTGCGCAGAACATCAAATAAATGTCTTATTCACTCTCTCCACACGCAAGACTATCGTCTTTCGACGATATTTGCAGATTACATGCAGGTAAAGGGCCAATTTTTTTGTCACCGTTTCGCTGTGGCTGTTGGCTGAACCTCCAGCTGGACTGTTGCCTAGCGACCCCCGCTGCTAGCGACGCCGCTGACTCAAAGCAAGAACTGGCAAAACTGCGCTGCGACAGCAGAAAGAAGCTCGGTGGGATTCGTCGGCAGCAACGAAGGTCAGTCGAAGAGAGTTAGGCGAGGTTTATTCGTCGAAACAAAATAAGGAGCAAGAAGTGAGCCAAGGTTATGAAGCAAGAACAAGCCGCATGCCTCAAGTAATCTAATGACACAAAGAAGCAGCCAAGACAGTATGATTAACCATCCCTCTCACTAATCCTACTCAGTCTCAACTGAGTAAGCGAAAACAATGTTTCTTTCAATTCAGCCTGCCATTTTTTTATGAAATTCACTGTTTTTAGGGAGGGGGGGCATGGGAAATTGAGTGCAAGTGGGGTAACACATATCTACCCCACATGTTAATGGCAGTCATGCCGTCATGCCTCTATATTTCATTATAAAATATGCACTTGTGCTCAAGCGTAGATCTCACTTGAATCGTGTATAACTACAATGCACAAAACGCTGCTTCTCGAAAGCACTCTGTTGATGCAATCATATGCGGCATGCCAGAGCTACATTAAAGTGGATCTGTAAGAGTGCAGTATGTATATTGCAAGAATCCGGTGGAAGCAAACAGACCTCGCTGGACGACGACAATCGATGTATGCATTTCTAGTCCGCGTATGAGCAGCTTTCACCACTGAGCTTCACAAGTGCTATAAAAACAAGGCTCATAGCCAACGGTATCGATCAGTAGTAAAGTGAGTAGCCACGTGTACTCTGAGTAAACATTTACTGTCTGCGTTGTCAAGCCGTATTATATAAAAGAAAGTGCAGCTTTTCCAAAAGTAAATGACAGCGACGATAGTGTGATGTAAAACAAGTAAAGTAGATAGACGGCTTCATTTATTCTTTTATTTTTGAAGGGAATGAAAAGCACTGGTTTATATACTGTGTAGGGTGAAGTAATTGTTCTTAGTAAATTCTTCATTTTATTTATCACAATTCACTAGTTCATGTAATCCGGTACAATTCACAATAATACATTTTTAAAGCATTTTGAAACTCTGCTTATTGTTACAAGGATAAAACACTGACAGAACGAAGCGTCAAGTACACGAAATATTAGCTCCAGTGTGGTTAGTCTACGAGCTCAAAGCTGTCATGATTTCGATTATTCATGTCTCTCGTTTCCGACTCACCACCGGCAGCAACGCGTCACCATCTTTTGCAGATGGTGACGCGTGGACTTGTGAGAACTGATGTGTTAGAAACATGCTGTATCTGTGCGTACGTTTAATTGTACGCGTTATAGAAAACAAGTTACCCATTACAAATACAATTGCACCATTTGAATGTAATTTAATATAGTTGTGACTTATCAGAAAGGACCGTGTAGTTACAGCAATGCAATCATATACCTTTATGTTACTTACCTTCAATATTTTGCCGAAATTTATTATCAAAGTTTCATCCACATTACAAAATTTAGTCGGATATACACGGTTGACAAATTATTATAAAAATCTCATTAGGTGACACGGCATAATATGTTCAGCGCTGCACATCCGAATGTTTTAAAAAAAATATTTTAAGCGCAAACATACGACACATCCATGCACACACAAACCCAGGCATCAAACACACACAGCGCGTCTTTCATGACTGGGTTTGTGTGTGTGTGCGTAAAAGTGTCGTGTGTTCGCGCTCAAATCAATTTTTTTAATTGTTATATCAACCAGCCCAACAACAACTTTTTTTTACACCTGATTCGGTGCGCAGTAGCACATCTTGGTCCGAGCACTTGTTTGAATAGTTTAATTTACCCGAATTCTCAGAGATATACGCAAAACGATGATGAAGTACGGTGAGTGCCAACATTGCAGCTGAATCTGCAGTACGCCGCATAAGCCAGTTTACAACGCGCTATGTCAACGCTGCTACTCAAAATTCTACATACTGCATGCTGTGCGCAGGCTTGGTGTTTTTGATGAAATAATCAAACTGTTCAAGATCGATAATAAATTTTAGGGGATCGGTCATCCACACTTTCTCGCCCGCACTCTGGTGACCGTGGAGCTCAAGAGAACATAAAATATCAAATAACACGATTAATTATTTACGTGGCTGATCGAGAGAAATGTTAACTTACGCGGTCGTTTTTTTTATCAATAAATGCTGAGAGCTAAGGGACAACAATTCCAACAAAAGTATAGGAGATGTTATCAGAAGTAGTTGCAACGCATAGGAGGAGAAAAAAAAGTTAGCGAAAAGTTAACTCGCCTCCGGCAGGTTATTTCACCGGCTAGTGGAACGAGCCCCTAATTTAACACTTCTTTCTCACTATCAAAGCAAGGTTGTCGTTTTGGCAGACACTGCCTTAACGTAGTATGCGAGCGATTATTGTTCAGCTGCAAGCTTGTAGTAGGATCACGTGCGTTATGATGTACACAGGCCGTAACTAGTGTTCCATGCATGTCGCATTAGCTACTGGCAGTATGACTGATGCTCCAACGTTTAGATGCACTTTGTTAAGTGGATGCAGGAATGACCGCCACCGTAGCTCAGCGGTAGAGCAACGGACGCGTTATTTCAAGGCCGCAGGTTTGGTCTCTGTCGGAAGCACAAATTCTTCTGGTTTACATGTATTTCCTTCCGTGCGCATTACAATTACTTCTAATACAATAGCAAATACTTTCTCAGCATCACTGTCTCTAAGTTTTTAACTAGGCCCATGTTCTCAGATTTGGGTGGAGGGTAAAGAAGCCCAGGTGGTCGAAACTTCCGGATCCCTCCACTTCGGCGTCTCTCATAATCATATGGTGGTTTTGGGGCGTTGAACCCCACAAGTCAATCAATCAATCTAAGTTTTCATCGATTAGTTACGTCGCTTTTCTAACAATATTTTCGCGATGTTTTCTTTATTTCATTTTCGCCTAGAGGCAGTAAGGGTAGCAAGTAATCTTAAAAGTAAAAACACTGCATTGTGCATCGTAACCTTTTGGTTGTAACTTGGAAAAGTGCATTGACCAATTGTTCAATTCACCTATACAATGGAAATAATGTTTATAGATAATGGTGTAACATTGCGATATAGATTTGAAACTCTCGACATGTGCGATCATAAACAAAGACGTTTGGCCAAACAGCAAGGTTCTCTGTCACATGCTGGCGCTGTTAATGCTGTAGTGATGACAAATATTGTCACAAAGCTTGTTGAAGGCTGGTCTATGCATCTATCTATCTATCTATCTATCTATCTATCTATCTATCTATCTATCTATCTATCTATCTATCTATCTATCTATCTACTATCTATATACTATCTATATACTATCTATATCTATCTATCTATCTATCTATCTATCCATCTATCTATCTATCTATCCATCTATCTATCTATCTGTCTATCCAGCCGTCTAGGTCTGGGTGCTCTCGTGACCACGCGCATAGCTTGGGGTAAACCAAAACTAGACAGTTTCACGAATATCACTCACTGTTCGAAACATCAATACTATCGGAATTCCATCAAGTGCGTAATGAAATACCTTACCGTCAGACGTGTGACACTCACCCGAAGACGGATAAGCGCGAGAAATATGCGGGCATGTGCCACGGTTGATTGAAGCCCCAAGGCGAGGGTGTGCGCCAGGGTAAGAAGCAGGTGAGAGTCGCGATGGCTGCTCGCCGACTAGAGGACCACACGCCGAGTTGACGTGTGGCCGCATCACGATCACCTTTCCCTCGCGGGGCGGGTATAGTCATCGCCCAGATAATTTCACAAAGTATTTCCTCATTTTGTTGAACGGTGAGGACACACACGCGAATAGTTAACGCGTGAGCGTTGACAAAAAGGTGATATTGGCCACATTGACCCGACGAATACAAAGAAAAAATGTCGCGGTCCCAGCAGGAATCAGACCCCGCAATTTCGGGTTGCAATCAAGTTTTCTACCACAAACACAAACCAGTTTCCACAAATACTTTGGAAACAGAACCGAATGTTCGTGAAACGTTATATGTGGTCACAGTGCTGGCTAGCTAATTCTATAAATATTACATCTGTGCTCATGTGCTACATCCGTCGCGTTGGGTTGTTGTCAACTGTAGCTAGGCGCCATTTACTGAAGTTCATTTAAGAAGCAGTGTCCAGGGCTAGTACCCTCGCGAGCACAAGAGTTACGTAGACCCTAACGACCTGCCCTGTTGCTAATAACCACGTTACGTTTGGTGCCGTTATGCAACTGTAAACATCTGTATATATAAAACTTAAGCGATTGTTCAACTTTAGTCTCTAAGTACATTTCTACACATCTTTAGCGGGATTTGTAAACGTTTCGCTGACTTTTTCCCTGTAGAAACTCACAGCATAGACACTTTCCCTCCGCACGCATTGTGAAAAATTGATTCCGAACGGGTATGAGATATGTCAATTCCTCGGTCATTTTGGTTGAGACCACACTGCAATAATTGTCTAACCTTACGCTCACTTACGAATGTTGGTCTGCACCAAGCAAAAGATGTGATCACGAGATCATAAAAACGGAGGCGGTTAGAGATAAATAGATGGAGAGATAGAAAGTTGGATAGATAGATAGATAGCTAGATAGATAGATAGATAGATAGATAGATAGATAGATAGATAGATAGATAGATAGATATGTTAAGGGGATTATCAGCCGGCAACGAACGTGCATACAAATTGGCAACAGTCACGGCCAAGCACAGATTCCCAGGGCGAACGACGTTCTTGTTGGGTAGCCCTACTAAAACGTACTGAAGATTTTGACCCATTTCAGAGTTCGGAGGCTTCGCTACAATTACCCCGGGGTCGAAGGGGGAGCCGCCTGGCAACCTAATTGCTTGTTACTATGAGTGGGTCACAATAAGCCTTCAGGCGCTCCCCGTTGACAATATCGCGCCTGCGGCAGCGCATGTCCGAAGGTTGTTCCATGAATTAGATTAGATAGTTGACCGGATATGCGCACTCGATGACACTGTAGGAGCCCTTGCATTTGGAAGTAGTTTGGAAGAAAGGCCAGCTACAGAGGTCGGTATCGAGAGCGATACAAACGCACCAGGAAGGAACGTGGGCTCAGGTGTAGTTGAGCCATCACAAATATTCTTCCGCCGCCCTTGCTCATGCGTCGTAAAAGTCTTGGCAAGCTCACGACACTCTTCAGCAAGCCTGCCTGTCTCAGAAACAGGTGCACATCTGGCGTGTACGTGAGTATTGTGTTCATGGTGTGCGACGGGCAACTTCCGTACAGCAAGAACAAAGGTGAAAAACCGATCGTGCTCTGAGGGGCAGTGGCGTGGGCGTAAGTGACGAAGGGCATTAATGTAGTTGGCGGTAACGTACATCGAAAGCATGTCGCCGAGGGTGCAGTTAAAGCGTTCGGTGAGGCCATATATCTGCGGGTGGTAAGCAGCAGTTTTACGTTGGACAAAATGGCACTCCGTCAGAATGGCGTCAATGACTTCCGACAAGAAGACACGGCCTCGATAGCTGAGAAGCTCTTGGGGTGGTCCATGCGCAGTATGAATTGATGCAGGAGGAAGGATGCAACCTCTTGCGTAGTACCCGCAGGGAGAGCGGCGGTTTCGGCGTATCCCTTTAAATGGTTTACAGCGATGATGGCCCAGTGGTTACCAGCCGACGTCAGAGAAAATGGTCCAAACAAATTGCTATTTACGCGTCCAAACGGACGGTCAGGGCAAGGTAACGATAGCAGACCGGCGTGCGACATGTGTGCGGCTGGTTTGCGGCAGTGGCAAGCGAGGCAAGAGCGCACAAACGGCTGGACGTAGCGGTACATCCCGCGCCAGAAGTAGCGTTGTCGAATGCGGTGGTGAGGTTTGGATACCCCAGAGTGCGCACATTGTGGATCAGAATGAAAAGATTCGCATATCTCCGACTGGAGACTGCGGGGTATCACAAGGAATCACTGCCAGCCATCGTCATCGTAATTCGGTCGGTGTAGGAGGCCATCAAGTATTACAAAATGTTGAGCTCGACGACGCAAGTGACGCATGGATGGTGTTGCGGACGAAGCAGAGAACAACTCTATCAGCGGAGCGATTCAATTATCGTTTCACTGTTTGGTAGCGAGGATGTCAACATCGATGGCAGAAACAGCAACTGAGGTTACTGAGCAGGGCACGTTGTCTTCAGGTAGAGGGGAGCGTGAGAGGGCATCGGCGTCATCAAGCTGGCGTCTTTTGCGGTACAGCACGCGGATGTCATAGTCTTGTAAGCGAAGTGCCTAACCGGTGAGACAGCCTAAGAGACCCTTCAATGATGACAACGAGTATAGTGCATGATAGTCGGTGACGACATCGAATGGGCGACAATACAAATAAGGTTGAAACTAGCCGCATGGAGGGGGCAGCGCGATAATGAAAAAATCAGTTCAAAACATAACGCTGACGCGCCTGGACCTTTCTCGTGTTAGCTCCGACAGTAATAGGTGACCCGATAAAAAACACACAGCCCCGAGCATCGCTCATGTGTCTCGCCGGCCCTGTCACCAATCCTAACGGTCCTGACGCCCAAGAAGACGCAAGACCTAGCACTGCTGCAGTCGCTGCAATTCACCATGTCAACCTGCCACCATTTTTGCCTAAAGGCCTCAGCACATGGTTTCTGCAGGTCGAGGCGCACTTCCATCTATGGCAATCACCAGCCAACAGACCAGGTACTGGCATCTGATGTCCTGCTTACCTCCGGACACAGCCGACGACTTAGCTGATAATTTAGCATCGCCACACCCGAGCCATCCCTACGATACGTTGAAGGCAGCTATCATTTCCCGCAAGTCCGAGTCCGAACACAGCAGACTTCAACAGCTCATCACGGCTACAGAGCTCGGTGACCGTCGCCCATCACAGCTCCTGTGACGCATGCGCCAGCTTCTTGGCGGCGCCTCCGCCCCCCAAGGGGAGAAGCTGTTACGTGAGTTGTTCCTCCAGCGCTTACCGCAGAGTATGGTCCCGCTCCTCGTAGCTGCAGGAGATGTCCCTCTAGACAGACTAGCTGAAATGGCTGTCCGAGTGACGGACTACTCGTGGGCACGTAGCCTCAATGCCGTTACCACACTGCGATTGGCTGCCGCTGCAGACCCGTAACTCGCGAGCATTGAGAACCGTTTGGACGCCCTTGTCAGGCGCCTCGATGACTTTGTACCTGCACATCATCGACCGTCACCCAGGTTCCAAATACACGCCCCCACGTTCTCCGGAACTTCGGCCAACCGACGCGCCGCGGGACGTCTCATCCTCAACCGTGTGCTGATACCACCATCGATTCGGTGCTTCTGCTCGCAAGGGTACTCGCTCGTGCTTCTGGTCGGGGAAATGCGACGACCGGCCCCTAACGGCGGCAAATGGCACTGGTCGAAAGTTATGCCGCCTTTTCTATGTTTCTGATAAGATCACCGGCGCTTGCTTCCCGGTAGACCTAGGAACCCAAGTTAGCGTCATCCCGGCCACGTGTGCAGATCGTCGTCGCAACGAACAGACCTGCCCACTCCAAGCGATCAACAATTGCGCCGTTCGCACATACGGCCAACGCTCTATTACACTTGACCTTGGACTACGCCGTATGTTCTGCTGGATTTTCATCCTCGCTGACGTCTCGCAAGCTGTTCTTGGAGCTGACTTCTTCAGTTCTTTTAACCTTGATATGGACATGCATACTCATCACCTCAGTGATCTAAACACACACCTCTCCATAAACGGTGTACTCTGTACTGCCTCGCCAACGGGACTACGAGCTCTCACAACTGCTTCGCCGTATGCAAAAATACTCGCCGACTTTCCCAGCATCAAGAAGCCGCACACCACGGAGTCACCGGTGAAGCATTCTATCACTCACCACATTATGACCACTGGACCTCCTGTTTTTACACGACCCCGTCGACTAACTGGAGAACGTCTCGCCATCACCCACCGTGAATTTGAGCATATGCTTGAATTCGGCATTGTGCGGCCTTCCTTCGGCAACTTGGCGTCACCGCTCCACATAGTGCCGAAGAAAGATCCTGTCAACTGGAGACCATGTGGGAATTACCGCGCTCTCAATGCCCACACTTTACCAGAGCGCTATCCACTTTCTCACATACAGGATTTCACGTCAAATTTAACTGGGTGTACAATCTTCTCTAAGATTGACTCAGTGAAGGCTTACCATCAGATTCTTGTAGAACCCACCGACATTCCGAAGACGGCCATCACCACCCCATTCGGTCTGATTGAATATGTGCGGATGCCTTTTCAACTGTGCAACTCTGCACAGACATTTCAGCGCACTATCAACGAGGTCACGCGAGGTCTCGATTTCGTATTTGCCTACCTTGATGAGCTCCTTGCAGTAAGCTCATCCGGCCCTGAGCATGAAGCCCACCTGCGCACCCTGTTCCACGACATGGATGATTACAGCCTCGTAATAAATCTCAATAAGTCCCTCTTCGGCGTCACTATATTAGAGTTCCTAGGCCACCTTGTCACCCCAAAGGGTATCCAACCAATGGTCAGTGAAGTGAAAGCTACTCAAAACTTTCTACCCCCGACTTCACTGAAGAGACTCCGAGAATTGCTAGGCCTACTAAACTTCCATCGAAGCTTTTTTTCCTAAGTGTGCCACATTCCTAAATCCCATGACCGACGTACTAGCTAAAAAGAAAGACCCGGCTGCGCCACTGGAGTGGACCGAAGACGCTTTATGTGCCTTCGACACTGCCAAGTAGGCTCTGGCAGACGCCACCATGCTTATACAACCCGTCCTGACGCCCCAATTTGTCTCATCACCGATGCATCAAGCGTGGTAGTTGGCACCGTTCTCGAGCAGAATATATCCTCTTGGCAGCCCCTTGGTTTTTCTCGCAAAAACTGAAGCCACCGGACGCAAAATACAGTACATTTGCCCGAGAACTCTTCGCGGTATACCTTGCCATCAAATATTTTTGTCATTTATTGGAATGTCGAAACTTTTACGTCGTTACAGACCACAAGCCCCTGACGTTTGCCTTCCATCGCAATCACAGCAATTATACTACATGGGAGATTCATCAGCTATGCTCTATTTTCGAGTTCACTATGAATCTCAGACACGTAAATGGGCAGGAAGATGCTGATGCTGATGCACTATCCCGCATCGATGCCTAGTCGACCCAGTCACCACTAGGCATTGAAGAGCTAGCAGCTGCCCAAAGCAGCGATCCTGAGCTGCATTGTCCTCGTTCTTCATCCACGTCTCTATCGTTCACTTAGTGCCTACTTCCATTTTCTACCTCAATAATAACGTGCGAAATGTCTACTGATGTCCCTAGGCCCCTCGTGTCTTCAGTTTTTTGTTGGGCAATTTTTTATCAACTGCACAACATGAGTCATCCTGGTATTTGTGAAACCCAGAAGGTGGTCACATTTCGCTTCCTTTGGCGACGCATCAATGCTGATGTTCGACGCTGGGCGCGAACCTGCCTTGACTGCCAGCGAGTTAAATTTCACCGTCACAGAGTCACGGCCACATCCCCCTTAAGCCTCCAGACGCAAGGTTTTCCCACGTCGATATCGATATCGTCGGCCCTCTTCCGTCATCGCAAGGAGCCTGTTACCTGCTGACATGTGGGGATCGCTTCACTAGGTGGCCAGAAGCGTTTCCAATATCCGACATTACAGCACAAACAGTTGCCAAGGCTTTCACAAATGGCTGGGTGTCGCGCTTTGAATTGCCTTCTGTCATCACCACTGATCGTGGTCATCAATTTCAATTGACCCTTTTCACCGCACTTGCCAATATTCTGGGCATTCGACACATCCACACAACTGCCTACCATCCTTTCGCCAATGGCATGGTCGAACGGCTTCATCGGCAACTGAAAGCTGCCCTCACTGCTCACCAGCCAAGGGAACATTGGCGCGACCCCCTCCCCTTCGTACTTTTGGGCATCCGATCTGCATTGAAAGTGGATCTCGGCTGCTCATCAGTTGAACTAGTCTATCGTTTCCCTGCGTCTTCAAGGACAAGTCTTCGAGACATCATCGCCACATTCCACTCACGATGCCTCCAAGCACATTCGAGAGCTGCGCACCACGTTTCCGGACCTCGCTTCTGTGATTCCTGCCGACCGACACCCCCAGTCTGTCTTTGTCAGCCAGCATCTGCATAACTGCAGTGACGTCTTCGTTCAGGGTGCCCAAATACGGCCACCACTCACGCCTGCCTATGATGGCCCATTCCACGTACTCCATCGTACACCTAAGATGTTCACGCTGGACATCGATGGCCGTGAAGACGTCGTGGCTGCTGACCGACTGAAACCTTCGTATATCGCTGCTCTCGCGGCCGCGGAGTTTCAATCTTCAGTCTGAATGCCCGCATCTAAGCATGTTTACTGGGCGACTCCTCTGGTGACTCCTACAGCTCTCGCTCTAAGGTGGGGGGAGCCCTGTGCCGCCCTTGAATGCGGCGCACGTCAAAGAAGAAGAAGTTGGCATTGGGCCGCGCGGCGGGTGCAGTGCGATAATAAAAAAATCAATTCAAAAACCGAACGCTGTTGGGGCTTGATCTTTCTCGTGTTAGCTCCGACATTTGTAAGGGCCAGACGATTGCTAGGCGCTCTTTCTCCGTGAAGATGTAGTTTGTCTCGGCTCTTGAGAGTGTGCGGCTTGCATATGCTACTACATAATCAGGGAATCCGGGTTTGCGCTGCGCCAGGACAGCGCCGAGGCCCACTCCACTGGCGTCCGGTGCACCTCCATTAAAGCCGTAGGGTCGTAATGGCGTAAAATGGGAGGATACGTCAACAAATGGCGGAGCTTGGCGAACACGTCGTCGCACTCGCTTGACCACGAATAGAGCGGCCCGCTACTTCTAAGGAGCTTCGTCAGCGGCGATGTGATCGCCGCAAAATTTGGTATGAAGCGTCGGAAGTATGAGCACAGACCCACAAAATTACACAGTTCTTCAACAAACGCAGGTTTGCAGAATTCGGCCACAACCCGAAGCTTGGCCTGATCAGGAGGACTTGCGTCCTTGGCCACGTCGTACCCTAGGATGGTGAGTTGACCTACTACAAAGCGGCACTTATTCAGATTTAGTTGCAAGCCGGCATTGCTCATACGTGCGAAAACTTCTTTCAGACGTTGAAGATGCGTGAAGAAATCCGGAGCGAAGACAATGACATCGTCGAGGTAACACAAGCACGTGTACCCATTCAAGTTGCGCAAAACGGTATCCAGCATGCGCTCAAAGGTCGCAGGTGCATTACATAGGCGAAATGGCACGACGTTGAATTCGTACAAGCCGTCGGGTGCGACGAAGGCGGTCTTCGGTCGAGCGTCGCCAGCAATAGGTACTTGCCATCACCCCGAGCGCAGATCTAGAGAAGAAAAAAAAATCGGCTTCTTGCAGGCTGCCAATCGCGTCATCAATGCGCGGCAGTGGATGAACATCCTTGCCAGTAACCTTATTCAGCTGTCTGTAGTACACACAGAACCGCACAGAACCGTCTTTCTTCGCAAAAAGAACGACAGGAGACGCCCATGAACAGCCCGAGGGCCGAATAACGTCGTGTCAGAGCATATCGTCAACCTGCCTGTTAATTACCCCACGTTCAGCAGGCGACACGCGATATGGACGTTGCCGTAAATGTAGATGTGCACCAGTGTCGATGCGATGCGTAAGAGCGCACGCGCGACCAAGATAACTTCGCCCGAACTCGAAATAAGAACGGTATTTTTGCAACAGGTCCAGAAGCCGGGAACTCTGTACCGCCGTATGGTTGTCAGCAATGAATGGGCTAAATACATCAGCAGATGAGGGATTAAAAGTGAACACAGCATTGATAGTAAGCGAACTGGGACAACCTTAGTCATCGGGCACGTCCAGGACTTGTGCGTCGTCGACTGGTTCCACTCTGCCGAGACATTCCCCTCGAATTAAGCCAATAGTGTACGAGGATGGGGTGGTTCTAAAAATAGCGGCGTTGCCCTGGATGACCAGCACGGTTGTGAAAGGTACTAGCAACCCTTTCCCGTTACAAGCGCCGTCGGATGGCGAAACAAATGCAATTGTGTCGGAGAAACCGGCGCAGTACGCTGACACAGCTGTCGTCGAGTTTGGAGGCACTGTTGTATTGTCTTTCGTGAGAATCTTGCTTTGTTTCAAGGGACTGTCTTCTGCGTCAAATGCGAGAAGAAGGGTGAGAGTTCAATTTGGGCGGTGGCACAAGGGATGACGGCGTCGTTGCGGAAGACAATATCCCATCCCCGGATGATGTCATGAGTGCATGCAGGAATTATGATCAGTCGGGTAACATACAGTACGTCCTGAATGACTACGCAAGCTATGCACCCTGCTGTAGGATGAATACGACGGAAACTAGCAGTACGAAGAAACAACCCAGGAAGTGGCGTCGTCACTTTTCAAATTAAGCAGACAAGTTTTTCGTCCATAAATAATACGGCAGCTCAAATGCACCAACATCGTTCACAAGCACGTCAATGACAATCGAGGGGCTGCTCTGAGGGCTTTCACATTCTGATAGCGTCACAGTTCTTGACTCGGGGACTGTGACGAGTAGTTTTCCTTTTCATGAGCAGCCGACCTTGGTTGCATGGGGGACAAGGAACGACGTCGTGGAGACGGCGACCTTGGAGGAGATAGACCTGCGCGATAAGGCCGTGGCATAGACTATAATTCGTCGTGATAGGGACGGCTGAGCTGGCCAGCAACAGGCGAAGGAAT
The DNA here is from genome assembly GCF_043290135.1 of Rhipicephalus microplus. NCBI lineage: Eukaryota > Metazoa > Arthropoda > Arachnida > Ixodida > Ixodidae > Rhipicephalus > Rhipicephalus microplus. Next base: position 90,506,089 of record NC_134708.1, on the reverse strand, counting down.
GAGAACCGGCTGTACGCGAGGGCAATAACGGACCCTCAGTACGGACCCTCAGCGCGAGTGGCGTCCTTGTTGGGTAGTTCCACTAAAAGGTACTCAAGAGTTTGACCCATTTCAGAGTTCGGAGGCTTCGCTACAGATAGATAGATAGATAGATAGATAGATAGACAGACAGACAGACAGATAGATAGATAGATAGATAGATAGATAGATAGATAGATAGATAGATAGATAGGCAGACACGCAAGCAGGCAGGCAGGCAGGCAGTCACTTAGACAGACAGGCAGGCAGACAGACAGAGAGACATACAGATAGATAATTAGATAGATAGACATATAGATGGATAGATAGATAGGTAGCTAGACAGTTATATATATATATATATATATAAATATATAGACAGATAGATAGATAAATAGATAGATAGATAGATGGATGCATAGATAGATAGATAGATAGATAGATAGATAGATAGATAGATAGATAGATAGATAGATAGATAGATAGATAGATAGATAGATAGATAGATAGGCAGGCAGACACGCAAGCAGGCAGGCAGGCAGGCAGTCACTTAGACAGACAGGCATGCAGACACACAGAGAGATAATTAGATAGATAGATAGATAGGTAGCTAGACAGATATATATATATATATATATATATATATATATATATATATATATTTATATATATATATATATAGACAGATAGATAGATAAATAGATAGATGAATGCATAGATAGATAGATAGATAGATAGATAGATAGATAGAAACGCTCAAAACATCTGCGGCCCGCTGAGAAGTGCTTTGCGCCAAATACCATGTTTAAGTCGCTCCAGTTATTACGCAAAGAAGTTGTGTAAGCTCTCGGTGCGTCACACGAGCAGTGTCCTCCTGGCACTGCTTCTACTTCATGGAACAATAGATGGCGTCATCTCTCCTACGCGCTGCACAGCTTCAGGTACATGCCACGATTGTGAGGTGGATGGAGTGGTTGTTAAACTTGCGCTAGTACATCTCTTAATTTCATCAATCTAATCAACTTTAGTGCTTCGCACTTCAGTAACGTGCTTGGTCAAGTCATCAGTTACATGTGGCATGTAACTGGTGAAAATAAATCAAGCACACTCAATAACGTGTGTGACAAATCGCAAATCCCTCACGAGTCAGTGCAATGGGACCGTGTACAGTACGCTACGCAGCCGTTGCAACGAGCTGAATTTGCAGATTCTTGGTTTGTGTGCGACGGTAAATTGCAGACCGTTTCGGATCCTTTCCTACATTGACCGAAGGGTGTAGAAAATGTAATCTTTAGGTGAGAAGTATTTCGTGTTCAGTACGTTATTTGCCTGCGTATAAGTATAATTATTCTTATAAATAATTTGCACCCCTAAGGTTAAAGGCGATTGCTGAACACAGTGGTAAACGGAAGAATGAGCATCAGTTGGATAGTAATAATATACATAAAAGTAACACAGAAGTGTAACAAAAGAACTCACTAGTATTAGCTGTTGTTAAGTCGGAAGAAAGGACGCTGGAGCTACGAGAAACGAAACAGGGTTTATGGTACTATTTACACATATTTACAGAAAAAAAGGGATAGTGGTTTCACAAACCACGAGCGTGGTGGTTGAACGTTACATAGTTCAGAGCGACGTCAAGCACTCTGCGGCGTCGTTTTATGCCCTGTCGGGCTCCTCCTCTCCGAGTCGAACACCAATCACGCACACACAGGTGAGGGGGGCGAGCATGCACGGTCCACGTGAACACTGCACTGTGGTGGCGCCAGCAGGGCTCTTCCTCGTCGTGTGTGTGCCGTTAGTCGAGAGTTCCCACGATCCTGGCCGCATACTTCAAAGGGTCCACCGCACAGCTCGCCCAATTAGCGGGGCGATCTGCAGTGTCCGTCTCGGTCTCCCCCAGGAAGATGCCGTCCCTGTTGTCCTCTCTGTGGCGTCGCGGCGACACGACGTCTCATCCTCCGGCCAGCAGGGACAATGCCTGGCGGGCATAGGCAGTCGGCCGGTCGGCTACTTGACTAAGGATTAAAGAAGCGCCGCTCCGCCGTCAGCTCTGGCGCCGGTCACGCCTGCTTCTCCATTGCCCGATGAGTCGCCGAGTCCCTTAGTCACCGCTTCTGCTTGAAGGGACGACAAAAGGGTCCGCATTTGAAGGACGGGAACTCGCCTTTGCTTGCTGCTTGGTCTGAATAATTGCTCAAATCTTCGACGGCGTCTGTCAGACTGGGTGCCGAAGGGATTGAGAGCCTCACCAGTGGATCGGCTTACGCACAAAGGCGTCTGCTCAGACGAATTTCCAAGCCGAACTTAACAGCTCCTCCGCCGCCCGGAAAATCTCGGCTGGCCAGCGCTCCCAACCGCTGGGCACGAAGAGAATGGTTGGTGACGAGGACGATGGCCTGGCTTTCTCCCTGCAGCTGCGAACTCAAAACCAACTCCCAAACTAACTCACAATGGTCGACAACAGCAAGGCCAACCACACAACACAATGCCATGCCGAAGTCAAGCACATTGAACCCGCTTAAAACCCTCCAGGCTTCTCAAGAAACGCAAACCAATTCTACTCTGAAATTTTTGACAGAATTTCGTGCCGCCAAAGATATAACAATCATGGATGTGGAGACGTTTACTAAAGATGGAACAAATTGCCGTGCGAAAAAAACACAGAAAGGCAAATACAATTTGGCCCCACATAACCATAATTACACTCCTTCAAAACTAGCTTCCTACCATCCGCACTATGTTGTAACTTACTCTGCTAATTTTATTACTAACTTCTGCTATTTTATCATTAACTTAATGAAACCTCACTATCTACAATGGTTTTCACAGGAATGCTGCCTGTACCTATACAAAGTAACTGTGCGCATTCTCTATTCTCTCATTACAAACTTAAAACGTAGTCGGGAGTGCCTACCTGTAGGACACCCTGACGCCAATGAAAACTCACTCACAACAGATCAAACTGCGTCTTATCAATCCTAGAAAGGCATCTAATCTCAAAATTTGGTGAACGCAGTGCTTTCAGCTCAAATGATCATATATGATCCCTAAGTGATCACAAAAACAACAAAACGAAGTAAACTTTTTGTGCTAACACGCTCATTTGCTGGATGTAGTTTCATGTCAGCCCATGTTTTAAAGAACGCACAAGACTTTGCTGTGCGCTCTAGCACGACATCTTACTCTCATCCAAAGAGCGCTAGCATACCAACACGCACCTAACCATAGGCGATATGTCTCTCACCTAGGTATCCTTAAACCCTCATCTGAACGTAAATTTTCTCAAGATATCGAACTGTGTAAATCCTTAAAATGCATCTCTAATCTCAACGTTCGATATAACATAACGCTCAGCGAAAGATTTCACCTGATCCCTGAGCACATACTAAAATCACAAAGGGAAATGCAACTCGTGTACTAACACGCTCATTTGCTGGATGTAGTTTCATGTCAGCCCATGTTTTTAAAGAATGCACATTGCTGTGCGCCCTAGCACGACATCATACTCTCATCCTAAGAGCGTTAGCACACCAATCGCACACCTAACCATAGGCCATTTCCCTATAACTCAACTGAAACACTTACAACGCTTACAAATACGAGAAGTGAAATCTGTAGCTAAACAAACTAACCGCGAAGATGACACAGGCATACTACTGTAAAATCAAAATTAAACAAACATGCAAGCTTCTAATAAAACTCCTGTGTTCGACTCTCCAGCTTACAGCTGTTCCTCACTTCAATCGTACACGCGGGGGTCGTGGTCTTTGATTCTGAAAACACGCGGGACAACAACGTGCACGAGCAACAAGCTGAACTGCAGCGTTACCCCTCATTTGCGATTTCGGCCGCCTTCTGTCAGTTTGGCGGAGAGGATTCGAGCAACGCTTGGGAAAGAGTGACGGTGTTCTCTTTGGTCTAGCTCCCGAGCGGTGTTTAGCTAATGTGACCTTTCTTCTAGGACCACGACGACACTCTTTTCCACGAAAAGCTCTAAATCTCCATCTCGCCTTCCGTCGCGAGGACTGGCGCCATGGCCTACTGTTTCGCCGTCCGTGCCTTACTGTACGCCACAAAGGACCTTTCTTTGAACTGGTCGGTAACCCACTCTTCCCTCGTTCACCCGGCGGATTGCTACCTCTTTCACCCCTTCGCTTTGTCCCTCGCGGGCGCTTCTTCCTTTTTCGGCGACGTTTTCGACCGACCTTTTCCTCATTGGTCTCAAATTGGTCGCGGTTTGAGTCATCGGCAGTGTTACAGTTCAAAGGCAACCCATAAGACTTGCTGGGGACATAATCCGAAGACTGCTGCTTTACCCGAGATTGTATTTGCGAATCCACTTTCTTTGTATTTTTGTTCCAGTGGCTAGGACGCATGCAAGCCGAGTTCGACGCCGATGCAGAACACCTAGTTCTGTTCACTACGCTCAGAGATGTCGAGCTTTTCTTTACACCCTTAGTGTCTTTTGTCTGGCTCGCAGCTCTCCGACGTCGCTTTCGTCTGCGCCGCTTTTTGCGCTTCGTTTCTAAGTTTTTCGATTTGATCCGAAGCTCGTCAACTCTCTCAAGGTATTCGTCAGCTGTCAAATTCGCGCCGTCTAAGTGATTTTCGAGAAAATCACCTATTCCACACTCTAGATCGGCGGACAGCTCGACGCTCTCAGAAACAGTGCAGCTGCTTTCCCGCAAACAATCTCGCTCGTCTTGCTGGGAGCTGCCCACAACTACACTGTACTCATCCTCTACCCTCGCTTCTTCCCCAGAGCTTTCTCCGGTGTTCTTGCCTACTTCGACCTCATTTGCAAGATCCACCGTCGCGACAAATACAGTGGAGGTCTGTACCAGCTTTTCTACAGCTATCCTAGCTGTTTCGCTAACAGTTGACTGGCACAGCACCTCGTCGCACTTGCTCTGGCCTTCGTCGGCCTCTCTATTTCTCGCAGCATCTTTAGCAGCACTCAGATTTGGTTCATCGTCAAACCTGCTGCTGTCTTTAAACGTGCCAGCCTCATCTACGGCTATCAACTGCACCTCACTTATGTTTTTCTCGCACTCTGCTTTGGCTGCTGCTCCTGAGCTTTCTCCGGTTTCCTTGCCTACTACCACATTGTTTGCAAGTTCCACCGTCGCGACAACCTCAGTTGATGCCTGTACCAGCCTGTCTACAGATATCCTAGCTGTTTCGCTAGCATCTAACTGGCACAGCACCCCATCGCACACGCTCTGGCTTTTGTCGGCCTCTCTACTCAGAGCAGCACCTTTCGCAGCTCTCGCATTTGGTTCGTCTTCGAACCTGCTGCGCTCTTCACACGCGCTAGCCTTCTCTAAAGCTCTGGGCTGCACCTCGCACTTCTCGTGCACTACACTTGCGAATGGCTGAAACTTCCGCCTCCTTGCCTCGACTTTTTCTTCCGACAGTTCAATCACTAGGCTGAGTGCTCGCTCACGCTCTTCCCCTCGCTCCCGTTTTTCTATCTCCCATTTTCGCTCACTATCTACCTTGGTGCTATAAGAGACACGCGGACCTCTCTCAGGCTTGGTTTTACTACCAGCACAACGTCACGCGTTCTTCACGGGAGCGTTCGTGAGCTTGTACTCAATTCGCTTTCTGTCAACTCTGAGGCCGAAGCACCGCAGTAAAGCTGCCTTAGCTACATCGTACCTATTGAACTGTTCCTCGGAAAGCTATAGTATCCTACCCATCAAGTTGCACGGAAGGACACTCCATAAGGCGAAAGACCAATAGTCCTCGTCGAGCTCTAGTTCTCTGCAAACTTTCTCGTAAGAGGTTAGATAACTCTCTAAATCTTCGCCCACTTTGAATGCATGGATCCTCAAATTTACTTAAGCCGATCTATGGTACTGTATTGATCTTTGTCTCTCTTCCTGTTCTAATTTCAGGCTTTCCTCCCACTGCTCTCTCTCGTTTTGTCGTTTCAATCTTTCTTTTTCTTCTCTTTCTTTTCTATCCCTGCTTTCCTTTCGTTTCTGTTCCTCTCGTTCGCGTTCCTCTCGCTCCCGTTCCTCCATTTCCTGTTCTTCAAAAATCTCTACTGCGTTTTTAATCTCGTCCTCACTAGCTTTTTGCGAGATCAGCCTCCAAATCGCTGTCCTGCCAATTCTTTCATCTACTTCAATGCCTAGATGCTTACTCACAGCCAAAAGTTCATATCTTACCATTGCCTTCCACGACATGATTGCCGTTGTACTTTGGTCCTGCATCTCACACATAATTAGGTGATCCCTACAACTCACAAAAGGTAATCTCCCTAATCCACACACAATCCTGCTTCTAATAAACTCACACAAATGAAGCCTGGAAAGTCAAAGCAAAGACCAAGCACTCACCACAGCACAGCACCATGTCGTGAAGTCCATCCAACTGCTGCTAACCAGTTGTAGAGGTAATGAAAGGAAGGTCGCTCGCTGATGGCATCCCACCACTGCCACCAGTTGTTAAGGATGGGTCGAAGGAAGGTCGCTGGAGGATACGAGAAACGAACAGGGTTTATGGTACTATTTACACATATTTACAGAAAAGAAGGGATAGTGGTTTCACAAACCACGAGCGTGGTGGTTGAACGTTACATAGTTCGGAGCAACGTCCAGCACACTGCGGCGTCGTTTTATGCCCTGTCGGGCTCCTCCTCTCCGAGTCGAACACCAATCACGCACACACAGGTGAGGGGGGGGGCATGCACGGTCCACGTGAACACTGCACTGTGGTGGCGCCAACAGGGCTCTTCCTCGTCGTGTGTGTGCCGTTAGTCGAGAGTTCCCACGATCCTGGCCGCATACTTCAAAGGGTCCACCGCACAGCTCGCCCAATTAGCGGGGCGATCTGCGGTGTCCGTCGCGGTCTCCCCCAGGAAGACGCCGTCGCTGTTGTCCTCTCTGTGGCGTCGTGGCGACACGACGTCTCATCCTCCGGCCAGCAGGGACAATGCCTGGCGGGCATAGGCAGTCGGCCGGTCGGCTACTTGACTAAGGATTAAAGAAGCGCCGCTCCGCCGTCAGCTCTGGCGCCGGTCACGCCAGCTTCTCCATTGCCCGATGAGTCGCCGAGTCCCTTATTCACCGCTTCTGCTTGAAGGGACGACAAAAGGGTCCGCATTTGAAGGACGGGAACTCGCCTTTGCTTGCTGCTTGGTCTGGATAATTGCTCAAATCTTCGACGGCGTCTGTCAGACTGGGCGCCGAAGGGATTGAGAGCCTCACCAGTGGATTGGCTTACGCACAAAGGCGTCTGCTCAGACGAATTTCCAGGCCAAACTTAACACTGTACATTCAACAACTGGTAATAATTTCATAAAGCAGATCAAGTACTTACATGAAGAAACAACGTAACATTGTAATAATACTGCGTAGTCTTAACTCACTTGCCTTCAAGTGTTACGCAGCAAATTTATGAAAAAAATATGCTAAAGTTTTCAAGCAAACTTATCTAATTTGCACCTTTGCAAAAAATGCGTATTATTTGTGTTGGCTATGTCCTTGCCAGCGAGCTTTCAATGCTGGAATGTTCTCGAGCGAAAATGGCTGAAGGTGATAGAATTGCCTGTTTTAAGTCTGGATCAGAAGCGCTGAACGATAAGGTGAGATCAGTGATGCGGTTGCGAAACGAATTCATTGTGAAGAGATGGATGATGGTTGAACTTCAGCAACTAAGCCAAGTGACCTATTTTCATACGGTACGCATTTGGTGAAAGTCACGTTAGCAATTATTGTAGATGTGCTGGGTTTGCGGGTATATTTAGAATAAATTATTTAGTCTAAATTATTTGAGCTTGCTTTAAAAGAGATTAGTTTTTTTGTTCTGTCGACCCCACACTGCTGCAGCATATTTCAATTTGGAGCGCACAAGTGGCTAATAAAACAGTAGTGTTAATGATTAGTGGCCATGGCAAAAGCTGACATACGTAGCGAAGCATCTGTTAGGTATCTGTTTACGTACTCCGTGTAAACAGACTGTTAGATTTAAAATTATATGTACACTCATTGATTAGCTTGACTAAAAACGCCAATTTTCACATTTATCACTATCTCGGTTGCATTCGCCATGTATGACACTAATCACTCATGTAATATTATTCATTGCTTTGCGGTATTAACAGTTTTAAATTAAGAAGCAGACCAAATTAAACCTAATGATGCCTTCCGCTCAAATTAGGAATGGTTAGCAAGGGGAGGTTAAAAATCATTCCTTCAAAAACAAATTTCTTGTTTGCCACCAAAACGACGCCCCCTTTTACATATTTTATAGGAAGTGCTACCATCGCGAAACCCGATCGTGTTAAATATATAGAAGTCACAATCAATTCAAAAATACATGTTGAAAACGTGTGTAAGTTGTTCCCTGAATAACTTGTGTTTTTTAAAGAGAGAACTACGTTATAATCCTCCTACGGTAAAACTGAGATCATATAAAGCCCTAGCGCGACGAAAACTAGAGTACGCCGGTAATATTTGGAGCCTTTCACAACAATACTTGATTAAAACTTGAAGTAGGCAAAAATTTTGCTTGACGTTTTATTTACTCCGCTTAGTACTAACAGTCTAACGAAACAAATCCACGTATTAGGGCGAGCCTACCGAAACATAAGAAATGCTGAATAAGATCCAGATTAAAATTTATTTGGCGACTTTCATATAGGCTCTTCCAATAACGCCCCGCAGCGGCGGTCTAGTGGCTAAGGTGCTCGGCTGCTGACCCACGGGCCGCGGCATCGATTCCCGGCTGCGGCGGCTGCAATTCCAGTGGAGGCGAAAATGCTGTATGCCCGTGTGCTAAGATTTAGGAGTAGGTTAAAGAACCTCAGGTGGTCATTTTTTCCGGATCCCTCCACTAGGCGACTCGCATAATCTCATGGTGTTTTCGAGACGTCAAACTGCACATTTTAATCAATCAATCAATCTTTCATTTATCACGGAAACGTTATCTTCAGTAACTTTCAATACCTTAGACAAGAAGAGATAATGAAAATATATTAAGACAGCCAGTTAACCACAATAATTTTCACCAGTTCATTTTCTTTCCTTGCGCTATTTTTCACTGCAAGGCGCTTTCTGCTGAAGCAGCGAATGGTGCCTCGACGGCTCGAGTTATGCAGCAAATCGAAAGCATAATTTTTTTACAAGTGATATATGTTTGAAAACCTTGATTTGTGTGCGATCTGGGTGATTTGTGGGTATTGAAAATAAATGTTTTGCGCAATTGTGCTTTTTACTATCAATCTATATGTACTAAACTCTGATATAACATTGCACTTGTGTACTTACAATCGGTACATTATTTCAATTTCGCCAAGCTGTTTGGCGTATAACTATATATGGTGTCATTCTATTTTTGCATTTCGCTCCTGCATGAGGACTTAAATACATCGAAAGTGTAATTTTTTTACAAGTGATATATGTTTAAAAGTCTTGACTTGTGTGCAATCTGGGTGATTTGTGTGTATTGAAAATATATGTTTTGCGCAATTATGTTGCCTACTATGAATCTATAAGTACTAAACTTTAACATAACAATGCACTTGTGTACTTACAATTGGTATATGATTTCAATTTAGCCAAGCTGTTTGGTGTATAACTATATATGATGTCATTATATTTTTGTATTTTCCTCCTGCATGAGGCCGAGGAGGGCCTGCAGTATCTTTAAAAATAAAAAAAGTAAAACACAATAGGAATGTTTGAAGAGCGTCCGATTGCTCAGTACTGATTATTTCACGATAAATTAGGCAATGTCAGCAAAATAATTTTGGAAATATTTATTGTACAAGGTAGGGTATTAGTATAGATTAGGAAAAGAAGTGGTCGTAGCACTGACGTCTTAACCAAATCAGTACAAAACATAGGTAATGATGGCTTAAGAATATTTGCAGAAACAAACTGATAGCGGTAAAACAATACATACAATTGTATCAGTTCGTTACTGTCGATGTTTCAAAACTGGGCTCGTAATACTTGAGAACTTTTTCAAAATTTTCCTACACTCCAAACACACACAGTTGGTAGATAGGACCTTATCTATAATAGAAAGTATTTGATTGATGACGCGCACATTTTTTCCACAATTGTATAAAGTATTTGGTTGTGACCGGCTATTATATGGAGGGTACTGGTTGTTATAGCCAAAAATACAATATCAGAGCTTTTAGGACGCCAACTTGAAGATCATGAAAGCGTCATGACAGTGAAAATGTCATGTTGAGAGCGAACTTTTATGCTTTTTGCTTTGTATCCTGCACCTGACGCCCCTTCATATTTACCGGGTTTGCTATGCGAACATCTGGCATCATTCATCAGCGGTACAGTTATTTAGGCGGGGGACTTTATTCAGACAGATGTCGACTGAAAGAAGCCGTATTCTAACAATGTAGCGAGAACACATGTCAGATATGTGACTGATATTATTCTCATGGCCAACGGCCAACAAGAGGCTGAATAACCTACCTGCATCCGAGGCGTCTGTGCTTCCACGCTTGACATCATTTTTATTAGCAGTTGTATTGAAGATTACTCAGTGTCAGTGCAGTCTTGTTTCTTCAGTCATGAAATGGTACTTCTTTTGTGGGTGTGTCATACCCGGGCATTTGTCGTTTGCCCATGAAAATTCTTGGCAAAGGATTTTCGTGAGAAAACGATGAAAGTATCCATGGCTTTCTCGACCTACATTTTAGTAACTTACGTTGTGCAGATTCTGGAACTGTTCTTTAGAATTATTTATGTATAGGGCACATGTTGCCTTAAAATTTTTCTACTAAACAAAATCAAGAGAATACACTACCGAAGCGTTGGATTACAAGACGCGTATTGCAACTAAAGACAAAGTTTAAAAGAGCGAAACAGCAATGCGCTAACAAGAGCATATTGCAGAGCAATTGGATAAAGTTAAACCAAGCTATTAGAAGCACGAAAGAGCCCTACATCAATCACACGCCTCCTAGTTTCATTGTGAGATTCCCCCCCCCTCAAAAAAAACACGTCTGGATGTTACTGTCGAAAGACGAAAAATCAGTTGATCGCATTTTGCAGCATGACGCAATTCTCACTGGCATACATATGATTGCCGAAAAGTTGAATACAGATTTTTTTTAGCGTCTTTTCAATTTCTAACAAAAGTTTACGCCAGAGTCAAGCCAGTTGTATAGACACATGTGTTATGTTATAACTTGTTATTACTATAACAGGTTGCTGTATCAATGTTAATAAACCTATAGAGGAAACCATCATCTGGCCCTGACCACATAAATATCATTTGTTTACCGCCAACCCACGAAGATGCTAGCTTCATAGCAGGTCGTTATTTTCAACAAATATTGATGACGGCTACCATTTCTCAAGAATGGATGACGGCTAAATTTGAACCAGTGCTAAAAATAGCTGACTCAGATACAGACTAAATACAGACCGATATATTTATCCACGTGTTCATGTAAGCTCATAAAGAGGTAATCACCATATATAAAACCAAGTTATTATGAGAACCAAATACGCTTTTCATTTCAACATGCTTCAAGGAAAGGTATTTGCAGAGTAACTAAGCTAACCACAGTTGTTCATAACTTTGGCTCTGTTGTTGAGGAATTCAGCCAAATATCTGGTATATCTTTGATTTCGGAAAAACATTTGATCTTGTTTGTCTCACGAAATGAATTTTATCTTTATGCCCGACGCTTCTTCATCACTCCCGCCGTAGTATCTACGGCAGTTCTCATCGCTTTTGCTAGAGGCACAGCAGTGCTCTTCAGTGATTAAAATGTCGCCCACTAGATGGCGCCCCCGTAGTGAGTGTACATCCACTCAGTCAGCGATCGCTCGACTATCGGCGCGTGCTCTCGTTTGGTAGGATACCACTTACTACGCTTGTATATAACGCTCGCTCTTGGTGCGCATCCTGTCTCGTTCGCCGGACATGATTCAGTGGGCTGCAGTACTGCTACCCATCATGAACATCGAATAGGACAAGGTGGTGGAACGGAGGGCTCTTAAGGCAGCTGCAGCGTGGGCCTCTCTGGTTCCGTCGTCCTGTTTGAGGGGTGGGGGGTGGAGGTGGCTACGCCTTAGTCAATCAAGAGGTAGGAGCGAGAAATGTGGTCATACATTGACCTAATAAGAGTGGGGCAGGGGCGCTGAAATATTGACTATATTATTAACATTGGCTATATTATTACCAATAATAATAATTGTAGGGGGTTCACGTCACAAAACATTCGCTGCCCCTGATAGGGCTTGTCTTTGAAGGTTGAGGTGCTGTAGGGAGGATTCTTGGTTTACAAGATTTAACCTCCGGAGCAAGCTGCATCATCATCATTCACTCTGGGCATATGGCGTCATTTTTAAATAAAAAAACATACGACTACCACACATAGGTTCTTCGCTTTACAAACCGCACAAGTTTTGTTAGTACTGACAATCAGCTTTGACACCATTGGTCTCTCAGCTCCGGAGTCTCACAAGGAAGCATGATAGGTTCACTTTTATTGCTAATATGGTAGTGCTGAAAAGTAAGCAACGCAAGAGGCAGCGATATTGCTCGGGCCGGTGTTGTTTTTCGACTTGTTCTTTCTTCCCTCATTTCGTCTAGCCTGCGCCCGTGCGTGAGCGCCACTTTTTATCATCAATACACTCGACCCCGACTGTGAGCCCCCTGGGCTACTGAGAATGTATCTGTTGGGTGGCATTGGCTACTCCTGGGTGGTCGGGCTCGGCCATTCTGGTACTTTACATGGAAATTCACTAAAGAGGTTTCTAAGGCCGACAATGACTGTGTCTCAACGGTCACAGGTCGGAGACGCCATAGCTATGCCATTGCTAATGTGTACGCCTCGCTTTGTCCATTACAAAAGAAGTGCCCTCTGGAGGACGACACTGCCTGTGACGGAATGGTCGGTGCAAGCGTCGTCCACGCTGGGGCCAATGCTGGCGACTTGCACAGGATGCCGTTAGCTGGAGATACAGACTTCTACAAAGTGGCCGCGTTGGTTAAATCTCGTCAGTTTGGTCCTCCCTTAGCAGTTGTGTATACAGCGCTCTAAATCATGCACGTTGCACCGTCACATGCTGCTCTGAGTGTCGACGTCTGCTCTGCTTGCACTGTGTCGAGGTGTGCCGGGTGTCTTTGTAGTCACCTGAGAGTCGAGATCAGGTTGCCGCTTGTGAGGCAACTCGTGCTCTTACAGCAATGCTTTAGGTGGGCTTATGCTTGAGCTGCTTATTGATATAGTTTCGCCTGCAGTAGAGCCTTCATTAGCGGAATCCACGTCAATTACCGGAACCATTACCTGCTTCAATAGGCCTTTGCTGACAATCACTCTGAAGGAGGCTGCACTTAGCCCGTGGCAGACGTCCGCACAGTCAGCCACCATCTGACGTGAATTGAGAGAAGGTCACTAAGAAGTGAGGGTTGAAATCTCGAAAATGATTATCTCTTCACTTTCGACTAGTGAGGAAACTGACGTCACATAACCGGCTGGCGCCTTCGGGTGCTTGTGCACTGACCATTCTGCAGGCCGTGTTGGTGGCAGCCGTTAATGCAATGGATCTCGGCAGCTGTCGTGAATGTAATGTTGGGACATGCCAATGCTGAGTCCACGGCCGTATGTTCTGAGCCTGCTCTCCGAGGAACGTTCGTACCAGAACAGGTGGTTATACTGGCTGCCGGGAAGCTGCCAAATACAGCGGCAGCCTCAAAAAGGGGGTCTCCTCCTGGCCTCTATCCTCGGTAGCGATCACGTAGGACTAGGTGGTCTTGGAAAAGTGGTGGTGACTTCATCCAAAAGTGGCTATGAGCTTGGTGCTCCAGTCTGCCCAAAACTGCTGCCGCATGCCTTCGTGTCGAAGCCACGCCACGGCAGCATCGGGAAGGCAGTCTATGGTAAGGCACCGCTTCTTTTGGTCCGTCCACGCTTCGTGACCTGCGACAGCGTGGACAGTCGCCACCTATTCCTTTGCGTCGTCCTAGAAGCCGCGCAACTTCGATAGTTTGAAGAGAGCCGGTGGTAGTGACACTGCAGAAGAAAGTCCGGAAAATAATGAAGCGAGCCAGCTGAGTTCGTGTGAGAGCGCCGTGAGGGTACACCTGAGCTTCCTGCGGCTCTCGCATGAGCTTTCTTCATGGCCTTCATAGGCGGTTGTGGCTAACGCTTCATTGATCACATGTAGTCCTGGCGAGGCTGCAGGACACAGCACAGTACTGTCAAAGCATTGATCTTGACGTAGAGTCGCACGAAGGTGTGCGAAATCTCGGCAGCACTTCCAGGTGTCCCACATGTGAAGCCAGTAGTGATGTTCATAATGTAGCCCTCGTTCAGTGGACTTACTGCGGTGGTATCCTTGGCAAGGGAGCCTTGACGACAGCGTCACTAAGCGGCTGAGGCGACGTAGGAGTGCTGAGCGAGACATTGGCGTTGGCGGAAGCGTAAACAGCATTCCCGAGCAATGGTAGGCCATGCACTGTCTTGATGGGCCGCGGTAAGCCTGCCCAGGAGCCATTGAGAAGGAGGCCTGAGTGTGGTCTTCTGATGGTGGCATAGGTGGTCCCGGCTGCAGGAGGGTCATTTGCTTCATGGTCGGATTGCCGTGAATGGCATTCGTTGGAAGAAGGCAAGACCCACGGGAACACACTTGTGGTTCGTAAGTCATCGACTGTATCATTGTAGTGCTGAGAAAAGGGGGACACAAAGACAGCACTCTTACTACGCTCCAGCTATTCTTGTTCTTCCAATTCATCCACCTACTCTCCGTTCTCCTAGCCTGCGCCCGTGCCCGAACACCGCTTTTTATCATCATTACAGTATACACTAATTATATTGTCAACGTGATTATATGGCCTGTTAAGGTTAGACTTTTCGCATGTGATTGCTTGCTGTTTAATGAAATTACCAGTCAGGATGATCAAGCTATCCTAAACACTAAAGTGAACAACATAAGTATTTACTATCAATTTGGCAGATGCAACCTAGCGCTGAAAAAATAGAATAAAACAGTGTTCATGAATATTGCAAAAGAAAAATTCCTACCATCTTCCTAAAGGGAACCCTGATAGGATGTGAAACAGCAGCTTTCTGAAGTGGGGGCGTCACGGGATAAATGGTGCTAACGTTGGTGCTGTGGTGAGCACTGAAAGATTTGTATGAAGCGATGGCTGGCGCAGGTCTCCTAGATGACACGTACAGACATGTTTCAACACGTACGTTAGCCGCGCGTCTGCTTTTTGAACTGACGATTCGACGGTGTACCGAGTGGCTGTCGCGGCAAGTACTGAGGGAGAACCGACGCGGCTGCAGCTGCAGACGCCACGGAGAGCACGCGGCAAGCGAGGGAGAAAGGGACGTCCGTGCGAACTACCACGGGCGCCTAAAGCCAACGCGCAGCAGCTATGTGACCTACTCGGCACCACGCCAACGCCTGTGCCATGTGGTGCGTTCAAACAGGGGGAATTTACACGGGCTAGTCAAAAAGCTGCTTCGTATAAAAACTGATTTTTTTCATTTCATATAGGCTAGCATCTCAAGAATTAACGAATGTAAGTCATTACAAATACCTTTAGTTCATGACAACTGATACACTTATTGGAGAAAACTTGTTTCTCAAATTTGTTCATGTGCATTTCCTAAGCTATAATTTTTCAACACATATGATTGAGCATGAGTTTGAATTTTGGTGACGTGTGCTGTACGCGTCCCCAAAAGCAGAACCTCCAGTATAGTCATCTTTCGTGGGACACAAGCTACAGTATGCTTCCGTTGCCTACCATCTTACAAATTGTAATATTGATGCAACGAAGATGACTCAGTGAAAATCTGCAAGATTTCCTTTTATTCCAAGTAATGTCAAACTGACTCTCCTACTCGTCCAAGCAATCATTAAGGAATAAAAAGATTACACTTACGATGGCAAATACACAGAATGAAATTATTGTTTCCTTTGAAATCTCGCGATTTGATAATTATTCCTGTACTCTGCGCAAAGCCACTGGTATCATAAACTCGGCATCGGGAATCACTAACACAATACAGAACAAAAACGAACTACTTCATGTTTTTGTTTTTCCATCGAACAATCGTGAAATAGAATTCTATTATTTTCCATCACTTCACTCCACAGGAACAATGAAAAGTGTTAAGAATTGTTGTTACGTCGCTCTATACGTTTTTTATTTATTATTAGTTCTTGTGCAATTTAAAATTTATTTCTGCTATGTGTTATTGTACTTCCCGTCATTTTTATTGATTGTTTGAATGGGGCACGCAGTCTTTTTTTTATTGCAATGTACACTCCAAAAAAGTGCGCGTATTTACGGACAGAAAAACAGACTTAGTCTCCAGGAAATGAACACACTTCACCCCTTCTCCAACTTCAAGGATACAGCACACGTTTAAGAATCGCTAACTTCACCACTTCGCGAATATTATGGATACAGCACACGTTTACCAATGATGTTTCACTGAATTGTGAAACGCACTAGTGGTGGCTCCGTCAACAAAAAATTAGACTAAAGTAATCATTTGCAATGAGCATGACCTTCGGAAATTTATACTAATATGGTCGTCGCATACCATCATTGCACCCATCGCCGCGACGTGTTCGGCACCGCTTTATTGCACGAAATTGTATTTGCTCCCAAACGGTGATTTAGGCGGGGACGCAGAAAGAGGGACCATTGGACCGCGGTGGGCGCACTGCCATCGTCTCTCATCCGTCGACAGTCACTGCTCTAGTCACTAGCCCGACGACCGTCCTCAAAGGCCAGGACAAACACGGAACGGGACCCGGCTGGCGCGGAATTTTTGTCTGGTCTGAATCTGGAAGGTGAGTGCCTAACTTTTCAATTACTCGCCGTTTGGGTAACAGTCCATGCCACTAATGATCTGTGTCATGTAGTACCTACGCAACATCTCAGATTAGGCCGCTTCTAGTAAAGTCGAGGCCATAAACGCAGCGCTCTTTTGTCGATGTCGTTTTCGTGTGGGTTGTATCATGCATGTTTTTTCTGAGACGGAGTGCGCACTGTGAGCAGAAAATACAGCAATTACGGAAATCGTGGATTCATTGTGTTGATCGTGTTTACATTTACAGCACACATTTTCATTGCGCTCTGATTACTTGTCCACAGCAGTTGTATTACTCTATGCCGACAGTGTTCGGGCTTGTCAGCACCGTAGTGCAGCCGTGTAATGTGTGCGCCTCCCTTTATGCTGGCGGCGTTAGGTGAGCCTTTGTTTACGGTGCCGATACGCCGCTGCGCCGTAAGACGAGGCGATATCTGCCGTGAAATCTTGGCGCGCTGCAGCCTACCGGCGTGTTCTCCCTGTCGAGCCGAAGTTCATTTCTTCCGCGTTGTCTAATAAAAGGTGGCTGGTGACAGGTATAGCACCAAGGTGCGAACAGACAGAGAGAACTTTCAATTCAAGAAATCTGAAACAACATGTGAATTCTTCCCGAAAGCTAGAAACCACGACTCGTAAAACGCGTTCTGAAAAAATTGGCCCGAATCTACATGTTACTCTGTAAATGTCGTCAAAAAATGCTAGTCTTGCGTCTGTAGAGAGTGCACAAAACGTTCATTTGATGTTCTGTGCAAGAGAATTGGTGAGTTGTATTCTGCAGGCGCTGCGTTAGATGTTGTAGGCCCGTGTGCTCAGATTTGGGTACACGTTAAAGAACCCCAGGTGGTCGAAATTTCCGGAGCCCCCCACTACGGCGTCTCTCATAATCATATGGTGGTTTTGGGACGTTAAAGTGAATCGTTAAAGTGAAAGTGAGTTTTGGGCGTTAGAGTGAATCGAGCGAGTGGCGGAGGCGAACGAGCGCATCTAGGTACGTTAGACTCAAGCGCCATCTGGAAGTTATCTTCGAAAACGAAGGCGTGCAGCTCGCGGAGAAAAATGTGGGCCAGTCTCAGAGTCGATAAGGTGTAGAACTGAACGTGATGGGCAAGTGCCACCACCGTGACGTAGTAGCAAAGCGTTGGATATATCTTTTTGAGCATCGCGTTCCACTGTCAGCGCAGCACAATTAAACGCTGCGATCCTTAGAGTTATTTGTGTGTGCCCCTTCTAGTATAAAGGCAGACATATAAAACATAGAAGTGTTTCGGGACGCCTAAGGTATGCGCAATAATTGCTTTTTAATTGACAATCACACAACTATGAACATTAAACCCTGAGCAATATTGGTGGGCGCAGCGGATGGGGTTGGCCGTTTGATGCCGTTTGAGGTATCGTTAGGGTGAACAAAAAGACAATTGTACAGACAGGCAGACAGACCAAAAGTTTTCCGTTGAAGGTCCCCAAGAAAGACTATCGTCTTTAAAATAATAAAAAAAAATCTGTGCTTCGTCTACCACGGTGTAAAGTGATTACTGTGGTCGGCTGCTGACCCGAAGGCAACGTGTTCGATGCCGGCCATGGTAGTCGCTTTGTGGTGGACGGGTAGTGGTAGATGCCTACTTTCTGTGCAATGTCAGTGCACTCTAAAGATGACCCCATGGTAAAATGTTCTGCCCCCGTCCACCACGGCGTCCTTCCTAACGATATCGTGATTTTGGGGCGTAAAGCCCACCAATTATTTTAAAAAATCTGTTACTCTCTAATTTAGTTAGTACAAAATTTTCTGTGTAGAACAATCGTAGAATTGTCAGTAAATGAAGAATATGCTCCACATTGGGGATTTTTTTCATGGAGAGATAACATGCTTAACATGCAAAAATGCATTCCTATGGTATAAAAGGTATTTCGCTTGATTTCTTATACTTATTTATAGGCACGCAAACAAAAGGTAGTCATTGGTAACATCAAGTCGTCTTACGGTTATATTAAATGCGGAGTGCCACAGTGTTCATATTTGGGCCCTATATTGTTTTCTCTTTATATCAACGATGCTCGCCATTCCTACAGAAGTCAAGGGCACTGAAGTACGCGGACGACAATGTTCAATTTTCACAGGACACTCCTTAGCAGATTTACAAAATGACGCGATGACCGATTTATCAAACATTTCGAAATGGTTTGCCAGGAATCAGCTGATTGCTAACTGTACTAAAACAAGGTATATGGTGTTTCAAACTCTTAGGAAACATATTGACGCTGAATCTCTTAACCTAACAATAAAAAACGCTCCTATTGAACAAGTTAATTGTTTTAAATATTTAGGCGTCACTTTTGATGAGCATTTACACTGGCATGAGCAAGTACAGAGTGTGTGCGCAAAGGTAGCCTATGGCTGCTATTCTGTAATAAAAGCTCGCAAATATTTTCCACTAGCTATACTTCGCACACTCTGCTTTTCATTGTGTCATTGTCACATAGGTTACTGTCTGGAATCGTGGGGTGTGACGAGCAACAGTTATTTAAAAACTCTTGAACGTCTTCAAAAGCGTAAACTGAAAATCATAAGCCAAGGTGAATAAGTATGTATTATTTTCCAATCACAACGCATTCTTTCAGTTCTGATGATGTGCGACTACAAAATTGTCGTTTCAGTGAATAACGTAATAATAGAAATTCACCTTTGCCTGCTGGTCTTTTTTCAATTCCTTAACGCAATACGCGACATGCTTCGAATGGTAATTTCAATCTGTTCAATTGATTTAGTGTTTACGGAGAAAGACTGATACAGTTTAGTGGAATAAAAATATGAAACATGACACAACTGAGAATAAAACGGCACGTAAATTCAGCATGAATATGTAAATATTTTTTCTGTGAAGTCAAGACATGTAAACATGTGCGTGTTTGATTCGATTTTCATTGTATTTTTTAAAATAGGTGCCTATGCATAGAAATCTAGCTGCAAGCTAATAAGTATGCATGTCTGCAGGAAAAAATGTATTACTGTGTTATCTGTATTTATATGATTGCTTTTGTTTGTTACCTCAAAGCTGACCTGTTCACTTTTTAATGTCGCACATTGTATTGGACCGTTCACTTGCCACTTTAGTCTATCAGTACAAATAATCCCTGTAATTGCATATCTCTATTCATGAAAATAAAGTTTCATTGATTGATTGATTGGTGGATTGATTGATTTATTAAATTATGATAATTTGTAACAGCTGAGTATGAGAATTTTTTTTCTGTAAGCAAAGTGTAATTTGATATGTGTACAGCGTGAAAGAATATTTATAGCTGGTAAAAAGTTGGAAAGCTGTGGGTTTTTTTATATGTTTGTAAATTTAGCATTAAAGCAGTCCTAGTAACAAACTAATGTAAATTACACATTTAGTAATACCCTTCATTGGTTATTCTCAGAGAAAGTGATCAAATCTCTTTGCACTTTAAGAAATTAAACTTTTTATGTGGTTGCTAGACTCTGTGCTTGCCCGTGTTTATACCTTGAATCAATGCGTCCTAGTCGTGAGAACTAGCTGCAAAGGCATAAGGAATATTTACACAACATATCGATTTCTTCCATGCTTACTCTCAACAGCTTGCTATCTAGTACTAGCCTGCATGAGTAAACAAAAGATTCAAACCGTACTTGGGTGCATTGAACCACATACAGCTATCTTGTGACACTTCTAAAAGCGTGCTTATGCAACACTGGTAAGTGACACCGATACATGCAAGAACTTATTACCTATGCGATAAGATTTGGAAGTGGCAAGAACGCCACAATTAAGAAAAAGATCTATTAAAATCAGAAAAAAAGGATACGTTTTCGTCATGAACCAATACAGCAGTATTAAATTGACAATACCTGCCATTAAATTGACAATGCGGTGCTACCTGCCGTTGAGTATTTGCAGCAAAAGGTAGACGCCCGCATGAAATAAAAAAGAAATACCAAAACACTGCTAACTACTGGCGTTCATTAAAGCCTCTGCATATTATATGGCTGGCGTCACCTCCAGTTGAAAACTCCTGGTCAAAGATTGGAAAAGTGAAAAAAGCATTTAAATCGTTGTGGGGCACTTATCATGAAGAAAAACGATTCTTTTAGGGTGAAGCTTCATTAGGAAGTTGTGTTGTTTCTCTTCAGTTTTGTTTGAAGTTTGCAGGGTGAGAGCTACTTAATATATTTGATGTCGCTTCCACCCTAAAAGGAACAGAGTTGATACTTTAATGTTAACAATGAAATAGAAGTAATTCATTTTTTCACTTGGAAACTCTATACCTAATATGGTGACCGAAATAGAATTATTTATTTTTTCAATTGGAAACCTTACAATTTATTTCAAGAAAAGCTTTTACATTCACAAAAGGTATGCCTTTTTTGTACACTCTCAAGTCTATGTGCTTTGGTCATTACAAGCTTATGAATACGAAAATGGTTTACATGATCAGTTGCATTAGTGCCAACTTTTGTATACTAAATTGGAAAGATCTTATTCTTTTCAGAACAAACTGAAATATTACATAGGGCGTAATTGGCTCATGAGATTAGTGTCAATAGGTTCTTGAAGCCCATATACATTTACTTTTATATTTGATTGCATATCTGTGATTTACCACACTCGTTATAAATGTACTGCTTTTTTGAGTTCTGTTAGTGTTATACCTGGGATATAATTAGTGTGCAAAGTGCAGCAGAGGACACACAAATAACTTTAAAAAGTGTGGTTTTTAAACAATCTCATGGACTAAATCTAAGTACAATACAGTGAATCTCATGATTTGAGGAGATCGATTTCATGTGAAAGGTTAAATGGCAAGCTCTTCTGGCTGCATTTTTTTTACTCCTTGAGTCAATTCTTACTAAGCTTATATTTTTGTGTAAACTTAGGAGCTGTCAATCGCACTGTCAATCCCACTGATATGTCAATTGCACAGATGCCTCAGGAGTAGTTGACGGTACATTATTATGCCTGCAATCACATCAGTGCTTTTAGTAGCACACACTTCAGGTTCATCGAAATCAGGTGCACGCCATGGTGCCATGATTCGCATATCATAATTTCTACCAGGTAATTCAACAGCGCTTCATCGTAGCTTGTTGATTCATATATGGGTGCATATTTATTGTTTATTACATTCTTTTAAGCAAGGATAGCCAACATTGCAAACACACTCGACATTGCTTCAATACGATGCTTGATTAGTCATTCTGGAGCATTTACAACCACTAGTGTGGCTAAGACCACCAGGAATTTTAACGTTCGAATGACGATGCAACTGATATGCCCTGTATCTTTTCATTGAAACCCTTCACTCGTTGTGAAGCTGCTATTATTGGCAACATATGTTCTGTTGTACTGTCTCTTCAATGCTTACTCAGAGATTTCCAAAGTGCATTTTTGCTGTTCTTGGGTTAAGATAGGCAGTGAATCACATGTGGGTCATACCATCATCGCACACACAGTAGTCTGCGGGTAAGCACACACGTGGCTGCTGAAGAAGGCTTGACATCGCGTTAGACCAGCATGCCACATTATTCATGTCGCGGGGACATGACACAGCAGTTACAATATCGCACTCACTATTTATTCTCTTCCAGGCGCTGTTTCTATTGTTCTTGAGCCAGTTGTCGCCTCTCTTGCCAGTGCCACTGTGACTGTTCACAAGACAAGCACCTTGGTGACCTGATGTTTCAGAAATTTGTGTCACCACAACGCCAGCAAATTATCAAGCGCCATCCTTTTCGCTGGATCTTCCACTGCCAATTATGAACGGTTCCGCGTTCAGTCAATTAGCATGGGACAAAGGCAGGTGATCAAGCAGCTCATAAGCACCACGACATCTTCGTTGCATGAGGCTATAGCACTGCAGTCAAAATTACATACTCGCTGTTAATATTCTTCCACTTCAGTGAGTGTGAAACAATCCTATACCATGTCGAATACGTTTACTTTGTTTTCATTATCCTGTTTGAAATTTGCTTTCGAAATCGCGCATTACTTCGAAAGGTGACCTTCAAGACCCACAGTTGTAATTTCTGCGTTCAGTTTTACACTGGCAACCTGGAGCTTTGGTGAGTGCTAACATTTAGTGCTGGCAACCTAGCAAGAGTCTCGTGAACATTGCTGGCACATTGTTACTGTGTTTTACAGCATACCAAATTAGTCAGCTAGAGCACAAAAAAATTCCGCCATATCCACGAAGTGAATGATGATGAGTGGGCGAAGCTCCGGAGGTAAACCTGGTAAACCATCAATCCTCTGTACATTTTGCCCACTCGATTTTATTACATCGCTCCCCCTAGCGTACGTCGCCGCACTAAATCGAACGATTGCCTTCAACCAATGACACGCGTCATATGT
The DNA here is from genome assembly GCF_043290135.1 of Rhipicephalus microplus. Lineage (NCBI taxonomy): Eukaryota > Metazoa > Arthropoda > Arachnida > Ixodida > Ixodidae > Rhipicephalus > Rhipicephalus microplus. The sequence goes on along the minus strand of NC_134708.1, from coordinate 90,482,866 downwards.
GACATCATTCCTATTTTATAAGATCTCGCGTCTTTCATCAACTACAAGTACCGCTTTCTAGTTTATAACATCTTGCATCTTTTCATCATCAGCTACAAGTATCACCATCTAGTAAACACTACAAGAACTAAACGAGAGGTGGCTACATACAGGAGTCGGTACCGCCATCTAGTGAACACTGCAAGAACTAAACTAGAGGTGGCTACATACAGGGGACGGTACCGCCATCTAGTGAACACTGCAAGAACTAAACTAGAGGTTGCTACATACAGGCTACAGGGGACGCACAGCCCACGCCCTAAGGAGCTTCGCCCCTAAAAGTCTAAACAGCACCCACTAGGGCAACCATTTTTTCGTTCGTAATTTTACATTACTTCAGTGGGATGAGTGGCGGTGCCATAAAGGAGTTTATATAAAAAGTCAGCAACTATACCTTCATTTCGAGAGCTTATGTTTAGGCCACTTTTCAACCAGTAAAATGAGACCCATCATTTCCAACTTTTATAACAACTAAGAAGTTTATTCTGTGATGAGTGGCAGCTTTCCCGTTCCAAGGCAAGGCCTCTAACTGAAAGTTCGTGACATTATTTTCAAATATGAGTGTGGCTTTCGTAAGTATTTTTATGTGACACTAGATTTGCTGGCCTCTTTGACCGTATACATTTGTACTTGACATGAGCTCTCAAGCTGATGCGTTGTTTCCATATTTTTATACAGCTCTTGGTAGAGTTTCCTGCTAAATATTTTACTAACACAGAAACACATTCCTGCGAATGTGATCACTTGGGTAAAAGAATTTTATTTGTGCATACCTCCATTTACATCTGTAATAATGACAACTTTTCTTCTGCTTATGTGGCATCTGCTCTATACCAAGGAAGTGAGCTCAGTGGAGGCCTGTAGCCAGAGAGGTGCCCCAGCAGTTTGCCCCCCCACGAATTCGCATGTTGCGGGTTGTCTTACTGAGCATACGTAATGAAAAAAGCCATTTTAGATGGCCTTCAACATGTGCTCCCCCCTCCGAAGAACATTCCTGGCTACGGCGCTGTCTCTGTATGAGCTCGTTATTACTTCTGGCTCGTTCTTCATCGTTTGTTTTTACCTCGCATTGTCTGCATGTGTATTAAATACAGTGTGTTTTAATAAATGTGTCCAATATTCTTTGAAATATAGAGAAAGGAGGTACTTGCGTGCTAGTTGCGGCATTACCTTTCCTGTGACAAAAGGAATCTTCAGTTCAGCAGAAACATTCAATGTGGCAGTAATTATTGCAATTAAGACAATTACCTTTTTTACTTGTATTAGTAGCTGGTCGAGTCAAATAGGGAAACTCATGTCCTTTCTATGAAAAGTTTATAGCCACTTTGAATATCTGGAAAAGCAGCGACTGATAATCACCGTGAAGTGATGAAATCTGCATAATTTAGCGATCGAATCGAAAACCGATGCACGAGACAGCACATTTACTATTCCTTTTGACAACGCCCTTAATGACGAGACTTTCTCCAGCCGTTATCAACCGTCGATTTAGACACTCTGCTTTGTTCCCGCTTATCGACGCTCATTTCTTCTTCTCCCCCAATGAAAGAGAAACAGCGTCACCATGAATGACTTCGTAAATTTTTTAGCATGTGCAAGTGCAGTGAAAAGTTTGCAGGTATCGCTCCCACAGGATTAGTTGGAATAGTGGCCTTGAAACTTTTGAATTAAATTGCACTTGCAGAACAAAGATCTGCTGATTACGTATGCCTCATGTTGAATCTAATAAAAACACGTTTTTTATTTACGGACATGTGACAATAGTATTATAAATAATGTATGAGAAATGGCCCTACGGAGCATGTGTTGTTCCTTAGCGGCCGGTACTTCGCTTCTTCATTTCGAAGATCTCCGTGAATGTTTAATGGGCTGTACGTTTTATGTGTTCCACGTGTTTTCTGGCGTACTATTTTCTTTTTACGGAAGTGGTTGGCAGCATGTTACCTACGCCTTTTTACGTAATCAAAGGAAAATATTTCTTGCAGTGTAATATATAAAAGAGTGGATTTGCACTACTTTCTTTGTGCGTTTTCGCTCTTTCTGTTAGTGCCGAAACTGCACCTGCAGTTTCTCGTATATAACAAAACTAAAATTAGTAAATTATATGGGCGGCGTTTCACACGAGCAAGTTCCACAAGATTTCACAAGACGCTACTTCACTTCATACACAACACCGGCCTAACAGCACACATTCAACAAAAATATTATGCCTTAAAGTCAAGCCTTTGTTGCAAAAAAAAGTTTACAAAACCTTGCTAAGATGTGGTGAAAATTGAGTTAGAAATAACAATGTTAGTGTGATTGGTAAAAATTATGTGTTCAATTAAGAAGTTCGTAACATGCTCTGGTCGATGAAATTAGATGAAATTTTACAGATAGAACTCATGCAGTGCAATCAGCTTCCCCAATTTCTATTGCGAAGGCAGAATAGACGCTTTTTCATTGCTGAAATATTTTGGTCAATAATGGAGAACTGAAGGGCGCCAGGGCAATTTAAAAAATAAAGGTACTGCTAAGCATTACCTCTGAGACATTAACTGGATAGTTATACCCTGTCGCTAGTGCGTTCTTACACCACCTAATGAATAATTTTTTATTTTATGATGTTACTCGAGAAACCTAAATTGTGTAATACTTGAATGTGGTTGATGAAGTTAAAAATTAGTTCTCTCAGTAAGACTTTTGCATATAGCTGCATTCTGTGTAGTGGGTAGCATCGCTTGCTTTAAACTACGAGCGATTAGTTGCGTGAAATCTTTTAGTTCTTGCTATGCACTCACTACGTGGTCAATACAGAAACGTGTATGCCTGATGTAATGGGTGGCTGGATTCAAATCATGATGTTTTCATGATAATCACATGTTCTGATGCCCAGTGACAACTTAAGCTTGTACCAGACAACGTTAGTGCGATATAACATGTTGCATTGCGAAACCTAATGCAGGATGCGTGTGTCTGTAAAGCTTTGACCTGATCTTCACCGCATTTCCAAGCACAAACCGTCATTTTCAGTGTATTTCTAATTGGATGCTTGGCTGAGTAGTGAAACACCTGCTTGCCACGCGATCAGGCTGGGATCGATCCTCACTCTGCCCTCGAAATTCTTATTTGGGGCGAAACTCCTGAGGGTGCGTGGGTCATTCCCTCCTCTGTTATGTAGTATGTATGTAGTCACCTCTAGTTTATCAACTGCTCACTAGATGGTGTTGTGTGTTAATGTCTTTCATAATTATGTTGCGAGATGGCGTTAGTGGCTTTTGCATTGTTGATGAATAAACCGAGTAGATGGCGCTGGTATAATAAATAATTGACAGCTTTAAAAGAAACTCCATGGACTGAGTGAATGAGTGGAGTGAAGCTTCCGTCCGTTCGCCCGTCTGCCCGGCTGATGCATGCTCTAGTGCGATAAGGGCGGACGGATGGACAGATGGACAGACATTGAGACAGACGGATGTATGGACATACATACATACATACATACATACATACATACATACATACATACATACATACATACATACATACATACATACATACATACATACATACATACATACATACATACATACAGAAGGACGGACGCTTCACCCCACTCATCACCACTCATTCCGTGAATATGCTGTGAATATTTCTACTTGTTTTATTTACATCTTTCTCGATTTTCAGGTCACGGACAAGATTATTTTTTGCTAGCAACCAACTACACTGATGCCTAAATGTGAATTTATGCGAAACGAGCTCTTTCACGCTATCACACTAAAATGTTTTGGTTAACATTAAGTGAGACACAAAACGCGGACATCTAAGCTTAAGATAAATAAGTCCTTGCTGAAACCAAGTGTTCGCCCCCGTCAAACAGTCATAGCGAAAAAATGGATATTCAACCAGAGACAAACTGGCTCTGAAACAAAGCATTAACAGCCCTCATAGATTTATGAGTGCACTTCGATTTCGTTTGGCTTCCGTCGCATCACGTTCTTCTGGTAGGCATCGTTGTTTTTGTTCTACTCTTTTCTTAGCCTAAAGGTTGACTACTTTCATTTAGTGGACCATGTACCAGGGGTGAATTGGAGGCTTGATATACTTCTTTAGCACTGTGATGACGGATGAAAGTGGTTCTTGTTTTGGACGTATTTGAAGGATGCTCGACACGAGAAGAATACTGAGTCCAGGACTATGTCGAAGACCATTGTTGTCGGAACGGGCGTTGACTGCGGGTTGTGCAGTTTACGTACCCAAGCCTCCAAGTGTTCGACCCACCGGAGCCTCCTACCGTCGCGTTATGAATGCTTAGATCACAGCGATTGTGTGCGAACTCCAGTGCCTCAGCCACTAACATTATTCATAAATAGGCATGTTGTTCTACTGTTGTTTTTGAAGCTCCCAAATCATCGTGTTTCAAAGACAAATGCATCAGCGTGCTATCTATCTCTTTATCAGACAACTAGTTTTATATCTCACTGGTAAGCAACGTTTGTTAGCTCCACGTTCGCTTTGCTTACCAACGCACACCGAATCTTAGTCGTTGTTACAAGTAGGTATTCTTTCTAGCCAATAAACTGTTTTTAGTTTGCGCTTCGTTCCTTTATGTCTGTTTTTCTAGCGTCACCTCTTCCGTGTGCGTCACTGACGGTCAAGATAAATCCCGAACAAGCCCAAGTTGAATCCTGCAAATAATCGTACATTGGTGTAAAAAACCTTTCTCTCGCAAGCTGCGAGTATTCCACCTTTACAGCAGTGGTGATGAACAATGCCGACAAAGCATTGTGCGCCATGTAACAATCATAGCATATAAAAAAAACAAGATGAAGTATTCCGCATAGGTCACGCATGGCATGTTCAAACCATTCGACTGAAGTAAAGGCTACTTTGCGATTTTTGTAACAGTAAGTATTTCACAAAGAGAAATTTCGTTAAATAGACATCTTTGCCGATCCACCTCGCTAAAGCTCGGCACCCCTGATATAGCGTTTGCGCAAGACGGCATGTTCATATCGAAGATACGACCAAGTTGAAAGTGTCCCCGCAGGGGTATCTGAGCAAGCAGGCATTTGGTGCGTAGCGTTACCATGAACCCGAGCTAACGGGGGATTTCGACTCCCTGCCACGCCTAGCCGTGCATAGCTGAGCCGCGTCTGATGAAAAAGAGATCCTGTGGTTGGGCCAACGCCAGCTGATTGAACCTTTAAGGCCCCACGACAGAGGCGACAGACCCCTTTCGCCCGTTTCACGTAGACGGCACGCCTGGACTGACCCACTCGGGGGAAAGTGGCAGTCGCCTTTTGCTATCTCTCTCTCTCTTTCTACATCTTCGTCTTTGCTATCACTTCTATCTTTTCTGTTTTCATGTTTTTTCCTTTTACTTCTACTTTTCCTGGCAGCGAAGGTTAACACTGTGCAAATAGACTACCTTGGTTTAGGCGCACTGGGTTATAGAGGCGATGTACGACTGGCGTCGGCAATTATATAGTATTTATAAACTTGTAACATCCCCTCGTTGGGCTGCATGGTGGGTGGTCGCCAACGCTGCCGAATAAAAACAAAACCGGCATGCATAAAGAATTTACCTTACTTACCAATCGTACCGGCTTGAAGCAGGTACGCACCGATGACGTAGACATTCTGAACCAGCCTACAGAAACATTCCTCACTTTGATCATTCACTCTGACAAAACAGAAAAGCAAGCCGGGACAGTACCTTCCTTCGTAGATTACAGGCGTCTTACTGAAACTCTCGGGGCTGGATACAAGGTAACCAAAATGGCTAACGGACACCCCCTGCTCCAAGTTTACGACAAAGAACAATTCTGAAAGCTAGACCGTCTCTCAACTTTCGGTGGCATACCGATCACCGTAACAAAACGCCGATCAACAAACACAACTTGTGGAGTGGTATCTGACACAGGCTTACTTGCCTTGACCGTGACTGAACGCCTGGAGGAGTGGAGGAGCCAAAATGCTACCAATGTACAGAAAATTATCATCAGAAGAGACAAGAAGGAAACACCGACGAAACACTTATAATCACGTTTGGTTCCAGTAAACTGCCACAAACCATTCGAACAGAGTACACGAAGACCTCTCTCAGGTCATACATACCAAACCCCCGTCGTTGCTTCCAATGTCAGAGATATGGTCATGGCTCTAAAAGCTGTCGTGGCCGCCGGACCTGGGCACAATGTGGAGTTTGGGGTCACGTGTCTGGGAAATGCCAACAGCAGCCGCACAGTGTAAAATGTGACAGAAACCATGTTGCGTATTCATGTTCTTGGCCATGCTGGGAGAAAAAGGAAATAATAACGCTGAAAGTGAAAGAAAACATTTCTTTTAAAGAAGCAAAGAGAACGGTCTCGCCCTTTTATGGCCCAACTTATGCTCATGTGGTACGTCAGAGCAATGCCACACCAGCGCTCACCACTCCTTCGGCCCGCGCATACGGAGCTGGTGGTTGTGGCACCTGCCACTGAGGTGGCTGTAGTCCAGATTACTCCGGCTACTCCCGAACAGAGACCGGACACTCCGGGATCCTCGGGTTTCAAGGCCTCGCCTCACTAAGCGAGGCCCGGAACTTGAACTTCCAGCTCGCACTTCTGGGCATTCAGTGCATCCGAGGAAGCAATGGATACGTCGTTACCCTTGGTGCCGAAAGAGCGGCGAGGCTCCTTATACTGCGTCAATAAAACAAAAAAGCCAATAATGGGGCCTTGTGACAGCCCTGTTACTTGAATTCAAACTTCCCACCTGGACAGCCACTAGGTCTTCGTACACACAAAACTACATTACTTTCATCATAAACACTCAACTCATACAATGTAATTTCAGGAGCCTTCTCAGGAACGTCGACGATGTCCAAGATTTTTTACACGAACGTTCACCAAAAGTGCTGTGTGTACAAGTAATACGCTTAAATCCAAAACGCACCAGCTTTTTACGTAAGTACGTTTTTTTTCTGAAAGGAGCGTGATGATGCCGTTACATCATCTGGAGATGTTGCCATCATTGTGAATCAAGAAATTTCACGCACACAATTTCAACTCCAAAATATCCCTTGAGGCAGTGTCTGTTCGAGCTGTGCTTTTTCGACAAACTGATCACAATTTGCACTCTTTACGTACCTCTGAGCTATAACCTACAAAAACATGACTTCCAGTCCCGAATCGAAGAACTTCCCGAACCTTTTGTCTTTCATGGCGACTTGAATGCACATTGCAGGCTTTGGGGTGAAGCTTGTTGTCACTCCCGAGGTCGACTGATTGAATAGTTTCTTCTCTCTTTCAGCGGGTAACTCCTGAGTCGAAAAGAACCAATCTATTATAACATCGCTAACAATACCTGTTCCTTACTAGACCTAAGCATAGTATCTCGATCGCATGTACCTCTACTCCACTGAATGTCATCACTAATCTCTATGGTAGTGACCATTTTCCCGTAGTTTTGAGCACACCTACATCTACTGAATGCCCCCACAGGTTCCCAAATGGCTATTAGGCAAAGCCGACTGGGAACAGTTTTACACCATCGCTCGCTTAAGTTGGAGTGACATGTTTATTTTGAGCATTGATGCTGCTGTCAACTAATTCACAGCGTTTTCAATTGATGCAGCTACAAAATGTATCCCACAAATGAATGAACACCCTAGAAAACGACGTGTGCCATGGTGGAACTCTGAGTGCCGAAATGTGTGCAAGCATCAGACCAAAGCATAGATGTTTCCTTCGAACACATCGACAGCCGAAAATCTTGACATCTTTAAGAAAATGAAGTCTCAGGGCTGGAGAACGCATCGGCAGGGCAGAACAGAAAGCTGGCAGAAGTTTTTGTCGGAGATTCATTCACATAAACAGAAGGCTAAAGTGTGGAACATGGTTGGTAGGGTAGCAAAAAGACAAGTACACACACTCACACACTTAAACACAGAGGGTAACACGTTAGAAGATCAGGCGAACTTCCTCGGCCTACACTTCGAACGGGTGTCGAGCTCGTTACATTTTACTGATGCTATACCAAACTACAGAACAGAAATAGAAAATCAAAAACTCGAACACAATTGTACAAGACACGAGGCATACAACCAAGCTTTCAGCTTAGCTGAGCTCCTAGCATCTCTGAACTCCTGCAGTGATTCCGCCCCAGGTGCTGACCGTGTAGTGTATGAAATACTAAAAAACGTACTAATTGAAACTCAAAAAACCTTACTTTGTTCAATGCTAAGTGGTTCTCTGGCACTATCCCTACTTTCTGGAAAGAGGTTATTGTTATTCCCATTTTGAAACATGGCAAGGACCCTTGTTCAGTTTTGAATTTTAGGCATATTGCACTTACAAGATGCCTGTGATTTAAAGAAAGTGATATACTGTCGACTTGTACTTTTCTTTGAAACAAACATTTTCTAGACCAATTTCAGTGCGGGTTTCGAGGGGGTAGGTTCACAACCGATCACCTTGTTCGTATTGAGGCACAGATTAGAGATGCTTTCGTCCACAAGGAATACTTTGTTTTTGTGTTCCTCAATATCTAAAAGGCTTATGAAACAACATGGCGCTTTGGAATATTTAGAGACCTGTCCCACCTTGGCGTGCCTGGCAGAATGTTTACCTTAACGAAAGTTACTTCTCAAATCGGACATTCCATGTTCAAATGGGCAGCGTTCTTTCCCAAACAAATATGCAAGACACAGGTGTGCCCCAAGGTGTTGTACTTAGCTCCTCACTTTTTATGATCAAATATAATTCTTTGCACTAGTCCATTCCTCGTAAAATGTTTTACTGCACATATGTAGATGACGTCCAGCTTGGTTTCAAGTCTGGTAATCTGGCCATGTGAGAGGGGCAGGTTCGTCTTGCTTTGAACGAAGTCTCCTATTGGGCAGAAGAAAAGGGTTCCGGCTGAATACACAGAAAAGCACGTGTGTCTTATTCTCCAAAAAGAAAGGCGTTCATTTGGAACCTTATATTCAACTGCATGGGAAACGTCTTGCTGTTAATGGTGAACATAAATTCTCAGGCCTAATATTCGACACTAAGCTAACCTTCTGTTCTGTTCTGTTCTGTTTTAGCTGTTTTGCTGTGGAGAGGTTGAGGTGCCTATTGCCTTGGCTACACCATATCACAAAGTTCTGCAGTGAAAAAGAAAATAATAATACAGAACAGTACCCAAAAATTAACAATACAGAAAAGAAAGAAAAATACATAATAGCACACTGAAACCAGTTTAAATAGCATGTCAATACACAGTTTTCTTCACGCAGTTCCCATAGTCATAAACTACTTACACGCGCACCTTACTACTCTAATGTCGGTATATACATGACCACACTTTACATAATACCCATCTGTGGCTGTCAGTCATAGGCGCTTGTCTAGTCCGGTCTCCACTGAAATGTCTGTCAGGAAGATTATTGCCTTTTTCTGGAGATGCATCTCAGGCCATGGTCTAAGTAGTTTCTTTATTGTGAGGGGCCAACTGTCCAAACTTGCTAATTTGTTTTTTACTTTTTCTCTTTCATTCGCGTATATAACGCACTCCAAAAGAATATGGCGAACATTTTCTTCTGCATGACCACAATGGCATTCCGGTGAGTTGGATCGATGTATCTTGTGTGAAAGCTGTTTGTGTATGCTACTTCCAATCTAAGTCGGTGGATCAATGTCTATAGGTGTCGTGGGAGGTCTGTCGCTATGGAAAATTTTCTGTGTGGATCAACTTCATAAAGTACCGTTTCCTTTGATTTAGGGTTCTCAAACCACTTCTCCATCAATGGTTAGTTCGATGCGATATAAAATGCCGAATATGCGCCCGAGACATAGGGATTGCGCAATCCCGTCCTTCCTTCAATGCTTTCTTCGCGAGACTATCAGCATATTCATTTCCCTTTATTCTAATGTGGCTGGGAATCCATTGTAATACGATGTTGTGACCCTGCGATGAGGCATATTCCACAGTTTCTTCGATACATTGTGCTATTTCACCATTTTTGTAAGGTGATCTCACATTTCTGATTAGCTGAAGAGCAGGTTTGCTATCAGTGCATATCACCCATTTTCGTGGCTCAGGATTCTCGCAGATAAGCTTAACTGCTTCAAAGATAGCCACCAATTCTGCTGTCGTCGATGAAGATTTGTGCGATAATTTGCACATCTTCTTTTTCTTAATTTCGGGTATAAATACCGCACAAGCTGACGCTTCTTCTGTGCATGATCCGTCTGTATAATTCTTCGTTTTTTCATTATGCATAACATGAAGCTGATGAAGTACCAACTGTGCCGCTACTAGAGGTGCCATGTCTGCTTTCTTCTCTATGCCGTCTATTTCACGGATAACGTTGAGAAGTGGCAGCGTCCAAGGTGGTTTTGAAGGTTTCCAGTGTTTAAATTCTGGTACTACTGCTTGAAATGATGATATAGTATCCTGTAGTTTCGTTGCGTCCTTTTGTGTTAGTGCATCAGATAAAAATTGACTTTCATGTTGCGTGAAAATTCTAAATAAATTTCGAGATGTTTCTTTAGATCGGAGTACTGCCAAAGGTGGCTCTCGAGCCTCCACATACACTAAAGCACTGGAAGTTGACCGTGAACAACCCAGACAAACCCTCAAGCTCCTTGCCAATAACAAGTGAAGTCTCCTTTCGGTGGAGGCTGGAAGTCCGTGCAGCAAAAGCAGTGAGTAACATGATGATGGATGGTAGCGCAGACAACGAACACGGACAAGAGAAGGCACATAGACACAACACAGCGCTGTGTTGTGTCTATGTGCCTTCTCTTGTCCGTGTTCGTTGTCTGCGCTACCATCCATCATCATGCAACCATACCAACAAGCCCAAATCGCCACCCGCAGTGAGTAAGTTACGATGGGGCGTATTCAGGCAACATGTAGGGCTAATAACGACTCTGTAGTACCACCCCATTTGGCCCCGCAGAGATGTTGGAGGATTCGAATGGCCTGATTCACTTTTTGTTCCAGGAACTGGACATGAGGCGACCATGTTAGTCTCCGGTCTAAAATTACTCCCAAGAATTTATGAGTTTTAACCATTTGAATAGGCTGATTTTGTAGAATAATCTGGAAATTTCCAGGCCTTTTTAATGTAAACGGAAGTATGGCTGTTTTAGCCAGACTCAGTGCCATACCTCTTTTTTTAGAAAGCTGTCTACATAATCCAATCCTTCTTGTAGAGTTTGTTGTATATCTAAAAACGATGGACCAGACGTCCATATACTTATATCATCAGCATATACTGAACATCTGATGTTAGGTGGAAGATTATACGGGAGCTGCGCCATGACTGCATTAAAGAGAGTAGTGCTTAGCACGCTGCCCTGTGCCACTCCTTGGTTGAGGACATGTTCTGACGTTGGGCCCTCCTGCGTAACTACAAAAATTTTCCGGTGCTTCAGGAAGTCAGCGATCCAACGCAGTATCTTGCCCTTGAATTCCTGTAACGCCAGACCTTCCAGAACGTGAACGTGACTCAATGTGTCGTATGCTCGGTGGACATCAAGGAATACAGCGACAGTAATGTTTCCTTGCGTTCGTTGGTTTTCCACATCTGTGACCAAATCCAGAATGCAGTCCATTGTGCATCTACCTATTCTGAAGCCGGCTATGCTTTCTGGTCTGGTTTTTATGTCTTGCCACCATAAATTCGTTCATTGATCAATTTTCCCATCACTTTTGAAAAAAAAACTTGTCAAACTAACCGGCCTAAAGGAGTCCAACTGCATAGGGCTCTTCCCTGGCTTTAGCAACCGTACTACTGTTGATATCTTCCAACTTTCCGGAACTTTTTCTTCTTGCCAACTTTTATTATAGATGTCCAACAGCTGTAATTTTCCTTTGTTGCACAAATTAGCAAGAGCAGCGTATGTAACTCAATCTGTTCCTGGTGAACTTGTTCGTTTTACTGAAGACCGCACATGTTGGAGCTCTTCTGGTGTTAAGCTGTCATCTAGATCTGATGAACTGATCGCAGAGAACTTTGTTACAACCACCGAAGCTGATTCTGCTGAGGATTTATATTCGCTAGTTTGGGCCGTCTCTCCATTTTTCAGTAGAAGATCGCAAAATTCTTCGGCAATCACACGTTCGCTAACTCCTCGGGACAGCGCTAGAGCCTGTAGTGGTCTCGAGTGGACTACTGGCTGTCGGAGGGCACGTACCATGTTCCACAGTTGAGGCGCCAAGGTAAACGGGGAAAGTGAGGCACATAAATCTTGCCACCTTTTGGTTGAAAGCTTCTGCAGTTGGTTACGCATCGCAGAATGTACTTTCTGTGCAACCTTGAAATCTTCTAAATTACCCGACCTGTGATATCTCCTTTCAGATCGGCGACGTATTGCCCGAAGCCTCTCATACTCAGCGTCAACACCCGAATACCCATCTGGAATGGGTACTGCACGAGTTGCTTTCGTTAGAATTTTTTTTATCTTCGATGCATACGTTTCTGCGTCAGAACAAGGTTCAAGATTTTGTCTCTGTAGTTCTCGAAAGATTGCCCAATTTGTAATTCTTGTTGTGCGGTTATTTCTCGTTTTCTTCAACATTGGGTGATATATGAATACTGGCAAGTGGTCACTTCCTCTTGTATCAGCGTCTGCAGTCCAGTCTGCTCCAGCCGCTAATTCAGAGGAGCACACAGTGATGTCTAGTACGCTGCAGTAGTTATGCCCCGGTAGAAACGTCGGAGAACCATCATTTAGTATAGTGTAACCATAATCTTCGCATATTTTTACTATAGCAGAACCCCTTACACTACGACGCTAACTATCCCACAATTCATGGTGCGCGTTAAAATCACCACATATAATTATGGGATCATGGTCAGATCTACACACTAACTACAGTTACAGTAATGTTACCAAACTTCACCTTGCATCGAACAAATTCCGGAGCATCTGTTTTTGAAGTAGCCACAAGTGTCGACGGAATATCGCGTCTCACACACAACATCACTCTGATTTTTGCAGCAGGACGTTCTGCTTGGTACACCACATAATTGGAAAAGCGAAAGTTAGGGGATACTCTTGTTTCAAAAATACACAAAATTGGAAATCCTTGCTGAGCGACAAATTTCCGAAAATCTCCACTCTTATTCTGCAAACCATTGCAGTCCCACTGGAATATTGCACTTCTTTTGTACCAGTTAGATAGTCCGGTAGCCATGATTACGACAACAGAAGATGCTCAACATCTAGCAGCAATTTCACTTCAGGTAAAGAACCTGCTTGTGGCAGGGATCGTAGAATTGCTTTAAGAGCCGCAAAGATTATTGGCAAAATGACTTGCTTGTTTCCGGCTGTCTCCGCTGAGATCGCATTTCTTGAATAATTTTTCCTAAGCAAGCTGCTGTGACCCTTTCCTTTGGTAGTCAGTGGCTCCTTGGCTGTGTCTGGCCCGGCAGAAAGTTTCACTTCAGCATGTTCCTGGGCCCGGACTTCTTTGCCAACACGATGTTTTGGTGCTGAGCGCTTCAATACTTCCGAGTAAGAGTCATGGCGCCACTGTTTTGCATATCTTTCTGCCGCAGGAACATCTTCGACTATATCCGCATTGGGTGCTGGACCTCTTTGCATCTTATGGTACCCTTTTACAACTCTCTCTCTTTGTGCCGCTGATGCCAAACGGTTTCGAGAGCAGCCTGAGAACGACGCCGGATGTGGTCCAGCACAGTTGGCACACTTAGGTTGACGCTTCGAGGTGCACTCTTTGTAATCATGTGCGCCCGCACATACCTTGCATCTCTTGGTTCCCCTGCAAGCCTTAGCCTTATGCCCATATCTCTGGCAGTTGTAACACCTTACCGCCGGCTCAATGTATTCCTCGACAGTGGGAACCGTAAAGCCGAGAGCAGCTCTTTTTGGCAATGGCATGTCGTGTCTAAACTGGAGTATTACATTACGTATGGGCTGCATTGTGGCACTTTCATCTTCATTTCTTACCCATCTCTTTTGTCGTGTGACTGAGATTACTCCAGCATCTTTAAGATATTCCAGTAGGTCATACTCACTGTATTCGAGTGGAACATCTCTTATCTTTGTTAGGGTCTTCGTGTAAGACTGAGGTATCATCACATGTACAGGCAATCCAGCCAGATTCTTGATCAGCAGCAACTTGTTTGCCGAGTACAAAGACCGTACTCCAACACAAAAACTTCCGTCTCTGTTGATTCTTGATGATGTCACTTTCTCATTGATAGCAGATATTATCTCAAATGCCATGCGATTGGGATTCACCTTCCAGAAGGAGTCCTCGGCAGCGATTGGTCTGAACACCACCGGTATACCCGTAGCTCGGTTCTTGTGCTGGGTGACCACCGTGTAAGCTCCCTCGTCTTCCTTGGGTGCTTCTGTATCCATCTGTGTCGTGTCATTAAGGGAGTACGTTGATGTAGCATAATCGTTGTCAACCTTTTGTTCCTCCTCTGTACGCCTCTTCTTGCACTGCTAGGCCTCGGTGTTCTCTGTATTGGACGTCAATATTGTTGGTGAGCCTGCCGCAACTTGAAGTCGAGCGGGATGAATAAGTGGTGCTCCGCTTGGCGCTAGCGGCATCTCGTTGTCCCCCATACCCGGGCTTTGCCAGGTATGAGGTACGGGACCGCTAAGGGGCAATTATGATCGCGATGCGTAGTGTAACTCCGACTTACCGATGTTTAGCTGCCACTCTGGAGACCGTCCACCCACCGCACACACTGTAAAAAGATCCTGAACTCAATTTAATAACTCAATTAAGAGAGCGAATTGAAACTACGGGCTTTTTCCATTCACTTCTTATCCTTCCCACTAAACTAACCTTCATACCACACATCAAGTATTCAAAAACCTTCATACCATACATCAAGTATTCAAAAAACAAACGCATAAAAACCATGATTGTTCTTAAAGTGTTGTCATGCACTACATGGGAAAGCAACAAGAAGTGCCTGAAGAACTTGTATAGGAGTCTTGTACACACTCGCCTGGAATATGGAGCAATAAACGATCAGTCTGCGACACCTCACGCCCTAAAGATGCTTGACCCTATTCACCACCTAGGCATTCGCCTCTGTACGGGAGCCTTTCGCACCAGCCCCGTTGAAGACCTGTACGTGGAATTTCGTGAATGATCACGTCAGCTATAGAGATGTTTGATGTATTATATATTATCTCAAAGTCAAGGCAGACAAGGACCACCCTTCACATTTCACAATTGCAGACATGTTTTATTCTGTTCTGTTCAAAACCACCCATCTTTGAGACAACCCTATATACTTCGTGTTAGGGGCCTTTCTGCGGAAACCGGTGTGTCACTCGAACCTTGTTTGATGGCTTACACAGCATGTGTGTCCCCATGGCGGTGGTAATTGATAGATTTTGAGGAGTATTTTTTTTAATATTGCAAAGCATTCGCCCAATGTTCATGTCCGCACATACTTCCTTGAATTACAACAAAAGTACACATGTCCTGAGGTTTCCATAGATTCCTCGAAGTCCAACACTTCTGTTTCGTACGCAGCCATTGGCTCATCCTTCTCAGAAACTGGCGTCCTGCATTCTGATGCCAGTATTTTAAAAGGAAAAGCCGATGCAATACTTGTTGCTGTAAAACACATTACACCTATAAAATGACAAAAAGCAGTAGTTTACATGGTTCTCTGAGTTTTGTGAAAGCCTTGAAATCTTTTAAAGAACACAAAACCCAGTTTTTGTGTCCCTCTATTTACTTTCATGGACAGTATACTCATCCAAACAGCATGTTGCAGTGTGCTGGGTGCCTGGGCACCGTCACATATAGGAAAACGTTTTGGCAGACCAGCTGGCTGCATCTGCCAGAGACTACGCCTCTAATGCATCAATACCAACCCCAGTACTTGATATGAAACCTTTTCTAAAACAAAATCTCAGGGGTTATTGACAGAACACAAGGGACACATTCACAAGAAATACACTGCATGTTATCAAGCCGCAACTTGTTCATCAGCCGCCAGTATCAAAATCACGCCACACAGAAGTATTCCTACAAGGTTAGGAACAGGACATACGCTCAGAACACATTTATTTTTTTTGTCCGGGGGCGATCTACCTTTGTGTGATAGTTGTGTAGAAGCACTCACTATACTTTACATGCAAATTCAGTAAGGAGCATTAGACACGCTCAGAAGATAACACTTTCCGCTACTCCACGGACAACAGATACCGCTCCATCCTGCAATGTTCGTCGGTAAAGAACCACTTTTTACACATGAGTCATTGCTAGCGTTCTTAAGTGAAGTTCGTATTTTTCGTATCATATACGCGGGCATTCCTCAGCACGATCTCTCCAGAGAGGTCTCCGCTGCGGTGGCTGCACTCAACCAAGCATGTGCCTCCCAACTCTTGGAAGCAAGGGTGTGAACGCTTGAGGCATTTGTGCTAATGCCGAACATGTTAACCACGGTTTTTATTGTCACAGACTTTCATCACCCATTGACACTACACATATTCCATGACATGGCCATCATTTTATTAATTTTATGGTTTCACCCACCTTAGTGCGAGGAATTTTAAGGCCCTTATACAGCCGCTTATCACAATCATTGTCCACATCTCTAGTGCCTTGATCTGGCGCTCTTTGGCTATGTAACGGCCCTTGCGCCACAAAACACCAAACAGAATCATCATCCTCAAGTTGATAGTGTTTCTAGTTGTAACTAGGTGGGATACTGAGGCATGTGAAGGTACGCTGTACTACTCTCTAGAGTGCCTGCCAACATAATTAAGGTCATTGCAGGGCACTCTTATAAAACATAAGCAGAAAGATCCTAGACAGTGAGCCCTGTGCAATTGCAGAAAAGCCGGACTTGGTTTACGCGCATTAAAGCAGCTTTAATAAATCTTGCATTGTAGTAGTATGAATCCATAAAGTCAAGTAATTGCGTGTAAACATTCTTACACGGAAAGACTACCCATTGTGCATCCGTAAAATCTGTAATTATTAGATGATCATAAAAGAGTTCTGTAGACGTTAGGCAGAGATATTGTAAACTCATTTCCTTGTTCAATACCAAAGGTTGTTCATAGTGAAACAACAAGCTCCAAACTTTGTCTAAAACATTTGATGGGATCAAAACAATGCATACCCTGCCTGTTTATACGATTTATTTGGTTTGGGTAGACAGAAAATACGAGGAGATAGAGCAATCGGGAATGAAAGCAAGTTGACAAATTGCGCCCAAAATGGCACAATGCCTGCCTACTTCTTTGGGAAGAAAAAACTAAGGAAGTGAAGAATAAGCAGTAAAAACTTGCGGACATATGGTTACTGCATACGTGATTTGGGCACGAGCCTCTAGTCTTTTCTTTGCAGTGGGTGTAGGCAGCCTAATGTTGATTATGATGATGATGGTACATTATTAAATTGCATAAGAAGCTTCATGCTATCAATGAACAGAAATTCACACAAGCGGAGCAGCCTTTGTACCGCCAATTCTTGCTGTCTGGCTGTCTAAGTATGCCAAACAGCTCTACATTTCAAGAACTAGCCCTAGGTGTAAAAACACTATTTCGCTTGTCAATTTACCTGGACGAATGAGAATGAAATCAAGATATCGCTGGCGCTCAGTTACAATATTTTGAGCTCTAACCTATCAGGGCTACAGAATATTCATTGAGTGTACCATGTGACACGCATGAACGCAGATTGAAGATGAAAGGTTTGCAAAAGGCATCAAAGTGAATTTCGCGTATCTGGGCGCTTCACTGTAAAACCATATGAATCACAAATATAACTCAATGCCCAAAAGTGAACTTGTGGGGAAACTCCTCTAGCAAACAGAATTTGCTTCACAAAATGCTTGAAATACTTGGCCTGCACTGTGCAACGAAGTACTCGGCAATTCGAAGTGCCAATCCAGTTGTGGCCTTTTCTAAACCACACAATCTGAGAACTAAGCGTACTGAAACAGAAAAAAACAATTACATAAAAGATATTTAACTTGAGTTGCCATGCACTGTGAAACATTAGGTGCAATTTCTACAAACGCACCTGCGTTTAGACTTCAGTTCACTTTAAAAATCCGGATGGTCAAAATTCATCAAGACGGCCTGCCTCAAAGTCATGTCGTATACTTTCACGCAAAATGCCAACCTTTTTTTTTTCGCGTTATCTTGGACGTTTTTGTGTACTAGTAGACTGGGGAAAAGAATAAGCATTCCTTGCTTCGAAAATTCGGCAGATCCCACGTACCTAGGAATCGACGTTAGGCGAAGCATGCGGACAGAAGGTGACCGTGACTGCGTCGCAGTGGTCTAGTGGCTAAGGTACTCGACTGCTGACCCGCAGGTCGCGGGATCGAATCCCGGCTATGGAGGCTGCATTTCTGATGAAGGCGGCAATATTGTAGGCCCGTGTACTCACATATGGTTGCACGTTAAGGAACCCCAGGTGGTCAAATTTTGCGGAGCCCTCCACTACGGCGTTTCTCATAATCAAATGTTGGTTTTGGGACGTTAAACCCCACATATTAATCAGAAGGTGACCGTGTCGCAACTTTTTTACTGAGCGACACGTAATTAAATGACGCTAATATATGTATAAATGTTGCGTGACCAGACATATGTTGAAGATTTGCAGATGTTTGTATAACCAGTTATTTGCACTTGCGCCACGATCCCAGCTGGAACATACGTATTAGCAACACCAGAAGCTGATATGAAGCGCTGATGCTCGCGAGGATGCTAGCCATGAACACTGCCACATAAATCAACCTCAGCGCATGTCAACTAACCTCAATTAACGTTAACCCGACGTGACGTATGCATGAAAAGAGCACATGTGTAATGTTTATAAACTTGGGTAGGCAGCACTATTGACGTTTCACGAAGGTTAACGTCTAATTGAAAAGTAGTTCCGAGACCTGGCGTAGCTCTGTAGTAAAATGCTTCATTGCCAAGCAGAATGCCTGGGTTCAATTCCAGCGATGATTCTGACACTCATTCTTTGCATTCGTCGGGTTGACGCTACCGATTTCGGCTATTTCTTAACGCTCGCACGTTAAAATTGCCCATGTGTATTCACGTAGTTCCTGAGTAGATACTAATTTTCTATCACTTGTGGCACATACCCGCATGCCAGCAGCACATACCCCCTCGTGGGTATGTGCCACTGCCGTGCGGGAAATGTTTGACGACGTACGTGACGGGATTGTGACTTAATTGAGGTCTTCAGCAGCGCATCATATTCGCTAAACCATCTTAGCTTCTCATTCTAATTCTGGTTCACGCCAGGTTAAGGGGGTAATTACGAGAGCACACAAACGTAAGTGGCTAGAAAGATAGATAGATGCGCTCAAAGTCGCCGAAGTTCACTAAACAGTGCTTCGCAATTAAAAAGACCTCCATAGTTTAACCTGTAATTGAAGTAAAAAAACATGCTAAAGTGCTGTCAGGCACGCAGCCTTCCTTCATACACTTGTCAACTCTCCTAAGGTCATTTCAAGGAGAAATTATTAGAAAAAATGTGAATGCATGTTTGCGGCTTAATCTGCTGGTCAAAGAAAAATGAGGAATTCTTTTCTTTTGCTCATATGGAAGACCAGCTTGTATGAACTTAAAATTGCATTCAGTCGCACCACGCAATGTGCAGTAGGTGAAACACAAGCTCGCTACTTACCACAGTAAGAAAACGCAGACTGTCGCCTAGCGTCAACATTTTTTTCAATAGCGAGTTTGGCTTGTCCCTAATAATATTAAGGTTTGGCGAGCTCTTTGCATCCTTGTAGCAATAAATCATATACATTCAATAAAGCTAGCTCCCCAGTTAAGACATTTCATTCACCGACAATCGGCTCCCATCACTTACAAAAAGGGGCCACTGCACAGAATTGTATGACGCCACCGGCCACATGCAGAGTAGCATGGTAGCGGTGCGGCTACCTATGTCACAATCTCGAGGTAATTTCGTATACTTGAGATGTGTGCGATAAGTAGTTCGTCTATGGACACCCTTTGAATTTTCGGAAGAAAGTGAAAGCGACCTGCTTGATTGTTTTTTACACATCAAGAACTGGTGTTTGAAGGATATTGTGACGGGGAGAGGTCTAGGCTTACAGGATAGCGTCCACCGAGAATCCGCAGCCGAATAAGTTGTCTGAGTTGCCTCTCGCGCAAGCGCCTAACGCACAGGCGCCTTCTTCATCTTCGCTAAGTGCCACGCTTGCTCCTGTCGATGATGCACCGTAACATCATTCCCCTGCGGCGGAAGCGCCGTCACGGCGCTTAGTACGGCGGCGACGAACGAGGAGGGTGATATGGTTTGAGTCTGCAAACGTGTACAACGTCTGTCAGGAGTGAGGGGGTCGAAGAGGCATTGTTTAGGGGTGCGATCTCGTAGCTCACGTCACTAAGTTGTCGTAACACTTTGTAGGGGCCATAGTAGTGTGATAGTAAATTCTCTGATAAGCCAGCTTGGCGGTTTGGTGTCCAGAGAAGTACCAAAGACCCCGGCGAGAAGTGCACGCTTTGATGGCGACTGTCATAGCGGTCTTTTTTGTGCGCTTGCGACAAGTGCAGCAGATCACGGGCAAGCTGACGGGCTGCATGGGCTCGAGAAACGACATCGCAGGCGTACTCAGTAGACAAGGTGGCAGCCGAAGGAAGGAGCGTGTCAAATGGTAATGCTGGATGTCGGCCAAATAGGAAATAAAACGGCGAATAACTAGCTGTGTCGTGCCGTGAAGAATTGTACGCGAACGTGACAAAGGGGAGTGCTTTGTCCCAGTCACGGTGATCTGGCGAAACGTACATTGACAGCATCTGCGTCAGCGTTCGGTTCAGACGCTCGGTCAATCCATTTGTCTGTGGATGATAAGCGGTGGTAAGCTTGTGTTCAGTAAAGCAGGCGCGGAGAATGTCATCCACATCACGTGAAAGAAAGTACCTTCCTCGATCAGTAAGCAGCTGCCGCGGAGCACCGTGGTGAAGAACGACTTCATACAAAAGAAAGTCAGCGACGTCATTGGAACAGCTTGTTGGCAGTGCTTTAGTTATGGCAAAGCGTGTGGCGTAGTCTGTGGCGGCTGCAACCCATTTATTTCCGGAGGTGGACGTAGGAAACGGGCCCAACAGGTCAAGGCCAACACGGAAGAATGATTTCGTCGGTATGTCAATGGGCTGTAGGAGGCCAGACGGTAGCACAGAGGGGCGCTTGCGGCGTTTGCAGCCGTCACAAGCAGTGACGTAGCGAACCACGGAACGATACAGTCCGGGCCAGAAAAAGCGACGTCGCACACGATCGTAGGTGCGAATGGCGCCTAGGTGACCGGCTGTAGGTACGTCATGTAGTTGTTCGAGAACGCTGGTACGCAGGTGATGGGGAAGCACGAGTAGTAATTCCGGGCTATCAGTGTTGAAGCTGCGACGGTAGAGAATGTTGTCGTGCAGTTCGAACAGGCGAACGGAAGGGTCTGTTGGAGAAGAGGTCAGACGCTCGATGATGGAGAGTAACGACGAGTCACGTCGTTTTTCAGTGAATATATCACCCAAAGCGTGGATGGAGAGAACGCAGGGGTCTGAATCAAGGTCTGTTAAGTCGGGCGTTTCAACCGGATAACGTGACAAACAGTCTGCGTCTGTTTGCAGGCGTCCAGACTTGTAGTGGACCACGAATGAGTATTCTTGCTGACGGAGCGCCTAGCGACCAAGACGTCTACATGGGTCCTTTAGCGATGACAGCCAGCAAAGAGCGTGATGGTCCGTAAAAACGGAAAAAGTTCGGCCATACAGGTAAGGCCTGAATTTCGCCACGGCCCACACTAAAGCTAGGCATTCACGCTTAGTGATGGAGAACTTCCGTTCGGCAGGTGAAAGAAAACGACTGACGTAAGCAATCACACGGTCTTTCCCGTGCTGTCGTTGGCCAAGGACTGCTCCAATTCCATGGCCACTGGCATCGGTCCGAAGCTCTTTAGGTGATGCAGGGTCGAAATGGGCCAGTATTGGTGGCGTAGGCAGCAGATAGATAAGAGCTGGAAAGGCATCCGCTTGCTCTATACCCCATGCCAAGGGAACGTCCTTCATTAAGAGATCAGTAAGCGGTCGAGCGATCTCGGCGAAGTTGCGGACAAATCGACGAAAATAGGAACATAGCCGGACGTCCTTGGTTGAGCGTGGTTCAGGTAATTGTTGTACTGCTCGCACCTTTTCGGGATCTGGTTGAACACCATCGGCACTGACAAGGTGGCCGAGTATGGTGAATTGGCGACGTCCAAAATGGCATTTTGCAGAATTAAGCTGGAGAGCAGCTCTTCGAAAAATGTCTATAACGGCTGACAGACCTGTTATATGGCTGTCAAAGGTAGGTGAAAAGACGATGACATTGTCCAAGTAACATAAGCAGATGGACCACTTGTATCCTCGGAGAAGGACGCATTACACAGTCCAAACGGCACGACTTTGAACTGGTAGAGGCCGCCGGGCGTTACGAAAGCGGTTTTTTTCACGATCCATGAGGCCGACGGAAATTTGCCATTAGCGGGACCGAAGGTCGATAGACGAAAATTATTGGGCACCATGGAGGCAATCGAGGGCGTCATCAATCCGAGGCAAAGGGTAGACATCTTTGTGGGTCACTTTGTTTAAATGGCGATAGTCCACGCAAAAGCGCCAGCTGCCATCCTTCTTCTCAACGAGCACGACTGGGGAGGCCCAGGGGCTGGATGAGGGTTCTATTACGTCTGTAGTAATCATTTTGTCTACTTCATTCTGAAAGACTTGGCGTTCCTTGTGAGATACGCGATTTGGACGCCACCGTATAGGACTTGCATCACAAGTGTTGATCCGGTGAGTCACTGCAGTTGTTTGGCTGAGAGGGTGGTGGTCAAAGTAAAAAAAAATTGCCCGCAGCTTCCCTCGGGGGAACACTGAGGAGGATGCGGAGCATATAATTGGTTAACGGGGTGTTAAAGTGCGACTTACTTGGGTCGATGGCTAAATTGGTTAACGTGGTTGTGAAATGGGGTGTTAAATTGCGACTTACTTGGGTCGATGGCTAAATTGGTTAACGTGGTTGTAGGAGGGGGTGTTAAATGAGTGAACACGTACACACGTATGCGAAAGGGCGGCGCTGGTCGAAGGGACGTCGATCATTGTGTTTGTGGATTCGTTGGAATTCATTTCACCGCGACCTTGGACGTCGACGCGCCGTACAAACCAACCGACGAGCGGCAACTGAGCGAGCGAGCGCCGACCTTGAGTATATATACAGCGCGACGGCGCATGCACTGTCAGCTGTTGAATGTTCTCGAAGCGCGACGCCACATGCGCGTCCACTGGAGAATCAGGAGAATTGTAGATGTCGAACGCGGTGTGTAGAGGAGGAAGGGTGCACAGATGGTGGAGGAGTGAAGCGCGCGCGGTGTGTAGAGGAGGAAGGGATGCACAGATGGTGGAAGAGTGGGCGACGGCGCATGCGCGCGCGTCAGCTGTCGAATGTTCGAGAAGCGGTGCTGACGGCGCACTACAAGGCGCGAGTATAAGATGCTTCCGCATCTAAAACGTCTCTATATGATGTTAGCAGACTACGGAGGCTGGCAGCTTGCACTGCAGTGAGATCGGGAGCGATCATCTTGTTAATGTCATCTGCAGGCACAGTGTAATTGTGGCCAAGACAGGGATATGTAGTATCGGTGTCCAATCCAGTAACGTTGCAGCTGTCAAGTGGAGATAGGGTGGCCAAAGACATGTCTTGTGGAATAACTTGAGTCAAGAGACTCACGTTGAGTAGTGGTGTAACCACTGTATTATTAGCGACAGCGACAACAGTGCGAGCAAGGGCGACGTCTCGGGCCATCAGTACGTCGACTATAGGAGTGACGAGGTAGTCATCATCGGGCTCTTGGCGTGAGCACGACAAAGTGACATATGTAGCAGCTTGCGGAGGCAAGCGAACGTGGTGACGAGAGCATAAACGGGGAGAATAGTCAGCTGGAAAATCGACAAACTGCGGCAGTTCAAGCTGAAGAGCACCAGTGGCACAAACAATGAGCGCAGAATGACGTGACAGGAAGTCCAAACCAAGTATTTGGTCATGAGTACACAATTCAACGACGGCAAACTGAACTAATGTAGGATGACCAGCAGTAAACACACGGGCCGTGCACATCCCTAGAATATCAGGGGTCCTCCCATCAGCGACACGAAGTTTGTGGGGAGCGGCAGACATGAGCACTTTATGTAGGCGTCGGCGAAGGTTCGCGCTCATGACAGAAACGTGCGCTCCAGTATCTATAAGGGCAGAATAGCCACACCGTCAACGTCAACGTCTAACAAATTTTGTCTCGTCGGAAGTGTCGAGAGAGGATTTGTGGAGAAAGTCGAAAATGCAGCGTCACCTCCGGGCGCTGCACCATTCAGTTTTCCGGGTAGGCAGGAGCGGGGTTGAATGGGGACGACGGCCTGCGGGTCTGCGGTGAGCGAGACGACTGGCGACGCCCTGGAGGCGAACGCGACTGACGACCATGCGGTGACGGAGATCGGCTGTTGAACCTTCTGTAGTTGTTTGGCGGAGAAGGCTGCGCGGCAGACGTGAAGCGGGCGCTGTCCTGTCGGTAGTGAGGTTGAGATGAAGTCCGAGGTGGCGAGTACCAGCGGTAATTGCAGTAACGGACCACATGACCGATACGGTGGCAATGAAAACAAATTGGTCGATTGTCGACGGTTCTCCACGCAGCAGGGTCGCGAGATCGGGCCGTAAACTGCTGCTCGTGATAGGACGAGGGTGGACGCCATGAAGCTCGCTGCGGGCTGGGCAAAGCGCACACCGAAAGAATACCTATGCTGGCGAGTTCTTGGCGGCTGATGGCTTGAACCATGTTAGCAGTGAGTGGGGTGGTGTCACTTGCAGCGGTGTGAGCCGGAGCAGAGGCAATGGCTTCAAGTTCACGCCGTACAACTCAGGTCACCTGATCCGATGAATCTAGAGGTGGTGGCTGTGTTCTTGCACGGTCTTCGCAAGATGATGTTGCAGCCGTATTCGGAAGGCGGGTAAACACGCTGTTATTCCGCCGGCTCTTCGCTTGCTCAAAGCTCCGACATTCTTTTATAATGGCGTTCACTGTAGAAAAATTTTTTGCAGATGAGGAGGTTGAATGTCTCATCCGCAATCCCGTTAAGAATATGTCAGACCTTGTCAGCCTCGGGCATCTCGGCATTGGCTTTGCGACACAACTATAACACATCTTCTATACAGAGACGTAAGACTCGGTCAAAGTCAGCGCGCGAGGCGCGAGCATTTTGTTCGCGGCCATTTATCTTCCAATCGGCTTTTCTAACAGGTCCAACATTTTCTCCCTGCACACTGCCCAACTCCCAAGTTCTGTTTCATGGTTCTCATACCACAATTTGGCGGTTCCCCTAAGATAGAATAACAGGTTTGCCAGCATAAGAGCCGGGCCCCATCGGTATCGAGTACTCACACGTTCGTACTCTCCCAGCCGATCTTCAACGTCAACTTCATCTGGATCACCGGAACCACTGAACGTGTCAGGATCCCGCGGGGGTTCGAGTACGAAGGCTGTGGTCGCAGAAGGAGATGTAGTTACCGCATCATCCCCGGCCGCAGGAACAGCAGGAGCAGATGCAGACGCCGTACTCTCCGCCGTACTCGTTGTGGACGCCGTACTCGTTGTGGAATGACCCACCAAACGTCGGCCGCTGCGATGTTCCGTTGCGAGGCGGTTGCTCAGCACTTCCACCAAATGTGACTGGGCGAGGTCTTGGCTTACAGGATAGCGTCGACCGAGAATCGGCAGCCGAACAAGATGTCTGAGTTGCCTCTCGCGCAAGCGCCTAACGCACAGGCGTTTTTTTTTCATCTTCGCTAAGTGCCGCGCTTGCTCCTGTCGATGATGCACCGTAACAATATGAATAATTTTCTGGCAGAAAAATTTTAGATCGTATGTTAAAATGCTATTGGTATATTCCTGAGTTGGGTGGGAGGTCAACTTTCGGTAGTGAGTGCTGTCCGAGTTGAATGATTCTATTTTGTTTTGTACAGGACAGATTACCATGCTACTGCTCTGGTCGGCAGGTTTTATGAAAATTTCCTTTGTGTTTCACAGTTCAAAGATGATGAATGCAAAGCAGCACACAGAGAAAAAACGGATAACAAGAAAAAGATAGGCACATTATGCGCACTGAGGTTCCACGAAAAATTTCTTTGCAGAAGCATCAAACATACTGCTTACAGCGCATGCTCTTACAAGGCCACGCAACCGTAGCCGCAGCGGTTTGTTGTGTATCACAGTGTTGGTATTTCGAGATTCTCTCGTGTGAAAACTCCTTATGGGGTCGAAAGTATACCTGAATAATGTGACGACACTCTTGTGTGGATACAAGACAGCTAAACTTAACAGTGCTAACGATAAAAAGTGATTTTTAAAAAAGCTTCTTTTTTCTTGGAATGCTATTTAACGCAGGCTGACACAGTTACGAATTGCCTTCTGTTTTGCATCTAACAGCTACGAATTGTTGCCAAATTGCCCAGATTTAAATCCTACACTCTAAGCTAAAAATGTCCAAAATGGGAGCAATGGCTGCTGTTAGTCTTTCAAACCAAGTGATACTCTCCGAAAACACCAAGTGAAAAGAGACGGCCGACATGTTTGAAAACGGGGGAGCAATCGTATTAATCTTAAGTTCGTAAAAGAGCAACGGAAGGAGGAACTGTAGTAAAAACTCTCGCCAATATTGGTTAGTCCCCTAAAGAGCACCGCCGACAAAGATACATGCCGCCCACATTGATATTCAGGGGCCAGATTATTCTTTTGGTGCGTCGAACTGCGCCAAACCAAAGCATGCCGAAGCATGTGCAAAACGAGGGTTGCAAAAAAAAGCAACACGCGCCGTTCATCTGCTAGTGCAGGAACTCAACGTCAGTCGAACGCCGTAGCACTTGCGAAACGAGGCTTGAAAATAAAAGACCAGAGAGAAAAGAAAAGCAACCCTAGACGCGCATCTCAATAGGAGCAGAATTTAGTACGACATCTCAACATGAAGTGAGTAGTATACTTTGACAAAACGGCACCCGTACGAAAATTTGGCGCCAGCATAGCGGGCGATGTATCTTACAGAGCAATAGCTACTGTTCAGATGCGAAGCGTTTCTTAGTGAACTTCGGCGAATTTAAGCGTATCTATCTATCTATCTATCTATCTATCTATCTATCTATCTATCTATCTATCTATCTATCTATCTATCTATCTATCTATCTATCTATCTATCTATCTATCTGTCTATCTATCTATCTATCTATCTATCTATCTATCCGCCTACGACATTTAGCTCTCTTGGCCGTTCCGAAAATGGTATCAATACCAAACTTGGTATGTCATAACATGACTGTATGAAAAACATATTTGACTACTCATAACATGAAAATTGTGACATTGATGTCATGAATGTCATGATTTACATTGCATGGTTATGCAGCTCTTGCGGTGCTTTCATTCTCAAGGCTTGTTGCAAAAATGGTATGGTATGGCATGATTGCATGGCGAACAGAAGCAACAGGCACTAACATGAAAATCATGACATCCGTGTCATGTAACCACAAAATACGTTACACGCTCATGACGCGCTCGCGGCCATTTCGCTTCCGTCACATATACAAATTTTGTATTACGGTACGTGAATAGATTGCGAAGGAATGTGACTGGTGCAAACATGATAATCATGAGATGCGTGTCATGTAATAACATGACTACATGTTACGCTCATGATGCGCTAGCGGCCGCTTCGCTAGCTTCTCATATACCAAATTTGGTGCTACGGGAAGTGAATGAAGGACGAAGGTATGATACTGGTGCGAACATTATAAATATGAGATGCGTGTCATGTAACAACATGACTACATGCTACGCTCATGATGCGCTCGCGGCTATTCCGCTAGCTTCACATGTACTAAACTCGGTATTACGTGACGCCAATGGACGGCGAAGTGAGGGGCCTGGTGCGAACATGATCGTGAGATGTGTGTCATACGAGAACATGACTACATGCCAAAGACAAGACGCCAATACAATTCGACGTGACGCTGTGCGCGTGCTCTCCATGGTGACGCTGGCGTTCATTTCGTCGCGTCACCCTGTCGTTGTTACGCCATGTGCAAGTCCTGCCATATACTCGCAGGCGCGCGCTGCGCTGCGTTGCTCTGACGCATGCGCGTTCCAGCTGGTCCGCTGTACCTCCGTCACGAAAAGAGGGAGACTCAGTGTTGTCTAGGTAATGCATTGGCGTGAAATGCAGCATGTAGCATTTCGCGCTGTTTGCCGTCAGGCTGCGCTGATAGACGCTGGTCGCGCCTGGCGTCAGACAATAAGTGCTAGCGTTTTGCTATCGTAGGGTCGCTGTACCTTGCGTGCGCGCGCGTCCCCGCTACATTGGAGTATATTGGGCCCTTCATGATACGCTCGCGGCCGTTTTGCTAACTCCACATATACCAACTTTGGTGTTACATGGCGTTAATGGATGACAAAATTTACGACTGGTGCAAACATAATCCTGACACGCATTTCATGTAAGAGCATGACAACATACCGCTCTGACTCGCGGCCGCTTTGCTGGATCTACATATACTAAATTTGGTATCATGTGGCGTGAATAGATGATGAAGGCAAATGACACACCCAAACATGATAATCATGACACGGAAGTCATGTACGGCATCAATTACCTCCACGTCGTAACGTTGGGTTGATTTTAAAGGGACATATCAATATTTCTCATTCGTGGTTCGCATATCATCGATTCCCACTGTGTGTGGGGTCTGCCAATTTTATTTACTGCAAACTAGTACTATATAAAATTTACAAGCTTAATTTGTTGTTGAGTTGTTACTATAAGCATATAGATAATTTTTTAAGAGTGCAGTAAGAAAATACAATAAAAGCATTGCGCAGACGCCCGTGCTGCTACCCTCCGACTTTTTTTTGCGTGACTACCTTTACGTTTGCACTGCTCCTATTCATATCATTCATGGTCGGCAAGCACATGTGGAGGTGCAAGCCAGTGTGCCGCTATGTTTTTCACGTGTGGTTGTTTCACACACTTGCGTTTTTCCTTATTGGTCATGACGTTTAGTGTATGCCTGCCTATTGTTTTTAGAGCGCAACGTTGTTGTGGATATTTTGCTGCTCTGTGGAACAAACAAGACGTAAACACGTCTTCAGCTGTCTGCAAGCCAGTTGGCTGGTCGGACAAAAGACAGCACATGCATCAGCTTCCAGGTCTATGTTGACGAACTGCGTCGTACTTGCAACTACTTTATTGCTCCTAATGTGTAGGTAATTACAGTCTAGCATTGCTTGACTGTAATCCTTGAGTGTGGTGAACTGCAAAAGTTCTTAATTTTTTGTGAGATGTGTGGAGTTCCCAGACAGCTGACTAATTGTTTTTTTCTTCAAAGACATTCCTAAGCGTCATAGCGCAATAAAAAATTATAATCTGGCTTGGCTTATTTACCGTATCAATCACTAGCAGTATTGGTCTCAATTATCGCTAATGTTACCGCCTGCATTCCCTCTTGTAGCCTCTGTTCGCAGTGCAGAGTATACTTTTGGTTTTAAAGGGCTCTTTCAGCAATATTATCTATTTAGAAAAAGAAAACCGGGCGAGTTTTTGCCTGCCTTGATACTGGTACTTGTTCCTCATTGCCTTTACGTACCGCTGATGGCTGGGTGTAGAGGGCTTCGGCCACAATGTTTAGAGCTGTATTCTATATAGCCCAGGAATTCAACAAATTTACTTTGCATCCCTGCAGTGGTGTAATCAGGCGATGGCTCATAGGGATCGTTTCGCCTCCCACACCCCTATCGTATCCTCCAATTTTTCTAAGCAGGGCATAAAAATCCCAATATTAAACTTGACCACATTTGCATGTATGGCTTCATTTTCAGATGAGTACCCCTCCCCACAACCTCCCCCCTCCCCGAAATTCTGCCTACGCTCCTGCGTCACTTGCTTCACCTGCTTCACCTTCACGCTGCCCATATTGTTTTACAAGAGCACTATAAAACCAGAACTTTGCATATGAACAGAACAATGTGAAGCGAAATTATCCAAATTTTTTCACGTTTCTTTAGTATTGCAAAACCTTCGCAAAATTGATTATTGTGTTACGCAATCATAAATGCAGTAGGTTTATGTTTGCGCAGTCGTTATTATTCTGCATTAAGGCATCTTTGTGCTCGTGAAACTTTGGCATGCCGTTCAAGTCGCCCTTTAATGTCAATAGCAATCGACGAAATTTTGTGTTTTATTAAGCTCAATAACGCCGTTTGAGATTTGCCACATGCAAATAGTTAGGCTGAATCCCACTTGGCTGTTCCTAACTAGATTTGATTCCTACCAATTAAAAGAATATTTGATGTATATTTTTATTGTTTCTTTCAGGACTATGACACATATTTGGTTACACCGCAGATAACAATGTCTCTAATGATGCTTATGTATAGAAGGCATGTGAAATTTGGCAACTGCACACTTTTTGTACGTGTTACGAGTATGAAAGCATTGCTATTTAGGGGCAAACTGCGCACATGCGTGCGAGTGGATAATGTATCATTCTACAAGATTGCACTGGCACTGACAATGTGACATGATTATGCTGGCCCATGTCTCTTTGTTCGTTTGTTTGTTTATTATTACTGTCACCCCAAAAAGAGGGTTCTTACAGGAGTGGAAAACGCATACAATTTCACAAAATAACAAACACTTCTATGCAAAACTTCTAGCAAAAATAAAATGAAATAATGGGCATGAAACACGTTATAAAACGGTGACATGAAACAAACACAGGTATTTACACTAACAATATGCAGAGAAATAAAACACACCCATGTACACCAACATTCTGCTCATTCAAAACAGAAATTAACATAGAGGCAATATACTTTAACATCGTGATTACAATAATAAAAAATAATAAATACAAGTGCTATGACGCAACTGTTTCAAAGAAAATATGTGATTTAAAGCTGCAGAAAAGGTTGTGTTAGAGAAAGACATACCAACTTGTTTTGCAGTTTCGTTTATTGTTTATTTGCCCTCAGAAAAAAGCTGTGCCTAAACGTGTTCTTTGGCATGGCTGGTAGCTGTAGATACAAACTGTGTTTTGCGTCTAGAGCGCGCATCTGCAAACAATTCAAAGAAATATTATGAATTATTTGAGTCTGATGATGAAAAATTTGGAATAGAAATTTTAGGTGGTCATACTTACTTCTAAGTTCTAAGGCATGAAGGTTTGGACGGTAACGAAGTTCTGAAGCAGAGTGCAGGTGTTAATATTTATCGACTATATACCTAGAAGACATACTTTGAGCTGTGTCTAGTAGATATCGGTTTGCAGTAGGGTGAGGGCCCCATACTACTTTAGAATAAAATATCATTGCTCGTACTAACATTTTGTACGCGAGACTTTTCACTTAGAGTGTTGCGCCACGTAACCCGCGCGTCAGACTCCACAAAGAGTTTTATTTGCTTATCTGCTTGTGATGTCTGGAGTAAATGTTCGTCGTAAATATTTATATATTGTTACCCTTTTTAGTTAGTGTGAACCAGTATTCTAAATATGTTCAAAAAGTAACATTTTACAGCGAAAGCTGTTATGAGATCCCTTTTCGGCTCATGCACAGTTGTTGTCAGCCGCCGCTGCTGCTGGTGTCTGTAACCACATCGCGCAAAATTAGAAAAAAAAACCTTGAAATTATAAAAAAACAATGGTGCAGTGGGGCTTGAATTTGGGTCTGCTCGTTGCCAGCCCAGTATTATACCACTGAGTTACGCCTGTGCTTTTGACTTATTGTCAAATTTGCCTTAGTAAGGCATGACCTAGCACCAATGGCACAGTGAGACTGGAACCCGGGTCCGCTGGGCAGCAGCCCAGTGTTTTACCACTGAGCTACTGTCACACCTGTCCCGTTTATTAGGGAGGCGATCGCCGGGCTAATTCCAAGAGCCGAAGTATCGGCCCCCCGAACCGCACCACGAAAGCGTGGACAATTTAGAAGTGGTCCTTATTGGTGCGCCAGCGGACGCCGGCTGTGGCCCAAAGAACAAGACAGAGCCGAGAGATGATAAACAAACAAAATTATATTCTCATTAACGGCAGATCAAAAACAATACACACGTATGCACACTCCACAATAGTTACATACAATACGTCACCAAACAGACAATGTACTACACAGTACAATCAACCACACTTGAAACAACGGACACAGACAACAATACGCACTACGATGCAGTCACATGCATTGAACAACCAAGACACTTAAGGACTAAAGAGATAGAAAACCTATTCAGTCCAAAGTCCTTGGAACAAAAGTCTGAATGATACTCTTCCGAGAATCACTCACTCAAAGTCCAGCGTTGTTGTCGTTCCGCAGCTCTCTGAAGTTTCTCTTCCAGGAAACCTCCCGTCTTCAATTGGCCACTCTTCAAACTTCAACTTCTTCGCCCGAACACGTCGGCTTCACACACGCAGCTGTTGCCACGCGTCCTCGCTCAATAGCGGTAAACCCACGCTCTTGCCTGTAGCTCGAGCCGTCCCTACGGACCACAAACTTCGCCGACTACACGGCGGACTCTCTACGCACTCTGGCGCTCACTTCCGTCTCCTCCTGTTCTGTCACTACGGGCAGAACCTTCGCCGACTACACGGCGGAATTCCTACGCGTTCTGGCGTTAACTTCCGTCACCTCCTGCTTTCTCGTCTCGGCCGCTCGATTAAATACCTTCCGCGCCACTTTCCAGAACTTTCTCGTCCTTTCGTCGGCGCGATACGCAGCGAAGGCTGGAGAGAGGCGAGACGGTTTGTCAGCCCTCCGCGTCGGGTGACTCAGCTCGGCGTAGCCACGCCTCCTTCGTTCTGGAAATTTCTAGCGCTTGCCCGGCCGCCGTTGTGGGGTGAGGAGGTTCGTCTGCGAAGCCGTGCTTCTGCGGGGAGAGCGCGCGCCCGGGAGCCTTGAATGTTTGCTTTCTTTTTTTTTTCTTTTTACCTCGCGGCGTTTCTACCGCCCGTTGTCGCAAGGATTTGGCGGCGCGCTCTCTTTTTAGCGCTCGTTCTGTGACACTGCCCCCCACTTTAAGAATATTATCTCATAATATTCAAAACCACACAAACGAGCGCGGAAAGTCACCACACACTCTCACAGACTGTAACACCATCAGTCGCTCATAACACTTCACATTCACAATAGATCACGCAATACAATCTTACATTGTAGTTCAATTCCACAACACATGAAATATAGCCACAGGTACATGCCTACAACACTTCATCACACATTCCAAACAATACAAACGTACAAAGTTCTGTCGATACAACAATTATACAACACTTTACATCACACCATCGCACAGAACACTGACTCACTCGACATACACTTGAGACACAGGATAACAAGAATATTAACACAACATATGTCACTCAGCCCTGCCGAACACATTCTGATTCCACCTCAGCACCTATCTTGAGTACTTCGAACAGCGCTTGCGCCCCTTTTTGCGGTGCTCGCTCGATCTATTCTTGTGTTTCCACGTTCTTTTTCGGCGAGCCCTTTCCCACGACGATATCTGAGGCGTCGTCTCAGCCATCGTTGTCTCTTCCGACACCGTTAACGCGTCATTACATTCGACGGGTCCTGTCTGTTTATTTACCCGCTTGATAATGCCTCTACATTTTGCCCGGCTGGCCAACTCCGTCTCCTTTACACTGTCAGTCGGTTGAGGTCGTGCCGACGTACGTCCGGTTGCTCGGCCCGTGAACTGATTCGACACGATCGTCTTCTCCTTCGCTGTCTCTTGCGCCGCAGCTTCACCTTGGGCTCTAGTGAGCTCCGTCACGGGATGTTCCTCCACTGTATCTCGCGGCCGCTGTGTTGGCGAGGGCTCTATCTTCGGGTCTTCTCCCAAACATTCTGGATCACTTGGCCCTCGCGCCCCGCCGATGTTTCCGATGACAAGGTCATACAGGGGGGTCGTCATGCATAACGCAGTAACCTTCCCGCTGAAGTACGGGGTTTCAACCTCGATTTCTGCTTCGGGAAGCATCCGGACCGTACGGTCAATTAGGCAAACCGGTTTCGTTCTGCCTGTCAACTCTCTTTCCCGTACCAAATTTCTCCTCACGATAACCGTGGAGCTACCGGTGTCTCTTAGAACCGTAATCTTCTTGCCTGCAATCTTTCCAGGAAGCGTTGGCATTCCCTTCGTAACACCGGTTGGCTGTTTTGACATTACAGCACCCACAATAGGAATTTTCTCCCCATTCTTCAACTCTACGAATCCATCAGTGACGGCATTATTATCAGATTTCGGTGCCGCTTGCACACAAGATACCTGGTGAGTTTGACTCACTCCGTTCCGACAAGCGTCTGCTTTGTGCCCAGTCTGACCACACTTAAAACATTTTACAACCGTAGGGCTCGTAAAGATCGTTCGACAGTTTTTCGCGCGATGACCCACTCGGTTGCACAAAAAACATCGCGGAATGCTCTCTGGTGCACGCTTCTTTTCTTCGGGAGCCAATTTCTTCGAATCGTCGGGGCACTCCTTCTTTACCTTGGCCAAATTAGTGCCACCTTGCGCTTCCAAGAATTGATCAGCCAATTCAAGCATTCCTTCAAATGACTCTGCCTTCCTCTCTTTCAAATACAGCGACAGGCTTGGGTGGCAACTAGTAAGAAATTGTTCTCTAATTAGGAGCTCTCTAAGCTCATCGTACTCCTGTGCTGTCCCTGAAAGTTCAATCCATCTGTCGAAATAATGGCAAAGTCGGGCAGCATACTGCGTAGCTGTCTCACCATCAGCTGGCTTTCCTGTCCGAAATCTGTCCCGGAATCCTTCCACGGTAAATCTAAATCGCTTCAACAAAGCAGCTTTCACCTTTGCGTAGTTGGCTGCATCGGTCGGCGTCAGCCTACCGTACACACTGAGCGCTTCACCACTCAAGCAAGTACTCAAAGCAGTCGCCCATTGATGTTCCGGCCAATTCTGGCTCTTCGCAATCGTCTCAAATCGGTGAAGGTACGCGTCAAGATCGTCCTTCCTTTCATCAAACGCTACGAGCAGCTTGCTTGGGTTCAAGCGGAAGCCGTGATCCTCTCGTTCGCTGCTTTCAACTCTAGCTTGGACGGGAGTTTCGTTTCGCTGTTGCAAACGGAGCCGCTCGAGTTCAATTTCGTGCTGCCGCTGCCGTTCCCTTTCAGCCATCTCCGCTTCTCTTTCTTCTCTCGCCCTTTCGGCTGCCAACTTCTCTCTCTCCAGCTCCAACTTCAATTGCTGCTCTCTTTCTTCCTTCAGCTGTCGCTCTTTTGCCTCTCTTTCTTCTTTCAGCTGTCGCTCCTTTGCTTCTCTTTCTTCTCTCGCCCTTTCAGCGGCCAGCCTTTCTCTCTCCAACTCAGCTGCCTTTTCTTCCTTGGCCCTCTCTGCCGCCAACCTCTCTCTCTCCAACTCAGCTTCTTTTTCCGCTTTGGCTCTTTCGACCGCCAACCTCTCTCGTTCCAACTCAGCTGTTTTTTCTTCCTTGGCTTTCTCAGCTGCCAACCTTTCTCTCTCCACCGCCTCTTTCTCCTTCTGGCTTACCCATTTCCGTAGTTCGGCGCCGGAAAGACCCATCTTCTCACCAAGCGCAACTAACTTTTCGAGATCCATTGTGTCTCGCAACTCGCAAATGAAACCTTGCCGCGTGCAAAAAGTATCTGCCTAAATCAGTCTATCGGAACACTCCCCTGCACTCGTTAACGAGAACACTGAACAACACACAAAATCGTTCCGATAGCACTATCAACAACTCGAGGCTCTTTCTCACTACTTTGGACACACTGTGCACCAAAAGGTCCTGTCGCGGACGCCAGATTAATTGTCACACCTGTCCCGTTTATTAGGGAGGCGATCGCCGGGCTAATTCCAAGAGCCGAAGTATCGGCCCCCCGAACCGCACCACGAAAGCGTGGACAATTTAGAAGTGGTCCTTATTGGTGCGCCAGCGGACGCCGGCTGTGGCCCAAAGAACAAGACAGAGCCGAGAGATGATAAACAAACAAAATTATATTCTCATTAACGGCAGATCAAAAACAATACACACGTATGCACACTCCACAATAGTTACATACAATACGTCACCAAACAGACAATGTACTACACAGTACAATCAACCACACTTGAAACAACGGACACAGACAACAATACGCACTACGATGCAGTCACATGCATTGAACAACCAAGACACTTAAGGACTAAAGAGATAGAAAACCTATTCAGTCCAAAGTCCTTGGAACAAAAGTCTGAATGATACTCTTCCGAGAATCACTCACTCAAAGTCCAGCGTTGTTGTCGTTCCGCAGCTCTCTGAAGTTTCTCTTCCAGGAAACCTCCCGTCTTCAATTGGCCACTCTTCAAACTTCAACTTCTTCGCCCGAACACGTCGGCTTCACACACGCAGCTGTTGCCACGCGTCCTCGCTCAATAGCGGTAAACCCACGCTCTTGCCTGTAGCTCGAGCCGTCCCTACGGACCACAAACTTCGCCGACTACACGGCGGACTCTCTACGCACTCTGGCGCTCACTTCCGTCTCCTCCTGTTCTGTCACTACGGGCAGAACCTTCGCCGACTACACGGCGGAATTCCTACGCGTTCTGGCGTTAACTTCCGTCACCTCCTGCTTTCTCGTCTCGGCCGCTCGATTAAATACCTTCCGCGCCACTTTCCAGAACTTTCTCGTCCTTTCGTCGGCGCGATACGCAGCGAAGGCTGGAGAGAGGCGAGACGGTTTGTCAGCCCTCCGCGTCGGGTGACTCAGCTCGGCGTAGCCACGCCTCCTTCGTTCTGGAAATTTCTAGCGCTTGCCCGGCCGCCGTTGTGGGGTGAGGAGGTTCGTCTGCGAAGCCGTGCTTCTGCGGGGAGAGCGCGCGCCCGGGAGCCTTGAATGTTTGCTTTCTTTTTTTTTTCTTTTTACCTCGCGGCGTTTCTACCGCCCGTTGTCGCAAGGATTTGGCGGCGCGCTCTCTTTTTAGCGCTCGTTCTGTGACAGCTACACTAGTCTTTTTTCTGTATTACCTGTTTTTATTTACAGATGTTCACACAGAAACATGAATGTTAAAATACACTTGGACCAATATTTGATCCGTAGTGCTCACAATAAAATGTTTTCAGGTTGCACGATTCCTCTAACATTGTGAGCCAGCTCGAAGGTTCTTCTTGTTGTTTATACACCTCACTGATATACCGCATATTTTCATTGAGGTTCTCCCGGACAGGACGTATGTTCTGCCCCGCAGGGGCGCCTGCGCAAGTAGGCGTTTGGTGTGTAACGACACCACGGACCCGAGCTAACGGGGGAGTTCTGACTCCCTCCCACGCCTAGCCGTGCGTGGCTTTGCCGTGTCCGGGGAAAAGGGGATGCTGGGGGTTGAGCTGACGCTGGGTGATTGGACCTTTAAGGCCCCCCGGCAGAGGCAACACACCCCTTTGGCCCTGACTTCACGTAGACGGCACCCCCGGATTGACCCGCCTGGGGGCAATCGGCAGTCGCCTTTTCCCGTCTCCCCCTCACATCTTCGTCTTTTATCTTACTTTAAATCTTTCCTGTCCTCTACTCTCTTCCGTTGACTTCCGTGTTTCCTGGCGGCTAGGGTTAACCCTGTGTGGCTATCCTACCTTGGATACACCATATTCGGTTATAGTGGTGGCGTACAGCTGGCGTCTGCCGGTCCTGTGCTTACAGACCCTGCAGCGTCCCCTTGTAGGACTCCATGTTGGGCGGCTGGTGCCGCTGCCGAAAATAAACCTTCTCTTATGGCTAGCTCCTTCCCCCCACTCCCTGATCGCCCTCAGAAAAGAGGGCGCACCGATGAAGTATTCCAGTTTTTTGGTCACCAGAGAGTATCCTTTCCCCGATTCCACGTTATCCATGCTTACACACCGGGCAAACCAGTGCGAACAATTTCACCTTTTCTTGTTTCAAAGTCTTTGACAGAAATCTTTGGCCCAGGATATAAAGCTTCGAGAATGGCAAGTGGTGACCTCCTGTTGGAGCTCCGCGACCAGAAACAATATGAAAAATTGCCTAACCTAACGAAATTTGCAGATACCAAATTAATAGTAACCCCACACCGAACCATGAACACCACCCGTGGCGTTGTCTCACATGATGACCTGTTGGGGCTGACGGAGGCTGAACTCCTGGAGGGTTTCAGCGAACAGAATGTCATAAACGTAAAACGGATTAGCATGAGGCGTGATGGCAAAGAAGTCCAGACTAAACACCTGATACTTACCTTCAATTCAAGTGTACTGCCCGACTCCGTTGAGGCTGGGTATATCAAGCTTCGAGTGAGGCCGTATATACCAAACCCCCTCTGATGTTTCAAATGCCAGCGGTTCGGCCACAGTTCACAGAACTGCCGAGGCCGCCTAACTTGTGCGAAATGCAGTGCTGACGAACACACATCTGATGCCTGTGAAAACTCTCCTCACTGTGCGAACTGTAACGGGGAGCATGCCGCATACTCACGGTCATGCCCAAGCAGGAAAAAAGAAAAGGAAATTGTCACACTTAAAGTACAACAAAACATTTCATTTAGGGAGGCACGAAGGCAGGTGTCTTACCTGCCAGAAACCAGCTTTGCGGAAGTGGCGCGTCAGGGGGCAGCGCCACGACGACCCCCGGCGCCTGTCTGGCACACGCGTAGTGAGCCAGCGGTGACGCCATCCGCCCCCTCGGCGGTTGCAGCCAGTGCTGCTCCGCCATTGAAGAAGGACCCACCAATCTCCGGGCTGGGGGCCGCGAAGGCCTTGAATTTAGAGACGAGGCCCTCAAAACAACTGCAGCGCTCGCAAGAGCGCTTGTCCAGTGCCTCGCTAGAGGCATTGACACAGCTCCGAGCGTGAGGGCGCAGCAAGCGCCTAAAGATCAGCGCGACTCGGTCGACCGATCCAAAAAAGAAAAATCTCGTGTCACGGCCCCTGGAAAGGGTCCGTGAGCTAATTTTCCATCCTTGAGCACACAGCACAAAACACATCTAAAATGGACACGCAGATTTTACAGTGGAATGTGAGAGGACTTTTCTATAACCTCGATGATATTAGAGAACTCCTTAATAAACATACTCCAAAGGTGCTGTGTGTTCAGAAAACACAACTCAAGTCCACACAAACAAACTTTCTGAAGCAATATGCCATCTTCCGCAAAGACCCTGACGACGCTGCTGCCTCGTCGGGCGGTGTCGCTAAAATAGTTGATAAATGTGTTGCCTGTAAGCAAATAAACCTCCGAACTTCTCTTGAGGCAGTTGCTGTCCGAGCAGTGCTGTTTAGGAAGTTACTAACAATTACTTCTATTTACATTCCTCCGTGCTATCAACTTTCGAAGACAGAATTTCAAAGTTTCATTGATGAACTTCCTCCGCCATATATAGTCGTTGGTGATCTACATGCACATAATCCTCTATGGAGCGACTCCCGTTTAGATGCACGAGGACGCCTAATAGAACACTTTATGTTTTCGTCAGGTGCATGTTTACTTAACAAAAAAGAATCAACATATTATAGCTCTACGCACAACACATACTCTTCTATAGACCTGAGTATTGTCACGAGTACACTAATTCCTTATCTGGAGTGGTCTGTTCTCAAGAACCCCTTTGGAAGTGACCACTTCCCGATAATGTTGAAGCTAACTAAAGAAGATACATGCTCGCCTGACTTTCCTCGTTGGAACACCAAGTCAGCTAACTGGGAACTGTTCCGAGAAAACACATTTTTAGATGGAGAGGACATTGCTGATTTTAATATAGACGATGCTGTGGCATACCTAACAGATTTTATTATTGACGCTGCAGTGAAATGTATTAAGCAAACTAACGGACTGACTAATAAGCGTCGCATCCCATGGTGGAATGACGATTGTCGGAAAGCGCGAAATAGTCTAACTAAAGCTTGGAGATTACTCCGAAATTACCCAACGGCTGAAAACCTCGTCAATTTCAAACAGGTGAAGTCACAAGCTAGAAGAACGCGTCGTCTTGCAAAGAAAGAAAGTTTGAATAGGTACATCTCTGGTATCAATTCTTACACCAACGAAACAAAGGTTTGGAATAGGGTAAACAAGTTAATGGGTCGGGAGTCGCACCCCCTACTCTTGGTAAATAGCCGAGGTGAGAGCTTAGAGGAGCAGGCGGACTGCCTAGGCCAACACTTTGAATACGTCTCAAGTGCATCAAACTATACAGACACGTTCTCAAAATTCAAAGAACGCGAAGAGCGGCAGCCCCTTAAATGTAAACGTCCATCCAGTGAGCCTTACAACTGCCCATTTACATTAGCTGAACTTAAGGCATCTCTTGCGTGCTGCAACAACTCGGCGCCAGGAGTCGATCGTATAACATACGAAATGGTCAAGTACCTTCACCCCGAAGCACTAAAAACACTCCTAACTCTCTTCAATATCATGTGGGCAGCTGGGTATATTTCATTGTCATAAAAAGAAGCTATCCCTATTGGAAAAATTGCCATGGTGGATACTGGAAAACATGGTGGGCGTAGTGGAAATAATAGTGGGCATGGTGGAAATATTAGTGGGCATGGTGGAAATTATGATGGCTATGGTGGGACGTAGTGGAAAATATGGTGGTTATGCCGGGACATACTGGGTTGTATGGTGTACAGATGATGGGTAAAGTGGAAATGATGGTGGAAAGCAGAGGCTAGATAGTGGGCAATAATGGAACACTCTGCCCACCATTGCGATAATGCTGGGAAGCCCTAAGCATATGGTGGGCGGTGCTTATCATGGTGGGCTACATGGTGTACCAAGCTGAGAAACTCTTCCCACCATTGCGATAATGCTGGGAAGCACTAAGCAGATGATGGGTGCTGCTTGTTATGGTGGGCCACATGGTGTACCAAGCTGAGAAGCTCTGACCACCATCGCGATACTGCTGGGAAGCAGTAAGCAGATGATCGGTGGGCTTATAATGGCGAGCAATTTATATAGTGTACCAAGCTGGGATCTGTACACTACATGTTCTACCACCATGATTTCCACCAAAGGTTAGGCCTACTGACCGAGCCCGTACAATTGTGTTATCCGTGCTTCCGGGTTTCAGAATACACGATTACGACGATTAAGTATGACAATACAGTGCAGCCATATGGCATAAGTTAACCTAAATGAAGCATTTTTCATTGTGTATGGTGTCCGCTCAAGAAGCAACAAACATCGATGCGACGCGATTAAAGCACTCCCAGAGAACGTAATTAAGTGTCCTCTCACCGATAGCCACCGGTCGCACTCGCCGGCACTTCTCTAGCTTTTGTACGAGAACTCAGACGTGGCAATTCGTGTGCTTGGTGTACCAATATGATAGCGCAATGTTTCCGGCACACTGCATTCGTTTTGGCCAAGCCGTTATGTAGTCGTTGCTTTATCGAAAGAGCTACAGCATTGCGCTGGAGCGACCACCCTCTACATTATGCGAAAAGCATCCCGAAATCGAAATCGAGATCGAAATCAAATAAATTAGACGGGCGTATCTATGAAATGAGCCTAGGAGCGTCATAAAGCGTGAGCAGATGTCACCCTTTAGAACGAGCGCGAAACGGATATTAAACTTGGCAGACCCCGCCGGTAAACTGTTGCTGCTCCCCAGTCCACTTGGTTTTTTTTTCCTTGAAGTTGTGAACTGTAAAAAAAAATAGCACTAGTGCCATTAACATAGTGGCAATCGTTACAGGCCGCAGTTGCTCGTGTTTAATAAATGTGCAATTTTTAGTAGCAGGTGTAGATCTCATCTATGTTGTGTACACGACAAACATAACTTAAGTTGAACCTTAAGTTTGTATTCCAACTAAGCATTTAATACACAATGACCGTCATGTTGGTGTGGCGCAGTGGTTAGCGTCTTCGAATGAGGATGCGCAGGCTGCACGTTCGATACTCCGTGGTACCATGTTTTTTTTTTTTACGGGACGGGTGTTTTTTATACTGTTTTTATAGAATTCTTTTTTATTTTTTGTGGCAGCTCGTCACGGTGATTCTGACGTCATTTCGCGCTCAAGTGTTGCCGGCACTGCAGCACCCACCATACCCACCATGCGCCATGGTGGGTGTTTCCCACCATTCACCCACTACAATAATCCACTATAATGGTGGGTGGTGGTTTCCACCATGCCCACCATTCGTTTTTTTTCCGATAGGGATAGTCATCCCAGTACTTAAACAAAGCAAAGATCTGTCCTTGGCCGCCAGCTACAAGCCAATAGCGCTAACAAGCTGTCTATGCAAACTGTATGAGAAAATGATAAACCGGCGCTTAATTCACTTTCTAGAAAGTAACAGTATACTAGATCCTCTTCAGTGTGGTTTCAGAGAGGGGACGTCGACATTAGACCACCTTGTTCGCATAGAGACATATATCAGAGATGCATTTATTCATAGGCAGTTCGTACTTTCGGTATTCCTAGACTTAGAGAAGGCGTACGACACCACATGGCGGTTCGGGATTCTACACGATCTTGCCACCATGGGCATTCGTGGGAACATGCTAAACACAATAAAAGTTATTTGTCTAACCGAACCTTTAGCGTAAAAGTGGGAAATGCTCTCTCTAAAACTTTTACCCAAGAGACTGGTGTTCTGCAAGGGGGCGTGCTTAGTTGCACATTCTTTCTTGTAAAAATGAACTCCCTGCAGTCAGTCATTCCAAGCGCGATGTTTTATTCCGTGTATGTTGATGATGTGCAGATGAGTTTCAAATCATGCAATATGTCTAGCTGCGAACGACAAGTGCAGCTTGGAATGAATAAATTCTCTAAATGGGCGGATGAAAATGGTTTTAAAATAAACACGAAGAAAAGTACTCGCATACTTTTCTCCAACAAACGAGGGGTAATGCCACTACCAAATGTTGCGATCAAAGGAGACCAACTCTCTGTGAGCAGCGAGCAGAAATTCCTGGGAACCACTTTAGATTCTAAGCTGACGTTTATTCCCCATAATAAATATGTCAAAATGAAATGTTTGAAAGCGATGAACGTCCTAAAACTCCTGTCACGTACAACATGGGGTAGTGATCGAAAGTGCCTCTTGAAGTTATACAAAAGCCTTGTCGGGTCACGCCTTGATTATGCCTCTATAATTTATCATTCCGCAACGCCAAGTGCATCCTAGACCCCGTTCACCATCTGGGTATCCGACTTGCAACTGGTGCTTTCAGGACCAGTCCGATCCAGAGCCTCTATGTAGAGTCGAATCAGTGGTCACTTCACCTGCAGCGATCCTATAGCAGTTTCACATATTTTATAAAGGTACGCGCAAACATCAAGCATCCATCTTATTCAACTGTAAACGATATGACCGCTGCCACCCTCTTCCATAATCGCCCCACAGTGAAAAAGCCGTTCTCTTTGCGTGTGAGAAACTTAAGTGAGCAAATGGGTGTTCCGCTGCTAGAACTTAGTCCTACGCCCACAGCGATACTTTTACCCCCGTGGCAGTGGCAGCTTATTCACTGTGACACCTCATTTGTCGAGATCACTAAACACGCACCAGAAGCACATATTAAAATGCATTTCCGAGAACTCCAGTCCAAGTACTCATGCGCAGAGTTTTATACCGACGCTTCTAAGTCGCATGTAGGGGTGGCTTATGCAGCCGTCGGACCATCCTTCTCGAAATCCGGTGGGCTGCACCCGGAAACAAGTATATTTACGGCTGAGGGTTATGCACTATTTTCGGCTGTGAAGCATATACGGAAATCAAACATACAAAAATCAAATATATTCACAGACTCATTAAGCGTCGTAAATGCATTAGGATCACTTTTCAGATTGAGAATCCGGTAATAATTGAGCTGTATTCCGTCCTATGTACTGCGTACATGTCCAACCAGCATGTTACTATTTGCTGGGTACCTGGCCATAGAAGCATCTAGGGCAATGTTCTAGCTGAAGAAATGGCCACCTCAATTATATTGCGCGCTATTAACCCCACCGCTACTGTCCCTGCAACAGACCTAAAACCCTTCCTACGTAAGTAACTGCGAAACCACTGGCAACGCTTGTGGGACACAGAAACAAATAATAAGCTTCACTTGATTAAGCCGCGGTTGGGTTACTGGTCCTCCGCTACAAGAACACGGCGAACTGATGTCCTATTCTGTCGCCTCAGAATAGGACACACTTATGGTACCCATAGCTTTCTGCTGACTGGCGATGAACCTCCTACTTATGGTAGATGTGGTGAGAGGCTAACCGTCCTCCACGTCCTCCTGGGGTGTTCTGAAGCTGAAAGTGAGAGAAAGAAATATTTTGCTTTAGCATACCGCTATACTCTTCCTCCACATCCGATTATGTTTCTCGGTGAAGAGCCGCTCTTTGATGCAAAATCAGTTTTAAGCTTTTTAAAGGATGTAGTATTGAATGTTTTTAGCCCAACATTGAATGTTTTTAGTCCAACAGGTTCATAGCGCATCCTCTGCTCAGAGGATGCCGCTGTGATAGCAGCTTTCAATGAGCCCAGGCCTCCATGCTCTTGTTTTAAGGGCTCTGTCGAGGCGCTGGTGCTCCATGCCAAGTTTTT
The DNA here is from genome assembly GCF_043290135.1 of Rhipicephalus microplus. NCBI lineage: Eukaryota > Metazoa > Arthropoda > Arachnida > Ixodida > Ixodidae > Rhipicephalus > Rhipicephalus microplus. Next base: position 90,438,240 of record NC_134708.1, on the reverse strand, counting down.
ATTTCACATACATATCACTTTTAAACCATTTTATGTTTCCATAGCACACATCATTTGTCATTGCCATAATTTTACTATATATATATTTTTATGTACCTACAGCGACTGTTTTTAGGCCCATTTACAGCCACGTCACATCTGTTTTATCTACACTGAACATTGCACAGTTCATTATCATCGCTCTGGCGCTCTTTGGCCACATCTGGCCCTTGCGCCAATAAACTCCACTAATCAATCAATCGACGTATGTTCTGGTCAAGATGTCTGTAAGCCATTGTGGTCTGCCAGATCCTGTGAAGGCTAATTAACATAACCATGTCGTATGGTAGGCTGTCGTCATCATCCACACAGAGAAAACGAATGCCATGGCTTGTAATGGGGAGATCTTTTTTTTCAATGTTCTTTGACGGATGTCCCATTGAAAGAGAGCATTCCAGCAATGAATAAACACATGGTCTATTGTCTCAGGTGTTTTAGAAAATAAACAATTGGATGTCCATGGTACATCGATTCCCTTGTCCGCTAGCCACTGCTTTACGGGGAGAGTCCCGCAATGCAACTTAAAAAAGAAAGATTTTGCCCCTGCTTTTACTTTCATTCCTTTGAGCCTTTTCAAAACGTCCTGTCCGGGTCCTCCATCGAACATAGATCTGTACAAAGGTGTTGAGAACAAGACATCACGGAGATCACTGTACAGATTTTTTCGCTTAACAGTGGCAAGATATTCCAGCGAAAAACGCACTTTCAACCAATGAGCTGCACCAATCATTGTGACGTGTCAAACTTGTCTTAGGCAGGCTTGATGTCGGGAAAACAATCGCGTAAATACGTCTTATAAAGCGTTTTACAACAGTGAAAGAACAGCCAGTCGTCACACAGTGTGAATAGCGTAACGAGAGGGCCGTTCAATGCTCCAAACCATCAGAAAAGCTCATTCTTGTTTCCCTAATAAATGTAGCGCATACCTACCTCAGCCATAATTTCTCATCATCGTCAACCACTGCATGGACAATTGGCACAAAGTTTCTTGCAAGTGTTTAGCGGATACCACGCTTCTTTGAAGAATGGAAAAAGAGTAACATAGCGAATGCAGGCATATTACCAAAAAATTATTAATAATGCCCTAGTGGTTACCAAGCAAGTGTGCTTGCAGTAGTTACCCAATAAGTGTTTTGAAAAGGCTCTAAAAGGCCGCTCTTCTAACTTTCACTGTGACTGTGCTGCGCCTACCGCGCAGGCCTGCTCTTTTTTATGCTCCTGCAGATGAATTACCGGGTTTAAGATCATATACTCTTCATTACAACAAAGCAGTTTTTTCTGAGTTCTTGTGCAGGTCTAAGCGGTCTCGCAGATAATGCGTCTTGTTATATATAATGCAGTCATCTGCGAACAGAAAAGTCTGCGGATAGCTCATTTAAAAACTTCGGAAATGGAAGAGAATCCTGAAGTCTGCCTTGAGGCATGCCGTATGAACGGGTCTGGACTTCAATTTAATTTTTTTAATTTACACGTGTTGTGTATGAGATTTGTTTATATTGCCACAATGGTGCCACGACAGCATGGTTTAGTGGCGTAGCTTCTTACGCAATGGGTCGTATGTCCCGTATCGCAGTCGTAGACGCCACCTCTCATTTAGTCCTTGCAATGTCCACTGGATGGCGGTATTTGTATATGAAGTATATATTGTTACGTAAAAATGACACGACACGTGACTATTTAGAATCTATATTGAAACTGATGCGCATAGCATTGACTAAGATGGAGGACACCACGCACAACCGACAGACCACTTCCTCGTTGTCGTCTTCTGACCCCTGATATGCCAGCTACGTAGCATTACCCCCGCCCCCGCCGGTAAATGCGTCGTCTCAGTGCACAATAACTACGGTCTTCAGTAGGCAGGCAAATGGTAAGGTTTTAGCCTGCTGACGTACACAACATTACTGAGTGTGGTTGCAGGCAGGCTTGTGGTTTCATATGCACGAATGATCTCATAGGTGATGTCGGTTACCTGGCGGATGATACCATGAGGACCCGTGTAGCAAGACAACAACTTCTCTGATAAGCAAACTCGACGAACTGGGCACCACAGGAGAACGAGAGAACCGGGTGAGAAGCAAACGTCAACATGCCGGCTGTCTGGGTGACTTGCGAAGCCGAAAGTCTAGAGCGGGTGATCTGACGTGCGTGGTCGGCACGAGCTATAGCGTCGCGTGCATATTTGGTTGACCACGTTGTAGTGGTTTGAAGTAGGGTGTCGAGTGATAATATCGGATTACGGCCATATAGCAAATAAAAGGGTGGATAACTAGTAGTGTGTTGGCGCGAAGAATTGTACGCGAAGGCCACGTGAGGTAGCGCCAGGTCCACGCGTAATGGTGGTCGGAGGACACATACATCGCGAGCATGACCGTGAGCGTGCGATTTAGCCATTCGGTAAGGCGGTTTGTTTGGGTATGGTAGGAAGTGGTCAACTTGTGCTGCGTCGAGGAAGAGTGCAGAAGATCGTCGTTAACACGGGGCACAAATGCGCGGCCGCGATCCATGAGAATTGGCAAGGAACACCATGGTGTAGGATGACATCGTGGAGTAAAAAGTCTGCAACGTCAGTAGCGCTGCTGGTGAGAAGCGCTCGAGTGATGGCATACCTAGTCGCGTATTCAATAGCCACAGCGAACCACTTGTTGCCCGATTTCAACTAGGGAAAAGGACAGAGAATATTTTTACCAATACGGAAAAAAGGCTCGGTTGGGATGGAGATTGGCTGAAGAAGTCCAGCCGGGGGTGCAGTAGGTCGCTTCCTAGGTTGGCACTTATCGCAAGAGGACACCTAACGGCGAACAGACTGGGAAACACCGCATCAGAAGAAGCGGCGACGCACGCAGTCGTACGTCCGATATACACCCAGATGACCAGCAGTTGGTTCATCGTGAAGTTCGTGCAGCACGGTTGAACGCAAACATTTCGGAACGACAAGAAGTAGCTCACGGCCGTCTGGCTGGAGGCTACGGCGATACAGTGGGTAATTAAATATGACGTACATGTGAAGCGACGTGTCGTTCAGAGCAGATTCGAGACAGTCAATAGGCTGTCGCAGAGAAGCATCACGACGTTGTTCATCACCAATCTGAAGAAACTGGGACATTGACATGACGCTGAAGCTAGACTCGATGTCTGCTTCGTCGGGCTGATCAACCCGGTAGTGGGATAAGCAATCGGCGTCCAGATGAAGACGTCCAGAGAAAGAGAGATAAAGATACAAAAAAAGGCAGGGAGGTTAACCAGACGCACATCCGGTTTGCTACCCTGCACTGAGGAAGGGATAAAGGGGAGAAAAGAGGTTGCAGAAAGATGAGAAGGTACACACAATCACGAGCACACTCGGGGAGCACACACAGTTTACAGGCGGTCACTCAGGTTTGTTGACTTAGAGTAAAGTAGCAGTGCTTTAGTTGCTTTCTGCGCAACTGAGGCAGATGCCCAAGGTCCTAGTATCTTCTGCACACAAAATGGTCCGGGGTCAAGTCGATCTAAACCATCCGTAGCTGGCATCTCTGTGTGTCGTAGCAAGCGCAGCTGCACAGGACGCGTTCGATGGTCTCTTCATCTCCGCAGTAGTCGCATGTTGGAGTGTCTGCCATACCAATGCGAAAGGAGTACGCCTTTGTGAATGCAACACCCAACCAAAGGCGGCATAACAGTGTCGCATCGGAGCGGGAAAGTTGTGATGATAGCTTTAGCTTGAGCAAAGGATCCAGTTCATAAAATTGACACCTTTGGAAGCTGGTAGACGACCAGAACGTGCGTGTGAGATCTCGAGCCAGCAGGTAAAGTTGTCTTGCTGCATCAATCCTTGACAGAGGAATCGGGACTACACGGGTTTCTTCCTGGGCTGAGCGGGCTGCATCATCGGCTAATTGATTTCCCGTAATACCGATATGTCCAGGCAGTCATTGATATATAATATCATGCCCTCGTGCTAAAGCTTCATGATGGCAATGTCTTATTTCTTGTACCAGTTGGTCATGGCTCCTCCTACGCATGGCAGACTGCAAACTCTGAATCGCTGCCTTGGAATCACAGAATATGACCCATTTTCCTGGACGATCTTGAACGAGATATTGTAAAGCCGCCCTTATAGCAGCAAGCTCTGATGCCGTAGATGTAGTCATATGTGACAATTTAAACTTGATTGTCATTTCTGCAGCCGGAATTACAGCGGCACCTGATGAGCTGCTGGATGAGACGGACCCGTCAATGTATATCTGCGTTCGGTCTAAGTACAACTCATCTAATAATAGCAGTGTTGCTTGCTTCAATGCTACTCTGGAGTGATTGCTTTTCTTTTTGATTCCCAGAATTTCTAGACGTACTTGCGGCTGGTCGAGGCACCACAAAGGGCATGCTGTTCTCACAGCTGGCGTATATCCTGATGGAATGCTGTTTAGGTGCTTGGCTATGACGTCGGAAAACGTAGCACGTGGTCTTCCGGAAGGTAGAAGGGCCAAGTGGTGGTCGGGGACACGGCTAGCATGTCGAATGTGCGCTCTGAGGCAATCCACAACTATATATGTCCTGACCGGATGGTCTTTGGCAAGCATGATTGTGGCATAAGTAGAAGCGCATCGGGGCAGTCCTAGGCAGATACGTAGTGCCTGACCCTGCAAACTCTCTAATGAATGAGTATTCGATTTGCAAGTGTTAGTCAGTACCGGCAAGCTGTAGCGCAATAGACCCAGAAATAGGGCCCTGTACAGCTGTAGCATGGAGGCCACAGAAGCTCCCCATATTTTACCACACAATAATTTCATAATATGCACAATAGATAGCAGTCTCTTCTTCAAGTATGCACAATGTGGGCTCCACGAAAGACTTCTGTCGATTATTATGCCCAGGATACGATGCGTCCGTGCATATTTGACATTCTGTCTATTGATTTAAACAGGGTATGGCGTCATTGGTTTGCGTGTAAACGCCATCAACGCGCACTTCACAGTTGATATATTTAGGCCTTGTTTCTGAAGGTAGGCTGTTGTGAGGGTTGCTGTCCGCTGTATTCGTGCACGCACCTGAGGACGAGTAACTGCAGCACTATAGAGGCAAATATCATCGGCGTATATGGATAGGCACACCGACTTTGGCAGAACCTTCACCAGACCAATGAGGGCCACATTGAACAATGTGGGGCTTAAAACACCTCCCTGAGGTACTCCGCAGTAGGTGTAATGTTGGGCAGTTGTACCCTCATATGTTTGTACAAAGAAACCCCTGCCAGTTATATAATCTTTTATCCATTGAAACATTCGTCCACCAATGCCCATTGCTGCGAGAGAAGTGAGGATGGCATCGTGAGCTACATTATCATATGCACCCTTCACGTCAAGAATGAGTGCCACTGATATGCGCTTGCGACTTTTTTCTTGTTGAACAAATGTCGATAAATCAAGAACACAGTCAATGGAGGAGCGGCCCCGACGAAAGCATGCCATGCAAGAAGGGTATTTGGTGTATCGTTCCAAGTACCACTCGAGACGAAATAGAACCATTCTTTCCATCACTTTTCCGAGGCAGCTTGCGAGGGCAATAGGGCGATACGCTGTCAAGTCCAATGGTGATTTTCCCGATTTCAAAAGTGGTATTAATCGACTAATTTTCCATTCTCGGGGAACACTGCCGCTGAGCCAGGAGTTGTTGAAGCATGTTAAAAGTTCTTTTCTAGCTTTTTGTCCAAGGTGTCCCAACGCACTATAAGTAATACCATCAGGACCTGGCGATGACATGCGCTTAGAAGCAACTAACGCACCTTCCAGTTCTTCCATGGTGAACGGAATGTTCATTTCTGGTAATCGCGTCTCAGGAACGATCACGGCGTCGATGCTCTCGTTCATAATATTCCCGGCAACTCTCGTGCAAAATTCTTCAGCCACCTCGAGTTCTGTTTTTCCATGATGAAGTGCCAAAGCTTTAAAAGGGTGCCGTTGTTGTGGAGAGGAGCGAAGACCACGAACTGTTCTCCAGATATATGACAGCGGTTTATGAGGGTCTAGAGATTCGCAGAATGCTTTCCAGCGTTCGCTCTCCAGTTTGTAAATGCGTCGTTGAATCTTTTTCTGGAGCCGCCTTGCTTCCCTCAGATCGTAAATTGATCTTGTGCGTCTGTATCGTCGTTCAGCATGCCTTCGTATAGCTCGTAATTTTTTCAGTTCGATGTCAAACTGTGTTACTTTAGACGAAAATGGTAATTTACATTTGGACGCTTGCATAGCTTCCACTATGGTATTTTCCAGGCTGCAGGCGAGGCCTTCTTGGCAAGCGTTCTCAACACGCGATGCAAACATCGACCAGTCAGTGCCAATTGCAACACCGGAAGAGAAATTTTTCATGATACCATCGATCGTCACGTAGGTGGGTACGTGATCACCCCATGAGTCTCAATACCGCAAAACCACTTAACTTTGTGAGAGAAGCACCGTGACACCAATGTCAGGTCAAGGCAACTGCCATACGTGTGACCCCGCAGATATGTGGGGGTACCATCGTTCATAATGGAAAAGTCGTAATCGGAAGCGAATGTAACAATGTTCCGGCCCCTGGCATTCATCCTAGTGCTCCCCCAAAGCATGTGATGGGCGTTGAAGTCACCGGTGATGATCCAAGGCCCATCGGTTCTCATTATGATCTCTTTTAATCTGTCGCAGTCAAATCGCGATGACGGAGATATATATCCACCAATAAGCCTGAACGAAACTGCATTCTTCTTCACACGAAGACACACGTACTGATTGTCAGCATTTGAACTTATTGGGTGCGAAAGATAATTCAAGCATGTGCGAATGTAAACAATTACTTTGCTTCGTTCTTCGCAAGCGGCTGAACAAAAAGCTTCATAACCGGACAATCTATAAGGCGTTGATACGTTTGGTTCACATATGACAATTATAGGGAATTGATTGGCCCAAACAAATTGGCGAAAGTCCGAGATACGGGACTTCATGCCTCTGGCATTCCACTGAAAAATCGATGCACTTTTAACTTCAGTGCGGAAGTGGAGATTTTGTTGAGCCATTGTGCTTATACGAAGTTAGCAAGAACTGGATTCAGTGCATCCAGTATTTGCAGTGCACTCTTGGCAGACGGAGATTGTATGCTGCTCAGTAGCGTGCGAATCGTGGCAATTAATGATTGCACGATTGCAGCCACTTGCCTGTCTTGTTTGGAAAGATCTCGAACCGGGAGCGCGGACTGGCTGTCATGAAGCTCCTTCGGTTCGCTTGATGCTGCTTCCCTTTGAAGTTCAGGCCACTCTGTCGCAGTTATGGTATGCTCACTGGCTTTGTCCTTTACAGCCTTTCCCACGGCATGTGGTCTGGGAGGCAAAGGAGGTGGTACTGATGAGGGATCACGCAAACGTGTCGAGGGGGTAGCGGGCGTCCTCGAAGACCGACGTCGACGTGAACGACGCCTTCTGACTTTAGCTGCGGCTTCTCGATGAGATGAGTGATCGCGCACCATCTCCGTCAAGATGGCAATTTCCTTCTGAATACGCGGTCAGTCCTTCGATGTGGCTTCATGGGATCCATTGTAATTAGAGCATTTCTTGACAGTTGCTACGCACTTATCCGCTTCGTGGTGCTCGGCGCAGCGGTGGCATACCACCGAATTCTCGCAGACGCTGCTCACATGTCCAAGTTTCATGCATTTACGGCACTGGAGAGGCTTTGAAATGAAAGGCCGCACAGCATGTCTGAAGTACCCCACCTTCACATGAGAGGGGAGTGATGTGCTTTTAAACGCAATCTTCACACAGCGAGACTTGCCTAGCCGGGTGACATCAACAATTGGAGTATCAGTTGTTGACTTCACAAGAAGTTGTAAGTCCTTATTGGAAATAGCGACATCAATGTCGTAGATCACGCCGGTTACTACATCACATCCCAAGGGAACATGAGAGCGCACCTGGTTGCCGTCCAAGTCAGTTACACTGCGCAGAACGCCCAACGCACTTGCGTGCAAAACGTCCACAGCCAGTATATTCTTTCTGGCGTTCACTTTTATGTCCGTGATCTCATTTGGCACGAGCGTTTCCAGAGATCTCGACTCAGACTGTCTGTTAAGGCGTTTCATGCTGACGGTAGGAAGTGCAGGCAGAAACAGGATGATATAAGTGTTCGATTTTGGCGCTTCACTTACAGTTTGAGTAGTTGAGGTTGAGGATGTCCTCATGTTCCTTCTCTTCACCTTGCGGCTCAGCACAGGCTGGAAACCGTCATCTGAGAAGTCCTCACTGCTGAGATAGTAAGCATGAGTATCTTCACTGTCGCTGTCGCTCGCTTGTCCCATCCGCTTCCTGGAGGCGGTCGCCGCTGACGCCGCTGGTGCCGGCAGGCGCCCGGGGTGGTCTACTTCCATCCCCTCCAAGGGAGCAGCGGAAACTGATCAACAGACTTAAATTACAACTGAAATACGCCGGAGTTAGCAGAAGCAGCTCCTATTGAAAACACACTTCTTCGTCTTCCAGACGTCCAGACTTATAAGTAACGGAGTAGGAATACTCCTGTGGGCATAATGCCCAACGGTCAATTCGTAAAGTGGGGTCCTTCAGCGAAGAAAGCCAACACAGCGCGTGATGATCTGGGTTGACACGAAAAAGGCAGCCATACATGTAAGGACGCAATTTCCAAACAACCCAGAGGAGAGCAAGACATTCCCCTTCTGTTATAGAGTAACTGCGTTCAGACTAAGAAAGCAGGCGGCTTGCATACGCGATTACTAGGTCGTTGCCCCGCTGAATTTGCGCCAAAACTGCACAAATTTCGTGACAACTCGTGTCTGTTTGCACTTTTATAGGAGCATCGGGGTCGAAATGTGCAAGAATTGGAGGTGTCGTTAGAGCAGTGATTAGCTGAGACAAGGCATCCGCTTGAAGAGGGCCCCAACAAAATGGGACGTCTTGTTTGAGAAGTTCGGAGAGTGGCCATGCGAGTGCCGCAAAGTTTTTCACGAACCGGCGAAAATAGAAGCAGAGGCTCACAAAACTGCGATCATGCGATGGACAGAGCGTGGAACACGGAAGTTTGTTACAGCGCGTACTTTCGCCGGGCCTGGTCGTACGACGGCAGCGTCAACAAGGTGACCCAACAGGGTAATCTGACGAAGACCGAAGTGGCACTTGGAGGAATTGAGCTGCAGGCTGGCCCGTCGAAATATGGATAAAATGGTTGAAAGGCGTTCAAGGTGGGTTGCGAAGGGAGGTGAGAAAATTATCACGTCACCCAGGTAACACAAACATATCTACAATTTAAATCCATGTAGGAGCATGTCCACCATTATCTCGAAGGTTGCTGGAGCGTTGCAGAGACCGAAGGGCATGACCTTGAATTGGTAAAGACCGTGAGGGGTAACGAAGGTGGTCTTTTCTCGGTCCATGTCATCTACAGCAATTTGTCAGTAGCCTGATTGGAGGTCGAGAGATGAAAAGAAGGTGGCACTATGGAGACAATGGAGGGCATCTTCAATGCGTGGTAGAGGAAACATGTCTTTTTGGTAATTTTTTTCAGGTAGCAATAATCAATGCAGAAACGCCATGAGCCGTCTTTTTTTTTCACTAAAACCACGGGAGATGCCCAAGGGCTCGTTGATGATTCGAGTACGTTTTTCGTAGACATTTTGGTTAGTTCTTTTGAATCACTTCTCGCTCGGACACTGACGCGTGGTACGACTGACGGTGAATGGGCGCAGAGTCACCAGTGTTAATTGGTGAGTGACAATTTCATTCCCGCCCAAGGGACGATCGTCGGTGTCGAAAATATCACTGTGTAGGGCCAAAACCAGGGTGAGAACGTCGGCCTGGTGAGGCGGAAGCTCCGATCCAAACATGTTTCGAAAAATAGCATCTTCTGAGCTGGGTGACTATGAGACTGCCCTTCGATCAGGGGCAGATACAGCGACAACACTGACATCAGCCTCAGTTATGGCAGTTAGGTGGGCTAGAGACATCTGCAAGGCAACACTTCAGGGGTGAAACCAAAGTTAAGGAGCGGAAGGAACACGCAGATATCCGCTATGGTCGCCACGGTATGGGGCACAGTAACAATACGCATCAGACGAAAGTCCGTAATAGGCGCGACGATACAATCACCGCCAAGAACGGGAGGGGCCAATTACAAATACACGTACGTGACGACTCGAGGTGGCAGGCGAACGAAAGTGGTTGGGCTCAAGCGGCCGGTGGGCTTTCAAGAATAGTCAGCATAGATTGGAAGACCGAGGCTGAGGGTACCAAACGAACAATCAATTAGGGCGAGTTTGCCGAAAGTAAATGAATGCCAAGTATGAGGTCATGAGGGCAGCAAGCAAGCACGGCAAAAAGGACCACGGCGTGACGACCAGCAATGCTGACACGAGCAGTGCACATTACGATTACTGGTGGAGTGCCGCCAACGGAAACGCATGTTGCCTGCGTCGTAGACTGCGACATAATCTTTTGCAAGCGGTGGCGTAGTGAAGCGCTCATAATAGACAAGTGCGCACCTGTGTCGAAGAGGGTGATCACAGTAACATGGTCGACTTGTACTTCAAGCAGACTATGGTGCGTGGGAAGCGTCGGTAGAGGATTTTCAGCCGTCATTGATATTGCAGCTTCACCTCTATAATGTGCAATATCTAGTTTTCCTGCTGCGGTCATTCAGAGAAGCTCGGCGAGGAAAAGCGCCGAGGTGGCGGAGAGCGGGATTGGCGACGTAGCGGCGACGGGGAGTGAGAGCAGCGACAACCAGACGAAAGGGCGTCAGTGTGGCGGCGACCGAACAAACGGGCGTCAGTTGATGGCTCATAAGGTGACGATGAATAGAAATGGAAGGGTGTGGCGGCGGAACGTCTAGGGGTCGTCGGGTGCATGTGTGCTGAAGTAGAGAAGGTCTGACGTGATTGGTTTCACCAACGCAGGTGCCAATAGCGAGAAACTTGCCCAGGCTGGTGACAGGAAAAACAAATAGGAAGGTAGTCGGGTGTTCGCCGTTCCGAAGGGTTACGGAAGGGCATGGTTTGAGGTGAGCGGCGGGCGTGTCCTAGGGAGTAAGACGCGACTTAAGGGTGAGTCAAGGGACATGCTGATGAAAGGCCGAGGTTCGCAAACTCTTGCCTCGCCACAGCTTGTATTAACGCCACTGACGGCTGTTGTTGGTCAGAGGCGAGCGTTGCGAAAACGGGTGGCTGAAGAGGAGCCGGACAGGCGGCTTCGATTTTCCGACAAGCAATGCGCGTGACGTTGTCATACGTGGGGGACTGGCGGGTGGCTTCACATGATGACGTTGCGGTCGTATTGGGCAGCCGGGTGAATCGCTGAGTAATACGGAGGTTCTTGGCTTCTTCGAACCACCGGCACTCATTAATGATGGCGTCGACTGTGGCAACGTTGTTGTATACTAGAAGAGTAGAGGTGTCGTCTGCTATGCCTTTCAGCACATGGGCCACTTTCTCAGACTCACTCATGTGCTCGTTCATCTGGTGCCTAAGGGCGATGACGTCATGAATGTCGGCGACGTACTACTCCGTCGACGTATGTACACGAGCCACCAGTCGATTCCGCGCCGAGATCCGCCGCCCGACGGTGTCGCCAAAAAGGTCATGAATCTTCTTTTTACTAGAGTCTCTTCTTGTAATCTCCACTTCGTGCGTCTCAAACCACACCCGCGGTGGGCCATCGAGGTGAAAAAACACATTGGCAAGCATAAAAGTCCGGTCCCACCTATAGCTTGCGCTGACCCGTTTGTATCGATTGATCCATTTGTCGACGTCAATGCCATCCTGACCGGAAAATACTCCGGGATCACAAGCAGGAGGTAGAACGACGTATGTAAATGTCACGGAACGGGCATGTGAAGAAGACGATGGTTGTTCAACCTGTGATATGGTTGGACCTATGATGATGCGGCCGTTGAGGAGTTTCGTGATGAAGACAGGGAAGTACCCAGCACTTTCACCACAAATATGTTATGTAAAAATGACACCAGGCGTGTCTATTTACAATCTATATTTAAACTGATGCGCATAGCATCGACTAAGATGGGGACAGCACGCATAACCGACAGACCACTTCCTCGTTGTCGTCTTCTAGCCCCTGGTATGCCAGCTACGTAGCAATATGATGAAAAGATGCGAATTGGTGGTACTTGGAGTGCTAACTAGATGGAAAGACAGACGGACGAACGGACGGACGGGCCGACAGGCAGATGCATGGAGGGACACACTTATGCTTCGCCCGACTGATCACCATTCACTCCCTGAATATGCTGTGATTTTTATTTACATGCGTCCTGGCTGGCACAAAGCAAAACGCTTGGCGCTAGACTCCCAAAGCTGTCCGTGCGCAGGCCTTCATAACAGGGTTCCATGACTCGCCTTTACCCTGCTTTCTTCAGTTGTTACGTGAGTTTACAGGTCCCACGGCTTGTTCCTTTCCTATTCACACAAATGTTAGTTTAAAGTTTGACAAGGGTGTGCTCAACTTTCTTACGTGCCTCATTGCTAATCCAATATCTTGAGATGTCATGCTGTTACTAAAGGTGGCAGTGTTCCTAATTTTTCTATTTCCATCGTGTTGGCAAGGAAGATGATATAGGATTGAGCGACAGCACATCTTCAGCAAATATATGTAGAGCCTGTAGAAGGTAGTACCAAAATATAGGCACAGATAAACAGAGGGCGCTAACTTCAAATAATGCTTTTCTTCCAAAACCCTTTGTGCACTTATTCCAATTTGTCTGACAGAGCAGGATTCTTTAAAGCTGTGAACGAACAAGACGTTGAAATAATAAATGCTGGACAGATTGTTGAGCGTGGAGATGTGTGTATCAGCAAACCATCTGTGACACTGTCGAACAAACAAATACAATATCTGTGCATGTCACAAGCTATATTTCTATGTTGACAGATCTCGCTGCTGTAACTAGCCAACCGAGTGAATAAGCGCACCCTAGTTTTTTTTAAATGAAGGATTTTCAGAAGGTAGCACTATGTTAAATTGTGTCGATAGTTCTTGAAGCCGTTTCCGTCAGCTACCAGGTAATTTACTGAAGAACATTGTGTAAGCTCTGCAGGAGGTTGCTTTCAAGTAGGCTTTGCGTGGTTGGCTTGTACGTACAGGTATTGCCCATTTAATGACGCAGCAGCGTAGTTCAGAACAGTAGAATCGAGAGTAGCTATGTGCATGAGCTACATATCTGTTTGAACATAAGCAGACAACACGTGTTACTCCTCACACACACGATTTCTTTTAGAATGCCAATTTGTAAATAGTCTCATAGAAATATCACTCAGCTTTGTATAGAAAAAAGCTAAAACATATGAGTAGCTTCAACTGCTGCAATCTATAAAGCCTTCTTGAGGTGACGCACAATTTCTGCCAACATATTACTATTTTGGTAATAGGCATGATGTAAAGAGCATCCATCACCTCAACATCAATATGGCTTTGCCACGTCACGTTTAAACGAACCCACCACTTTCCATCATGTTTCACTTTTCAGTAGACTTCCTAGAATGTAGATGCTGCTGCGGTGTGTGTGCCTCATTGCTAATTATTATTCTGGCTTATGAACCCTGACACTTCCATTTTTTCTTGGAGCAATGAGGTGCTTCACATATACCTGTGGTGACATTCCACTGCACTACTTGGATGGAAACAACAATACGGCACAACTCGAGGCTATCACAATTAAAGAAGTTTATCTTTTTTTCTGCATTGATGACACAAACTACCTTGCGCTGGGATTTCGACATTGTTTTTTCATGGAAGTCGTATAAGATTTTTGATATATTATGCTGTTCAGTTAGTATTGGCATTGGTGTGGCCAAGTCTACTTCTTCGTATGCGTCCACCTCGCCTAAAAAGCAATTAAAATAGTTCTTTTTCCCCCTTTTGTGTACTTTTTGTTTTACATGCACCCAAACAGTGCCCGGCTAAAGTGCTCTGGCCTTGCGTTCAGCGTCTGACATGTATATTCAAGATAAATATTCCTAACCACCAGGAGTAAGTGGAAGCATGGGCAATGTTCCTCAGAACGTAGTGGTAAAAACGCAATAGTAATAATCAAGACTAACAGTTGGTCTTCGGGGAGCAATTTGTGGGAGTAACGCATGGTCATGGGGGAGCGACTGAAGAAAGTAGCCGCTGCTCCTCAACAGAAAGAACTGAAAGGAGAGTAATCATTCATCACCCAGCAGTTTCTCCTTTTCGGGGAATAATGGGGGTTTCCTCAATGAAGGAACCCCTATACCTCTGTTGCTCTCTTTTGGATAAGAGTGCGCTCAGTTTAAGTGTTGTTTCAAAGCATCGTGTTCGCCGTAACACAAGTTCTTTTGTCTTTTGAAACCAGCCAATTGTATTGTTGTAACTCTTATCACTGTTCTGTATCTAGTATCCACGTCAAAAGAGGGCTCCTGTATCTGCGTTATGAAAAAAAGTATTCTTCAGTGCACAAACTCTTAAAACTCATTTCTGTGAAGCTCGTACGCCGTATTGTTTGTGGGGTCAAATACTTTGTCGCGCTTGGGTAGATCTATATCGATTGGAGGTACGCTTTGTGATATATCTATCACTTCGCTGCAGCATTGAGTGTGTTGAACTGGGGCGCGGAGCTATCTCCAGTGTTCAGCAAATCAACGAGGGCTGAGATGGAGGAGCTTGTTCGGTAGGCTTCATATGGTTACGGCTTGTGTGTCGGCCGAAGTATCTAAAGTTCTTTGTCGAATTCAGAAATGCTCTCGGTACGTGTGTCTATTTTCTCTTTCCAGGGATCTCGCGTAGTTAGAAATCTTTGTTACCTCTTGACAACATGAACACCTCAGAACGTAAAACAGCCACGCAGCGGGCTTGCAACGCAGCAGCAGCTCGGGTTCGCCGTAAAGACCCCGCGGTGGTAGCCCGGGAGGGCGAAGCTAAGAGGGCTCGCCGTCAAGCAAACCTGAACCGGCGGGCCAGTTAAGCCGTGCGTAACGGCTGCGATGTAGAACCATCCTAGACACCAATCTAACCTAACATGGTCACGCTCACACTCGACCGCAAAACGGGCGCTTCCTACACACGCCAGCAGTTTTCATCTTGTAATACAGTGTAATAATGGTGTGCACAACTCTCAAGAAAGCAGGTACTCTTCGGGTGGATACGAGCACAGTGAGATGCACCATCAGGCACTCGTGTACGTTACAGTCAAGCACTGTACCAACGTGGACAACTGGTGCCTGACCAATGCCAACGAGGACCACCACTTCTACCACAAGACCTCCAGCGAACGCAAGCACATGCTCGGCTAGTATCAGCACCTGGAGCAGCACAGGTTGCCAACGCAAACAAAACGGTACCTTCGGGACGACAGTTATAGCCTGAGAACAGAACAATGACAAAGAGACAAGAAAGAGAGGACCTTTGTTGTCGTTCTGTTCCGGCTATATAAGTGTCGTCATGTCCTACTAACTAGCCGAAACCGCCACACATCGAAGGTACTTTCGTGCCCTGCTAGAAGATGCCAACAGTCAATCGAGTTAACCCTTGGTCCATCAACGCACATCCATCAACGCACAAGTTCATCAACGCACAAGTCCATCAACGCACAAGTTCATCAACGCACAAGTTCATGACATCAGACATAATCCCCTCCTCAGCGAAGCCTGCACGCTCCGCTCCTTTGAGACGTAGAACGCTGGAAACATGCATATGAGTGGATTCGTTCAAGTCGTCTGCACAAAAGATGCGTGGTGTCCTGTGGGCACAGTACTTTGCAAAATATTATATCTTGTCTTTATATGTAATGTATCTAGCTCATAAGTCATAAACCAATCATCTTTAAAGGGTTCTATAGCTGATCGAGGAACGCTCTTCTTGTACTTTAGGAAAGAATATCTCTTGTGTATAGTTCATCGTAATGTATATAGTGCATTCAAACGTAAATGAATGAGCAATATGTATGGAATGCACGTATAAAACGTTATGTCACCCATATATGATAATTAGAGATGTGTATAAAAGATTCGAGTTTCACACAATAATCTCCGAGCAAAATCCTCCAACGTCATTCACTTAGTGGATAAGGCGGTGAGTTCTTTTTATCCTTTTCTTATTTTCACAAAATACTATTTTTTCTGATTGATACAATTTATCATAGCAGCCTCTTGTTGCCTTCCCCTTTTTGCTGTTGTCCTCTCCTTTTTCTTTGTTTGCATTGGGGAGAAGGTATGAAGCATACACACACAAGCGATAATAAATCAGTTGCAGCCTTCAAAAAGACTTGTCCGCTTTTCAGAACGTCGGCCCTGGTGCACATATATCTGTTTTAAAACTTTTCATCGCAAGCTTCCATCATTTTCTTTCTTGCTGTTTTTGCTCGACTATTACACGTTGAAACTTTGCCCCCCCCCCCCCCCTCATAGTGCCCTTATAAATTTCATTGTGTGCCCGTGCGTGCCTATAATATTATTATTTGCTTTTGAAGCTTCTTTTTGTGAAAGCAGCATGTGGTCTGTTATACACCGCTTCTTTTACTGTATCCAATGGATGCTGGAGCTTTCCCATGTCCCGCCACCACAAAAACAGCTCTAGCAGAACTCACACAATAACCAGAAGGTAGGCAAAGGGCGGGGAGAAAAAAACCCTTGCTTCTCGGTGGACGGTTTCATAGCAGAACTGCCAGGCCTTCTGAAATTCTAAGCCGTTGAACAACAAGAAGGTCAAATGCAGTGCGGGACATTCTTCTTAAAGCACTTAAGACCTCTAGCACAAAGGTTTATGCGAGAATAGCTCTTCATTTGATGAACACCTGCCATTTAAAGTGGCGAAATACGTGCGTGAAAGCATTTTGTAAAGCGGAATTCGTTTCCAAGTAATTTGAAATTTTGAAAAAAATGAAATATTATGAGAGTGCTATTGTTTACCGCTGAGTTCTGTTGTTGGAGAGCCCGTAGAAAAAAAACGCGAGCCAACATTGTTCGCTCAAAATACCTCAGTACAGAAAGAATTCACCTGAAGCCCACAATGAAACAGGTAGTCGTAAGCTGTCATCCGATGCAACTGCGAGTGTCTCTGACAATTCTGATCCTTTTTTTCACGGATTCCACAAGTTCTATAGGCTGTCTTCCAAAATGTCGTGCGACCATATACTGCATGAAGGATGTAAGTAATGGTTTTATTCACGCTGAGTGAATTTGCAAAGCTTGTAATGAACAAATCCTAACGGTTTGGTAATAAACTTTATTCGAAGAACACTGACACTTTTGACGCTCTTTAACACCCGGAAACTTCACAAAAAAGGCGCCCAGGCCATATTTTAGAGCATACAAGTGTTTTAAATGTGACGTCCTACCAAAGATGTCAGTATATGAAGTGCTGTTGAGTGAAGTGTTGATGAGTAAAAAACTGCTCACGGGCTGAGTGCCGTTCTCGTCAACCTTGTGCCGCTCGTATGTTCCTCGATCCGTGCTCAATTTTAGAGAAACGGTGAATTTCCCGCAGAAAACGTGCTAAAACCTTTACAATGGTTACGTGTCTGTGTGCTGCATAAGAATGTCATGAAAAGCCGTGAATGAGAGTTTTGTGGCTGAGTCGAAATTTTGACAGGAGGACTTTTGTTCAGCGAAGCTGGAACTGCTCGAGCGCACAATCTTCGTTACGGACACTTTTTTTTATTCGAAAGCTTTCATATTCGTATTCCTGCCGTTTTTTGGTGAAAGGTGTCTTGAAAGGCCATTTTTTTCGTGAGACTGCTTAGAAACAGCGCGAGAACAGGACCACGCTTAGGTGAAATTCAAGTAAAACCCTGGCAAACAAGTAGCACACGTTTATGGTGTCGCAAATTATTCACCGAAAAACGATCCTGAGAACGATGAAGCTTTTTGTGCCAAGAACAAAAAATTAAAAACACGTGGGTCAGCAAGCGTTGAGTCACGCTTCTATTGTAATACTGCTTTTATCAAGTTAAATATGAATTCTTGTATCGGGGCGAGCAATCATTGTAATTTCCTCCCTTTGACTGTGCTACAGTTCATGCAGTTTTTTCTTGTTATTCCTTCTTTTTCTGTATATATCTTTCGTCAAAATAACTTTCGTCAGTTTTTCGTTACCACTTGTCTTTTGTGCTAACTTTATTTGGTATCGTTATCGCCTAGGTTCGACACATTTTATGTGTTAATTTTTTGTCTTCTTCTAGCAAATATACATTTCTTAAAGGTAAATTACAAATGGGGACAAATTGCCATAATAGAAAACGTTATTTAGGTGTTTCCATTGGCTTCTTCAGCTAGCAGTGGCACCCCACAAGTAAGGCATAGGAGCCAGCTTTTGGAGCACGTTGCAAGATTTCCCAAAGAGTTTCCAAAGTAGTGTTGAACAAAGCACAATGTTGCACTTGTTTTACCCAAGTTCTTTCTATCTATCTATCTATCTATCTATCTATCTATCTATCTATCTATCTATCTATCTATCTATCTATCTATCTATCTATCTATTTATCTATCTATCTATCTATCTATCTATTTATCAATAAAATCACGCGAACAACTTGACATGCCTGGTATGAAATTTTGCCACACAATAAAATGTCGCACCTACTTGAAACTGTGGCACAAGATATGCTGACAAGTGACAAAAATACTACACAGCCTATCTTAATCTACGACACCGAAGAAATACAGTTGAAGCTATTTAAGGATTTTCACGGTAACTATAAGCACGGGAACGTGCTTACTTTTGCTGTGTTTGGCTACTCGAACGTGTCACTGAAGCCGTTACTTATATACCGACGTTACTACTCAACCTGCCGTATAGCGTAGGTCATCCTCTGATGCTTACGCCAATGAATGCTTACTCAATTTATTTAGGGAGAAATAGACGTTGTGACCATACAGCTGGGCCATCGTTATGTCAACCATTGAGCCAATAGTTGAACAATAAATGACAAGTGCAGTCAACGTCCCTGGTAAGCCAATGTTGTGTGCACAACTACTCAGTGCTTTAAACTTTCGGATACCTCGTAACGCTTACATTTATTCAGTCTACATGCATCTCAGAAGATGCCTCCTCTTCAGAAATCATCGGCATCTAAAAACTTTTTATTCTTGAATTATTCTAGCCTTGCGTCCCCCACCCGTGTTCCTCCTGTGTCCGGTCTGTCTTAATCAACTTTCAGGAGATGAAAAATTTCTTTTCATTTTATAAAGACCCCAATGAAAGCAACCTATTTGTGGCATAGATGCGATCAAGTGGAAAGTAAATACCGCGATAACTGTGTCTCCATGAAAGTTATGTAATTTATTCTATTTCAACTTGAACCATGTGACCATAAACACGTGCTTTATAACCATGCCATGCCTTCTACCAAGCAGATTCCTTTATCAATTGATGGTGTCTTAAGCGCCTTAGTCTCCTTCTGACCACGCAGTTGTGCGAAATGATTTATTTGCGGATATTTGAATAGTTTCGGTCGGCTAGACAAGCTTTTGTAGTATAGTCGGCGTCACAAATTTAGAAATCACTAGAACTGAAAAGACTACAGTTCTCGAAAATTTCTTCATGTATTTGGTTGACTTACACAATTGAATTTGTTGACAAATTTGGAAAGTATAGGAAATTTATATTTAAGACTGCCTGATTAAGCACCGAGTATAGTAGGCTCTGCTGTCTATCTCATGGTCTATAGATATTGTGCACTGACTGTCGAATGCGTACGCGCAATGAAATCTCTCCCAGCGCATGTCCCTACATACTAGCTTGAAAACTCAATCTCACTTGTTTCAGTAGCAACTGCTACTGAAACAAGTGAGCCTTTCGTCGGCTCACAAAGCAGTCAAAGCTGTCTTGTGCTTTTTGAGGACTACAGGCCTACGTGACCACCTTTCTTTCGTGTAGTGCCACCGCTGCATACGCGCCAGCCGATTGACTGACAATCCTCTTTTTTTCTCTTTCTCTTCTCTTTCCGTTCTCTCTCATCTTTATGCCACCTTCACATTTCCCCAGCGTCGGGTAGCTAACCGGGCAAATGCCTGGTTAACCTCCCTGCCTTCCCTCTTGTTGTCTATCACCCCCCCCCCCCAATCTCAGTTGTGTTTCTGTTTCTTGATAAAAATTAGAATTCAATTTAGCGCCTTTCTCCTCCCGTCTTTTTCTTCCCCCTATTCTTGCCCGCGCGAAATATCAAATCAATAATTTTTGTACACCGCCTGAGTTATCTTTCTTACACAAAAATTATTTTTCTCTCTCTATGAACACACTACAACCAGCTATATTAGCAGAATCTTTAGTAACTTTACTACATTGCTTGCATTGTTTTAATATATTATTTTTTGGCTGATTCACCTTTTAGTTCGTAAACACGTCCCAGAAAATGTGGACGTATAAAATCAGCAAGCAGGGCACCATTAGGTGTCAGTACAATCAGATGCGTGACATCACCCCACAATATATTGTTTACAACAGGACATTCTTGCACAATGAACAAAGGTAAGCTTTTCCTAATTTTTTCTTTCACATATACATAATTTTTTTCATTCTTATGATTTGTAGACGCAGTATAATCCTTCAGGGAGAGTTTCATGTACGACACAGGAACTTGATGGACGTGTACGCCATCGGTACGGTAAATAATTTGAATACTATACTTTAATTAGTGGACGCAATTACACTGACAGCCACGCTTTTTACTGGTATTCATTTTTGTCAAGGTTTTTGCACAGCAGCGTTTTGACAGCGAAGCTGTTGTGGCTGGGCGATGATTGTAGCGTTGTGCCTGAAAACTATCATCACTATGAACAGGCATATGCGAAAGAATTTTGGTAAATCACTGGAGTCGTACTTGCTAAAGTTCTTGCACGACAGCATTTGGCAGCAAAGAGCTGTTCTGGCTAGGCGGCAATTGTGGAGTTGTGCCCGAAAACTGTCTTGTCTTGTCTTGTCGCCTAGAAGATCTTTGTTCATACCCACAAGTCGGATCGGCCACACTGTACCTTATTGCAGATATTTTTTGTACAACGCTTGATAAAAATAGACAGAAATTAGATAAGAACAATAATAATGTTTCTTTGGAAAAACGTGAAAAAGTGCGGAAGAATTCGATAAACCAGAATTTAAAAGCAAATTAACAAGAGTGACATGGCTCTGAACAGGTATGTGGCACAGAGTCTGACCACATTACTGGCAGTCATACCTGCTAATGTTTTTGCGCAACAGCATTTTGGCAGTGAAACTGCTCTGGCTACACGACAATTGTGGAGTAGTGCCCGAAATTTATTATTACTATGAACGAGTATTCGCCACTAAATTAGGGCAAATCCTACCACATAGGATAACTTTAATAGATGAGCGAACAAATACATAGAGGTAAATAAAGAAAGAAACAAAGTGGCGGAGACAACAAAAGAAAAAAATTTATTGCAAAAAAGAGAATGTTTGGCAAGTTGGCACTCGAACCCTCTATTCGAAAACAAGTGTCATATCTACTCGTATAAAATGACACATTTTTACAGCAAAACCTCTTTTGAGAACACAAAATCAGCCGCGTGCGCCGTACTTCTCCACCGCCGCCACTGCTACCACCATTGTTATTAACCACTAACGCGCAAAATAAAAACAGAAATTACAGAAGTAAAAAAAACGAACAAAAAGCATTCAAACCTTGGCTCACCTGCGCGACACCAAGTATTTTAACACATTGCTGAGCCCGTATTTCAAACTGCGAGGCGAACTGACCTTATTGGCAGACAATAAGTTGGGAAAGAAATCGCGATAGTGTGAATAATACAGCGTTTTAGAACAGCAAAAAAAAGCAAACAACCAGGAGTCACACAATGTCACTTTCAGCAAGTGGGTTGTTGAGTGCTTCAACCTAATACAAAAAACTTCAAGCATATATGTCCGTCTTCGTCAGAGACAGTGCCGAAAATCTCCCCAAATTTATTGCAAATGTGTACCATATGCCAAGCTTCTCCGAAGAAGGACGAATAATGAAATAGTAAATTGCTCCCTACTGCACAAAATTAGGATCATTATAGACGTAGTGGAGGCCCAGCAATAGTGCTTGTAGCAGTTACACAGCGAGTCCTCAGAAAAGGCATTGAAAGGCCCGACTCCCAGCTTTTGCTTTCAGTGTGCTGCACGTTCTGCGCAGACTTGGTAGTTTTTCCTTTCATGATGTTTCTTTACACAACGCTTATTTGAAATTGTCACAAAGCAAAACCCAGCCTCCCTGTACACTTGTGATACTCGCAGTACCAATATCCTGATGTATAACGGGGATCCCAAACAACGCTCGATGCACGCATCCCGGAGGCACATGTTAGAGCAGTAATAATGGCACTCAAAACCAACTCCTCCCCGAGCACTGAAGGAATAACGAACAGAAGTATAGGAAACCTGCACAACGCTTCCATCAGCGCTATGACGACGTACATGTAAGAAATTCGGGCTAAACACCTGCTACTCAGCCAGTGGAAGTCGGCAACAGTAATTCTAATTCTAAAGCCAGGCAAACTCGCGACAATAGTAAATTAAAGACATATTTCTCTAAACTCGTGATAAGGAGAACTGAAGAACACGTAGCTCAGACCCGACTAATGTGTTTCACATAAAATAATGACTTGTAGCCGCTGTAGACGGTCGTCTTCCGACAGGGCTTGGGCACGCAGGACATGTTGCTCCAACTCAAACAAGATATAATCGGTACGCGTTCCATAGATGCTAAAGTAATTCTTAGCCTGGAATTGACAAGAGCCTTCGATATTGTTACTCACGATTCTGATTTCCGGAAGACCATGCAGGATAGGAGCGCTAACTTAGGGTTAGATTCAGGACGTTTTGTCAGACAAAATTGTCTGCTTAAAGTTTCAAAACATTGAATCGCCCCCAATCTATTTATG
Organism: Rhipicephalus microplus; assembly: GCF_043290135.1. NCBI lineage: Eukaryota > Metazoa > Arthropoda > Arachnida > Ixodida > Ixodidae > Rhipicephalus > Rhipicephalus microplus. Next base: position 90,415,344 of record NC_134708.1, on the reverse strand, counting down.
TTCCAAGAATGTGCCACAGTGGTGAATTCTTTGTCTGTTCCATATGGCAATGTGGGACCTCTCTGATGCTTTAAAAAACATAGAGATGCGAAAATTCAGTATGTATGTGGATGACATCACTCTATGGACTAACAAGAGAAGTGATGCGAAGAATAAGGAGTGCCTAGAGGTGGCGGCGGACATTGTGGTGATAGATAGATATAGATAGCCAGATAGGTAAATATAGATAGATAGATAGACTGATAAATAGATAGATAAGTAGATATATATATAGATAGATAGATAGATAGATAGATAGATAGATAGACAGATAGATAGATAGATAGATAGATACATAGAAAGATAGATAGATAGATAGATAGATAGATAGATAGATAGGTAGATAGATAGATAGATAGATAGATAGATAGATAGATAGATAGATTGGGCAGAGTTGTCCTCAATTTTGTTTGCCGGCCAACCGATAGGAAACCACAAGTAAAATAATAAACCTTTTTGAAAGACTGCCGAGAAAAATTAAATATTTCCCTTCCTCCCCCGAAGCACGCACCCCATAGTGCATGCATAGAGGAGCAAAAGAGAGCACAAACTGTAATGAAAAGATTTCGATTAATGGACTTGAAGTCAGCTGCGTACGGGGACGCGGCAAGTGGCAAATCGGGCGTGGTTGTCACCTTGAAATTCCACAGAGAAGGTGTCCAGTATCGGCTGCCACTTTTAGAATCTTCAAAACGGAAACAGCTGAAGAACTTGCGAAAGCGCTCACTTAATTTGGAACGCAAGATCATTTTATAATCGGCCATAGCAAGACGATCATCTGGATTTTTATCAAAGGTAGGATCTCGCCAAAAGCGGCAATGGTTCTGTCCGGTAGATGGGTAAACAGAAAACTTAGCCTAATTTGGACCCCAGCGCACAAATTCATCCCTGACAACGAGGCGGCCCACGAGTTAGCTCGAGCTCTCTGCTTCCGGGTGTCTGCGGAGTCGCTTGACTGCCAGAACAAGGACGATCGTCAACAAAATTTCACTGAAATCGTTTAAAATTATCGGCTACTTAGGAAAGCAGTGCCTCCTCGAATAAAAGCCTAAACAATAGGGAGGCAGGCGCATGATGGCACTCGCAAGCTGCCAAGTTCTTAAACCTGGTCTGGGCGTATCATGTGTAGAAAGACAATAGACAAACCGATATACGCAAGCACTGTGAGGCAAGAGGAACCCTCAGCCACATACTATGGGAGTGTGATGGCTTTCCAGGAGCTAAGTGAAAGTTTAACTGTAGAGAGGCCTGCGAAGCCTTGCTGCGGAGCGAGGACCCTGATTAGTAGCAACAAGCAATCTACCTGGCAGAAGAATCCGCAAGGAGTCGGAACCTCTTCACCTGCTTCTAAACTCAGAGGTGCCGGCCCCCGTCACTTACGCATGTGTGCCGGGGATGGAGAGTAGGGGGCCTCCCTATACTGCGAAACAATAATGTCTTCATTCATTTATCCAGCCATCGTAGTATTGTTAAAGTAGTGCGTTTATCAGTGCACTTCAAGCAAGCCTTCGCGCTTGAATTTAAGCCAACTGGTCAAAGTTGCTGCTGTGCACGTAGTGTAACAAGGGCTGGGGAGAAGTGAGCAAGGGGAGGAGAGGGGATGGTGAGAAAAAAGCAAACGTTGATAGAAGAAGGAAGAACACATAGCACTGACAAGACAGGAGACGAGTAGAAACAAATGCGGAGAGAGAAAGAAAGAGCGATAACAAGGAAATGGATAATAATAAGTAGATTTAGAACAAAAGCGACCGAAATAACAATGAGAGGTGCTTAGAATAACAGAACTGAGCTAGTTAGTAAACATTCATTTCTAAAAGACTGGTCTGCCAACGAGGAGGCAAGAAAGAAAGAAAGAAAGAACGAAAGAAAGAAAGAAAGAAAGAAAGAAAGAAAAAAAGACACTACATATACTTTGGCGTTTTGGGTGTCTTGATATATATTTATTACGAATACGGTGACTTGCTACGCAGGCAAGTCACCGTACACATACGGTGACTTGCCTGCGTTAGCTCTGCGGCGTCTAACACAGTGCTGTGTTTTCATTGAACGCGGAGCGCGGACAGTTGAATTTCGTCAGTTCGCAGGAAATTTAGGCAGAAGCATTAGCAAATACTTATGAAAATCTCTGTTTTATCGCTCCGTCATAGAAATCGGTAAAACACGAAAGCAAAACGTGTCCTTACAAAAGCTGTCGTTTATTGTACATTGATATGAGAGCTAGCACAATGTAAAGTGGTGCTGCACAGCTGTAACGCCGCTTAAGTTGGACGCATCAACGTTTACACTTAGTCATGCATCCCCATCCGGACGACTAACATCTATCACTAATGATTCAGCAAACTCTTGTGGACATAGGCAAGTGCAAAACCGGGCAAAGCTACGTGACGGCATGAAGAACGTGAGTGAATAAACGCCGAACTGGGCTTGAGGTCGCCAACTTGCGGCATGTTCGAGTTATTGAACACCGCTGCCCAACCAAAGGAAACCCAGCGCAAGTCGAATTTTTCATTTGATCGGCCATAATTATTTTCGGGGTGAGCGTGACTGGACAACGTGGATAGAAAGCCAGGCCAAACTGGTGGGTGTCGCAGAGCTTTGTTTGAAATTGTCGCGAACAAAACAAGCCCGACAGCGAGGAGTTGACTTGAACCCGAGGAACAAAAATTTCTTTTCTTCTTCACACCCAAAAATCAGTATGAGCCACAGCGCTCGTTTTTCAATGGTGACAAGTGTCATTACCCCCTCCTCTCCCATGAAGCATCGTCTTGATGCTCTGCATGAAGGCAAAAAAGGAAAAAATGAGAAGAAGGTTACTAGAGAAGCAAAACAAATGACGTAACGCGAAACAGCACTGTCAGTTGTAAGAACGAATTCAAATTAGAAAAATAGGAAAGAAAGTAAGAAAAAGAAGAAAAAAAAACAACTACGCAAAGTCACCAATAAAGCTTGTCACTCCACTGGTGAGTCGCAGCACGAAAAGTACGATTTGAGCCTTGAAACGTGAATGACTTCAGTTTGCGAGGAGTGACGAGAACGTCTCGAAGTGCCTTCTGAGAGAACTTCATACGTAGCATCGGCGTGACGTCGTACGACCTTGTAAGGGCCGAAGTAGGGACGAAGCAGCTTTTCTGAACGGCCACGCTGTCGAATAGGGGTCAAGACCCAGACTTTCTTACCAGGCTTGAAAATAACTTCATGGTGACGAAGATTGTAGCGGCGTGCGCCTGCGACTTGGTGACACTGAATACGACGGCGAGCAAGTTGACAGGCTTCCTCTGCGCACTGCACGAGCTTGGCGGCATCTAAAGAATACAATCCCAAGTTGTCGAAAAGGAGCCTGGCGTCGAGCATTGTTGTCACCTCCCGACCATGGACTAATCGAAAAAAGTGTGAAACCAGTATTTTCTTGTACAGCAGTATTACACGCGAACGTTCTGTAAGAAAGGATATCATCGCAGTTCTTGTGGTTGATGTCCACATACATTTACAGAATGTGGACAGTTGTGTTGTTAAGTCGATTAGTGAGCATGTTTGCTAGTGGTGGCAATCTGTTGGTTTACGATGTTTTGTGCCACTTAATCGCAAGACTTCCTGCATCATCTCCGTAGTAAAAACTGTCCCACGATCAGTTACGACGACGGCTGGCGCACCGTGACGTAGAACGAGGTTGTTAACAAAACAATGGGCGACGTCTGCTGCAGTAGCTTTCGGAAGCGTTTTAATTTCGCAGTAGCATGTTAAGTAGCCAGAAGCGACTACAATCCAGTGGTTTTCAGACGAACACGTGGGAAATGATCCCAGAAAGTTCATGCCAATGTGATAAAGAGGCGCCTTCAGTGGCTCTATTGGTTGTAGCAGTCGTGCTGGTAGTAAAGGTGGAATCTTACGCTGCTGACAGTCGTGGCATGTGCAAACGTAGTGCTTCACAGTCTTTGCGAGACGTGGCCAGCAGTAGGAGCGGCGAATCCGTTGCAGCGTGCGCGCATAACTGAGTTGCCCGGACGGTGCCTCTTCATGACCCGAACATGTCGCAATAAGGATGGCGCAACAAGCAAATGCGCAGAATGTGTAGAATCAAAGTTTTTTAGGAGCGAAGCTCCTTAAGGCGTGGGCTGTGCGTCCCCTGTATGTAGCCACCTCTCGTTCAGTTCTAAGTATTACGCTAGCCACCGCCCGATCTAAAGGGTACAGCCATATCCATCCATCCATCCGTCCGTCCATCCATCCATCCATCCATCCATCCATCCATCCATCCATCCATCCATCCATCCATCCATCCATCCATCCGTCCATCCGTCCGTCCGCCCGTCCGTCCGTCCGTCCGTCCGTCCGTCCATCCATCCATCCGTCCATCCATCCATCCGTCCGTCCGTCCGTCCGTCTGTCCGTCCATCCATCCAACCGTCCATCCGTCCATCCGTCCATCCAACCATCCGTCCATCCGTCCGTCCGTCCGTCCATCCGTCCGTCCGTCCGTCCATCCGTCCGTCCGTCCAAAAGATGCAAGATGTTATAAACTAGACGGCGGTACGTGTAGTTGATTATGAAAGATGCGAGGTGTTATAAAATAGGAATGATGCCACATATGGCGCGTGTCATCGTTCGATATAGTGCGGCGACGTACGCTAGGGGAAGCGTTGCAATAAAATCGAGTGGGCAAAATGCACGGAGGATTCATGGTTTACCAGGTTTACCTCCGGAGCTTCGCCCACTCATCATCATTCACTTCGTGGATATGGCGGCACTTTTTTGTGGTAGTGCCCACTTAGACATCAAGTGGCTTTCATTTGTTAGTCGCTGGCTACGTTAATTTAAAAATCAATAAATATTTTTGTTTTCGAAGATATGATCCAAGACTAGTATCGATGACTTAAACTCCAAAAAAATTTGCCTTGAATTTGAGGCTTACTAAAAAAAAGAAGCTAGTAACACAAGGACGCCCTTTGAGTCCTATCTGACCTGAAAAGGTTGCCAAGTTAAACTAGTTGGGCGTGGCTCCTTATGAATCGCCGAATGCCAACAGCTCATCATTCCCCTAGTAAGATGGCTGCCGCAGCTGCCATTTTTGCAGTTGGCACAGCTTCACTTGTGGGCAAGAATTTTCACTGCAGCATTTTTTTATAAAACCCTTCATCTCGGAAACTGCAGGAGGAAAGGGGGCGTGCGAAAATTTGAGGAGGGTGACAATCGCGTCCTTTTATGTAGACAATGAGCGGGATGAGCTTCGAGTCGTCATGCTGTTTCTAAGCCAATCTGCTTGCTGATACGGCAGAAAGAAAAGTGTCATCGTCTTTAAGGCCAGTGTTCTTGTTTTCGACTGGTGCATGTGACAGACAGTCAGCGTCAGTATGATTCGGCCTAGATTTATGAATGACGGTTACGTCGACTTCTTGTAGGTGAAGGTTCTAGCGTACTAGACGACCTGGCTGATCTTTGAGACTCGCGAGGGAACAAAGAGAATGGTTGTCGCCAGCTACCCTAAATGGGTGGCAATACAAGTATGGAAGAAACTTAGTTATAGCCCAGACAACAGCAAGAAATTCTTTTTCGGTCGAATAATAGTTCTTCTCCACTGGGGATAACGTTCGGCTCCTAAAGCGATCACGCACTGGGCGCCATTATGCCACTGAGCTAATACCACTCCCAGTCCTGGCGTCATTGTGCACCTCCGTGTCGGTGCTTTCATCAAAAGGACCCAATACATGTGGAGCCTGCAGACAATTTTAAGGGTGTCAAACACACGGTGCAGGACTGGACCCCAAACAAACGAAACACCATCGTTTGTAAACTTGTTTAGGGGTTCAGCGAGCTTCGAAAAGTTTCTCACAAAGCTTCTGTAGTTCGCACAGAGCCCCATAAATTGGCTTGGTCGTGCTTATTTGTGGGCACGTGAAATGCGGCAACGGCGTGGGTTTTGTCCGTATCTGGGCAGCTGCCGGCATGGCTCACAGCATTACCAAGGATCTTCAGTTCTTCGTATCTAAAATGGCATTTCTCTGGTTTGACAGGAAGCCCCATTGTTCTAATTGCCTGAAGAACTGCCTGAAGGTGCTGGACGTGTTGTTAGAACGTTTCTGCAAAAACCACGACGTCGTCAAAATAAACCAGACGTGATTTCAATTGGAGCCCCGTGAAAACCGTATACATCATCTTTGGGAAATTAGCTGGCACTAAGCATAGACCTAAAGGCAAGACTTTAAGCTCGTACAGGCCATCGTGAGTAATAAAAGCCTTCTTTTTGTGGTCACGCTTGTCCACTGTGATTTGCCAGTAGCCACTACGCAAATTCAATTAGGAAAAAAACTTAGCATTGCGTATAAGGTATAGTCAGTCATCTATCCGGGGTAGAGAATAAACATCTTTTTCGTTAACCTTGTTTATTTGTGGTAATCAACGCAAAAGCGCAACGTACGATCCAATTCTTCTTTACTAATACAACTGGCGAAGCCCAGGGGCTGGTGGATGGCTGGATGACGTCGTCTTGAAGCATCTGTTGGACTTAGTCACGCTTAGCGTCTTGGTCCTTTTGGGACACCCTATAGGCATGTTGTCGGATAGGTCTCTCTGCGGGTTCCGTAATGATACGATGCTGGGCAAATGGCGTCTGGTTAAGCCTCGACGTTGTAGCAAAGCAGTCTCGAAATGAGCCGAGTATACGCAAAAGTCTTTATCGCTCTGCCGAAGGTAGACCCTCGTTCACGTCGAGAGTGCTCGCGAAGGCCTCGTCAGACTGGTTTTTCGACAAAAGGGAAGCTAACGTGGACGAACCTTCAGTATCGGCAAGTTCTTCGAAATATGCACTAGCAGTTTGTCTCGTTACAAGGTGGCAACATTCGTCGCTCAAGTTCATGATTAGGACATGAGCATGTTTTTGCTAGGTTGGACGATTCCTCGCGCAACGCAAATTTGTGGCGAAATAAGAAGACAAGTCAGCCTGCGCAATTATTCAGACACGTCCTGGCCCAATTATACCTTAACAAAGAGCCTGCTTCGAGGCCGGAGAGTTAAAGAATCGTCAGTCGCACAGAGCGCTCTCCTCGAGAATCGCGTATCGGTAATTGTAGCACTAAGCAGATTCTCAAACGACACAAGTAATTTACGGAGGTCAATGACTGCACCGTATTCACGAAAAAAAGTCCAGTCCCAGAGTGATTGGCTGAGATCACACGCGGAATACGAAGAAATACCCCGTGAATGTCGACGCAAGGATTGAAATACGTGCCGTGCACAGATGGCCACCTGTCGTGCGCAATTGGGTTCCTTGCCACGGTGTGGTAAGTTTCCTCAGTTGAGATGCCAGTGCGGTGCTCATCACGAAATCGTTAGCACCGGTGTCGATGTATTTGCTTAGCGCAAGACTACGAGTAGTTACGATGCAACTACAGAAGAAGACACTAGGACAGAAAAAGCGCTGACTAATGTCACAGGCACGGATTAAATGCCATTCCCTAGAAACAAGCCGACTGGTAATTCCTGTGAAGGAAGAGAAGCAGACCAGAGGAAAGCCCCCGGTCGAGGTGAGAAAAATGGCATCTGCCTGGTCTTACTATCTGGAAATACACTCGCTAATGAAGTGGGACACTATAAAAACGCCTATGAAAAAATATTAATAAAAAAATTAAAAAAATCAAGCACAACTACTGACTTCTTGGTCAAACCCTCAAAAGAAGCAAACGTAAGTTCTGCTGTCTGTCTGTAGAACGAGGCCCCACTGCCTTCTCCTTCACCTAAAACCGAGTATGAGCCACAGCGCTCGTTCTTTAAAGTTGACATGCGTCACTATGAAGGAATTACATCAGTGACCGCGACGCTTGGAGTAGAGCCACCACCTAGGGGTGTTCTTGACGTTGACTAAATTGAAGTTTTTCTATTATAAACGCGCCGAATGGGATGGACGCCCAGACACGACGCGTTGAAAGAAATGATCACGATTGTCATAGTCATGATGCCGTCCTTCATTATACCAAGAATGCTGTGAGAAGACATGAGCAGATATGATGGTCGGTTTTCATACACCTGCAAAGAATGCAACCTCACCATAATCGACAACCTGCGCGGCATCTGTTGTCGCAGATCCACAGGTCACAGGTTTGAACTCCCATTGAAAGACTTTTTTTTTGTCTTCTGATGTGGCGAATTTTTTGAACGTCACTTTCGTGACGGAAATACGTCATTGCAGTATTGGTGAATCTCGCTATGAAATTGTTTTTGCTTAAAAAGTTCTTTCTCTCTCATGCTGTGTTATTAAACGTCATGCTTTTGAGATTCGTCATCAGAAAGTGCCTCCAGCTTTTGGCAAGATGGCACGACCCCAAGAACTGTAAACCTAATATAGCCAATGATCTGCCGATTTCAATTCACCGCAGGGCTACAAAGATATTTGAGCTTGATCTTCACAAAAAATATACTAATTAGATTTGTAACTGTGATTGAAATAAACATACAATTCTCACCGGTTGTTAAATTATTACAAATCTTCCTCATACGGTGATGCAGGTCTCCATACCCTTTTCTGTGACAATACAGGAACCCTGATGTCGGCAGCAATCGCTGCTAATTATTAAAGATATACAAAGTGATGGTCACTCAGCATGTGTCCATTTTCCGCAGAGCTATCTCAACGATAGGCCGCGGAATGTTATTATAAAATGTAAAGCTTTTTATTCACCATTAAAACATTGCGTTAGATGTAGAAAGACGTATGTATAGAATAAAGGAAGGCAACTGCAAACATCACGACAATTATGAATCATTTTGTGAGGTTTCGCATTCTCCTAATGTATTCTTTCTCTCAAGTGTTCATAATGCTTATGATTTTAGCCAGACTGTTTTCTACTTTCAGACTTAGGATCGAGACTTATTGGTACAGAAACATTGCTCTACATGGCTAAAAATGCATCGTGTGGTGTTGTGATGATCCATCCAACAGGGAGTATGCTTCATGGTTCACTTTTTTTTTTGCTACATAGGATCATTTCAATATATTGCAAAACACTCTGTGGCTACTTACATTACTATGGCTTGCTAGGGCGAAGCATTCTAGTGTTCAGTTCAGTGCAAATTCACAACACAAACGCTAATATTTGTAAACGTAATTGAATTTGTTACAGCCGTGAAATAGGTGTCAGGGTTGAGGCACCGGCTAGTTGGTTCATGCTGACAATAAAAAAACAAAAAAAAAACAGCGCGAAACTTACTCGGGCACACAAAATAAAAAAGGCGTGACAACAGAGCTGACAGAACTGATTTTAATTTTCTCACACGTGGGCACATGCATATACCGACGCTAAAAATACCTAAAAAATCAAATAAAGTGAAGATTTCATACGCTTGCTACTAAGGCTACATATGCTGGAATGGATATTTCGATGCTGCTGAGAAAAGTATGATTGGCGCCATCGCGAATTCGAGGTGATTAGGTCATTGTCTGGTCAAACAATTGGTGACAGTTTTCTTGTATTTTCTCGATTCTAGACTTGTCATAGGAAGACGAACTTTACGCGCAATTCAGTACATGTGCCGTTTTTCTTACTTCAGTCACTCGTACACACAAGATAGAAAGGCACGACAACAGTGCTGACTAAGAACTGATTTTCATTTTTCCCATGTTGGCACATGTATATATTGACGTTAAAGATACTACAAAAAGCAAATGAGGTCATGTGTTGATACGCTTGCCACTAGTGACTACTTTTTGCCGGATTGAAATTTTGACGGTGGTTACAAAAAGTATGAACGACGCCATTGCGAATTTGAAGTGATTAGGTCATTGTCTTGTTAAGAAATGGGCGACAGATTTTTCGCATTATCTCGGTTCTGAACTTCTCAGTAGAAGACGAACTTTACGTGCAATTCAGTACATGCACCATTTTTCTTATTTAACTGAAAGTCTGGACATACTAGGGTGCCTGCCAGCAACCTCCCTGCAAAGTGTAAGTGAGCGGACTGCTGAGAGTGCAGCGAGGCGGGTTTGTTGTAGACTGAGATCTTGAGGTGTGCTAAACCTATTTCAAGATTTACATGTGCAATGGCTAAATGACCATTAGGCCACATGTTCTGCCCATGGCTCCAACTTTTCTGCTGCAGTACCCTCAGTTTGGCATGCAGACTTCATTTTCATACCTTGCGGGCAGACCAGAAAACTGGCTTCTGTAGACAACCCTCAAAAAATTTAGAGAAGCGAATATTTAGTAGGAGCTTGACTGCTCAAAAAGCGTAGTGCACTCAATGGGAACGTTACGCAGTGCTTTCAGAAAAGTCAGTTTCATTGTTCCAGCGTGTACATCCAGGAAGACAACACATGCCATCCCTCTCTTGTAGCCACTGCTTCGCTTTATATTCACTACAACTGATACTAATTCGACACAACTATTCTGCATGAGGCGCTTGTATTCGGAATGAACGCAAAAATGTATTACATTTTTTCCGGTGAAAGTGGAGCCCTCAGTCCAGGGCCCATGTGGCCTTTGCCATCGTGGAAGCTCTGTCGATCAGCTTGAGCTGTTCTTCAGGTTTAGAGCAGGACAGCGCAGCCTCTCACTGCTCCGGTCTTGGTGTACAGTTTCTTGGCACTACTTGTGCCCGGTAATATACGCCAATACATGTCCGCTAAGCAGAAAACACTCCACACTTTACCACATGACATGGTTCTGCTAGCATTCAGACACACTCCTGGTGTATGCCCTTTCTCAACACTCACCGCTGGAGCCATCAGGATTCAGATACTTCCAATCTAAAAGACCGAAGCGGAAAGAGTCTTTTGTCCTATAACCTTAACTAACCTGTAATTTGCAATAAGATGAAGCATGATCTTTCATAGTTCGCCTTAGGTACCAAATGTGGCTTTGGCGTACTGTAGAAGGCGTCGACGAACCCTCTATTTAAAGGAAAGTTCTTCGCCAAAGTACGCTTGGCTGTGCTGGGTTTTCCAGCAATTACGAATAGTGTTCCTTCCGTGTTGTCAGGAAAATGATATGGGATAATGAACTTAGGGGTATGTACGAGCGGTAAGGAGATACTTGGCGCGTGTGCAATTTGGTATTAGGTATATTTCACCGTTCTCGGTGAGTGTGCACAGTACTATAATTGCTACATAAGATTCTGTCTATTCGTCCATTTTTATGCTTTGAAGCATTGAATTCATGCATGAAGAGGAACTATAGTAAATGGGCAGTGTCACCCGGTACTATATTAGTTCACACCCAAAGGTACAATAATCAGTAACGATTGGCTTCTTCGGGACTTCTCTCAAGTTACTTTTAATAAACGTTTTTATAGGTTCATATGAATCTAAAACTGTCTACAAACAACTCTGACGCTTTAATCTAAAGAATAACCGCATTTTCGGATTTCGAATGAGCGCATCGCAATTAAGGGATATCATGAGCGTTCCACTCATAACGAGTGGTAACTCTTTCGCCACCAATCGGGCCTCACGGCTAGTTATAGAATAAGGCACTCCAAAGTCTCCCATGGGGAACTTGAAGACACAGCTGGCAATGAATATTGTCCAAATAATGTAGGAGTTATAAACTGTACTGCATATACGGGGTGAAACATAATTTGCGATATTTATTACTATAGTTATGCCATACTTATCTAGAGTGGCAACGTTTCTTTGCTGAGTTTGAAGAGAATTGGTGACTTTTGCTTGTCGTTTGGCGGTATTGACTCGACGGCCAAAGAGAATGATGCCTGGAGCCGCTATTTTTTTTCCGTGTTCCTTAATGTGGAGCCCCACAATCACGCACTATGCATGTCAACTATGCTTCAAGTAACCAATTTCTTTTTTGTAAAAGGGTTAAGGAAGACATGTTTTAACCATTTCATGTATCAGTTAGTCCTATCAGTTAGTTGATATCTTCTACTTCTGCTGCTTCAATTATTCTTGATTTTTTGTTTCTTTGTTTCTTGCTAGTACTGTTTTTTGGAAAACAATCGTTTGCATCCACAATCCCTGCAACAGAAGCCTAGATGGCCCCTGATAGATATAAATATGCTGTAGTGAGGATCCTTAAGTCGTTCATTATGATGTTTTTTTGTTTGCTCTGTATAATTTTTTCCAGACGACAATAAATGGATCGATACCTTCAATACAATTCACATATCAATTTGGATGTTTTATGGGGCACGACTGTGGCTGCCTTCGTTTAGTTTTTTCTTTACGTTTTTTTCCTTTCTTTCATAGATGGAGTGACTTATTACGAACTTCGCGTTAGAAACGCTTACATTGACACTGTTCCTGATCGACACTGCGGAAGACACTTTCGTCGTGTAGCTGGAAGTGGCATATTTACTTACCGTCCAGACTGTAAGAATATGACCATACCACGCAAGTGAACGCTTCATAGATAGGAGGTAGGCGTCAACTTGTTGTCTGTAATTGCTTACAACGTAGCAATAAACAGATGCTTCGCATACAGAATCGTTGCTTTCTTGTCAATTGGCTACGCCTACTAAATAGTCATTAAGGTAATTTTCATTTCCAATCTACGGTGGAATGTACAATTGTAATTAGTATGAAAATAGACAGGTAAAAGGATGCGACTTCCGGCTGAATTGTGTCGCAGAACGTCTGGTTAAATTTTACATATGCCATGTTTCCGTCTTAAAAGTGGTCCCCGCAGGGGTGTCTGGGAAAGCAAGTGTTTGGTGTGTAATGATACCATGGAACCGAGCTAACAGGGGGTTTCGGCCTCTACAACGCCTGGCTGTGCCTGGTTGAGCCGTGTCCGCGTAAAAGAGGATTCTTGTGGTTCAGCCGATGCCGAGTGATTGGACCTTTCAGGCCCCCAGGCAGATTCACCACACCCCTTTCGCACTGGCTTCACGTAGACGGCACCCCTGGGCTGACCCACCCAGGAGAAGTTGGCAGCCGCCTTTTCCTATCTCTGTCTGTCCCTAGATCTTTGTCTTTATCTCTCACTTTTCATTTGCCCTGCCTTTTACTTTCTTGCGTTTATTGCCAAACTTCTTGGCGGCTATGATTAACCCTTCGCGCATAGCTTACCTTGGTCTGGGAGCATTGGGTTATAGTAGCATTGTACGGCTGGCGTCTGCAGGTTTGAGCATCCATAAACTTGAAGCGTCCCTGCGTTGGGCTGCACGGTGGGTGGATGCCAACGCTTCTGAAGAAAATTAAACAGGCATACATAGACCTTTTCCTCTGTTAGGTGATCATACCACCTTAAACTGCGTACGCACCGAATACATTGGTTTTTTCAACTGTTCAAATTAAAACTTCCCCCAGTTTCTTGTCATATATAGTGAAAAAAGTGGCAAGCAAACCAGAACTGTATCCTCCGTTGTAGTAGCCAGGTGTCTTACAGAAACTCTTGGGGCCGAGTACAAAGTTACCAAAATGTCCAGCGGAGACCTCCTCGTCGGAGTTCGAGAAAAAAAACAGCTTGAAATCAACGAAGGAAAAAACCCAATCTTTCAACTTTTGGGACACTCCAATCACTGTAACACCACACAGAGCAAAAAATTAAACTCGTGGAGTGGTGTCTGACGCTGATTTGCTTGGCCTGACGAAAGCGATACTTCTGGAGGGGTGGAAGAGTCAGCATGTAACCATTATACAAAGAATCATCATCAGAAGAGACAACTAGGAAACGCCAACAAAACACCTAATACTCACGTTCGCTTCCAGTAATCTGCCAGAAACTATTCAAACTTAGTACACAAAGACTTCGACCAGGCCATATATACCTAACCCACGTCGTTGTTTTAAATGCGAGAGGTATGTCAGCGGCTCGCAAAGCTGTCGTGGTCACAAAACTTCTGCACAATCTGGAGTGTCAGGCCATTATGCCGAAAACTGCAAAGAACGATCCCACGTTGAGTTCAAACTAAGCATATTTCCGTTTACTATAGTACCTGTTTTGTGTTGTGCGTCACAGCAAGGAAGCGATATCAGGAAGTCATCGAATTCATTTCTCTCAAAGAAAGCGTTGTGTATAACGTGGCAACATTTATGAGGGGCATTAAAAATTGCAAGACTGCGTCGGTTGAAATGGAGTCCTCGTACCTAATGAAGTACGTACAGCGATAACTCAAGACGGGAAACCAGAGAAGATCTACAGACAAGCGCTTTACTATGTTATATTACTCGTGCATGTTGTCTCAGAAAAGCACGCGCCTTCAGTAAAATAACAAACGAGATCTTTAAGCGCACTATAAGTAGAATTATTATAACCTAAGTTCAAACTAAGCATACTACCGTTTAGTATGTTGCCCGTTATCTGTTGCATGTCACAGCAAGAAAGAAGTAATTGCAGGAAGTAAAAGAATAACAGAGAGAAGATTTAGTTTTACGTATTATAAAAAAACAGGGTGGAAAACTCACCAACGTATTCTAGAACGTCCCTTCACTCAACACTTCACCTTCGCTTGCGAAAGCGAATGAGATTGCCGTCTCCACGCATGGCAAATCACTGCATATTCGCGATAACCTGCTGCAATTTTTTAGAAGCCCAGCATCATTTTCAGCCGAGCAGCGATGCAGTGCTCAACTCTGTCAAGTGAAGGGTGAAAGTCTAGTCGAGGAGCATTTCTGAATACTGGGGTCAGACACAAGAATAAAATCACAACACCACAAACGTCTTCTCCTGTCCGCGATTTCACTCGCTGTCTTATGTGAATGCACAAAATTTTACCCGACTGATCGTACGTGCAGTTCTACGTACAAACGAATATCGTGGTAACCAGTCGCCCGAGTCTTGAAAGCGTCTCTGAGCGCATCTCCCTACGTCTGCGCACAAGAGGAGGCCTCTTTGGACACCGCAGAAAACTGCCCTTCTAAAGCATTTTTTTGCAGAACAAGATAAGGCAAAGAACAGGGCGGTAGTAGGCAAGTTATTATCAGCCAGAACCAAACAAATCTTGATTAGGGAATTCATTGCACATAAGGCTCGATATTGCAATGCTTTCGGATTCGTTTAAGATTCCGTCACTAGTCGTTGTAAATGCGGAAGTAAAATGTGTAATCACTCAATGATGCTTAGAAAGCAATACATAAGCCAACGCAGTCCATAAAGCCCGTCAATGCTGCTCGTGCAGCGGATGAGAATGTCTGTTTGAGATTTTTCAGGACGTCCTACTTCAAATATTGCGTAGCCGACTGTGTCAGATACACAATGAGGAATGCAATATTAAGTAGGTTGCTGTAAAATGTGCGTGTAAAAGTGCTTCGTTGTTGCTTTGGATGTAGCTGTGCACAAGATGACCGGAGTAAAAAGTATAAAAAGTGTAAAAGTGCTTCGTAATTGCTTTGAATGTAGCTGTGCACAAGATGACCGGAGAAATCAAATACGGCATTGAAGATAAGTTTGAGTTTATTATTGGTAAGATTTTGCTATGCCAGCCTCGGGTGCGTCAAGCTACATTTCATAGCAAACTACTTTTGAACAAAAGATTGTTTCTCTTCTAATGATGATAAAATCTGTGGCTACGTCGAGCAAAAATAGCTGACATGCTTGAGATCCTAAACGTCATATTGGCTTTCTGTCTCTAAAATTTCTGTTTTCCACAGGAAAGGATACTTCTCGGTGTGCATTTCGGCGAACTTGTGGTGTGATTTCAAGTGCGCCACGTTCAGCTAGTTATATCTACCACCTGCCATCACGTATATACCATATGAACACTGGTCGCTGATATGATGGTACGGACACTCAGGACTCGCCTTTCACACTTACATGCAGTGCAATACATCGCGAAAAACTCGGAACGAGCATGATAACACCAAAGTGGTGCCGCTTACAAAAACAAATTCTCGGCGATATTCATTCTTTCCACGAACAATTTCCGACTGGAATGAACTACCTCATGACGTCACCAGCATCGCAGCGCCCGACGCATTCTTATCAGCTGCCACTGCCTGTTTGTAGTAAAATCTGTCTGGTCGTATGTGCAGATTTCAATTCTTCTAATGATGTTTTTATACTTCGTGTTAGGAACAAAAATTTGGATTGTATTTTCTATACCGCTCTTGTGTTGCTCCTGTAAGCCGAGTATTCATGTTCCACGCAAACCTGTTATGTGGTGATTTTATTTCTGTGCCGTGAAGTGTAGTGTTATATGTGGCTGCAAGTATGAAAGTTTGTATCACTCCTGCCTTGGCCACCAAGAGGTGGCTGGCAGTATGCAATAAATAAATAAATAAAAATACCGGCTGACGCACTGGTCGTGGCATGAAATCCCGGCTGCGGCGGCTGCATTTTTTATGGAGGCGAAAAACTGTAAGGCGGTGTGCTCATATTTGAGTGCACGTTAAAAAAAACCCATGTGGTCGAAATATCCGGAGTCCTTCCATACGGCATTTCTCATATTATTAAGGTGGAATTGGGACGTTAAACCCCATATATCACTTCACTGATATTAGCCATCCGTCTTGCAAAATTGCCGTTCGCTTGTCTGTCACATTTGATACCGAAACAAAATGAAGATATTTGGTGCTAACAAGGTCGCAGCGTCAGCTCACACCCAAGCACCACAGAAGTTAGGATATATTTGCCAGTGAGCGCACGCAACGAGACTGAATCATTGGTGATTAATCAAAGCAAAACATTGGCATCGAGTTCGTGTCACGCAGATCAGCGCATGCTAACAGCGCGAGGCAACACAGAAAATACAGACGACACACTTCGGTGCGTTGTTCGGACCTGCATTCTGCTGAACCTCGACTGAGGTTCCACACTGTGCATTTGCCGAAACATCTACTGCTGTGACTATTTGCCCGGCCTTTCTGGCAAGTTTTGACATTAAGCTAAATGCTGGCATCTCATTAAGTCATGCAACAGGCCTGAAATGAATTTCCTCGTTTAACAACCATTAAAGTATACTACGTCTGTCGATTCACGCTGTCTACGGACTCAACTCCGTAAGACGAACGACTTTTAGCCGCGTGCTAAAGCATCTCACAGACGCCGAATACGTTCTTTTGAAGTACGATTCAGTCAAACGCGCCAATAGGTATCGGTGATTAACGACCGGCGACAACTTGAACCAGATTTCTACTTCCAAACGAAAAATGGGAGCATGCTACACTGGGAGCATTAAGAATAACACAGACTGCCGGACCAGTTGATACTGCAGTATGGCGGTATCTGTGAAAAAAGAACGCGTTCGCTCTCTTTGTTTCTACGTTTTTCACCCAGTTATCCTTGTAATGAACATTACAAAGTGACGTCGTCTAACCAACACACTCTGGCACAACACGTCAAACAAATATTTATGCCTTTATGCACCTATGCGAAATCATACCCCGGTAAGGGTGCATAGTCCTTCTCATGGCTGCTTGGCCGCTTGCTGTTTTGCCTCTGCCAATGCATGTGGCCCCATGCTCCTTATGGGCCGTCAGCAAACACACCGTCAAAACTGCTCTATTGAGCATCATATCTTCGCTTCTAGATTTCAGCTAGAACTGCTCGTGAGTCAATATAGATGTCAATAAATGTAGTAGGGTTGAGAGGCGGGCCAGTTGGTACAAATTTATAACGGAATAATTGCAAGCGCAAACCAACGGGACACGAGAGAAGAGATAAACAAGCACAGACTTCAACTGGTTTATCAGACACCTCCCTAGAGTTTTTCCTAATGGCTGCAGACGTTTTGAAACGTATTGTTCCTGAAAGAGATCAACAAAAAGTCCTTCCTTATCAGCAGTAACAAGCCTCATGCTATTACACACAAAGAACGAAATAATCGCGCTCAGTCTCCAGCGTACACCCGGCCTTACATTCTTTTCGGACAACGTTGAAACACATTCCTTAACACAATGCAAGCTGTCCGCTTCCTGAACTCTCTGTGCTACTGACCGTGTTAAGGCAAGCTTCCCGAATCCGTCAGCGGTAGATGGCGGGCAAAACTCGGGTCCTATTTGAAGACCACGAAGGTGCTATTCGGTTGCCTGGCAGTCGCCCAGTACCAGGATGTCCCGCTTTTCACTAGGCAACTTCTTCCTTGTTACCAGCCTAGGCGTAGTCGCATTCCACAGTACCTCAGTGTAGGTTTCGACCAGGTTGTTCTACGAAGAGAATCTCTCGCCACGGGCACAACACTGCACTCGCAGGTAGTCTTTAAACACATTGGCATGGTGATACCACTCGGAGCGAATAATCCAGGAGAGACGGCGAGCGTGAGAGGGAGAAGGAAGCAGCCATCCACACAAGGCCTGAAGTTCCGTCGGGCACATTCGCTGCCTGGAATGCCAGGAAGCACATCTCACTCGGCATACGCACACCGCTATCAAAGCCGTCAACACTGAGGATTCAGGGAGATCAAAATTAGAACACATAAAACAGCCCGTGCTTGAAGTGATGAATTGCAGTAGGATTGACAAGCGGGCTAGTTGGTACAAATTCATAATAGAATAATTGGAAGCGCAAACCAACGGGACACAAAAGAAGAGACAAACAAGCGCAGGCTTCAACTGGTTTATCGGAAATTTCTTTAAAGTTTTTCCTAATTGCTGCAGACGCCTTTGAAACGTATTGTTCTTGATAGAGAACAACAAAACATCCTTCCTTATCGACAGTAACAGGCCACAGGCTATTAGACACAAAAAGTAAAATAATCGGGCCCAGTCTGCAGTGTACACCCGCCCTCGCATTCTTTTCGGACAACGTTGAAACACATTCTTTAACACAATGCAAACTGTCCGCTTCCTGAACTTTCTGTGCTACTGACCGTGTCATAGCAAGCCTCTCAAATCCGTCAGGGGTAGTTTGCATTGTGTTAAGAAATGTGTTTGAACATTGTCCAAAAAGAAGGCGAGGGTGGGTGTACACTACAGACTGGGCCAGATTATTTCATTCTTAGTGTCTAATAGCCTGAGGCTTGTTACTGCTGATAAGGAAGGATATTTTGTTGTTCTCTCTCAAGAACAATATGTTTCAAAGGTGTCTGCAGCCATTAGGAAAAACTTTAAAGAAATTTCTGTTTAAACCAGTCAAAGTCTGCGCTGTTTGTCTTTTCTCTTGTGTCCCGTTGGTTTGCGCTTCCAATTATTCCATTATGAATTTGTACCAACTAGCCCGCCTGTCAACCCTACGGCAATTCATCCCTTTGAACAGGGACTCTTTTATGTGTTCTAATTTTGGTCTCTTCAATCCCTCATTGTTGATGGTTTTGATAGCGGTCTGCGTATGCGGAGCGAGATGTGCTTCCTGGCACTCCAGGCAGCGAATGTGCCCGACGGAACTTCAGACCTTGTGTGGATGGCTGCTTCCTTCTCCCTCTCACGCTCGTCGTCTCTCTTGGATTATTCGCTCCGAGTGGTATCGCCAGGCCTATGTGTTTAAAAACTGCCTGCGATTGCAAGTTGTGCCCGTGGCGAAAAACTCTCTTCGTGGAACAACGTGGTTGAAACCTACACTGAGGTACTGTGGAATGCGACTAGGCCTACGCTGGAAACAGGGAGGCAGTTGCCTAGTGAAAAGCGGGACATCCTGGTACTGGGCGACGGCCAGGTACCCAAAGAGCACCTTCGTGTTCTTCAAATGGGACCCAAGTTTTGCCCTGCATCTACCCCTGACGAATTTGAGAAGCTTGCCTTGACACGGTCAGTAGCACAGAGAGTTCCGGAAGCGGACAGTTTGCATTGTGTTAAGAAATGTGTTTCATCGTTGTCCAAAAGGATGCGAGGGCGGGGTACACTGTAGACTGGGCCTGATTATTTCGTTCTTTGTGTCTAATAGCTTGAGGATTGTTACTGCTGATAAGGAAGGATGTTTTGTTGTTTTCTCTCAAGAACAATACGTTTCAAAGGCGTCTGCAGCCATTAGGAAAAATTTTAAAGAAGTTTCTGATAAACCAGTTGAAATCTGCGCTTGTTTGTCTCTTCTCTTGTGTCCCATTGGTTTGCGCTTCCAATTATTCCATTATGAAGTCATTAACTCTACCTTGTTTTTTCTAGACATCTCACCACGCTTATTGTTCTACATCATTATTGTAGTTACCGCCAACCACTTGGTGGTTTCACCTGAGGAGAACAAAATGGTGTAACAGTTCGCAGAGGTTTCACTACGTGCCATAGCTTATTGGTGTTTCTGTCGATTTTACTATCAATAAGTTCTTCTAAGGGCTAGATAATATACCGATACAACAGTATCACGATAATAATTTGTAGATACTTTAAGTATCAGTATTTCTGTATGTAGATAATCTTGAAAAAAGTATTTTTATCTCAGTATTTCAATACTTTCGCGATATAGTAGCTGCATCACGATGCTCTCTGGGCACAACTGTCTTTTTGATATTTTTTGAAAACGAGCTAAAGGTCGTTTCCAAATAACAATTAGGTTTTATGTCAGTGTGTTTTATTTCAGGGTGTGTGGCGGTACACAAGAGTTCGTAGCAAGATCGCTGTTGCACACGTTATAATCTTAACATGGAACTAGAATTACACAACTTCAATAATGTAGAGATGCAATAACACTCAAGAATATAATCCGCGTAGCGGCTGTGCTTATTTCGCTATTTTGTAAAGCAGCGCTTCTGAGACTGACTACCGACTCTACTTTCAATGGGGAAGAAACCTCTGAAGAAGTCGGAGAAGGCTGTGGGCTGGACTCAGAACTTGTAGTCGTGGCCTCATCACTTGAAGTAGCTGTAATAGCTGCAGCATGACTTTTTTGAGCAAAATGCAGTTCGAAGGCCCCAGCCGCTGTTGAAGGCTCATTATGAACACAATCATCTGGTGTATGAGTACCAGCTACAGCTATACTGGAAGGCCAAGGCGTGCGCTGCTTGACAACATAGGGACGATGGCGATGGTTCCCCAATGACAAAGAATGGTCCACGTGGCAAAACACCTGATCATCGTCGTTTATTATCGCTTAGACGCCTATTCCAAAAAATAAATAAGGGGTGACGATATCTGAGACTAGTCATGACAGAAATTCAGTGTTTGTATATAGCAAGCTAAGTAGCTATACAGCAGATAGTGTCAAAAACGAAGGCAAAGTAAATTAGAGTAGTAAGAACTGATACATAAAGTTGAAGGGCAGACGCGAACGCAAATAAATGCCAATGATTGAGCAACTGCCCCTGTCCCAGTTTCTGTTTTAATAGAGCAGGCAACAGCGACCTAAGAGCGCTGAAGCCATCTCACCCCGAAAGAACTTGTTAAATAGGCATCCAATGTCTAAACAAAATTGTCGCCGTATCTGCATGTTACACTGCAAATGTCGTCGAAAGACAATAGTCTCGCGTCGAGAGAGTGCACAAAACGTTGATTTAGTGTTCTGCGCAAAAAAAATCAGTGAATTGTATTCTGGAGGCGGTGCGTTAGAGTGCATCGAGCGTGCAGAGGAGGCTAATGAGCGCATCAAGTCACGTCACGCGTGAGACAGGAGTGCTATAAGGCCCGTTATCTTAGAAAACGAAGCCCGCGATGTGCGCGCCCATCTCTGAGGAGATAAAGTGCAGAACGCAAGGCGACGAGTAGGTGCCACCACTGTGCCGTCTTAGCAAAGCGTTCGAAACACTTGCCTTTTCGTGCAAGCGTTGCATGTTCAGCGTAGCGTCACAAATGATACGGTCTTTAAAATTTCTTATGCATGCCTTTCCGAGTAAAAAAATACACATGAATAATATTGAAGTGTTGGTAAATAGCCTCAGATATGCGCAATAATCGCTTTTTAAATGAGAATTGCACTAGTATGAACGCTAAACCTTGAGAATATCGGTGGGTGCTGCGGATGGGATCGGCCATTTGGAGTATCTTTCAGTCATTTTAGTGCCGTTTAAGGTACCGTTAAGGGTATAAATATGAACAAAAGTACAGACAGACACACAGACCAAACTTTTTGCGTTGAAGGTCCCCAAGAAAGACTATTGTCTTTATTATTGTAGTTTTCGCATACCGCGCTCCGGCGCACATAGATAAAACACAATATTCCGCCACTGTCTGGCCTGACGCTGACAAAACACTGGAGGCGACGATCGAGGTTGCGTCTTCGTCCGGGTCGAAGCAATTTGTTTTACCACGGAGTGCCGATGCGCGTATTTCGTCCCCGTCATGTCACTCTGCAGGGAACTATTCTTTCTCATGGTCAGTGCGTCTGTACTTACCTGTCATGTGTGAATATCTGTGTGTGTGACAGTCAGGTGCAGTGCCGTTTAGGTTTATGGACGTTCAATGACCCGTCATCACCATTCCAGCCATAATGAATTGCCTGCGGTGAGAGTGAGACCGCGCTCGTTGGGCAACACTTAGCTTACCCACCTCTACCGTAAATGAGTGGCGCCTCGTAGTACTGTGGGATTCCGTAACCCCCCAAACGACATACTTTTCGGATGAGCTGTAGTCGGAGGAACGGCGATAACGTTTCAAAGCACCACCGATGAACACAGCACAAAATCGAGAAACGGCGAAATATAGAGGCCGGGCAGACTGATTTACACTGAATGGCACGTTCTTCGACCCCGCAGAAAAGGGATACAATGCTTCGATGCTTGTGGTGCCCTGCAAAGATTACGTAAATGCCATTTCTGGTTCGGGGACATGGACATTAGGCTTTACGTATATTTCATTGTAGGAAACGTGTATATTGAGCTTCATTGATATGCTTGTGTCTCCATAGCTCCTTTCAGTCATGGCGTGTAAAAATGTACATGCCAAAATCAGTGACACTTTATGCATTGCATGTTTCAACAAATGACCTGCAACTTAGTGTGCACATTTGTCCAGGCCTCCTGAGTAGACAACTAGCGTCCATCTAATTTAGTTCGGCGACGTATTGCTGCGGAAGATCACATCGCTGGATACACTACCATGTTGGACAATTGCTCGACGTGCCACGTGCAGGTCCAATGTCAAGACTTTCTTTTCCGCTCACAACATATGCGAAACGATACTGTGCATGCTTTTGAGGCACAGTAATTTATTCTTTATAGACAAGTACAGAGGCTGACTCATCGCAGAATAATGTGAAAGGTAGTCACACACATATAGCTTTAACTTTTCAAACTCACACAAAACAAAACATTTTGTCTTTTTTTTAATGTCACAACAATTTCTTTGGAATCATGTCATGAGAATTTGATGCGTCTCCCAGCAATACATCATAATTCGTAACATAAACGGCTATATTTGCCATACCTTCTATTGAGCTCGAATAGTTTTTATTGCAGGAGAGCGTATGCAAATAGAGCATCAGAATACGAGCCGCGGCTCATAATTCGGGTACTGCAGTTCCGTAATATATACATCAGCTGCTACTTTCGATGCGCTGCAGCATTCAACGTATATTGCTTTATTCAATGAACACTTTCACAGAGCATGAACACCCACAAAATAGAAAAGGTATTTCAGTATATCTATAACTGTACCCTCACCTCGGGATAGCTTTGCCATATATTTGCGAACGTATTTCCGTAAGTCCCACTATGCCAACGACAAATGTATCTCAGTATCTATATTTCAGGTTACAAGTGGTGTATTTTGTTATTTGTGTTCTGGATTACTGATTGAAGTAAATCTGCCCAGCCCTGCAGTGAGGTATGTTACGTGAGTCAGTCGGAGTGAGCTCCAAATTTTTTTGCCAGTGAATGCGTGACACCATCGAAACCCCATTGTACGGTTGGCTTTTTTTTTTCTAAAAGTATATCACACGCTTGTAATGAATTCTATTTGAGGCAGGCATATGCACTCTCTATGACCAACTTAAACTTTGAAAATTTTTTTCACCATTGTATCTTGCCAAGTGTCCTGAAGCATAAGTTGACAACCTCACTCATCAGCCGACTCATCGGACAGATGCAAACCCAGATCGATCCGTGATTCAGAGTTTGAGTGAGGCCGAGTGAATGATACTTTTCAGTTTCACTCGAAGAGTGTCCGCTTGAAAAATAGTGAGGGTAAGTTGGGGAGAGTTCAAATCATAGTGATCAGGGTGAGCCTGTGTACGAGTGAGTCCAAGTGCAAGATATAATTTTCGAATAATTTTTTTTTCTTTTTGCTTACGTCTGCTCTTGTTTACTCCTCTTGAGCATTATCATCAGCTTTGTGTGGATTCACGGTTATACTGACATCTACTCACACATATTGCAAACCAGCATCATTTTATACTATTTCAATATTCATCACATGAGCAAATTACTTTTGGGGGAGGTCTTTAATTCCACCTACCAAATCTTCAGGACAGTGTTGAGTAACAAATGCTATGTTGTTATTTCTTTCAGAAAATCTGACCTTACTTATTTGGGAGCTCGTATAACTGATATCCAAAGGTACTATAGCAAAGGCCTGCACAAGAGCACCGATTCCATAGAATATTGCTGTTAAGTTCATTGACGCCATGGTCAAAAAAGTGAGATGTATTTTAATGAACTGGTGAGAAATTACACTCGCACTCGCTCAAGCTTCGATCCAGCCATTTACCTGAGTGAGTTCGGGGCAGTAATGGTTTAGTGGGATTGAGTCCGAGTCAGCCCAGTAGAAGACACTTTTCTAGAATGTCCATCCTAGTGAGTCAGGCTCAGGAGACTTTGGTGAGCTCGAGTGAGCTCTGAGCGCGAAGTAAATTCCATAAGGGATTATGAATGCGCGTAACAGATTTTGCTGGCCTATGTCCCAAACTGATGATTACTGGGCCAACCAAATTTGTCAATTTATTGGGCTGTGACACTAGTTTTTACATTAGTAAAAATCCATCCTTTAAGCTTCAGTAGTGTCGCAACGACAATTTGACGTCAATTAGTTGAAGCCATTTGTCCGCGTGGCACTGTCAGGCGAAATAGAGGAAGAGAAACGTTCACTAAACAGAAAGGTGGATGTTTAGTTCTCGAAAATGTGGACTAATCACCGAGTGCTTTGCCACATAAGACTCCTTAAAGAACAAGTTTTAATCGCGACAATACCGCAATGTGCTCGGCTCTTCGGCACAAGAGACACTACGGAGACAGAGAATGTGTACCTCACGTAACAGCCAGTTTAGGTGGAGCCATCTTTGTAACGGGAAAATGGTGTTGGGTGACTTGAAATAGAATGTAGTTTTGAGGATGGCTATAGATTTTGATTGGCTTACCAAGCCATGAAGAGAACAAGCTATGTCACGTTTGACTTACGGGAGTTCAATGTGAAATCAGAAAGCGTGAGATTAGTGAGGAAATTGTTGACCGCAAGGTGGAAACCCAGGGCATTATATTCACTTTTCTTCTAATTAGATAGGAGCAGGCAGTACTGCGTCTTCTGATAGTTATCCTTGTAGGGAGGTGGTGACAGGCTTTAGTGATAAGCCTCTGGTAGTGAAATTTTCTTCACGCTATCTTGTTAGAATGTCCAATATGGCGTGGGTTGCATCTATACCACCTGAGAAGTTGCGCACTTTTAAAGGGAACGAAAGTGCATAAAGCAAAGGCAAACAAAAAACCAATAAAAGCAAGAGCGCTGGAGTTGCCATTCCTTCTATATTTGTCCTCGCTTTACGAGCTGTCATTCACTTCTGAAACATTTATTATATAATTATTGGGATTTAGCATCACGAAACTACTATTTGATTACGAGAATTGCCGTAGTAGAGCGTTACAGTAACTTGAACCACCTGGAGGTAATTAAAGCACGTATAAAGCTAAGTACCCTGCCCGGTTACTTAGCTTGATATGCATGTTAAACAATCTCAGGTTGTTCACGTTTCCGCAAGCACTCTTTCCTCCTTCAAAAATGAAGCCTTCGCAGATGGGATTCCGTCCCGTGACCTTCACTTCTAACTAGACAACACCAACTAGCCCAACATCGTGACTTCCCTTCGTTCCTTCTCGGTTTTTCAGTAGCTAGGGCCCTCAGCTTCTCACCTGAAGGTCACGTGTTTGATTCTGGTCGTGGCGGTCGCATTTCGATGGAGTCGAGATGGTAGAAGCCTGCGTGCTGTGCGGTGTCACTGCGAGCCAAACAGCAGCAGATGGTCAGAATTTTCGTGGCCCTCCGCTACAGCGTCTCATGTATTCGTATGTTCGTTTTCTGAAGTAAAACTCAACTTTATATTATTATTACCGTCGCCACCTATTGGCAGTGCACTGTCTCGATCAGCAAAATGGCTACAGTGAATGCTCATAGAATCGATGTCCATAGGCGTACTTTGAGTGTCACGAGATGCAGCAACGCAATCTGTTTGATGCCACTGCAATAGACGAAAAAAAAATGAAACAGGCCCGCAGATAAAATGATGACAAAAGCGGTCTGTGCTGCCTATATTATTATCAACATTACAAAAAAGGTTGAATTCAGAACTTGCGCATCATATTCGACGTAAGAGACAGTGCATTATATACCCATGTAGAGTAGCTGTAGAGTTTCCAGTCGGTGTTATATTCTTGCCACAAAGGACAGATTTGGCGTTCCTAGGGGGGATTGCCGTCGAACTCCGCTAGTTCGATGATTAGTTATTGATGATGTATGTATTAACGTGGTAAAGTGTAAAGTTACAAAGAATATCAAATATTTTAATATAAAAAATTATTTCCTGATTTTTCTTTCAGAATATTCGCTTACATCGGGGATTGTACACGAAGAAAGTTGGTTGCCGTCTTATAATGCAGCTAAAATAACTTAGACTTGAGGAGGCCTTGTATGCTTAGAAGAATTTCTGACGAGGAGACATTTGTGGAAGTCGTTCCCTCTAAAGAAAAAGGGTAGAATTCAGATTTCGTTGCCGTATTCATCTCGGAAATTTTTCGAATATACAGCTTTTTTTTACCACTAAAAAATTTTAGATAAAAGCTGTATGAAAGTAAGACGTCAAGTCTTCTTTTTTTTCGCACATGATCTCAAAGTCGAGGTGGAAGACGTTAGACGCACTTAGCATTGTATCAATGTGACTAATTATTAAATCAACGTTAAATATCTCCGAAAATATTGACTTTAAGAAGAGTGTTTATAATGCAAATGCACTGCCCACTGACTTAAGCCATGTGCCTTTTCAAGGAACCACCAAATATACACGTAGTTTGAGCCAATCGTCAATGAACTTGATGGCGGAATTGAAACTGGTCGCACGCGGCGAGTGTAAACGGGAGCTTGACATGTGGCATGAGAGTGACGAAATTTTCAAAGTGGCGTGCCAAAGCCCAATCTGGTGAAAAAAATGAGCGATTATTCTGAAATGCGTAAGCAGAGGGCTTTTGCGAGCGATTGGTTTTGCATATCTGTTTCTTCCTCAAACTACAAAAACGCGTGAAATACTGTTTCAGCTATGAGTATGAAGTGCCACGGTGGCCGTCCTAGAGTTGTTTTTCTTGCAAAATAAATGCTCCTGTTCCGGTTTTGCTGCTCACCGTTTGATGAAAAAAGATGAGCACGACACAGCAGGCGGAAAACTAAAGTAATACACAAGGCAAAAGTGAACTGGCTTGCCGCGTTTCTAAAAAGCCTAAGGCCGTGGTGCCCCAAAATTCAATTTTCGTCACTCCCACATTACGTGTAGTTCCGTTATGAAGTAGTTGAACGCTCGCGCAGTACGCGCATCTTGCACGATGAATTTTGACTGCGGCCACTAAGTTCGACGATAAATATCAGCATCTACGTCCAACAATAGCGATTTCTAGAAAATAGGCATGCCGTTTTTAGAGTTGTCGTCACTGTGGGCTCACTGGGAAGTGAAACGCTTGCGTCCCTTTCTGTTGTGGTTACCGCAAAGCAGCAAGCAGCTTTGATACATTCTGATACTTGAACGGCAGCGTTTGAAACGCTACTGACCTGTTCTGCGGTGTGTTGTTGGGGATCGAACAGAACTGATTGTAGAAGCAGTGCAGACACCCATATGGCTCGATGGCACGGCATTGCTCTCTGGTAACGTTGTGTAGAAGATATGAGGGTGGGGTCTAGTTGGTGAGACATTTAGGAAAATTATAACAGCGCTAAAAACGAGAAACGAGAACGAAGTGGACAGGACGATCGCAGCGGTGTGACAGAGACGTTGTGATGTGGCACGAAGTGTTGCGTCGGCGGCATGTTTTTTCTCAAAGGTTCGCATCACTCTCAAACGGGTGGTCATGGGGGAACCACTCAAACAATTCGTACAGAGGATTACCCAGCGCCGCTGAAACCAAGAACACTAGTTATCCCGGGCTGTGATATAATTAGGGGCCTTTTCTAGTAGCTTCTGTTTTTTTTTATGGTGCCGTCAAAAATTTGTGTGCTTCGTGCTTTTCATTGGGGAAATTAGCCTAAAAGAAGAAGCAAGGTTTAGGGAATCACACAAGTAGACAAAAAAAGAGAGGGTGGAGCGTGACGTTGTAACTTGGTTTAGTTGATAAAAAATGGGTTTTTATAAGCCAGAACACATGTGCACAGTTAAAATTGCGCATGACAGTGGCGATCAATTTTATGCTCATGAAATCACAATGGCAATTTTTTTACAAAACGAGCTCTTTTTTACGCAGGTTGAGAGAAGTGTCGCTAGTCCACGCAACCAGTTTGTCGGTGATGGAAAACACCTCCGTAATTTTACACACTCGAATGCCAAGTAGCAAATATGTGCAAGAGCGGGCGCACACGTGCAGTATTCACTATGCAAAAGTAAGTACACACTCATCTCATTTTTACTGAGATTAGTGTGTACTTACCCATGCATGATCTCTTAACCTGTGATCTCTTACCTATGCATGATCTCTTAACCTCATGATCTCTTAACCTGTCTTTAACGCAGCGTTCACTCTATAGCTCATATAAACTTTGGCGCATGTAAGTAAAATTATGTAGACCATGCCGACCACCGACAGAATTCTGTCTGATCTCGCGCGCACGCATTAACAAGTAGCGGCCTCCCACGGCGATCTCGGTAACTTGATTTTTCGGTCATAGGTGCACAGATGATTTTTCACTCGCAACCATGAAGGCCGCTTCCGGCGGCGGGATTTCTGCAACGTGAGCTGTTTAACGGTGTCGCTTTAAAATAGACGAATGCCTACGTCCCCCATGTATCCCCGCCACAATCCGCCGACAGGTGCATGGCGCGAACGCGCACGTTGCGTTTTATTTTCACCGAGACCGTTTCAAGGTTGTTTTTTAAAGACGATAGTCTTTCTTGGGGACCTTCGACGGAAAAAGTTTGGTCTGTTTGTCTGTCTCTCTGTTTCTCTGTCTGTCTGTGTGTCTGTACACTTGTATGTTTGTTTGTATATAACGGTACCTCATTGATTGATTGATATGTGGGGTTTAACGTCCCAAAACCACTATATGATTATGAGAGACGCCGTAGTGGAGGGCTCCGGAAATTTAGACCACCTGGGGTTCTTTAACGTGCACCCAAATCTGAGCACACGGGGCTACAACATTTCCCCCTCCATCGGAAATGCAGCCGCCGCAGCCGGGATTCGAACCCGCGCCCTGCGGGTCAGCAGCCGAGTACCGTAGCCACTAGACCACCGCGGCGAGGCTTAACGGTACCTCAAACGGCACCAAAGGGCCAACAGTATTCGCAACGCCCACCAATATTGCTAAAGATTTAGCGTTCATAGTTTTGTAATTATCAACTAAAAAGCAAATATTGCGCAAATATGAGACGCTATAACAACACGTCGATGTTTTGTATGTCTGCCTATATACTAGAAGAGGCACACACAAGTTACTTCAACGACTGTAGCGTTTATCGCGCTGCGCTGACAACGTAACGCGATGCTAAAGAATGTAAGTGTTTCATACGCTTTGCTACGACGACATGGTGGTGACACCTGCCCGTCGCTTTGCGTTTCAACACCTTATGACCTCAGAGACAGGCGCGCATCTTTCTCAGTGGGCGCGCACGCCTTCGTTTTCGAAGATAACTGCCACATGACGCTCGTGTCTAACGTGCCTCGATGCGCTCATTCGCCTCCGCTACACGCTCGAAGCACTCTAACGCAGCGCCTCCAGAATACCATTCACCAACTTTCTTGCGCAAAACATAAAATAAACGTTTTTTTTCACTCTCTCCAGACGCTAGACTATCGTCTTTCGACGGCATTTGCACTGTAACATGCATATTTGGAGCCAACTTTTTTATCTGCTATAGGCTATTCATTCTGGCACTGCAGTCAGATGGAAAAACTTGACTGAACGGTGCCCATAAGGTCGCGAACACTCAGCGACTAAATGGTTCGACCATTGAGATTCTGTGACGTCTAGTTGTTCCTTCATTTTACAACGAAAGCTGTTATGGATCACGACGACGATAAACTATACCTGGTGCTATTGTAAGGCTTTGTTCCGTTCAACAACCCACTTGTTACGAAACACCGCGCAGGCCATGCACTCGCGTGTTCCCTTTCATAAAAATTTACACTGTACGCTACATGGCTGTGTTTGCTTTCTGCGTACGTTTTGTATATACCTATCTTTCCAATTCTGTCTCGCTATGCCTAGAGAGAACAGCCATAACAGCTCTGCCATAAAACAAGCAAATCACAAATACACAACAAATATAGGGTGAACACCAGTACTTGCTGAACTGCTTCTCTCACAATCACCAAAGAAATGAAATGGGCAGCAAATATTGATGAGGGCCCACGCTTTACAGACTGTTCTTGATATCTTAAACCAGGAACCTCCACCTCTATAAACATAAATCCTCTAACTCAGCAGGCCTATGGTGAAATTCGGCAGAACCCACGTACCTTGGAAGTCCATGTTATCTGAAGCTTGCGGAGGGAAGGTGAATGTGTTGTAATTTTTAGTGAGTGAGACGTTACAAGTTACGATATAGATATGTACTGATTTGGTATGTGTAGATAAGTGTTAAGAAGTCGCATGTTTATTGTTGCGTAATGGTGTGAACAGCAACAAGGGTAATAGAAAAAGATACGCGGTAAACTAATATTTAGGTCTTCTGCCAGTGAGGATAGTTGCTATAGACACTGCTAGATAAATGAGGGTCAGTTGATGGCACTGTACTGCAATTGCAACCCAACGCGACAGCTGTGGGCACGGCGGCAGCGTCAGAATGCCCCCTAACAATCCGTTTCAATTCTTTATCCAGACGCTCCTGATTCGGCTGCTTCGAAGAACAGAACAAACGGTACTACTGATCACAGATGCGCATCAGATATCACTTCCGGACATTGACGGCGCAGCTTGTGAAATTACAACCAACTTCTCGGCCTTTTAAATAGTCGTTGGCAGCGCCCGAACCGCCTCAGCCTCTCCCCTGGAAGATATGACTACGCCACCAGCGTCAGTACGTCTGCTCGCTATAAAGCTGGCGCACCACGGATCGCTCGGCAGTGGGTGAGGCGGCAGCGTCAGTATGCAACCTAACAATCTGTTTCAATTCTTTGTCCAGGTGGGAAAACATTTCGGAAAATGCTTCCGCAGTGATAACGTATTCCTTATTCTACTGCCGTGCCCACGGCCATTGTGCAACCTGGTTTGCAATGTCCGTGCAACTTTGAGGTTCTTGCTGTTTCTGGCTGGAGATTCAGAGTCCAATCCTGGTCCCGAATTCGACGAGTTGATAGAGCAGCTGAAACGAATCGCGGGTGATATCAAAGAAATTAAGGCAGGTGAAGCAGAGACTAACGAAAAGCTAAGTGAAATTGATAAATAGCTTGAGAAAATTGCTAGCCTTGAGATCAAAGTAACTGACTGCGTTAACAGAATGACTCATCTTGAATGCAGTTTGGCAATTATGGCCAAGAAACTCGATGACCTGCGAAGTAGAAGTCTGCGTTCTAACTTAATTGTGTACGCTGTCAACGAACAAGAACACGAGTTGTCTGAAAAACTTCAAACGACTGTAGTCAAGGAACTTTTCAATGATGTGCTTGATGTCAAAATATCAGGCGTTGAACGTATTTATCGTCTTGGCAAGGCAAAACAGGGTGACGAGCCAAAACCTAGGCCTATCATACTAAAGCTTGTTGACTGCCGAGACAAAGCCAACATTTTGGAAAACTGCTCCAAAATTAATGGCTCCACAATATCAGTCAGTGAAGACTTCTCCCAGCCTGTCCGTGAAATTCGAAGAAAGCTATGGGCACACACGAAGGAGAATCGAGACCGGAAACAGAAGGTTTATTTTGTATACGATAAGGTTGAAGTAGAGGGAGACTGTTTTTATGGGATGAAAGTTGCAATAAAGTGGAAGCCATCCCAAAAAACAAGTAGGCGGTAACGCAAAAAAAAGTACCAAGCGATGCGCGCAGCGAAGTTAGCCATAAAATGGTAGCTATCCCAAAAAACGACAATGAGGCTGTAACGCAAAAACAAGCACCAAGCGAAGCGCGTGCAACGCGAAGCCGCAGACGGCAACTCCTATTAACTGAATGCTCGCAGTATCGTTAATAAAGTTGATCAGCTTGATGCAATACTCCACGCACATTCCCCTGAAGTTGTCGCTATCACGGAAACGTGCATGACAACTTTCTGGCATTTCCGATAAGGAAATTGTGCCTCCCAGATATGTGATAGTGCGCAAAGACAGGGAATCCCATGGTGGGGGTGTTGCGCTTATTTTCAATGAAGGTATCCATTTTTCAACATTGCCAGACGTTAAAAATTCTGAAGCTTTTTGGTGCAATGTGCACCTAACACATACGATCGCTAAAGTGGGTGGGTTCTACCAGACTCCAATGCGATTCTATAGATATCTTGAATCTCTTTTCAATTACATGCATTCGAATGTGCACGGAAGCTTGGTTGTACAAGCCGGGGATCTTAATCTTTTTGACATTGTCTGGTGTTCTTTTGTACCTGAATCTAAACCTCAGAGCATCCTATTGGATCTCATGTTTGGCTTCAATCTTGAGCAGATTGTTTCCGTCCCAACTCGTGTACGGGGAACGTCATCCTCGATCTTGGACCTTGTTTTTGTAAGTAACAGCCTTCCTACAAATGAATCTCGAGTAGACGTACTTGATGGGTTATCCGATAACAAAATGGTATTTTGCACATTGCTCTATATTATCCCACTGAATTTACGTGGCCAATAAAAGAAATACCCGCATTTAACAAGGCCAATGATGCGGCTGTAATGACGTACCTTGTACACGAGTATACTGAATTTTTTTACCTTTGTTCTTATGCTTGCTCTAGCATTGATGCAGTCTGGCTGAAAGTCAAATCCCATGTCACGCACTGTATGCGGAACTTTGCCCCAATAGTTTTCAAATCAACTCAAAAGACAATCCGTAAATCACACGTGAAATAATCCATGCTAAATGCAAAATCAAGAGGTTGCGGAAAACAAAAAAAAAACGGAATGTCCCATGCTACCGTTCTATACTAAACTCACTTACTGGATCACTTAGCGACCACGTTCGTAACGCGAAACAAAAGTTCCGCAGGTTCACATTGAATGAGTTTATTAAAACTCTCCCCACAAATTCTGGAAACATATGAATACAAAAACGACTAATCGACCTTCATCAGACGGTCAAGACCAAGCAAGAGCTGACGATTTAAACTGTTATTTTCTTTCGGTTTTTACAGTTGATGATGGCACTGTGAACATGTATGGTTCTTTTGATAATCAGGATATCCAATTGTTAGGCACGCCTTCTTTATCAGACGCTGGCATTACGTCGCTGCTTCTAGGCATCAAAGAAAAAAAATAGCGGTCAAGACGGAATCCCAGATGGTTTTCTTAAACTAAATGCAGAACCAGTCAGTAAATATCTTTATTTGATATACTCCGGATCACTGGCAGATGGCTGCCTTACAGCTGAATAGAAAATTACCAAAATTTTGCCAATATTTAAATCAGGTAATGCGGCTAGTCCTTCTAAATATAGGCCTATTTTGATCCCTTGCACTTGTAGCGAAATTCTTGAACATATCTTGTTAAAATTTCTCATTAGCTTTATTGAATCAAACAACATTCTGCATTCCAACTAGCATGGCTTTAGATTAGGACTATCTGCAATTACACAGCTCGTCGAAACACTTCATGACCTGTCTCTCGGCATAAATGAACTTATTGAAAATGATGTAATTTTTGTCGACTTCTCGGAAGCATTCGACCGCACCTCGCACCCTAAACTACTACTTAAACTTGATCACTTGTTAGGCGAAGGCCCCATCTTCCAATGGATAACAATTAATTAACTGACCGTCACCAATACGTACAGCATGGCAACCACACTTCTGATTAGCTCCGTTGTTGTCAGGCGTTCCGCAGGGGTCTGTACTAGCTCCAATTTTGTTGCTAATATATATAAAAGACATAACTAACTACGCAGACGTTAAACTCAGACTCTTTGCAGACGACTGAATGCTCTACCTTTAAATACGTCATCACGATGATCAGGTGAAGTTAAGTAATTCACTAAACAAAATACCTCAATGGTGCGCTGTTTGGCAAATGACTATAAACAAAGACAAAACTGTATTTCTGTCCATTACCGACAAGGTGTCTAAGTTTCATTCTTATTACCATATTAATAACGTGCCACTACAAAGAGTTAACCAGTACAAACACCATGGTATCACAATTTTGTCTGATCTTGGTTGGACAGAGCACGTGCGTCAAGTGTCCAAAAAAGTGATGAGCGAATTATTTTTTATTAAACGGGCCTGTCATTCGCCATACATGAAACGAAGCTTCTTGCTTACGTCACAATTTCCCGCCCAGTCTTAGAATATGCTAATATTGTGTGGTTCCCTCACAAGGCGAATAATATCGCTATACCGGAAAGAGTTCAGCGGAAAGCAGTGCGCTTTATCTTCAACAGACACGGGCGCAACGACTCACCTACTGCTCTAATACACCGTGTTGGTCTAGCCACCCTTGACAGTCGTGCAAAGGTTTTCCGGCATAAATTTCTTTTTCTACTTTTACCCAGAACCCTCTGCATAAACCCAGATCTTTACTTGAACTTTCGAGACACCAGACCGACGAGGCGAAGGCATACATGGGAACTCGAAGAATACTCATTTAGTAATAATACTTTTTTCTTATTCGTTCTTCCCGCGCGAAATTCGAAAATGGAACACACTGAATCCATTCATTAAACAGCAGCTAACATTAGAGAAATTTATTAATTTAATTGAAGGTATTGATCAAGTCTGACCTAGTTAGCATGTACCATGATCACCTGTTTTTCTTCCCGCAGTCCTTCCTGCTTCCAAATGTCATACCAAAGCACTTGCCTGCATATATTTATTGTTTAATACGGTTGCTTAATAATATTACCCTATCTGTGTTTTTTTCTTTCTATGCTTTGTTTCTTCTCGACTGCTGTTTCTTTGTCGGTGTATCATTGGTGTACTTTGTACTTGGTTATGGTTCGAATAAATATGTATGATTGTTCTATGCCATATTGCTGTGTTCAGTGAATATGTGTTCTTTATTATTCTGATTTTTCTTGTTTAAAACGTTGAAAGTTGTGACAGTGATCCTCATTCCTGTAATAATCCCCATGGGTGATTGACAGTATTCTGTAAATAAAGTAAAAATAAAATATAAATGCACGTACGTAGGGCTTGTAAGACTGTATAGCCAGCACTGAAACCAGAATTTACATGTCACGAACATCATAATCTACTTGAAAAGCCTTTTTGAGACACGGTAGTATAATTCTTTACCAGGCAAAATGCAAAGGTTAGATTTCTGCTGGGACCTTATTTACATAGTGCGTTAGGTGGGTCATGGGAGGGCATGGGAGACAGAGAGTTATGTGGGCCGATAAGATGAAAATGTTTGCGGGTATAACGCGGCAATCGAAAGCACAAAACGGGGTTAATCAGCGGATCATGGGAGAGGCTTTTGCCCTGAAACAGGCGTAGTCACGCTGATGATGATAGTGATTATTGTGTGGGTCAACGATGCCGAAGCCAGCTATTAGAGAAGAAGCTATTTTGCACCAACTTGGCGTACATCACGCCCTGCCAAACCCAAAGAGAAAGTGAACACGCTCAGACACACAAAAAAACCTTGACACGTGTAAAACTGATTTGTTAATCAACTACACGACAGTTCAATACATGCGTACCCGTGCTGCATGTCTGTCCATCCGTCTGCCCGCGCACGCGTACATTCATCGGTCAATTCATCCTCTCATGCATACGTCCACCTGTTTGTCCATAGAAGATTACAGCCACGCTGTTTGTGCGTCCACGCATCCATCCGTCCATGCATCTGCCCATCTTTTTTACTAGTCGCCGAATCCAACGTAGGTATTATGGTAGCAAACCACTTCTTCTAAATTCACGTCCCTGTCTCTTCTTTTTCTTTAGTACTCTTATGAATCTTGGTGCCCACGGCTTCGCCCACTCGTCGTCGTATAATTCGTGAATATGATTGATATGTGGGGTTTAACGTCCCAAAACCACTATATGATTATGAGATACGCCGTAGTGGAGGGCTCCGGAAATTTAGACCACCTGGGGTTCTTTAACGTGCACCCAAATCTGAGCCCACGGGCCTACAACATTTCCGCCTCCATCGGAAATGCAGCCGCCGCAGCCGGGATTCGAACCCGCGACCTGCGGGTCAGCAGCCGAGTACCTTAGCCACTAGACCACCGCGGTGGGGCTAATTCGTGAATATACACTGTTTTTTATAAACCTTCTCGAAATAAAACTACCATAGTCTGTTCACGCCATTCTTTGGTCATTATAAACTGTCTATCAACTTCAGTTAATTGCGCCTCACTACAGTTGATCCTTGTGAGACGTGATCACTGTATCGTAAGAGTAAATATTGAATCTTGATAACATTGGACAGCCATCACTATACTGCCAATTGATATCACGAACACTACGATCTACTTGAAAAGCATTTGTGAGATTTGTCTTGGCGCTGCGGTAGAATATTTTGTTTTCAGGCAGAATGCTGGGATTCAATTTTTGCGGAGATACTGACAATTTTTCATGACATTGCTCGAGTCAACTCAGCCGATGTCGGCTTTTGTTAGCGCTCCCGTGGTGAATCTACTCCTGCGTGTTTTCACCGTTCGTGCGTAGACATGAAGTGTCTGTCACCACTGGCGCACACCTGCATACCAGGGGCACATACCCACTCGCGAGTATGTGCCACTTTCGAGCGGAAAGTGAAGACGTACGTGACGGGATTGTAGGAGTATTTATATATTGACGACTGAGTCATATTTTATACGAAGCATTTCTTAGCGCACTTTGGTGAATTTGAGCATATCTATTTACCTATCAATGTAGCCACTTACGTTTCAATGCTCTCGTGTTCACCCCTTGTACTTGGCCTGAACCAAAATTAGCATGGGAGGGTAAGATGATTTGCCGAATATAATGTGCTGGTCAAGACACGAATATTGTCACAATCCTATCGCGCACGCCATCGAACACTTTCCTCTAAAGAATGGCACATACCCATTGGCGGGTATGTGCCGCTGGTATGCGGGTATGTGCTGAAGGTGATTGACGCTTAGTATCTACCCTAGACAGATGAGAATACACATGGACAGTTTTAAAGTGCGAGCGTAAAGAAGTACCCGATATCGGTAGCATCGACCAGACGCATAAGACGCAAAGAATAAATGTCAGGGTCGCAGCCGAAATCAAACCCAGGCGTTCCGCGCGGCAATGAAGCATTTTACCACAGAGCTACGTGAGCTCTCGGAACTACTCTTCAAATAGACGTGAATCTTCAAGAAGCGTCAGTGGTGGTTGCAGGGCTGCCTACCCAATTTTATAAACATTAGGTATGTGCTCATCTGATACAGTCGTCTCGTCGGGTTAACGTCAATTAGAGTTAGTTGCCATGCGCTGAAGTTGTTTACGTAGCAGTGTCCAGGGCCAGCACCTTCGTGAGCATCAGCGCTTCATATCAGCTTCAAGTGTGGCTAATACACATTTTCTAGTTTTCATTGTTGCACAAGTGCAAACAACTGGTTGACTGATTCATTTATATGTGGCGTTTAACGTTCCAAAACCACTATACAATTATCAGAGACGTTGCGATAGAGGGCTCTGGAAATTTCGATCACATGGGGCTTTTATTGTGCACCCAAATCTGGGCTCACGGGCCTGCAACATTTTCTCCTCCATCGAAAATGCAGCCGCCGCAGCCGGGATTAGATCCCGCGACCGGCGGGTCAGCAGCCGAGTAGCTTAGTCAGTGGACCACTAGGTTGTTTAAACATCTGCAACTCTTCAACTCTGTGCATGCAACATACGCGTACATATATTTAGCGTAATTTCATGACTTGTCGCTCTACAAATCAATGGCAACATGGGCACTTTCCCTTTGCATGCTCTTCCTAACGTCGATTCCGAGGTACGTGTGATCTGCCGAATTTTTTTTTGTCAAACCATTTTGCCTCTTCATACTAATTTTGGTTACCGCAAGGCTGATCACGAGAGCATCCAGACGTTGGTGGTAAAATAGATAGATAGATAGATAGATAGATAGATAGATAGATAGATAGATAGATAGATAGATAGATAGATATATAGATAGATAGGTAGATAGATAGATAGATAGATAGATAGAAAGATAGATAGATAGATAGATAGATAGATAGATAGATAGATAGATAGATAGATAGATAGATAGATAGATAGATAGATAGATAGATAGATAGATAGATAGATAGATAGATAGATAGATAGATAGATAGATAGATGCTAAAAGTGCTTGCCGGACGCAAAGAAGTGCATTGCATTTAAGAAGGCTGACATTGGCTGGTGTTATTCTACCCAACATCTCCTTCGGTGCTATGGCGACTACGTGCTCGCAAATTTCTGAGGCTCGAACGAAACATTTGAGTTCCTACGCGAATAGGTTGCAAACTTTGGTTTCAGCATAGGTATAAAGCAAGCTTGGATTCTTAGGCTTTGAGACCAAGTGCCAAGTTTTCGTAAGCAATGATCACTAAGGAATGCCAGCCTACAAGATAAAATACATTTTCCTAGACACTAGTGATCAATTTGAAGCAAGTACTATGATTTGTAGATTGTTCATAATAAGGTAGGTCTCTAAAGCTGACGTGTTGCCGAACCTCCTAACTCATATTGCACTCATTTAAAATGATATTTCGCGTAGGGACATCGAAAATTCTTTCGCTTGCACAATGAATAAAGAGAAATCAGATCTGATGATTATTAAAAGAACACAGTCATCAAATATCAAAAAGTGTGCACCAGCATTAAGGGCTCCTTCATATAACAAGCAACCTTAATAAATATTAAAGCACATTTTCGCTTATTCAGGTCCATTGCACTCCTACTGACGTGTTAAGAAAGTTTGCCAAGTTTTAATGAAAAATTTTTATTAGTAAATGTTTTGCAAACATTTGCGTAAGAGCAAAAATGTCTCAAAAATGTTTCGAGAATGTTGACCGAGAAGTATTGAAACTGGTGCACTGCTTACGCAAAGTGATGACAACCGCTAGAACTCTCTAAATCTGGGGCCAGACCCATTGTGCACCTTACGTTTGTGTGCCTTCACTTGAGCCACAACCTTTGTTCGCCGCATGAGTGGCTTATTTTGGAGCATGAGTATCATAACAGGTGTTCCGTGTTGCAGTGCTGATCATTTGCGCTTTAAGCATTTGCCCTGTATAATTATGGATCGACTGGAATATGTGTATCAATAACAACTATGCTTCTGTTATCATTGCTTAAATGATGCACAGCGTCAAATAAAGCAACCTTTATGGTTTACAGGCTCACGTGCCTATCCTTGAGTTTCAACAAAGAATGTGCGCCGTTACGTGATTACGAGGTGAGAAGTTGGAGCCTTTTGTGAAGGAAAATGGTGTGTTGAACACGCCTTTAGGTCGTCAGCAGTTGTTCCTATTTGATACAATCGCTAATTAACCAACAAAATACTACACATCAGGTTAACGTTATTATTAACAAACGACTAGCACTTTCAGCTTCGGTTTTGTTGGTTATTGGTGGTTTCAAATTTTTGCTTACATATTTTGAAAAAACTCATAGACAGGAAACGTCGATCAAAAATTGGTGCGCACTAAATTGCTCATTTACCACGAACAAAGGAAAAGCGGCTTCTTGAAAAAAAGATCGCTTTTTTCCTTTTGGCCTCAAACCTTACACCACGGGATGATTGTCAATCACTTATTTCAGAGCTTCGTGTGAGCTAGTTTCATAGAAATGTTCCCCCTTGTTCTGCGTAAACGCTAACGTAACTCACATAGATCAATAAACTGAACCATGAATGAACCTAATCAGAGTCTGAGGGGGTAATACTTTGATTAATTTGGGTATGAGTGAAAAAAGTGGAATAAAACCATATTCAGTCTGCGTTCGAGTGATTGCAGTGAAGAAGAAAATTTTAGGGCTCCTAGTGAGCTCCTAGAGAGAGCAAATTAGGCTTTTAGGAAGCCAGATTAGCTTCAATTTATCCGCCGCACTAAGGCCTCACTTATCAAAAAGGTAGAATTTTTAGTTCCTTTAGTGACATTTGCCAAAACGTTCAAGGTTTCAAAAACAGACGACACTACAGGGTGAAGTTGGTATGGTAACAAGAGCTATGTGAAAATGGGAAAAAATGATTGAAGTCACAGATATGAGTAATGTAAATGAGTGAAACACCAATGCGAAGTTTCTGGCGGGACACTGATGGCTGTGGGTGAAGTATGAATTTCTTCTTAACAACCATCTGCAGTGAATGGAGAAATATGCTTTTATAATGTAAGGTCGAGTTAGAAATACGTACAATTTTTTAGCGAATCCACCTTGATAACAGTGCAAGAGTGGTCAAATGTCATAAAGAACAAGTTTTCAACTCGTTTGAAGATGCTTGAAAAACGAAGCGAGAAAAAAC
The DNA here is from genome assembly GCF_043290135.1 of Rhipicephalus microplus. Lineage (NCBI taxonomy): Eukaryota > Metazoa > Arthropoda > Arachnida > Ixodida > Ixodidae > Rhipicephalus > Rhipicephalus microplus. The sequence goes on along the minus strand of NC_134708.1, from coordinate 90,374,623 downwards.
ATTAAAACACACAGCCCTTCTCTACAGATTCATACAGCGCAAGAATAACATCACAAGGTGTATTGTTGTAATACGATTTCTTGATTGTATGTTGAAATGTCAAAGCATGACGCTTGCAGTGAAGTAACGGTAGTCGAATCGCGCAAATTAATACTAACAATAGATTATAAAGTTTGTAGGCCGTTTAACATTGGAAGCTCCTTCAGCTTTTCAGGCTAAGCTGGCAAAGGGAGGGCTGATAGCTCCCACTCTTGATTATTAATTTTTTTTTGTCAGAAAAATCTAGGGTGGCTTTGGCTTGCTTGAAAACATGGAGCCCTTGCACATAATATTTAAAGAAAAAATGTAAAAAATGGCTCCTTGTGTTAAACGGACGCGCCTGTTATATATGTAAGTAAGCAGAATTGCAAGCCAGAGTTTCAAGCATCGATTACTATTCGAGACATGTGTGTTCATAATAATTGTGTCACCTCAAATTCATGCCCCGTCACGGTGGTCTAGGGGCTAAGGTACTCGGCTGCTGACGCGCAGGTCGGGATATGAAATCCAGGCTGTAGCGGCTGCATTACCGATGGAGGCGGAAACATTGTAGGCCCGTGTTCACAGATTTGGGGGCACGTTAAAGAACCTCAGGTGGTCGAAATTTCCGGAGCCCTCGACGACGGCATCTCTCATAATCATGTGGTGTTTTAGGGACACAAAACCCCACAAATTAATCAATCATCAACCTCTATTCACGTTGTCATCCCAATACACGTTGTCATGTCACTCATCCTAATCGATAAAACGAAACGTGAGACGCATACGAAGTCGGGTAGCCATGGTAATTTTCGCTACAAGGAATACACAGATATAGCGATACACGCCTAACAGAATTTTGACGTGTACTTGACAACGTGGGCCAAGTCTCTAATGGTACAAGCTTGTTGTCAGTAAGAAATGTTCAATTGCGTTACATATCATCTTGTGCGGCCTGGTTAGCTGTGTTGCGTTAAAATACCAGTTGTTAGCGTCTATTTGCTAGTATGGGCTGGCTCTCAACTACTACCTCACATATTCTCAAGTGCTGCCTCCTGTTCTTTAGTATACTCTAATGCTTCCACATCTATATTTGAAGTAAACTGGAGTTAGCTGACTAATAGAGTTGCTTTGCGCATGCGTTACATATAGTGCAGCTAAAATCTTTTATGAGATCACAACACTGGTCACGCGTGCCGCAATGGTTGTCCGCCGCTGCAGCTGGGGTCTGTAACCACTATCGCTGTAATTAAGAAAAAAGTCAATTAAAAAAACCAAGAACATAGTGGGATTCTAACACAGTTACACTGCGTGCCAGCCTAGTATTCCACGCCGGTGCTTGGTACGCGGTCACAAACATTCTTTAGGCACACTTGATGTCAGGAAAAAATCGCGTCAATATGAAAAATAAAAAATTTTAGAACAGCGAAACAACAGCTAGGCGTCACTCAATGCAAAGAGCGTAACGAGTGGACCTTCCAATGCTTCAACCCATTTGAAAAGCTTGTTCGTGGTCACATATTACTTGTAGCGCATACCCACTTCAGGTATAATTCGTCATCGTCATGACCCACTGCATGAACAATTGGCAGATAATTTCTTGCAAGTGTTAAGCAGACACCACACTTTTCAGATGAATGCCGAAAAATAGCGTAGTGAAAGACACCTTACTACCAAGAAATAATAATTAATAAAGATGTAGTGGGTACCCAGCAAGTGCGCTTGTAGCAGTTACCCAAAGAGTGATATGAAAAGGCTCTGAAAAGCTGAAATTGTAGCTTTTGCTGTGACTGTGCTGCACTTTGTGTGGAGGCCTGGCGTTTTATAGAGAAAAACGTTACGAAATGACGCATAAGATTTGTACTAATCTTGTACGCGCCAAAGATATGTACTAATGTTGTGTCCATGTAGTACTAGTGTTTTATATATGCTAAACAGTAACAAGATTATTCTTTTGTTACAATGCCAACAGCAACATGGGTATTAACAACGGAGTTTTGATGCGGTATGTTGATAAGTAGCGCTTGTGCCAGTGAGAATGGTGGCCCTGCACACTCCTGGAAAAATGAGCATCAGTAAATGGCGTGTTACTGCAATTTTCGATAACCCGACGTGATAGATGTATGGCACCAGAAGGTAGGTACTGCTTGTAAGATTAAATTGCCAGTACTGCAACCAGAATTAACGCTTTACAAAGATTTACAGTCTACTAGAAAAGTCGTTTCGAGACCTCGCATGGCTTTTTGGTAGAAGACGTGATTGCCACTGAGAATTAAGAGGTTAGATTCCTGTTCGCACCTTATTTATTCCAAGCATTGATGGGTTAAACGTTTCTTATGCCAGGTTTTAGGAGAGAAGCCCCTTAGGACCAATTTAGTTGGCGTTCATCACGCCGTGCAAAACCCAAACTGAAACTGAACATATGTGTAAACCAGCTTTATGTCTATTTCACTGCACTAGAGACCATTACGTAATCACACGCGCTCTCCGGCTGTCCATCCGTCCACGCTCTTGTCTGTCCAATCATCCGCCCAGGCGTCCATCCGCCAGTCAGTTTATCCTTCCATGAGTCAGTCAGTCCGCCCATGCGTTCAAGCGTCTTTCTTTGCGTTGCCTGTGGCTAATAATAATCGGCGACTTAAACGTAGACACTGTGGACTTCAGGACCAACTGCTTCGCCCACTCGTAGTCATTGTCTTCGTGCAAATGGACTGGTTTTTCATACCACCTATCAAATTAAGGTTACGAGCCTCTGCTCGCGCTGTTCCTTGTTTGATACAAAGTGTTTATTATCTGCAGTATAGTACTCCTAACTAAAGTTGATTTTATCTGGATGTGACGGCTGTGTCGTATGAGTAAAAATATAGGGTTTATAAGTTTGGATACTCTGCACAACATCGGCAATTGATGCTTCGCGGTTATTACGGTATATTTGAAAAGGAATTGCGAGAGTTGGCGTGGCTCTGGGCTTGAATACTGGGTTGCCAGGATGAATGCTACAGTTCGATTCCTGCCGGCAACCTCACACTTGTTCTTTACATTGCTCGAGTCAACGTAGTCTAAGTCAACTTCTTGTTAATCCTCACGGGGTAAAAAATTCAGCATATCCTACGTACCCGAAAATTGACGCTATGGGAACCATGCGTTCGGACGGTGAACGTGTTGCAACATTGTTATTGCATGGCACGTCATGAAATGACGCTAAATATATGTAGAAGTGTTGCACTTAGAACATATGTTGAAAAGTTGCAACTGTGGATACAACAAGCAGTTTGAACTTGCGCAACCATGCCAACTGAAACATGCGTATTAGCAACACCTGAAGCAGATATGAAGCACTAATGCTCGTAAGGATGCTGGTCCTGGACACTGCTACATAAATAAACTTCAGTGCAGCGTTCCCTCCGACAGTCCAAGGCAGTCATAATGTGCCACCCAGACTCAACCTTGCTCCAGGCCATCCAAGCCGTCATCCTTGGTCGTCACGCCACCTTCAGGCCGGACATCCTAGCTATGCGAGCAGAGCTGGTGTACGGGGGAACCGCTCCGTCTTTGAGAAGAAATTCTCGCAGCTCTACTATACAGCACTATGATGTCAGACCCCACCGACTTCATTGCCCGACACCGATGTACCATCGCCGCCTTACCCCCGTCAATGGCTGCTCACCACAGCAAGCCTACATCTTTCGCGTTCAAGAAGCCACTGGTCTTTCCAGCTACCCTACAGCAGTTCCTACCTAGAAATTCATCGGAATGGTAAGAACTTCATTTATCGACTGAATGGAAACGATGTCCGAGTCTCATTGACCGACTCAAGCCCACATACAACGTTAAAAACAAAAATGCTCAGTGCTGCCTTTTCTACAAGCGTCATTCGAAAGGCGTCGTCGTCACAGCCCACTACTTTCACAACACTCTCTGGACGCCTGACACGCCTCCTTGAATTCTACATAGTCTGAAGGCTCTGCAGTTAGCAGTGGGGGGGGGGGGGGGGAGAAGTGATGTTGCAACCACTTCGCACAAACCTGTGCAGCGTCCGTCTCATCGCTGGTTAGCCGGACGTGACGCATTCATTTGCCGCAACACGCTTCTCATAAGGAACAGCACCTCCGCAGTTTCTCCGTAGGCTTACACCACCAATGGGGGCTATATAAGCTCAGCCACCAAGCTCAATTCCAAGCCAAGGTCAATCTAAATTGGTCGCGCAATTCGGAACGTAAAGTCGTATCACACGCATTGCGAGAGATATCTATAACCAATTGACGGTTGAAGTGTGACTAGGTTGGGGGGGTACAAATAGCGAAAAAAATTAACAAATTTCAATAGTTTTATTTTATTTGTTACAAGCAAATTGTTAATTACGTAATTAAAGCTTTGATCTTTGGTATGTAATTGAGCGTCCATTTTTCTTTCGTTTGGTTTCAGAAACAGCACGCCCATGCCAGCAGTCTGGTAACATGGGCCGACGGATTTGGGGGCGTATCCAGGTAATATGCCATCAGAGATTGTGTAGGCGTGTTCTTTGGTTCAGGGCATTACCAGGTCAACGAGGCATTGCTCACTTTTCTGTGGTGGTTTCGTGCGTACCTACAGAAGTTTGCTTATTTTTTATGTGCATTTCATAGCTCAACCAGCTCACAGATTGTGTAGATGGCCGTTCCTGTGACTGCCGACTGCTTTCATTAGAGCACGGCCGGCATTTCCTCGCCTTTGGTGACTGCAAACACGACAGGCTAGCAACAAGACGGTGTACTCTACGGCTGCTAAAGCTATATTTTCAAAACTGCCGTCTCGCTGCAGTAGTATACAACAATAGGACAACGTGAGTTTTCTAACTATTATGATATTTTGACCCTGAACAGTTTTCTAACAATTGCCTCGTCGAAGTTTTTGCGCATATTGAAAGTACGTTATTTCGCTAATAAATAAACTTTGCTGCCTGAATTTTTCTTATTTTGTTTATTCTATCTCTTGCATGCAATTAGCGAGACACGATAAAGGAGCAATGAAATCGCGTAAAAATAAAGACACGTAGCAGGCCAGTAATTAAGAGAAATGTCAAGTAGTTAAAAGAAATAATTAAGAGCATAACAGCTTCCTACTTGGAAGTTTTTGAGATTCACCTCAGTTGACATTGTAGAATATAGCTATAACTGATTATACTGAAAAACTGTCTGTCTTGCGTAGTTATTTTTGAAGTTCTAAATCGTGCGCTAAACGTATTCCATTTATTGTGAAACCCCACGAAGTACAAATTACAAGCACGGAGTGTTGCCCATTTGTAGAGTTCCAACGGTTCCACTTACCGAGCGTGCGGTTTTGTCAGTGTTTCATGAGAGCACCCATGGCAAGCAGAATCGTATTGCATTAACTAATTCAGTATACGACAGGTGAGCCACATTTCACTGCACTTTATCGACTGCCTGCTTTTTACTGCAGTAGCTACACGTCGTCTGCCGAAAGGTTCGTCATATTGTTACTGCTGCAAAAATGTCGCAACAAATGCACCACAGAAGAGCGGTGGGAGGAACAATCATGTCTTTGGCAAGGCGAAACGGTGCCGTCACGTTTTGCCTGGCTGAATATCTAGGCGCATGTATTCTAAGCGTTTTAGCAATTTTAAATATAAATATTGCAATTATTTCTTACCTGGTGTTAGTGTTCATACATCCTAATTGCCACAACGACAGTTCTTGCATGTCTTAACTATCGCAGTACGATGCACCAGCGTCAATCAAACCAGTAAGTTTGCCCAAGCTTCATGTTCTCATAGCTTTCATAACCCTAAACTTTTCCCACTCAATTGTAGCCTGATTTCTACAAAAGTCGGTATTTTCTATCAGCATTTAAATGTTGGAATGCATAGCACGAGATTTCTTCCCGCCTACTTGTGTCTGAGATGGGCCTCTTATTTCACCGCCGCTCCTTTCTGAGTACGTGACAGACTTCAGTATGTAAATGAATCCCTAGTGTGAAATTTTTATTTCTAATATTTCTGCTGACGTACATAAACGCAGTTTTTGTTTATTTTGATCTCCTACTTTTGGCGCCACATACATATTGCCGCATGTTTTTGTGAGGAATCACCTCGTGTGGAAGAAGACGCTGAAGTTCGGACTGAGTCACTTCTTGGCCTAGCTCTTACGTCCTCTACGCTGATTTCTTGCACTATCCAGAACGAACTGATCCCAAGTCTTTGTCAAGTAGAGCTGTTTGAGGATGTGTACAAACAGCTGAGCGGGTTTGAACATGTTGCAGCGATCAGCTACTGGGGCAAATGCACTGAACTCCGCAACGTCTACGCCTGCTCAAAGGGCGATGCCCGAACGTAGTTTGAAAACTGAGGTGCTGTCTCGACCCGCAGGCGCGACTTCTAGCATCCCCTCTTAGAGACTTACAAAAGCCTCGACCACCCCAAACGTTCTGAACGTGCATTGCACTCACTCATGCAGCTGCCTAATGAGACTGTCAGCATGTACGTGGAGGACATGACGTGGCTTTTCAGGCGAGTGTATCCGCCAATGCCACAAGAAAAAAAAACAATCGCGCTATCTGGTATGTGAGGCGTCAAGGAGCAGTTTTTTTCTTGTCTCGTGTGGAGTCCTTCAAAGAGCATAGCGGAGTTTTTTCACTGAAGGATAACGTACTATTGGGCAAGTACTTCTTCAGTGGTCCGCCTTATTCAACCGGCAAGTGAGTGCTGCATCATCTCCAGAATTTTTCGCTGCCTCCAGGCACCACAGCGTTCAATGAATTCGCGAAACCACGAGGAAGTGGTGAAACTATGCGGAGCGAAACAGCCGGAGGTAAGCTTCATCACCAGTATTATCAAGAGCGATACCCGCAGGTGCTGCACAACCGTCGCTATCAATGGGTGGCTACCAATGCGGAACCACCTCCTGTGTCCACTGATATTGGGTACCATACATATGCCGAAGCCTTGTGCACTTCCGTACTGGTCTCTAGCCCTGCAGCCCTGATACAAACGAAGTCGTCCATTGAAATGCAATCAGCGCACGCTGATTCGGACATCAATGCTCACCGTTATCTCATGCGGAAGTTCAATCTCTGTCGTACGCCGGACAGAAAGCCCCTTTTCTACTATCGCGGTGAAGCCGGTCACATCTACCGGGACTGCCCGTACCAAAAACTTGGAATGCGTGGTTTCTTTATCGATTCGCCTCGTCTCCAAGTTGGTCAGAGGCAAAGTAAAAAATTACAGCATATCCACGGAGTGAATGATGAGTGGGGCAAAGCGTTCATCATCCAGTTCGTGCTTCTGACCGTCCGCTCGTTCTTGCTTTTGTCCATCCATGCGACCATCCGTGAGTTCGTCCATCCATCCGTCTGTCTGCTTTCATGTCTGTCCATCCGTAGGTGCGTTTGTCCGTCCATGTGTTCATCTAGTGAGCACTCCAAGCAACGGTATCTCTCATCTCACTACCCCTGTTGCACATACCCGCTCTACAGCGGGTATGTGCCACTAGTGCCTACATACATACATACATACATACATACATACATACATACATACATACATACCCTACTGAAACGTTCCGTATGATGCGGAGACCTCAAGTACGGAATTATTGGAATATGGAAGACGTATGATGCGGACTCCGCATCTTATGGAGAGACGCATGATGCGGACTCCGCATTTTATGGAAGGACGTATCCTGCAGAAAAACTGAAATGTGCGCATGCTACGTCTGAATCTAGTGCAAAGCAATATAATGTGTAAATTGAATAGACGCCCGCATCTTGAGTACATGCAATACTGTGTAAAAATCACAATATTTCTTAAATATGCATGATGAGGGATTGAATCACCGGCATCTTTCTAATTGTCGTGTTGCGGAAGCAAAATTAGCTTTTAACTAAGATACGTTACAAAGCTACTCAATTAACATGCTAGCGATCATAAATGGTGGTTACATTACAACACACTAATGCAGTGTTCTATGCAAGACATAAAGAACTTATAAAGTTATTATTTGCAATAGAGAGGCATTATTATACACATCAGCCCTGCTACAATCAATATATTTTTTATTTGTCTGTATGCTTCAGCTGTGAATAGCGACATTGCAGTGTTGATGGTACACAAATGAGGTGTTTACACCGTAATGTCACAAGCTCCACCTAAGCCACAAGATGTTGGCACAAAACACAATGTAACAGCAATTTTGGAATGAAATCTTTGAGCATAAATAATAATCGTAGCACTGTGAAAGTGTGGCGCTGTGTTTATCTCGTGAACGCCTTGTGGAGATCGGTGAAATGCTGCTTGAGGCTCCGGCACAACTGTAGATTTGGGAGGTCACTGCCACAGAACATATGTGGCCTTCGTAGGCACCTGGAAATGTAAATATATGGCACAAATAATGTCAGAGACACATGTTAGCACCTTAGTTCACATGCACAAGAAATATAACACACATAATGAAACTGAAAATGTAAGGCACACAATCCTTCATGTTATGCATATGTGAGTAATAGAAGAAATAAGTGTATAAATTAGTTCTGCCACATTAAAGAAAACAACATGCTTATCACAGTAAAAATAACTAGGTTGTCACGATTTCCAATGGTAGAGATAATCTATTGATATGTCCTATAGAATTATGATTTAAACGCTTCCTGCACAGTAAAACTTTAGGAACTACCTATGAAGCTCTTAATGTACATTTAAGAGTGTGTGCATGTACATCTGCTGCGTTTATTCTATACAGTTTGTGCACAAATATGGCATCTTGAACAATTTTGAGAGGTAAACCTATGGAAATTATGAAGGTTAAAATCACCATGAAAGCAAGCAGGATCAGGCAGGTGCCATTGAAAATCTGTGCAAGCCAGACAACTATAACCGAACTGTACAGAAATAGGGGAGCAAGAGTAACAGAAATTCGGCTGCTGACCCACAGGTCGAGGTATCGCATCCCAGCTGCATTTCCGATGGAGGCAGAAATGCTGTAGGCACGTGTGCTGAGATTTGGGTGCACGTTAAAGAGCCCCAAGTAGTCGAAATTTCCAGAGCCCTCCACTACAGCATCTCTCATAATCATATAGTGGTTTTGGGACGTGAAACCCTACTTATCAATCAAGAATAACAGAAATAAACTGCCTACAGAAATGTTGGGTGCATGTGCTATCTGTAAGTGCTTACACCTTACTACATACAGCAAGCTCATTCCATTTTGAATACCGATATTGAAAATAGCTGCTCTATTAGGAATGTAAAAGGTAAGGTAAAACTGAATGACTCTATAAAAAGTGACCCTATTATGACATCACGTTTTCTTATAGCGAAATTGACTAAGACTCTGAAATATCATTATGCAAGAAAAAATCTTCATAAGAACAATCAAGTTTGAAGTCATAATTTTTAATATGGCTACTATGACTATAACCAAGAAATCGACCTCAACATGGCTAATGTTAGTTTCTGAGGCCTATGCTCACTATACAATGAACTATACCACAAAAAGCACAGCGTTCAGGCAAAGCACCATACAAAAAAAGAAAGCAGACCTTTTTGTTATTACCTACAATGCTTTTAAAATGGTATTTTTACCTCTAATTTCCGCTTTTTATCTAAGTAACTGGTGTGAAACAATTTAGCTGAAAATGCACTGTGCCTCTAAAACCTGTTAGTTGAATCTGAATTTTTAAAAAATGGTGAAGCTTGCACTAAATTAGGCTCCACAAGCCTTGGAACAGCGAGAGATCATGACTCTTAGGGCTACTTTGGTTACTTGTGTTTTGTTTCTGGGCCTAAGCATGAAGACAAGGGCTTAATTTAATTGCTGCTAACAAACAAATGCTTTCGAAATTGCCCGAGCGTCAAAGGATGCTCAGACTGTTGTTGTTTTTCCCACTGGGCTATTCTACACCAAACATCCAAACCATAATGCCTGGTGACCATCACAGATATATAGTTAAAAAAATGATGGTAATTTACTCTTCTGAAAATAGTTATTTGCAGAAATGTTTTGAAGAGACAAAAGAAGTGGTCACGTGGGTACCTTCAGAATATCGAAGAATGTCGTGCGGGTGTTATTTGTGAGAAAAATTTCAAAGTACCGCTTTTTCTTGCCATATCAAATTCGATTTGCATATTAAGTAAAGGTGCTTCTTAAAGTATTTGAAGCCAAGTAACATTAGTGCAATTTTTCCGCTACATAGGCTTTGAAGAATTCAGCCAAACTGTTTATCGTTTGCATTTCTTGTATGGCAACACTGCACTTTGTATGAATATTTGAGCCACAAGTCACTGCACAGAAGCTATACTTCAAGAAAAAAAATAATGTTAGGTCCAGATTACAAATATCACTAATCGTTTTGTCCACATTGAGATGCAATTTGAGCTGTGTGTTTGTTTCATTGAAAATTACTTTTATGTGTAAGTTGAAAGCAAATAAACATTTCTTGTTATATGGCAAGTGCTATCATTAGAATTTTTGTTTAAATGAGGAAAAAGATTTTTGAAGTCTCCTATTGAGAGCCATGGGGAACTTCGGAACGGAAGCTGTCGTATATCAATTGCAGAAAACAGCCATCATAAAAAAACTTCAAAAATTGATTTCTACTTCAAGACAAAGTGTAATCATATAACTTGCCATATAAAGAGAACTGATTCCTTGCTTTTGATGTGGCAAAAAAATTGCACTAATATTACTGAGCTTCATGCACAACACACAATCACCTTTACTTAATACCAAGACCGAATTTGGGGTAGAAGAGGCAGTATTTTTGAAACACTTTTTACTTTTTACAAACAACACCCAGACGACATCCTGGGAAGTCCATAAGGCACCAATGTGGCCTAATATTTCGTTCTCTGCGATATATTTCAGCATTTTGCTGTTTTCAATAGAGTAAACGAGCACAATCTTTTTTTTTTCAAAACACATTTAGGACGGTTGGCTAAATTGCTGGGATGTTTGATGTGTAATTGCTTCACTGCCAGCATTTATTCTTCCAAAGCTCAAGCTATCACCTCTCTGTTACTGCCTCCCTCACATACAATGCCTGCATAGGAAAGAAAAAGAAAGGCGGGTCCAACAAAATTGACAAGGCAAGATATTTTCATGTTGGATAAATTCATTACCATAAACAGCAGCCACATAACATTCATTTGGAGTAGTCCAAGACACAAGCTATATACCAGCATACTAAAAGCCAAGCACAAACTTTTCATTTGAACATGTGTGGTGATAGACAAGAAGCACTTATTGCAAGACTGATCAGTCTGTAATTAACTGAAATAAGTACAATGCACTGTTCAATCCAACACCATATAGTCATCTTTGCTATAGCAAAGCCATGTGTCATACTATAAGGGTCAATGCAAATGTAACAAAAAAGGTGAAAAAAGAAAACAAGGGAAAAAAAGAAGCAAAGGGGGGATGCAAAGTAGGAGCAGTGTAGCACTACCCGTACTTTGCATCCCCCTTTTCTTTCTTCTTTTTTCTTCTTTTCTATCATTTATCTTTTTTTTGCTTCCCTTACCCCCAACCTTCGACAGGAGAACACTTTGTATCAGCGCCACCTAACTTGAAAAGAAGCACGGGCGGCACTCTTCTGCGTTATAGGTTTTTTTCAGACAAACATTTCCAACAGGCACACACGCCTACACCAAAAGATGATGTCATTACTGACCCCATTTAACCACGCCAAGGATGACAAGGTGACTTCTAAAAAATAGGTTCTCCTTTCGCAACATCGGCCAGCCTGTCTGAAGCACTTCCACTGTTCACCCTGATTATCCCACTAGATGTTTTCATCTGTCGACTCACATCTTCATTTTGGATAACACTAAGACGAGCTTACATTGATGAATACGCACGAAAGTTTAGTGATGTATCATGTATCAGATTAAGCAACTCTGTTAAAAAATTATTGATAGGTTGCTTCCAGGCTTTTTATACTGTAGCCTGAAACTTCGTAATGTCTTCTATGCACATGAACCAGATTGACAACGTAATGCACAACATGCTTAAGTATACTGCGAGGAACATGATAACGACAAAACGACCAGCCACACAAATTTTTCGCTGTACATGCTTATAAAATGTTCATGTGCACCCAAACAAGGTGCTTATGATACAAGCCGAAAAAACCTACAAGTAGGGCCTTGGAGCCTTCTGGAAGTAGACGTGTTGCATTTTTTCTGTGGAGGGCTTTACACCCATAAGTGAGGAACAAAACTCCTGTATAATGAAGAATGTTGGCAGCTATCAGTTATAGAAAAGCCTAATGCAGCTAATCTTCCCCGACACATATGTACGTTTAGAGAGGTGACGTAGCTTCTGTGATTGTGGCAGTAACTCCAACAGGACCAGTGCAAAAATTGGCACTACTTGGCTAGACAAATGTCCAAACATGCCTGCCCGACTCCCTCAAGCGATCCCGGCTGAATCTGACACATGATTTCTTAACTGCTGGCTGGACAAAAACAAAACCACTGAAGCACTCACAATACACAGCGTGAAGTTCCTTTGGAGTGGTCAACTTCGTCTTCTACGATGAATGAGCAGCACAGTGTACTGATAAGGCACTCCTTGCAATGTTTTTCAATTCCACACAGTGACCTTGCTGTTCCTGTCGAAGAGAGCTTCGGGAGCTTTGAGGGTGCTTGATTTTTCTGGGGGCTGCTGCCGCTCCTCTTTTTCTGCTCAAGGTCAACCTGCACAAAGTTGTAGACGAGGCTTTAGGAGTTGTATATAATGATATACAAATTTTCGCGGAACACACATTTTCTCGTGGCACACTGAAGAATTTCTTATAAAACTTAAGGCCTCGCATATGCAAACATTTACAATCGATCCGAAGATGCACTCGACTTTAAAGGAGCAACTTTGTTATGTAGTGTATATAAAGAAAGGTCATTCAGCACAACCACAACTACAGTTGCACACGAAAACGACATTTTACACGATCCTGTTTATTTACATGGTCCATTTTATTTTATTTACACGGTCCTGTTTTACGCGATCTGGTCTGCATGAACTCTTGAACCGGGCACCATATAGGTTGAAAGACACACACAGAGCTTGAGACAAACCTAGTTTCCTGTGGAGCATCCTCTTGCACTATAACAACACATCTCAATCTAGTTAGTTTGTCAGAACAAGGTGAAAACAGCTCGCACTTGAAAAGCACGGACAGAAGGAATGACGCCCGCACCCTGTGCTGCTCCATGTACATTCTCGTTGAGGGTGCAGTTTTCACCTTATCCTTATGCGATTTCGCATTTATAACATTGTTCGCTGCATAATCTTTGTGGCGCTAAAGTGTGTGATACCGTCATGTGTATCCCATGTAATTCATAAAAATAAAATACAAGATAGCTTGATTCAAAAATAACAAAATGCATCCAGCGCCATGTCCTGTAGCCATTCTTTAGGCGAGTGGCAGAATGATTTATTCTTCAAAACATATCTTACTTGTAACCACTACAAGAGCTAACTCGTACACTCGCACATTCTGTTTGCCTCTTCAGATTATAAGGTACCTTTTTTACACCAGAAAATCTTCAAGAAGAATAGAAGTGTTGTAATTGGGAAAAAAGAAAAGTAGAAGAAAAAAAGGATAACCTGCCCTGTACAGGGACCGAGCCTGCGAACTTCGAATAACAAGTCCGATGCTCTATCAACTGAGCTACCATGGCGGCTATCCCTCTTCCATTTTGTACGGTATATATGTGCATTTATACATGGAAGAGTCAGTCGGCGCTGTCTGTTACCATTATGGCGAGTGTGGGACACCTTTTTTTTCCTACTGGCAATTACATTACGATTGCAATTACGTTACGATTACTTCCAATATCTCTATACTTCTTTGGCAGCATTATGCATCTGTCAGTTCTCAGAAAATCTGCTAGTCACAGGAGGTGGCAATGGTTCGCCCTCCCACCTAAATGCATGTACTTGAACACATGCACAACTGATCAAAAAAAAAACAAGTCACACACTGCTAAGAATACTGAGATTCACTGTTTCAGATTCATGAGTAAAGGAAAGAACTATAAATTTAAGCGTTTGTTGTCTTTGTTGAACACATTATAATGAGAACTAGCAGAAAATGATGCCAAACAAACTATAGGGGATGTTATAAAAAGTAACTTTAACAAAAACGTGAAAAGAAAAGTGAACAAAAGCGTAACTTGGCAACGTTTTTCGACAATTGAATTGACATTACTTTTTATAACATCCCTATATTTTACTGGGTAATGTTGTCGGGTAATTCTCATTATTAGAGTGGTGAGTAGGCTGAAAAAGTAAGTATAAGGCATTGATACTTCTTTTGAACACCTAATGGTTTGAGGACCTTAAAAGAGCGGAAGCTACTTTGAGTAGACCAGAATATTTAGTCGGAGCAAAAAAAACGTATGCATAATTTTACCAGGATTTTTAACACATTTTCAGACATAAAAGTGTATGCTGCCAGTAATGTTAAGTACCATTACTTTTGTCACAATATGCACTGTAGCAGGTGAAGTAAGAGTGGTGATAGTGAAGGAATAATCAAGCACGCCACCAACTGCGTTCACATCAATGGTCGCGTATTTTAAAAATAAACCTGCTGTATAGTAAAAAAATTTTAGAGCATTTATGATTTTATCCAATTCAAGTTAAACCGACTGGGTAAGCAAACCATTTGCATAAAATCAAAAGGCATAAAGTGATTCATGTATTATAACTATGTGAACAATTTCAGAAATGCAGGGCAAAGTGACAACAGTTCTAATAAAAACCCCTCTTATTATAACATGCATGAAAAGCACCACACCAGAATATTTTATAGTGCATGTATTATCGAGACTACTAGACTGTCTATTGACCTTTTTGAAGAAGGGTACCTCTTTCACGTTCAAGGGGCAACCACTTAGCCTTTTCCTGAACTTTTCTGTGAATATTTCCTGAATTTCAGATATCATTAGGATTTATTTAGAGTGAACAGATTTTGCTTACGCATTGAAACCTAGTTCTTTATGTAACTGCAATTATGGGTGCCAAACCACCTCCAAAAAATTTTTAACATTTAACTTATTTTTTAACTGCAGCAGCACAACTAGCTATGGGTGCCGAAAAAGTAACTAGAAACAATACCTTTACCTCTTTGAGCCTTTTGGAAGTGTTCAGCTTCTCAGTGCTCACCTTACAACATTTTATTTAATACGTGTTTGTGTGCCCACTGCTCTTGCTCCTTGTACAGTTAGGAGGAGCACGTGGCAAGAAGAGACAAGAAAGAAGCATAGGGCAAAAAAGCGAAATAAGCGAGGACCTCTTTTGTATCGTACTATGTGTGTAACATTACTATTGCGACAACATATAGACAAATTATCACGGCTATGCATCCATTGTAGAGTCATACACAGCTGCAACACCACGACTAAATTTCAACCTTGTGTTGGTTTAGGATCCCTTTATAGTGGCAAGTTAATGATATCTGCATTTGTTTGCCACGTATTAAGATGCAGTGAAATGTGATATGGTAATCTCATATAGAATGCACGTCATGTGGCTTCATTGTATATGTGGCCACAAGTAACTCTCGTTGCAAAGCAATATGGCAGAGCCTCAACAGACGTCACCGACCACTCCAATCTGAACTTGCCTTTGTTACTTGCCCATTATCATCCCAGAAAAAATGAATAATTGAATCTGCTACAGATATGTGCTAGCTTATGCTAAGGACCAAGTATGAAGGGTGTTTAGTCATTATTGAGATCAGTTATTTGTTCAAGAACAGTTTCTGTCACACACTAATACATTGCTGTCGAAGCATCAAGACTCAAATATAATGCAAAAAGAAGTGTCTCTTTAAAAATTACAGGCCACAAGGTTCAAGATAAATATTTGATATACTTGGGATGTAAGGCACGCACAAGAGGTGCTGCCATATTATACTTTTCCTTGTGTTGAAACCTGCTTGCTTTACTCACCCAACACATCTGTAAAAATGCCGTGAAAACATCAAGGAGCTGATGCAGCAAGGTTGAACACATGTCCAGGGATTCCACCATTCCTAAGCCGCCCTACAGCCTCCACAGTCCTGCAACCATTTGTAAGATAAATATAGTTCTATCCAACGTTCTTGAATTACGCACACACATGCAAGACGCATAACCACTCTATACGAAGTTTGCATGATAATGTGCTGGGTAGCAAAACGGATGCCAATATCAAGTATCCCGGCCTGCCGCTTCTTTCTTTCCGTTTTTAAATAATCAATCCATGGTTAATAAATGTTTCCCCAATGTGAAGTGTACGGGCAGTTCGGTGAAGAATTGCAATGTATTTCCAACACAGTCCAATTCATGGCAAGTAAGCAAGCAATAGCGTTTTTTCAGCTGTTCGAGAAAAGAGCATGAAGTTTAGCTAAAACTCATGTTTTTTATAAACACCATTCAATTTGATATAAAAGTTGTGAGCATTATGTGAAGGAACACGGATTCATGTTTAATCAATGATTTCTTATAATGTACTGATATGAATGCAACTAACTGAATATGAAACGATAATTTTTGCTTGAGAATTTAGAGTTATGAACACTATCGCACTTGCCAGCTGCATCTTGTCCAAAATAGCGGCAAGATAGGCTAGTTTCTGCGGGTGAGCAGTAATGAGCAGTGCAAAGTAACAACAAGAAACACCAGTAAAAACAGTATGGGGCAAGCACAGACTGCCAACTGTATAATTTATTGCACAAAAGTTCGCCTGAATATCAGTCAGACAACTCGTGCAAATGAAGGTCCAGTTGGAAATGAGCAAGTTACGAAATCAACAATGCCTGCTTTCACTAACAGGACCCTCATTCACATAAAGTATGCAGCGATAGGCTCCTACCGAGGTATGTCAGAGCATGATGTCACTGGCACCTGTAAAAGGTGTGGCTGGAAAAACACTCCCGCTGGAAGCTCAGTCCGGTACAGTCGTGCGGTGTTTGGGGCAAGTTTTAATTTTTAAAGCTTATACTTCACGTTACAATGTTGACATTAGCTGTAGTATGTGTCAGCAAACATCTAGCTGTGTGGTGAACTGTGTGGTAGAATATTTGCCACGCTGTCTGTTTATCTTGAAGAAGTGAACACACGTGGTGGCCTGTGTGAGGGACAGCGGCATAGTCTTCAAAAATGTGCACTGTTGATTGCGACATGTAGTGTGCATTGAAAGGTATTGAGAATATCGGTTCAACTGAGAATATTGTGTGTGGTGTGTGCAGTGTCAATAACAATGTGTCTTGTTTGCGAATACGTTAGAACTCATGGCAGGGACCGGTCGATGGAAAAACTTGATTCGACATTTTAGTCAAGGTAAACATGCACATGACGCGACCATCTGCGAGTGGGTACATCTCGATGTTTGCGCTGTGTGCAGAAAAACATTGCATGGTCACCGGGCTGGAAGATACCATTTGCTGTAGCTGCATGTATCAATCACCCCGATGAGTACGCCAGCCCAATAAAGGTATACCTTGATTTATCGAAGGCCTCATATATCTTCATGTAATAAGCAGAGATTCTTGTTTCACATATACTCAGTACCTTTACCGCTCGATATTCATGAAGTGACAATGCAAACAACAAGTTTGTGTGTTAGGTTCTAAGGGAGCGATGTAAATATGCAAATAAGTTGTAGGTGTCAGATGCAGCGATGTAACTGCACAAACGATTACGTGTATATTAGGCTACACGTTTAGAATCGCATACATCTCAGTGGTCTCTCATAAACGTCACAAACAACTTTCTTGCCAACCAGCCCTTGCACAGAGGTAGGGAATGGCTGGCACGGTGCTCGAAGTGACGTCACACTATTTGCAAAGATAGAGAGGTTTCTTACTTAGGCAACATTTTGCACAATATATTTTTTAGATGCAAGACTGTACTCGTCCACATTGATCATACTGATGTCTTTTGTTGTTACTTTGTGCTGTGAATTACTAGGCATTTAGTCACCATGATCTTTAAAAGCTAATTTCAGTGTTCTCTCTCATACTGCTGACAACTGTGTTGCATAAATTGGGCAAAAAAGCAACACAGAAAGGCTGTCACAATAAGTACACCAACATGGGTATTATTCTGCAAACTAAAGTCGGCACTGGTCCTGTTATTACCTGTCTTCCTTCTCTCTTTGCCTTGGTTGTGCTGAAACAGCCAAACACTAGATGAGTTAGATGAGAAATATTAACGCATCAAAACTATAGGTGCTTGCATCAGCAACTACGCAATAGCGTGATAACCGCACTCCTGCCACACAGCAGCGGAACATATTTTGAACATGCTGTCAGTGTATAATTTTATAAAAAGCAAATCTGGCAGATTACAAAATCTAACATTGTGCATGCAAGTTTTCTTCAAAGTCAGGCGTACAATGTAGGGGCTGGCCGGTACATTATTAGTTACAAGCAAAGGCGTCTTGCAGGTACACATGCAGATTGCTTGAACACCTCTCTCTCTCTCTACACTAGGCACACACATTATATCTCTCAACAAGCACACGTCACTGTTTAGAGGCATAATAACACTCTACCGTGAACGTATGCTAATCAACCCACTTAGGCGGTTGGCTAGGTGAATCGAGCCAAGTTACAAATTGTATCGCCCGCGAACGTAAACAAAATGCTCTTTTGCAGAAAATGGCAGTGCAGGCTTTGTTTCATCAACAACGTAGCAAGCGCCATGTGCGTCTTCCTCACTACATTGCACATATGAAAAATCGATCACCATGCACATGCATGTTGCCGCAGTTGTCTCGAATTAGCTCCAGTAAGGCCGCGCCGATGCGCCATGGCTCTGCTGGCGTTAGCGTTGTCAAAGCGAATAGGCAACCGCACTCGCAAAGGCGCGTAAGGTTGCCGTTTCACGACGCCTCGTTCGAGTGCAGCAACAGACACTTGCACTGAGTGGCATACTTGGTCTACATAAAAAAGTGTCCCCCTTACCTTTAGTTTCTTTCACACTGTCCTGGGGAAGCGACCACAGGCGTCAGCCGTCACCTCGGAGTCCTTCGAGCGCCCGCCCAACCCGCCGATTCTGTGGACGACTCGCACTTGATCCGCACTCGAACAACCGCGGGAATAGGACGCAATCTTAGCACATCACACGAACGAGGAACGCCGCTTCCTTGCGTAAATTTAACATTTCGTGCTCTCGTGTGTAGCAGCGCAAACACATGAGAGACGCACCGAAATGGCATGCCCACGAAAACAAAGAAGACAAACAACTTGTGGCTTTAACTGTGAATGGATTTGACTTGGATATCTGTGTGAGAAAAATAAAAAAACATTTGTCGCTGCTATAAACTGAAAAAATGTATGTTACCTGGCAAAATAACTTTAAAAGTGATAAACTGTTATTCAAAAAACAAGTTACAACTTATGAATATTTTCGCAGGTCTTTGTTTTGTTTTTGTTCTAGCAGACGACAGCCTCCTACTGCTTCTAGAACAGACGTAGTGCGGTTTCACGTTCGGTGCGTGTCGCCGACGCAAAGCTCTACAGTAGTGATATCAGAGTTATCAATTCTCAATGAATCATAGGATGGCTACAAAGCAGTAACATTTTGACATAGTGCAGTACGCAATTTTTCAAGGTATGACATTTCTTTGCTCTGAAGCAAATCGAAGCAAGCCGGCCGGCACAATCAGCTTATGTCGCCACTATGCGAGGCATGGTCATGCGCAATAGCGTCGCTCCCCGCGCTCGATTTGTCATCAAGCGATAGAGCTACTAAGTGGAATACAGCTAGATGCAGGGATTAATGGCGTATCACTCTAATTCCCTGTGGTGGCCGACTCAATCGCAAGAGAGCCCCGGGAAACAACCTTCAACTGCTCAAGCTTGTGTGTGGGATTAAAAATACTTGTTTTCATCTGCGGCAGGGCAGCAATCTATGCTTGAAAGACATGCGAAAAGCATGTGACGCATATACAATCACAAAACATATGCACACAGCAATATGCACACGATCGCATATCGTACATATATATGCCAACATATAGCCTGTAAAAAGCGAATTTATATACATGACTTAAACACATTTTCGGCCTTCAGCGCGAATAGCTTCGCAAGCTAACGCACTCAGTTCACGTACGCGAGCATACCTGAGTGTCGCAGGTTCGAGTCCCGCCAAGTGTAACTTTTTTTGTTTTTTTTTCAACGTTTTTATTGTACTGCTATCTTTTCTAATGCCTTAGGTTCTAAAACAAAATAAAAGCAATATTGCGTTCAAGTACGTATGTGGGACTGTGTTTTTTGCGCAACAGTTATTAGTATCTTTATTGTCATTATTATTTTTTTAGTTATTTCATAATATAACAAAATTAAGGACTAAGGGGTACATTGGGTCTGCTTGATTGTGAAGGGACTCAAGAAGTGAGAAAACTCAAACCAAAAAGATCATTTGATAAAAAACCGAGCATTTCACAGCCGGACCAGTTTCTTCAAGGGTAGGCCCTAGATATGCGCGAGACTTGCTAGATGACTTATCTCAAGCTTTGGCAGTTGAGGAAAGGCAGTCTCACCGAGAAGCAGTTCTAAAATATATTTTGGTTGATGTTTTTTGATTCCTCCAAAAAAGGGCTGCACAATTGTGATCGAGCCAAACCAAGAATTGCGGGCACAAAGTCATGAGACAGGAAATGAATAATGTTGATTGTTTGAAAAATTGCTCTTTATAAAAGGAAGGGTTATGAAGTGCTACGTAGCTTAACTCGCAGTAGGAATTTTATATATACATATAGATAGTTTAAAATGGACAATGTTGCACACACAGACATCGGTTAAATTTCTTTGCAGCACAGTTGAAGCATCTATGTATAACTGAAGCATCAAGAGAAGCTCATGCGTCCTCACTTTATTGCGCTTGACATAGCGCTTTGCATCCATGCAGCCATGATATGATATATTTTAAAGCATTTGTTTAACCTATAATCTCTTTATTCATTAAAGCTGGCCCATAAGTTGTGTCTTATATAGCACTACAATTGAAGCTTAATCTGCATGGTGGTCTGAAACAATGCTTTTGAAAATCTCAAAACGACCCAGCTCTATACATGACCATCCGAGATTCAATGATAAGCACCATTTTGTGTCCGTACAAATCAGTTGTGCTCTCATACTTAGTTATTTTTCTGACCACTCCCTCTGCCCCTACCTCGTTTCTGTCGTGAAGCCGTGTCAAGTTGTGTATAGCTGTGTTTATATTGTAGGAGCACATACTATCAATAAAAATTATTTTTAGGCTACATGCAAATAGTTTTCATAGATTTTCATTTCTTTTGTTGGTGCTCATGAGAGCTAAGCTCATGGTCGATATTTTAAAATGACATTTCTCTTTGCCAATGTTAATGAGAACAGTTTCATTATTATTGACATGTTCATTCACATTGAATTTAGTTCTCATTATTATTGTTTCTACTAAAAAACGAGCCCTTGAAGTTATGCTTTTTTTATTGATTTGTTTTCGTGTGAAAGCATGCAAGTATTATGACAGTTATTGTCATTCCTTGTGAATGACACATTTTTCGTGTGACAGACTTTAGCACCTGGTCATCTGCAGAAGTTGTATTCATTCTGGAAAAGGGCGAAAAGCGGTGACTGACAACACAGACTAGCCTGCGTTATTCTTTTGTACTATATGTCACTGTGCATTTATTTATTAACTTTAGGGAGCTCGGATTTCCTGCTGAAAATGTGACAACAACTGTAGAGTTTCCACAATTTTTCAACAATCCACATCCCTTTCATACGCTATTGCACATTTTCGTAAGCACCTTACAAAATCTGTATATTTCCGTAAGACCTTACATTCTGCATTTTCCTTATGAAAGCCTCTGTACACTCCATACACTTTCCTTATCCTTCCATATCTTCCATAATGAACTCTCCGTATGCTCCATAAGTTTCCTTATCTTTCCATATATTCCACAATACTCACTCCATCCACGCCATAAAACTTCCTTATCCTTCCATATACTCCATAAAAAGCGTTCCATATATGCCATACATTTTCCTCATCCTTCCGTATACTCCGTAAAAAGCTTTCCGTATACGCCATACAATTTCCTTATCCTTCCATATACTCCATAAAAAGCTTTTCGTAAATGCCATACAACTTCCGTATATTTCCATAAAACTCCATAATTTTTCCGTATGTAGCATAAGGAAATGTTAAGGAGTCCTTATATTTTCCGTAAGATTTTATACGGAACGTTTCAGTAGGGTACATGCATACATACTGCCGCGCGTATGCATGTGCAGGTAGTGAGGACAACGAAGCAGCGCGAGTGTCCTTGGCCGAGGGCAAAAGACGAAGAAGTCGTTGCAGTCTGTTTTCTGCGATCGATAAATTTTATTTGTTTGAGGCGCTTTGTGTGCTCGTCGATCTTGCGTCGTCACACTGGTGGAGGTGCTGGGTACGTTTACACGCTTGGCACCCCTTCGCGGACCCGACATTTGAGCGCGGAATCACTACCACCCGTCGACACACCAGTCCACCGTTTCAGCCGCCATCTGCGAGGCCTGGCTCCCGAGCTCAATCCCTTGCCAGAAACTGCTAGCAATCGCTTGCCTCCTTCAACGACCATGGCAACTGCAGCTCCATCGCACAAGACACTTAAGAATTCCATGATTCCTGACTGCTTTCATAATCAGACCTATGAAGACGCATAAGACTGGCTGGACCAGTTCAAACGCTGCGCGAAGTACAACCAGTGGGCCACCTCAGAAGACAAGCTCGCGAATGTGTACTGCTACCTGAAAGACAACGCCCAGACGTGGTCCATCAACAGGGAAAGAAGAATGGCTACGTGGGACTACCTCCGGCCCAGCTGATCGACAGCTTTAGTAGTCTTGACATATAGGAGAATGCGCAACGTCTCTTGGAAGCTCTAATTAAAAAAACAAATGAGAGCGTCACTATGTTCGCCGAAGACATGACCCGTCTTTTCGGCAGGGCAGAACCCGAGATGCCAGAAGACAGGAAGCTGCGGTATCTAATGCGTGGCATGAAGGAGCAACTGTTTGCTGGGCTTCTGAGAAATCCACCAACCACAGTTGCTGAGTTCATGAAAGAAGCCACAGCTATTGAACGGGCCCTACAGCAACAGTACCGCCAGCGGAACCCGGTCAACTTTCGAGCGAGTAGCCCTGTTACTACTGCGGCGTGCCTCTGCGACAACGACAGGTCTCTGCGGGAAGTCATCCGGGAGATTTTGAGGGAGGAGCTTCGGCTGCTAGGTTTAATTCCAGCAACTGAACCAACGCCGGCATTGTTTTTTGTCGCTGATGTCCAGGATGAGGTCCGCCAGGCTTTCTCTGCATCCGGCTATAATGATGTGTGATGACATTCTACTTATGCTGATGAAGTCCGACACCCCGTCGTCACACCTTCAGCACAGTGGACTCCAATGACTGGACCACCACCAACCCTGCAAACACAGCTGCTCTCACCGCTGACGACTCTCCCAACCGCACCAATCGCGCAGACAAGACAAATGCCATTTAGCCAAGATGTGAAGCCCACAACGTGGCTCAATAGTGAGTCCCCATTTACCTACCAGCGTCGGAAAACCGGTTTGTGGCGTACCGCTGACCGTCCACCGGTATGCTTTCACTGTGGCGAAGCCGGGCACGTTTACAGAGTTTGCCTTTATCGCGACGCTCAGTACTCGATAATTCCTCACTACCGAGATTACGCTACCTAAGACGATCGACGCACGAACAATGACACTCCTATGAACACACCGCCGCAGAATCCAATGAGGCCCGGGTCACGTTCTTTGTATCCTGCGTGGGGCACTTCACCTAATCATTGCAGTTTTGCCGGCGTCACCACAGGCAGGTTCGTGAGCGCACGATGGGGAAGCTAGACGCAGCTACCACTGGGGGTGGGGTTCCCATTAATCGAACTTCCGAACCGCCCCTATTGCAGACATATGATAGCTCGAAGCCACCGATGCCGAAGACGTCTACAGCAACGACTAATCCGACGAATGGAACAACTGCCGTGTTACACCTTGAAGCACGAATACCAACCTTATTATGTCGCTTTAACATTCTTACTGTGCAGACCTTTTTACGACTATATGAAGCACCGTTTTACCCTGAACAAATTATTTTTATTTCCAATCCTGACCTATTCTTCTCCGTGCATTGGCCCAGATTTACCAAACCACAAATAGTGTTTGTTCAATCGTTACTTGAGCCCCTAAATGTACACGTTCGTGATCTGATTCCTTTAACTGAGCAACGAAATTCTCCAGATATTGTTTACCATGATATCTTCCCAACTCACGCTAAGCTATTACCTACAGGCATTTTAAATGGTTTATTGCAGGACCATTTAAGTACTCTGCCAACAAATGTCATTATAGCAACGGACGCATCTCAATCACATAAAAAATTAGGCGTTGGAATATATTGCCCCGTACTTGATTGGTCATTTTCACTTCACTTACCGGACTTCCTTCCTGTCTTTCTGGCTGAATTCATGGCAATAATGTTAGCTTTGCGAAAGGTAAATATTTCCATTCCAGTCGTAGCAGCCATAACTGATTCATTATCAGTGTGCTCTTCCCTGTCCGCATCTGGTCACTCACCTATAGTGAAACTTTTTAAATCGTATCCCCTGTCATCTCCGAAGTATTCATTTAATCTGGACACCAGGGCACAAAGGTTTGTTGTTAAACGAAATAGCTGATTCTCTTGCGAAGGCATCCCTTTTGACACCAATTATTCCTATTTTCCCTCATACAGTATACATTACGGTGGCGCGATTTCGCACACTTAAAATCAGGCAAAATTTATCTGACCCTGCACTGACGGCTTCTCCAGAGTACAAACACTTGTTATTTCCCTGGCGACGTGAACTGACTAATTCAAGGATGATGGAAGTTGTCATCACGAAATTTCGTTGCCGCGTTACCTCCCTCAATTTTTACTTGCATAGATCAGGCATATTGAATTCCCCTATGTGCATTTACTGTAATCAAGAGGAAACTCTCAGTCACTTTTTATTACAATGTCGCCGTTTCGATTTATTCAGGCAAAGCATACTAGCACCACCTCTTCAAAGACTGGGCTTGCAGCTCTCACAACCTGATTTTCTTTCATTTGGGGCCTCTACACTGGGTTTCAGCCACAGGGATGTTTTATTCGCCGTTCAAGAATACATCACTGCGACTAAACGATTTTCTTGCTGAATTGCTGTCTCACTATTTTTCTTCTTTTTTTCTGCAAACTTGATATCGGTATTTCAAATCAAAATTAAGTTACAAAAACATTTTTTAGAAATGACGCAATGCTGAAAGTTTAGGGCAAATTCACCTTATAATCGGCCAATCCCCTTCTTTGGGTACCAGCCATTTGCACAGGAAAACAACAACAACAACAACAACAACTGCCGACGTAACCGACGTTATCAGCGCTGACCTCGTCATTCACATTGGCGGCCATCAAGTGACGGCTCTTGTGGACACCGGCTCCCACTTTTCTATAATAAGCATGCAGGTAGCCGACAGACTAAGGAAGGTCAAGATGCCATGGCAGGGACCCAATATAAGAACTGCAGGAAATCAGTTGATGACACCGGTTGAAGAGAGCACGGCCCGACCCTTCATCGCTGGTTCCACCTTTGTCACCACCCTCGTCATTCTTCACGAGTGCTGTAAACAGCTCATATCGGGAATGGATTTCTTGCGCAAATACGGGGCTGTGATTGACATCCGTGACAGAAGCGTAACGTTCACTATAAGCTCAGAGACTCCTACAGATGAGGAACACCAGCCACTTCGCTTCCGTATTGCCAATGACGACGTCATACTGCCGCCACGAAGTTGTTCCCTCGTATCCGTGCACTGTGACAAGTTACAAAATGGTACTGGCGTCGCTGAACGCATTAAAGTGCTTGAATTCACTAGCGGTATTTCTGTTGCGAGGGCTGTCATCACTGTTATTGACGGATGCGCTGAACTACTACTGACAAATTTCAGCAGAGAACGCTGACACATAGTTAAAGTCACGGCTATTTCCTATTTGGATGAACTCTCACAAACAGAATATTTAGTGGAGGAAGCAGCAGCGTCTATATCACTACACCGACACCTGTCGACGTTGGTCCAATGTTGTCTCCCATTGAGCGAGACCGCCTTCTCACGCTGATCAACAAGTTCAACGGCTTCTTCTCATCCACATCAACAGTTAGTCAAACGGCATTGACGAAACACCGCGTCATTACGGAATCCGAAGCCAGACCCATCCGGCAAAATCCTTATCGAGTTGCCCCAAAGAGCGTGAGGCAATTCAAAAACAGGTAAAAACGATGCTAGAAGATGGTGTTATTCGGCCATCTAACAGTCTTTGGGCATCACCTGTAGTACTCGTCAAAAAGACGGACGGTAGCTTGCGTTTCTGCGTCGACTACCGGAAGCTTAATCAGATCACAAAAAAGGACGTCTACCCTCTGCCACGTATTGATGATTCATTGGATAGACTACGAAACGCACGCTACTTTTCGTCTATGGACTTGAAAAGCGGCTTCTGGCAATTCGAAGTGGATGGGGGAGATCGTGAGAAGACCGCCTTTGTTACGCCCGATAGACTTTATGGATTTCAGGTTCTTCCTTTCGCTTTGTGTTCGGCGCCAGCAACATTCCAGCGTCTCATGGACATGGTTCTGTAGGGACTTAAGTAGCAAACCTGCTTGGTGTACCTCCACGACGTGAGTGTCTTTTCGGTGACTTTCGAGGAACACTTGCGAAGACTCGAAGCATTTTTGAAGCAATATGCTTGGCCGCTTTTACTCTAAAACCTAAAAAGTGCCACTTCGGCTTCCACGAACTTCAATTTCTCGGTCAAGTTGTGAGCAGCCAAGGGATCCGATCTGACCCGGACAAAACTGCCGCCGTGGCAAACTCCCGATGCCATCAGAAAAAATCAGTGCGACGTTTTTCGGGACTCTATGCCTATTACCGGCGGTTTATTGCTAACTTTTCGCGCATCGCATGGCCACTTACACAGCTTACTCGGGAAGATACCCTCTTCAGATAGGGTGAAGACCAACAGCAGGCATTTCACGAGCTTGGTCAGCGCATGCAAACACCCAGCGTGCGGGCCCACTTCGATGGAGACGCGCCAACAATACTTCATACAGACGCTAGTAATGTGGGTCTTGGAGCAGTGCTCGTACAGTCGAAGGACAACAGCGAAAACGTGATCGCCTACGCCAGCAGGACGCTGTCCTGAGTGGAAGCTAACCACACTACAATGGAGAAAGAATGTCTTGCAATGGTATGGGCAGTCTTGAAATTTCGTTCTTATTTGTACAGCCGCCCATTCACTGTTATCAGAGACCACTATTCTCTCCGTTGGTTAGTCAACTTGAAAAATTCGTCTGGCCGTCTTGCACGACGGAGTCTTCGGCTCCAAGATTTTGACTTCACTGTTGCTTACAAGTCGGGAAAGACACACCGATGCCGACTGTCTTTCTCGGTCTCCTGTTGAGACGGCATCCCCGGACAACGACGACGACGACACGGCCTTCCTGAAAATTGTGGACACTGCCGCATTTTCTCAGCAGCAGCGTGGCGACGCTGAGCAGCTACCACTTATAAATTACCTACAAGGGCGAACAAGTAGCTTGCCGAAGTTATTTTCGAGAGGGCTGCCGTCGTACTGCTTGCGAAATGACGTTCTTTCTAAGAGGAACTTTCACCCACCGGCAGCAGCTACTTGCTCGTCGTTCCTTCTTCGCTTGCCGTGAGGTACAGCAAGCCTGCCACGACCAACCTACCGCTGGTAACTTGGGTTATGCAAGATCATTGGCGAGGATAAGGCAGCGTAGAACTACTACTGGCCAAGACTTGCCGAAGTTGTCAAAACCTATGTGCAGGCATGTCTCGATTGCCAGCGCCACAAGCCACCATCCATCAAACCAGTTGGCCTGCTGCAGCCTGTCCGAGTGCCGGCGACATTGTTCGCACAAATTGGCATAGATTTTCTGGGCCCTTTCCCAAAGTCTGCCACTGGAAACAAGTGAATAATCGTCACCACGGATTATCTGGCACGATACGTGGAGACAGGCGCTCTGCCACATGCAACGGCAGCTGAAGCGGCGCAGTTTTTCATCGAAGCCATCGTCTTAAGATGCGGTGCTCCCGCAATAGTCATCACTGACAGAGGTACTGCGTTCATGGCCGAGCTTTTAGACACCATTTTCCGACTAAGTGGTACAGCTCACAGGAAGACAACAATGGCGTATCATCCTCAGACCAACGGGCTCACCGGACGCCTCAATAAGACCCTGGCTGACATAAGCATGCACGTATATGTAGAGCACAAGAACTGAGACGTCATTTTGCCCTACGTCACGTCCACGTACAACACGGCTCATCAGGAGACCACTCGGAAGACACCCTTTAGTCTCATTTACGGACGTGAGGTTACGACAAAGTTAGATGCAATAATCCCTCATGAAAATCATGGCGATGAGACGGACGCTGAAGAGTTTACTCAGCTAGCAGAAGGAGCCAGACAACTTGCCAGGTTGCGAATCACCAAACAGCAAGATGACGATGCCAAACATTACAACCTCCGGCACAGACCCGTCATATACAACATGGACGACAAAGTATAGGACTGGACACCTATTCGTCAGCGTGGGCTCTCCGAAAAGCTGTTTCGAAGATACTACGGACCCTACAAGGTTCTGCGACGCATCAGTGACGTCAACTACGAGGTTGTTCTGGACGGCGTGCAGTGTTCAAAGCGGCGCATACATTCAACAGAAATTGCCCACGTGCTTCGGATGAAACCTTACTTTCAGTGACTAACTGTGCAGTTTTGGTTTCACCTTGCTTCTCGAACGTTTAACATCGGGACGATGTTTTTTAATGGGGAATAATGCCGCACGTATGTTCCAGTGGTAAGGACAACGCAGGAGCGCGAGTGTCCTTGGCCGAGGGCAAAAGACGAAGAAATTGTTGCAGCCTGTTTTCTGCGATCGATAAATCGAATTTGCTTGAGGCGCTTTCTGTGCTCGTCAATCTCGCGTCGTCACAATACATACATACATACATACATACATACATACATACATACATACATACATACATACATACATACATACATACATACATACATACATACATACATACATACATACATACATACATACATACATACATACATACATACTGTGGTGTACACGTATCCCGAAGGAGTACGGCCACCAGCGTGGGTCCGGTCTTAGCGAGCCGCAGGGCACGCGTTAACCGTCGCCGTGGCGAGAACACGGTACTGCTCAACGTCACAACACTTTATTGTGGCAACACATAACGCAGTACAGCCCGTTGCAAAAAGGCGCGGCGGGAAAGCAAGTAAGCTTATCCACGCCACGGGCACAAAGTACTACACAGGGTGCCACGAGCACGTCTCTGTAGTAAAGGTGATCCACGGACACACCGGGACCAAGGCCCGGTTGCTCGAGCGAGGGCAAAGGCGCTCGCGTTGGCTTCGAAGGGAGACGGGTCGGCGTAGCTGGGCCACGCACTAGGACACCGTACCACCCCTCGGCCGTGCGTACGCAGTGGGGCAACAAAGGTGAGCGTTCATCTCGGGCGCGAGGCGCCGTCAGCGAAGTCCGACGAGCCCCGAGTGACGGGAATCGACGGAAAAGATTACGTGGCTCACCGTTTGCTGTTCTGGAGAGTATCTGACCCCTGCCTGCGAAAACCTCTCGGGAGTCCCCGCGCACGGCGCCACAGTCCACATCCGCTTCCGGGTGAGGGAGTTAAACGTCACTCCGCCCTTCCCAGCGCGGCTGACAACAAAGGAGGGCAGACATGTCGGGACATGAGAACGGCAGAAAATGCGGGAAAGCCCGCGCAAAAGCAGTGGGCCAGCCTCAATTTCCACAATACATACATACATACATACATACATACATACATACATACATACATACGGAGGAGGAGGAGGAGCGACAGACCCACCCCATAAGGAGCTTCGCCCTTAAAAATCGGGACTACCTCGCGCAGCAACGACTACTTTTCTCACACCGTCAATCACGGTCACCATCTCCGCGATGGCCCACAGCCATTGGGCCACGTTTCACTGCAATGGCACGGGGACGCTTCCCAAACCAATGACGGGAAACTGAAGGACGGTGTGCGGGGCCGTTGAAACTTGAAGTGCGGAAGACATTCCAACGTATATTCCACAAAATCCTGCAGACGTCTGAGTGTAGTGCCAGAGAAATGCCGTATTATACGTCTGAACAAAGTGACCGAGTCTCACTCAACATTCACGTTCTGATAGATGGTATACAGATCAGCGCATTGGTGGGCACAAGTGCAGACTATTCTACAACCAAAGCAAAATAGGCAACCACTCTTAAGATGGTGATGATACCCTAGAATGAGTGATTTGCACAGCTGAGGGACAAGCTGTTACTCCATTGGGTCGCTGTACCACAAGGTTGAAAAATGAGAGTCAAAATTTGTGGTCACCTGCCTTGTACTAGCGAGTGTTCAGGTCAATTCGTTCTCGATATGAACTTCCTATGAGAGAACGGTGTGATTATAAATCTCCGCGAGTGAATGGTGACTTTCTCAACACAAAGTGCAACAGATGGAGGCTCCAATAGCCGTCGTAGGTATATCCTGTGGTGCAGCTGATGAAAGCGTGACCCTGCCTCTCCAAGTGACTGCTTTTGTAGAAGCTACCTGTGAAGACCTCCAAGGCGGTGACCCGGTCACCGTGATCAACGTATCACTTTTCTTATTTCAAGGTGTGTGCGCAGTGCGAAGCGTCATACGTGTTCGTGATTGACCGTCGCAGATACTCGTCACAAATTTCAATTTTGATAACATCTTTTCTGCGGCAACACCATGGTCTTTGGAGACGCTGTACTGAATGTCACTAAGTGTTTCGCCACCTTGGAAACGGTAGATGAAGACAAGTTTCTGAACCACATAGACGTCAATTTGGAGATTTTGGACGAGAGAAACGACGCCAATTCACACTCTTGTGAAAGAATTTTAATTTTGCTTCACTTCATCTAGAGTCGGTAAGACACTCTTCACGAAGAACTCAATTATTACTGACGATGACATTCGCCCAATCTACCAGCAACCTCACCGTGTTTCGGATAAAAAGTGTGAGGCTATACAGACGCAGGTAAAGGAGATTCTTATCGTCGAGGTAATTTCTATCTCCAGCAGCCCATGATCCTAACCAGTTCTTCAAGTAAAGAAGAGAGACAAAACGCTGTGATTCTGAAATATTTACAAGAAGCTCAAAAGAGTCCCCAAGAAAGACGTTTACCCGCTTCCACTGGTTGCTGACTCTAGGACTGAGCCGCTTCTTGGCCTTGCTCAGCGAGCAGTCAACGCAAGGTTGCCTTGAGCATGATAACATGTTTTGCAGGTTATTGTTCAACAATTCTTCGTAATCGTGACTTTCGATTTCATTAAACTTAAAGCACTCAACAGCGAAATTTCTAAGCTGAACACAATAAAAATTACCTTGAGAATTTCATCTATGTGTACTCGACTTAGTACAATTTTTCAATCGATTGTTGAGTCGAAAGACAAGTGTCGAAATTGATTGTCAACTCTGAACAATTGCGTGTGGTTCATCCGTTCTTCTTGCACTATATATATATATATATATATATATATATATATATATATATATATATATATATATATATATATATATATATATATATATATATATACATGTTTATTTATTTATATATATATATATATATATATATATATATATATGGGAAAGAAGTCTGTACTTATTGAATCGTTTTTTTCTGTATAGACACATTATTTTTGAGATATAACCGACAATAACGCAAAGCAAAGTATGAGGAAGTTATTAGACTGAATTGAAATGTAAAGTTTAAGAAAGAAAAGTGGGTGAAAAGATGACTTGCCGTGGGCAGGAACCCAACCTGCGACCTTCGAATAACGCGTTCGATGCTCTACCACTGAGGTAGTACGGCGGCTATCCTCCCAGCCACTTTATTTGGTACATAAGTGAATTTAAATGCGGGAGTGTCAGTCAGCGCCTTCCGTAGTCATCACGGCAAGTGCGGCACAATCATTATGAGGCTGCGTGGTGTCACGTAGCACGTGAACCTATTACAAGCTGGAAGTTGACCAATAGTACCTCGTATACAACCTAAGGCACCAAGTCTGCCAGTATGAAACCTTCGCTATTAATAAAGGGAAAAGTGTATACTTAAGGGTTCTGTTTTCGTATTTTGACGCAATATTAGATACAAAACAATAGTGCGAAGGAAAGTACAGGGTATGTTATTAGACCAAATGGTAATGTGAATGTGATGAAAGAAAAGTGGGGGAAAAATAACTTGCCATGGGCAGGGACTGAACCTGCGACCTTCGAATATAAACACACACACACACACACACACATATATATATATATATATATATATATATATATATATATATATGTATATATATATATATATATATATATATATATATATATATATATATATATATATATATATATATATATATATTATCTGTGCGAAATTGAAAAGACCAGCATGTTTGCGCAGAATACTCGTCAGGTCATTACGCTGGTTGGTTGGTGCTACAAAGCTTGTCGATCATTTCTAATATGAAAGTGTCCTTCGCGTTCAGGTGATCGAAATCGTACTTTTCCGAAGAATCTCTGCTCTCTGCAAGCATGACAAGGGGAACATTTCATATCAACGATTCTTATGAAGTTATAGAACCGCTGCAGCAGTGCCGAAGGTTCATTAGAGCAGTTGATCAACCACAAACCAGTATGCCCTAGCAGAACCGTAAACGTAGAGTATTAGAACATTTTCTCTAAGAAGCTGATGTGAATGGTCTTTACGATAGCATAAAATGTCATCTCGGTTGCAGGAAAACTGACGACAGGAACACACTAGGCAGACAAGAATGGACACGCAAATGGTGCTTTCCTGACAGGGCGGGTTTTCAATAAACGCTACTGAAGCATCTGAATCTGCTGTAACCTCTCCTGTGCGGCAATCGACAGTGGCACCACAACGCTTCAGAAAACTGAGTCCTACAATTACATCATGCGTAGAATGAAAAGAACAGCAAAATCAGAAATAAATTGCTGGCATCATAAGCTAACAGCCACTGTGCAGATAGCGACAGGTTTTAGGACATCTGCGCTCACTACACGATATGTATCGTCATGGTCCGAACAGAACATACCTTTTCATTTAGGGAGGCATTTGAATGCTAGACTCATGACTGATACGGTCGCACCTTTGTGCGCTAAGGCCATTGTTCAGACACCGTCGCTTAGCATACGAATCTTATTTCTAAACATGCAATAACAGAGGTACTTTTGTAAAAATCAAAGGCTCTCAAGCGACCTCAACTCCCACGGTCGCCCCGACTAGTTTTCCGGAGGACGCGAAGAGTAGCGGTGCCGAGGAGACGGCGACCGATTGGAGCGAGGGCTGGCGGGAGTGTAAGACCGCAGTCAGAGGCTGGAGGACGGTTTCGCAGCGGCCTTCGTATAGCGTGTGATGCGCTTCCAAGGAAAGTTGGTGCCCGTGCAAAGCCAGACAGGTGGGATCTCGGTGGGTGGTCGTACCTCGGCGGCTGCCGGTAGTTGCAGTACCTGGCATTGTCGCCTTTGTAGCCACAGTTGTAGCAGATGGGTAGGGGTCACTCACCGAACCACTGCTGAGAGCGCTCCAAGGTGAAGGGTCGAGTATCCGAACAGAATGGAGCAGCTTGCTGAACGGCAACTGGCAGCCTCTCGGGGGTGGGGCCTAGACGAAGTTGTTGGTTATACCGGTGGTCAGACGCGAATGAGTCCCAGCGTGGCCACGAAGTTCTGGCTTCTCTCACGCCCGTCACACATACCGATGGTGGCAGAGGAGCGAACAGGGCCGGATAGTAGGATGAACAGGTAGGCGGATGATGGATGGTGTCGTATGTCTTGTCGACCAGAATGTCTTCACTGTAGCTTTTTGCGCACTATTGCCCAAATAGTAGCGGCAAGGTCGGCGGGTGGACTCAGGTCGATGCTGGCGACCGTTGTTACGTTTTCCAGCTTACCAAATTTAGAGCATCACAACGAGTCTTCAGCTTCTCAAAATTACGAAAGTGACGTTGAACGGTGGAGACAGCGCTCCGTGTTGAAGAAGTCAGGGACGAGCAAGGAGGCCGGAGGCTGGGTTACGTACACACAGGTTTATTCCAAAACCGCGCTCTTGCCTAGAAGCCATCGCCAAGCGCCACACGCACCTCGGGCACACGCGGTCAATGACTTCACCTACTTTGACCTAGATGACAGCATCTAGAACATCTCCCAATGCAATCGAACGACGTTCGCTGCAGCAGGCGGCTTGAGACACGTGCCACTTCTGGTATGTCCGTGGGAAGTGTCCTGGCAACGCCACCAAGTGTCTATAGGACAATTACTGGTACTGACACTACCTGCGTTCTTTTCACTTAGCGAATATAGGACTAGTTCCGTCCGGTTCTACACACAGCACCAGTGTCGGTGTTTGCCCAATAAGATCGAGGCTCATCGGCTGGGGCTTGTACTGTCCCTTTGCTCTTGAGATCTGTCGCCCACACGGCATCTCCATAGAGACGTTCCGGCAGGTCGCGAAATTCGTGAAGTCTTTTGAAGTCTTTGCTTTGACGTTGTCTGTATCTTTCCTCAAAATTCCGAAGGCTGTCTTGACCTGCCAATTGGGGTGTCAGCTTGGTGGAACACAGAGGAATGCTGGATCTCAGCCGATGAGCCATGAGCTGTTCGGCAGGGCTATATTCAATCTTCAAAGAAGTTAACCTGTGAGCTGGAAGTGTCAGGTAAGGGTCCTTTGTCATCGTCATGAATGTCTTGACGATTTTCGCTGCAGCCTCTGCAAGTCCATTACTCTGAAGATAGCGAGCGCTACATGTAATCTGCCTAAACCATAGTATTGGGCGAAGAGTGAAAACTCAGTCGACAAATACTGAGGGGCATTGTCGGAAACCACTTCCTAGGGAATTCAGTGGCGTGCGAAAATTGACTTACAGTGGTTGATTACTCCTGTGGAAGTGAGCTCCTCAAGTTGAACTAGTTCGGGGGATATTGAATATTAGTCTGTAGCTATCAACCACCACGTGATCTTGAAGTGAAACAAATCCATCGCAATGCGTTGCCACAGCCTCTCAGGAAATTCGGAGCCTATTAGTGGTATTTTCCTGTTTACTCTTGTTTCTATGCATCGCTGACATCGGTTCACCAGGGACGAGGCGTCAGATACTATGGTGCACCACCAGACAGAGTCTCTGGATCGAGCCAATGTCTTTCTTATGCCAAAGTTTTCTTCGTGCAAGAGTCATAAAAATTCTTTTAGACATGAGTCTGGGACGACAGCTCGCGATGCGTAGAGGAATAAATCGCTCTCGACAGTGAGATAGCGTCGGTGGGCGTAGAATGGTTTTAGGTTACGTCCCAAGTTTCTCCGAGAGACCATTATTTCTCGCACTGCAGACAAAGTTTTGTGCAAATAGGGTCTGCTTGTTGGGATGCCTTTAATCAATGGAAACAATGTTGCTTTATCGGAATAGAGTTTGTCATAGAGCACACAAAATCTTCAACGCTTTCTTCGAGCTCGCCGTCTCCCGTCTCTCGCAGAGGCGCTCTCAAAAGTGCATCTGCAGCTAAATGTTCTTTTCCTGGTTCATATACAACCTCGTATCGATATCACATCATTCTCATATTTAGCTGCTGTAATCTAGGCGTCAAGTCATCAAGATTCTTCGAAGGGAAGATTGGAACCAATAGTTTGTGATCCGTCTCTAGCTTGAACAGCTTGCCAACAAGATAATCGCTGAATTTATCGCATGCCAAGACTAAAGCAAGAGCCTCTTTTTCAATCTGAGCGTATCGCTTCATCTTTTCTGAGAGAAACCTCGAAGCATAAGCGATGACAGAAAACTTACTATTATTATGCTTCTGCCAAATTTATGCTCCGAGTCTGAATGATGATGCGTCAGCGGTGACGATTGTTTCTTTTGATAGGTCGTAGACTCTAAGAACTGGACGAAAGGAGAGCACCGACTTCCACCTGTTGAATACCTGCTCTTGTGGAGAACCCCAAACAAATTCTTGCTTTTTTAACAACAGGAGTGTGAGTGGCTGCAGAATAGCAAAAAGACTGGGAACGAATCTCGCGAGGTACGTTGCCATTCCGGAGAATTCTCTGCAGGTGGATCAAGTTTTGAGGGCTGTTCATTTTCATTATGGCTTCAACCTTCTTTTCGTCGGGTCCTATTTCGTCTAAATCGAGCCAGTGTCCTAGGAATGTAAGGTGGTGAACATTAAACACGCACTTGCTGTCGTTCAGTGTCATTCCAGCTTTTTCAAGTACCTACAGCACGTTTAGCAGTGTCTCAATGTACTCTTGCCAGTTGGATTCAAAGATGAGGAGGTCGTCCATGTGACAGACAACTTGACTGATGCCTTGTTATATGTAGGTCATCTGCTTCTGGAAGTGTTCAGGAGCTGACGCAATGCCAAATGGTAGTCGGTTGAAGTAGAAGCTCCCAAACGGTGAGATGAAGGCTTTGTTTCTTTGATTCTTCACAAAGCGGAATCCTTTGTTGGTATCGAGTTTGGATAACACGTTTGCTTCATGAAGAATTCCGAATGTGTGCTCCACAGAAGAATTAGAATGCCGTACTCAGAGAGCGTGGCGGTTCGGCTCTCTGAAGCTGACGCATATTCTCACATGTCCGGAGGGCTTTGCGACGACTACCATTGGTGCACAACACTTGGTCGGCTCACCAACAGGTGATATGACAATGAGTTCCTGCATCCTTTGAAGTTTTAACGTTGTTTTCTCGTACAATGAAGTTGGAATGCGCCTCGGGGGGCTGAGTGCGAAAGGTTTCGCTGATGAATGAAGCTGAATACTGTGTTCTTTGAGCAGCTCGCTGAGTCCTTGGCACACCACTGGAGTTTCTTCTTTCGAGTTCAATTTGTCGGCGACGGCGTTTACCGAGGTAAGCATCTGTAGTTTTTTGATGGCTCGCTAGTCTATCAACAGAGTGCAGATCTGATCTAGGACGTATATATCCTGAATAGTCGCGTGGTTGCGGTAGATAAACGAGAATTGAGCGACTCCTGCTGCTAAAAGAAGCTTTCCATCTGGGCCATGCAACTGATGAGGAGGAGCTGATAGAGGCACCTTGTCCTTGAGCGACTGGAATACGTGCAATGTGAGGATGGTTTTTTCGGTACCAGTGTCGATTTTGAGGTCTACTGGCTGGCCTTCAACCAAGACTTTTGCTACCCAGTTTCCAGTATCTCTCGTCTTGACTGCTTCAAGAAATCCTGCTTCTAAAGTTACGTGCTTGGTTTTGACTCAATCGATGCGTCACAACATGCATAGGGAGTCATTGTGACCTTTCTTCCGGCAATTACAGCAGACTTCCGAGCGTGTTGGGCAGAGAGTGCGAGAGTGACGCTCTTGAACACCCCAAAGGCATGATTTCTGCTCTCTGTTTTTACCAGGAGGTGAAGATGGCTTGCAGGTCTCGTGTAGATAACTGTCGCTTTTGTCTTGCATTGAAGCACGTCGACTGGTCTGCGCACTGGATGCAACTTTTTTTGTTCAAAGATGACACTTCCTGGTAGAGTTCCGCTTGTTGCTGACGGACACTTTCGATCAGGCAAACAGAATCTAGAGCTTTATGTAATGTGAGCACTGCGCCGAGCTGTAACCTGGCCGATAGCTGCTTGTCTTTTATCCCAACTATGAAGCGGTCGCGCACTAACTCCTCTCGAAGAGCATCGTACTCGCTATCTTTCGAAAGCGTGTGAAGCGCTGTGACGAAATCATCGGCCGAATCACCATATTGTTGCAGCCTGATGTTGAATCTGGCTCGTTCTAAGAATATGTTGCGTCACTGAATGCAATACTTCTCGAACTGCTCCATGATGGCGTCGAATGTCTTGGAGTTCTCTTCGGATAAAGCGAAGGTGGCGTTGATTTCGTCGGCTTGCTCACCCATGATGTAGAGTAGGGCGTCTACCTGATGTTGCTCGGGCTTCACGCACAAACTTGATGAGGTTCGGAAACGTTCAAAACGCTGTTTCACTTCAGTCACTCGTTTGGCGACGAAAAGTTGAAGGCTTCCAGCGGTTGAATGATGAATGATGTCATGACCAGTGCTATTTTGCTTGCGGCGTCCTTCGCGAGGATATTGACTAGAAGCCGATGTCCACTGGTAGCACCTGTTCATTTGAAACCACGTTGAAGTCGTCAAAAATGAGCGAAAAGGCAGGAGGCTGGGTTACGTAGATACCGGTTTATTCGAGAACCACGTTCTAGCCTAGGAGCCCTCGCCTCGTACACCTCGAGCGCACGCTGTCACCGGCTTCACCTGGCTTGTCCTAGATGGTAGCATCTACAACAGTGAGGTCTTCCCTACTTATAAAAACAATGTTAAACGCCTTCTGCTATATCTTTAGAAATGTGTCGCCAAATAAAGGTTTTATATAGTGAATAAAACACCAAATAAACGTTTTATTCACTCTCTCTAGACGCAAGACCATGGTCTTTCGATGACATTTGTGGTGTAACATCGAGATACGGGGCCAACGTTTTTTTTTCTCTTTTTAGTCATGCTGCCGCGACTATGGCTGCAGTTTTTTTTAATTT
Organism: Rhipicephalus microplus; assembly: GCF_043290135.1. Lineage (NCBI taxonomy): Eukaryota > Metazoa > Arthropoda > Arachnida > Ixodida > Ixodidae > Rhipicephalus > Rhipicephalus microplus. The sequence continues at coordinate 90,335,880 of NC_134708.1, read as the reverse complement.
TTTGGTTGGAGACGGGAGTGCTAACAGTGCTGAGACGTAGTTTTGACTTGGCAAATGCAACGACACTGGCTTGTGAACAGCTGAAGGGAAAAGAAAAGTTCTTCAAGCCTGGTATGCTCGTCATGACGCTTGCGCATGGCCTCCGAACGTGTGCACGGACTTTTCAGTTGAGTAAACTGGTCGGCCTTCTTTTATTTCTTTCAAAATACAGTTTGATAAGGTAGCATTATGATTGTGCATTTTATGGCTTATTTGCTACGTTACGTTGTACTGAACTTTTCCGTGTTTGTGCTTGAAGCTGTTCGTCTCGAAGAAATACATGCTCATTCAATAACTATTTTGAAAAATGTTCGCAACGACAAGTGTCAAAATGGAGCGGGCAGTGCAAAATAAAAAAAGAACAATGCCGGTTTATCTTAAAACTTACTTTCCTAAGGGGTTGAAGCTACGCCTTTCTTAAAAACAGGCCGCATCTATGCTAACTGTATATGCCCACTTTGCTAGAAGTATCACAATGAGCACACACTAAAATTTGACTGTAATAAGAATTATTACTTGATAAAATTAGGAAATTAACGGTAGGGTCCTTCCTGATGAATTCTACAAGTGTACCGAAAAGGGATCATTTTAGTCAAAAGTCGCTTTGGAATGTTTCAGCAAAAGTAGAGCTATCCATTTCGAAATGTAAAGAAAACTTTGGCCAGTTTCGAACTTTGTTCACGTCAGGGAGGCGTGTCTTTATCATGTTGGGGCTGTCTCACACTGGATTACATTGGATGTTCTTCATAATAATGAACGCTCATCCTGTGTTTGTGTGCATGTGAGTGTGTGTGTGTGTGGGCGTGCGCACCTGTGTGGTTACTTTTAGAAGTTGCTTCTTCTCATAGACTCACAGACTGTATAGTGTCTGTGGGTTGACTGTTTTAAGTTTCCTTGCTTGTCATATGATATGTAGTTCTCGTGTATATTTACTTTTTTGCAAAATTATGCAGGAAGCGATTGGCTCAAGCCTTTTGTCATGAATGAATCTTATAGATGGTCTTTCGGGGATGTTGAAGAGCTGTTCTCGGTAGCTACACTTTCTTAGTTTGCCGAGCAACGTTTCGCAGCATTATGGTGTTCATTTTAAAGCGCCGCGCTTCAAACTTGAGTGATGTTGATTTCGTTTGATCTGTCCTAGTGCGTTTTGTTTTTGGTGGCTTTCAGTTTGTTTGTTTATTCTTGTCTCCTTTTTCTAAATGCTGGGTAATCATCCAGAATTGGCAGCTTATTTTGATTAAATCAAAGAATAAGAATTCAAGTTTTTCCTTCAATTTCATTGGCTAGAGCTCTGAGGAAAAGAATACACAGTACCTATGCAGTGCTTGCATGAGAATAGGGATTTCCTTCATATAACCAATGCGTGAAAAGATCGGCCTACATTAAATAAATAGCGGAGCAAACTCTTTGAAAAGACTGGTCCACCACACTGAAATTCTGTCTAGACGAAGTAAGTTCATTCGTAAAAAACTCCAGAGGTACCACGCAGAAACTGCGGATAGCCGGAGCGAAAAATCATCAAAAAATGTGCCGGAGATGCCAGTCCAGCCAGCTGGAGGTAAATGCCAGCAAAACGTACTCTGTTGGTGCCACGCAATTGCTCCGGTCTGCCGCAGTGAAACATCTTTAAAAGGTGCTCCGGGTGCGCCACGCAAATAAAACCAGAGCAAATATTTTGCTCCGGATGTCCGGAGCGAAAATTGCTCCAAATAGGGGATACTCTAGAGGACAACTGTTTTACTCCGACCACGGAGTAATTTTTTTTACAGTGTGGAGGTACAGCCAATGCGCTGACACGACTGCGTGCACTGTACGGTGCGCAAAACCTTACAATAGTAAAATCAACATTCGCGAATATTCAACGAACGAGTTTAGATGTGGCATGAAGCCTCTGCACACGTCGCCCTTTGGACAGAGCGAGAAACGAATGTTATACTTAGCAGTAAAGGCCGGCAAACTGTATCTGCTCCTCTATACGCTTTGATTTTTTTGTTCTTTTATTATTTGTAGCGGAAAATTAGCACCATTGCCACAATCGTAATACCATTGATTACTGGTAACAGTTGATTGCGTTTAACAAAAACGTAAACATTATATGAGGTCACGATCGCATCCGTTTTGAGTATATCACATGCAAAACTATGGTCGAGCTGAGAATTACTATATTGACTAATCATTGGAAAAGACAATATGCATTTCTCCTCTTGACGTGGTGGTTAGACTACTGGGCTCAGATGCTGGAGGTTGCGCGTTCAATTTCTTCTGATTGAAGTGTTTCTTCTTTCTGTGCAATTTTTGATCACTAATTTTTTTTTCATGCCTTATATGCAAACATGTTCTGTGTGGCAGCTGGGCAGGATAATTATGACGCTGAAGAGAGGTTTTGTGCGTCATTTTTTTCCAGTATTGCACATACGGCAGAATACACCACGTGTAACCTTATTGCGGCATCAAAATCTACCATAATAGTGGATGGTGGAATCCTTGTGGTAAAAATATCTTCAGTAGGGGACCTACTCTCCTATTCGAATGTGTCTGACAACATACCTTGTCTTTTTATCAGCTAATAAAAGTGCAATGCGGTTATAAGCAACATGAATAAAGACGGTGCTCACAAAAACGATGTATATAGGCGTGCGTTTTGCGCCACCTGGTGCAGCGTGATTTACCAACATATCTACACCGTGTGGCTGCAACGAACAAAACAAGCAAAAACGGACCCATCATAACATGGTGGCGAGCGCTATCTGGTAGGCGTAATTTATTATCATCAGTCTAACCATAAACATCTTTGCAGCTCATTGACTATAATGGACACAATTTATTCTCTGTCACCGGGCCACCAACGAACTCTATTAAAGTCCATCAACGTAAATGCACTTTAGGGAGTTTGATGAAGATAAAGTTAGGCGCACGTCACAAGGCAGTGTGTAAAATTGCCGGGTGATATGGGCTAACTTCATCTCTGTCAAACTATCTAGGGGAGTTCTACGTTGATGAAATTTAAGAGAATTCGGTTGTGGCAGTGGGGCAGAGACATTGCATTTGCTGATGTTCCGAGTAAGCTGGATGTTTGAATTACCTGATTGATTTATATGTGGGGTGTAACGTCCCGAAACCACTATACGATTATCAGAGACGTCGTACTGGAGGGGTCCAGAAATTTCGACCTTCTGGGGTATTTTAACGTGCACCGAAATCTGAGCACATGGGCCTACGACAATTCCGCTTCCATCGGAAATGCAGCTGCCGTCGCCGGGATTTGAACCCGCAGCCTGCAGGTCATCAGCCTAATGCCTTAGCCGCTAGACCACCGCGGCAGGCTTGAATTACCTGTCTGTGTGTTGCTATCGCTACAAGTGTGATATTTTGCGTTCATAAAAAGAAACCGTCATCAAATGAAAACAAAACTCCACGAAATTCACTAGAATTTATCGGTAACAGAACATCAAAGTCATTAAGTGTAAATTCAGGAAAATGAAACACTCATGTGACAAAATTCTACTCTTGATTGCGTTGGCTCATTAGCCGAATACATCGGGGAAAGAAAACGCGGTGCGCGACTTGAGGACTTATGATGCGATCAAAAAACACACGACAGTCTGGATGAGGTGCGAAACGCGCATAAGTAGCGGTAACGCGCAAATCGTAGTAGGACTGGTCCCCTAGAAAGAGAAAAGAACCACATTAAGAAAACTGCAGTGAAGCCATGTGAAGCTCTCTCTCTCTATATATATATATATATAACTTTCACGAGCAACCCAAGAATCATAAACACTTCAGCATATTAGAACAGAGCATGCGACTATGCAAACTTTTCACTTCTCCTCCTTTTGTGGTATACAGACAGCCGATAAATATAAAGGATCATTTAATAAATTCTAAGATAGGCGTGAAACCTCGAATAGGGTGTCACCCTTGCAGAAAAAGCAGATGCAAGGTATGAAAACACATGCAGACTACGACAGTGGCAAAAAGCACCCACTCAGATTTTAAGCACAGGATAAGAGCTCCACTAGACTGTGAGTCAGACAACGTCATGTACCTCCTGGAATGTGGGGTATGTAACAAGCATACGTGGGCCAGACAGACACACCATTTAGAATTAGATTCAACAACCATCGGGCACATGTACGATCCCTGCCAGGCCTTCCACTTTCAAAACACAGCACATTAAAATATCACAGCTTTGATGACATCAGGGTTACACTATTAGAAAATAATTTTCGAACAACCAGAGAACGAGAACAACGGGAATCTTATTTTATCTACAAAATTAACAAGATAAAATACGGAATAAATGAACACCCAGGCACTTTTTCAGCGTTACGATCACTAAAAGACGCAAACGCTTCCTTCTAATCAGTTCGTTTTCATTACGACAATACTATTCCCCCCTAACAGAGAGAGAGATAAGTTTATTTACAGAAAGGCAGAGAGGTCGGCCTGAGTGATAGCTTGCTCTAGGCTGCTACTCTACACTGGGGAAAGGGAAAGGAGAAAAGAAAGAATAGTAGATGATGACGGTGAGATAGAGAGGTGGGTATGTAGTGTTCTTTCTAGCAGAGACATATTTTATAGCCGCGCTTATAGTCCAGTTGTTTTCAAAAAGGTTATAACTGCTCTTGTGACCGCAGTAGCACTGTTGGAGTCTGGCAAAGGGCCCAACATGGTCTCTTCAGTTAATGACCTACTGCATTAGAGGTCAGTAGAAGAAATCAGTGTTTGTCGTTCACGTGTGTATGCTGGGCAGACACAAAATATGTACTCAAGTGTTTCTGGCACATCACATTGTTCACAATTAGGACCGGTGTCACTGCGACCAATGATATGTGCGTAACTTCTGGTGTATGTCAAGACGAATGCGATGGATCATACTTGTGAGTTGCCGTTTCAATTTAGGGGGCATGCAGCACCGCGTTTCCGGGTTCCATTTGTGAAGTCGCTAGTGTCGCAGTTCCGGTTTTTACCAGTGCTGAAGTGTGTAGTTGCGCATGACGCAGCTAAGCAGTGCGTTCGGGTCAGCCTGTGAAAACGCAATTCGTACTTCGGGGGCACAGCTTAAGGCATTTTTAGCTTCAGCGTCTGCGTCTTCGTTTCTCATCACGCCTCAATGAGCGGGAATCCACTGGAAATTGATAAGATGGCCATTTGTTGAAGCAACCGGAATAAGTTATGCAATTCATATTGCCAAGCTGTAATACCGACCTTGCTTCGTGAGGCATTTAATGGTTTGCACAGTGGGTTTGGCATCACAAAAAATCGTCACGGCTCGAGGTCGCTCTGTGGAAATATCTCTTATTGCCTCCCGGATAGCGACAAGCTCTGCGGTAGCTGATGTGAATTTATGGTCCACTTCAAATCGTCGAGCGACATCCATGTCTGGGATGACAAAGGCTGTGGTGGAGGTGTTCAGCGTGGTGGATCCGTCGGTGTACACGTGCAGAGAATCACTGTAAGTTGTATAAATGCGATATAGGGTCAGTTTTCTGAAGCCAACAGAAGAATTGAGCGAGTTTTTCGTAATTCCAGGTATCGTAAAACAAACAGGTGGTTTAGGCAGGACTCATGAAAGCACTGCAGGGGCATTTGGCGAAGAAATCCTTAATGATATAATATTTTCACACCGCAATATTACTGTTGAGAAACTGTAATCTGGGTGAGTGGCTAGTTGTACTGACAGTGGATGCTGTCTGTGTCTGCTCAGCAATCGGAGGTGAACTCTAAGTGGCTCGCAGAGCGTGTATACACTGATGTGACAAGCCCGAGCTTCTGCGAATGTCCTATTTGTTGAAGTACAGCGCGGTAGACTCAAACATCTTCGTAAGCATTGAGCTTGAATACTCTCTAGCGCCTTCACACAACTAGGTATCATATTTGAAAGCAAGGGCATGCTTTATCGAACGTATCCCACAAATAGAGCAATGTACAATTGAAGTAGCGATGATTCTGACGGGCCCCATCTTGCTCCTGCTACGTGGCAAAAAATGAGAGCAAAGCTCTTCAATTTAGATTTAGGTACTGCGACTTGCCTCGTCCACGATAGATCTCTGTGTAGGACAATCCCCAAAGAACTTGTGGTGCGTTACAGCAGGTATGGCTGCCACATTAATAAATATCGTGTATTGCGACGTATGCTTGCGCGTAAACGCAAGCACTGCACATTTGTCGATTGAAAGAGTGAGCCCTTCACGTCGTAGATGTTTGAATGTGAACGTCACTGCACGCTGTAGTCGAGCTCGCAATTGCAGAAGAGTAGTTCCGGATGCCCATATGCATATTTCATCAGCGTATGCACTGATATTCACCGTGCTCGGAAATTCTGCTGCTAGGCCAATCATTGTGACATTGAATAGGATCGGACGGACAACTCCTCCTTGGGGAACACTGCGGTGAACCTTATATCGATCAGTGTCTCCGTTAATTGTCGTCATGTAAATGGTGCGCTCCCTAAGGTAGCTAAAATTCCAAGCATACAGTCGTCCACCGATGTCGAAATCTTCCAGTGCGTCAAGGATCGCATTATGCAGCACAGTATCGTAGGCACCCTTAATGTCTAGGAAGACCGCCGCCAGTAGTCTGTGTCGGATTCTTTCCTCTTCAACGCCGGTGATCAAGTCGACCACACAATCAATGGCGGATTGGCCTCTTCTGGAGCCGTTCATAAAAGTAGGAAAGGAGTTGTTGCTCTCTAGAAGCCACTCTAATCTTGACAGTACCATTCTTTCAATTACTTTCCCGACGCAGCTGGCTGAGGCGATTGATCTGTAGGAAGAAAGTGCATGAGGACACTTCCCTGGCTTAAGCAGTGCAATAATGCGACTGCATTTCCAATCAGCTGGGACTACTCCTGACTCCCATGAGGTGTTATAATGAGATAACAGGATACGTCGTGCTTCTGTATCAAGGTGATTGAGTGCAGCATACGTGATTCCGTCAGGTCCTGGTGCTGATGATCGGCGCGAGGCAGAAATGGCAGCGTCAAGCTCATGCATTGTAAAACGTACATCAAGGCGTTCGTCAGACGATGAAGGCGCAATGCTAGTAGGAGGCTCATTAGTGGCAAGACCATCAGTGGTGTCCACAATGAGGCTGCAGTAGTCACTGGCAATCTCAACTTCTGACGGCACCTGATGTAGTGCAACAGCTTGAAATATTTGACGTTGTTGGGGAGTTGTCTGCAAACTTCGTACCACCCTCCAGATCTTAGATAGAGGTTGCCTGGGATCCACAGATCCACAGAATTTTCTCCAACGTTGCCTGTCAATCTTGTCAAGATGCAGAGGAACATGTCGTTGAGCTCGACGACAGGCGGGAAGGTCTGAAGGCGACTTCGTTCGTTTGTGTCGGCGTTCGGCATGGCGATGGATGGAACGAAGGGCCTCGTATTGGTATTCACCTGCTGATCTCTGCATCGGTAGGTTAACCTGTTTGGTTGTGTCGCGCAGTGAAGAAGCAATGATGTTCTCTACCTCGGATGGATCAGTCATGTGCTCACAGCCAGACTTTACAGATACCTTGAACAGTGTCCAGTCGGTTTGGCGGATGTAGTGTGTGTGCGTGCGGCGAAACCATCTGAACTGAACATAGGTTGGAAGGTGGTCACTGCCGCGAGTGTCCAAATCTGTGCACCAACATGCGGAAGACAGAAAGCTTCTGGAAACGAAACAGAGGTCGAAGCAGCTGCTGTAAGACGTGCCACGAAGAAATGTAGGCGATCCGTCGTAGAGTACGCTTAGTCCATAGTTGCATATAAAACTAGCCAAATCCCTTCCGCGATGATTCGTTGTAGTGGTACCCCAGAGAGGATGATGTGGATTAAAATCGCCAATCACAATGTGTGGCCTTTGTGCTGCTTGAAGAATGGTCTCCAGGTGGAAGCAGTCCATCTGTGCACTTGGGTGTATGTATCCTCCTATTACTTAGAATGTCCACTCCTAATGTGTTACAGTCTGCCTCACGTAATTCTGCTTGTATGCGACGCAACTTCATGTCTCAAGAACGTCAAATGACGGCGTATACAAACGAGAACTTCGCTCGTACATTGATCACAGCGGGACCAATTTTGGATATATCCAGATATACAAAAAGCTGAAAACATAATTACAAACAGTTGAAATATACGAAAAGATGAAAACATAATCGGTTCACATATAACGATAACAAAAAATTGATATTTAAACACCCATTGTCTGAAGTCTGACTGACGGCCACGTAGGCCACGAGCATTATATTGCATAACAAGCGACTGGCGCATGCGTTCTTCGAACATCAATGCCATGTTCACTTACTGAAGAACGAGAAAGAGGTTCCAAAACCTCAAGTAGCTGCACAGCCGCCTTATAACAGTGGGAGTGTTTAGGCTGCTGAGGATCTTACGCATCGAAACCATCAAACTTTAAGCTTGTTTTCTTCATTGGAGGCAGGGGCACTATGTGATGATGGCGCTACCGTAGTTCTTGACGGTAGTGAAGGCCACTGAGTCTCCGACGTGGTGAGAGCCAAGAACTGGTTACATTGTACTTGCGTGGACTGTATTGGCATTTGAGCATCTGTATCCTCTTTTCTGGCCGACAAAAGTAGGCTAGGAGGTGGTGAGGGCACGGTTTTGTGTGTCGAATTCGATAAGCTATGAGCACTGCTGCTTCGTTTGCGTCGATGTCGCGAACGATGTTTACGGCGCCGTACAGCTATTACAGCTTCTCTGTGAGTGGAGTGGTCTCGAACCATCTTCTTCAAGATACTAATTTCATTCCTCATTCTGGGACATTCCTTTGATGTTGCGTCGTGGTCGCCTGAGCAGTTTGGGCATTTGGCCACAGCATTGCAGTTATCACCAACATGAGGGCCACCGCAATGCTTGCAGGTTACTGCACCCTTGCAAACTGCACTAACGTGCCCAAATTTCATGCATTTATGACATTGCAGAGGTTTTGGTACGTAAGGACGTATTGAGTTCCTCACGTACCAAACTTTTACATGTGTGGGTAACGTCTTCGACTGAAACGCTACTTTAACACATCGCGTGCGTCCAAAGTGGTGGAAGCCAAGCACGGGAGCCGATGATGACAGCAGTTTCTCGAGACTCGAGTCTGTTATCTCCTCATCCACATCGTATATAACTCCTGTTGACGTTTCTTCGTCTTACGCAGAGAATGCGCGAACCGGAATATTTCCTAATCGAGCAATCGCTTTCAGCGTGTCCATTAAGGCCTTCGTAGTGACCTCCACGGACAGTATGTTCTTTCGGGTATTTATGCGTATTTCTACGACTTTCCCTGGAGCGATGAGCTCAAAGTACTCTGTCAGGCTCTGCCTATTTAGAGAGTTCAAGATGTCTGTCTTCGATGTCAGCACATACGAAATGGTGTACGACCGCATGCTACTCGCCTTTGTCTGTGCTTGCAGGCTAGTGGGCGATGTCCGGCTGATTTTCCTCTTCAGGCGTCGGCTTGGTACGACCACGACGTCGCTGTCCGAAGCCATATCTTCAACGGAGGAGTCATCAGAATTGTCAACGTGGACCACGCTTGGGCCGGGTTGAGAACTTGCGTCAGACGCACTATGATGTGGTTGGACTGGTCCCGGTTGCTAGATGGGGTTTTGATACCCCATTCTAAAGGAAAACGTCCCTCCGAGGTGTGTCGAGTATTGAAAAATCTTAGCAAAAAAATCAGAAAACTCACAGAGCTCCAAGCAGAGGCTGTTCTCTGTGACTTCTTCTTCCTTCCCTTACCCGCTAACAAAGCTTTTAGCCTATGCATCTGACAATATGGAAATGGTTTGCCTCTTCAAGCGCAGCCGGAACGCACTGATAAGCGGTCCCGGATGTCATAGAGTTCCCCCCCCCCCTTTCTTTTTTTAATTTTTAACGTACAATTTCTGTTAGTCACTGACAGGAGCCATTGCATATAATAAATATCGATGGTGGCGCCTCCATTACCGGCTTTTCAATTTCTCCCGACGCCAACAGCACGCACTCTCTACATCAATTCTTCGTAAACTTCAAAGAAGGATGAGCCGCCAGCGGATTACACGGGAAGCTGAAATACAAGAACGGCGGCACACTGCCCACTTGGAGAAAAGTTGGTGCGGGGGCGGTATTGTTGACAATGATGGAATCGCTCGTCTACCTCGGCCCTACTCACTTGAGATGCTGCCCTTTCTAATTCCGCAGTGTCGGTCTTGCTTCTTCTCCAATATTTTCTATATTTCTTTAACGTTTCTGCCCCTGTTTCGTTTTTTTTTTCTTTTTACTTTAATTTTGACCCCTTCCCTGCTGTCTCGACAGGCTATAAGAAGACACCGAAAATGTGTAAATATTAACATGCCTTGAAAAATACGGGCCTCCCGTCGAAACGTCGGCAAAATAAACAGTTGTTATGTGAAAGCGCATCTACTTTCATATTTCTAACCTTGCGGCAGCCAAAGTCATTCTTCTGCATATATATATATATATATATATATATATATATATATATATATATATATATATATTTATATATCTATATATCCGCATGGAAGAATACGCACGTACGAAGTGATCTTGTGATCTTATTGACGGTTCGGCCACGGGTTCAGCCTTCATCAGAATACGGTGTACGGCATAAGTGCTGTTTATATACATGTGCATATCATTAAGCTAAAGTATGAAAACTGGCATGAAAGGCGATATATGGGCATATATAAATGCAAGTGACACGATTTGACGGGCACCTGATACACGTGTAAAAAGATATATTTTCCATGCGCGAGCACGTGGTGAGCATGTTGTTTACAAATAAAAGATAAAACACATAAAAGACAAAGCGCATAACATATAAATAAATATATATATATATATATATATATATATATATTTATATATATGACTACGCGAGAGTACTGAAGTATAGAGAACTGCAGTATAGAGTACTGCAGTATAGAGAGTACTGCAGTTTCGGTGCCAATCTAGCCTTCTTCGCAGAATGTCAGGGAAATGGCACAAGACACCAAGCGTAGCAGAGGACCAGCCACCCAGTTTAGGGGCGAACAAGTAATAAAAAACAAACAAAAGAAAACAATAAAAGCAAGCAAACACAGGAAGCAACAAAATCAATCGCTTTGCAGAGTGCTCGTTAGCAGCTCCTGAGAAATTGTAAAAAAAAATAAAAGCAAAAACAGAAGGAAGTACAGGTGAAGAGGCGCCGTAAACAGGCGGTTTATTCGTGCGTTTTCTTCATCTGACAGATAGCAACGTCGGTCTGACCTAGCGATGAAAGGAAATAAGTATCTTCAGCATTCGGTAGGGGCACCATCTCGGAATCAGCCGCGCGGATTCTGTGAAATAGGGAGGTACAACAACACACAGTTGCCTTTCTCCCAACTCACACGGGAAAGATCGAGGGCGCTTCATTTAACCTCGTCGGAAAAGCCCACAGAGCTGCGTGAGGAGTCGTCGACCACGCCGCTTTTGAACAGCATGACGACGATGTTTTGGACAACGAAGGTCCCCTAACGACGTACAATGAACTTGGCAAGAAATCTTATCTGAGCAGGCGAAAGTGTCTGCTACCGCACAGTAAACTGAACAGGCCTCAGGCACTGATGCTCAGACACCTGCTGGTCACGGCAAATCCCAATCCCGCACTCATGCCTGAAATGAACCCAGGAATTCCGACGTCAAGCACATGCGCGCTTTCCACAGACTTTCCCAGCTTATATCATAAGCTCTGGCTGTTCCTTACGTTACTGGCGGAAGACGTTATGTCGTCAAAGGGGGATGCTGAGATACGCAGCGCCGATTTAGGGAGTCAGCCATGGGCAGTCCGACGGACCCCCGGCGTGGCGGACAGGTCAGGTCTATCTGTCCCGACGTGGGAGCGGCCCGTAACGTGCTTGTTCACGCCCGAATGGACGTGAACAAAGTTTTCTATACCATACTATATTCACAGAGTGAATGAAGATGAGTGGGGCGAACTTTCGGATGGTTTTATTGGTCCACCGTGAATCGTCCGTCTGCTGGCCGCGTCCATTCATTTGTTCGTTTGTCTGTCTGTTGATCTGTGCGTCAGTCTGTCTGTCCATCTGCTCGTTCATTCTTCTCTCTGTCTGTATGTCCGTCCGTCTGTCCATATGCCCATTTGTGTGTATGTTTGTCTGTTTGTCTGTTCATCTAGTGAGCACTGGAATCTTTTCAAATGCCGCCATCTCGCATCTTTTCATTAAATATTTGTCATTTACAAGTACAGCCATCCAGCGGACGATCCAAGCACTAAACAATAAGTGGGTACCTTCTACAACTACATTCTTTGAGGACGCGCGACCCTCGGCTTAAGGAGCTTAGCCTTTGAAATTAAAAGAGATTTACCACCTATGCACATCACACTTACAGAGTTCATGTTGAGATAGTCAAGTGGTTGGCGCGTAGTGCTTGGCCGGAGACACTTAAGCAACACGTACAGCACGCTACAGCTTTAGATAACCTTTTTCCCCAGTATCAGGGAGAAAGTGTCTTCCCTTTTTAAATGCGAAGCAATTCCTGGCAAACTTCAGCGAATTTCAGCGTATCTATCTATCTATCTTTCTATCTATCTATCTACCTATCTATCTATCTATCTATCTATCTATCTTTCTATCCGTCTATCTATCTATCTATCTATCTATCTATCTATCTATCTACCAGCCGCCTACCACTTTTAGCTGTCCTGGCCGTTTGGATACTGGTATCAATACCAAACTTCGTATGATATAACACGACTGTAAGATGAACATGACTCACTAGTCATATTATGAAAAGCATGACATGCATATCATAGATGTCATGATTTACATCATGACATCTATGATCTATGATGTCATGGTCTTGCTTCTCTTGCGGTAGTTTGATTCACATGATATGTAGCAAAACTGGTATGGTATGACATGACTGCATGGAAAACACATGCGAGATACGGCAATATCAAAATCATGACATGTGTGTCACGTAAAAACATTATTACATGCTACGCTCATGATGCTCTCGCGGCCGTTTCGCCAGCTTCATATGCACCAAATTTGGTATTACGTGACGGGAACATACGCCATAGATAAATGACAAGTCAAAACATGATGATCATGACATGCGTGTCATGTAACAACAAGACTACGTCCCACACTCAAGATGCGCTCGCGGCCGTTTCGCTACCCTGGCATACGCCAAATTTCAATATTACGTCACGTTAATGAATGACGAAGGTATGCGACGGGTGCAAACATGATAATCATGAGATGTGTATCATGTAAGAACATTAATACACGCCACACTCAAGGCACCATTACACTTCAACGTGAGCCGGCGTTGTTGAGAGGCACACGCGGTGGTGTATAAGTAACGCCATCGGCGCGAAATGCAGCGTGTGGCATTTCGCGCCGGTCGGTTGTCACCGGGCCGCGCCGACGGACGCTGGTCGCGCCTGGCGTCATACTACAGTGTGCTCGTGTTTTGCTAGCGTGGCGTCGCTGCGACCAGCCTGCACGTGCGTCAAAGTTGTGTTGGAGTATGTTGGGCCTTCCATGACGCGTTCGCCGCCATTGCGCTAGCTCCACACGTACCAAATATGGTATAACGGGAAGTCAATAGACGACGAAGTGGTTGACACGTCCAAACCTGATAATCATAATATGCGTTTTATGTAAAATATGACCAAACGCTCCGCTCATAGCATTCTCGCGGTTATTTCACTAGTTCCACATATACGAAATTTGGTATTCATTTGAGTGAACGGACGGTGAATGTAAATGACACGTCCAAATATGATAATTACGATATGAATTTCATGTAAAATATTACTGCATGTTTTGCAGATGCCACGCTCGCGGCCGTTTCGCTAGCTCCTTAGGGATCAAAGTTGGTATCCGGTGACGTTAATAAATGACGAAGATAAATGAAACGTTCAAACCTGGTAATCATGTTATGGAAGTCATGTACGGCATATTTTACCTCCGCTTCTTAACTTTTTGCAGATTTTAAAGTGACCTACCACCCTTCATCATTCGTGCTTCTCATATCGTCGATTGCCACTGTACGTGGGATCTGCCCATTTTTTATTAACACGTATTTACCACTAATATTGAAAAAGTAAAACAATAACAGGGAGTATAAAAAATACGCAAGGCATGTTACAACAAAAGGCTAAGACAGCATTAAAAAGGGGAAGAACAAGCACTGGTTGATACTTACAGCACCAAATGGCCATACTTTCACGAGCTTAATTATTTACTTAAAAACGCATGTTCCGGACTCCTCGCTAAAACTTAATAATAACTTATTCCATAGTGCAACAATTGATTGCGGAGGCATTTCTGTCTCCAATAGCTCTGGTTGATTCCGTAGGAGAGCGAGTTCAATTTGTTTATAAAGTGTGGCTACCACTGTAAGCACTCCCTCGCCCTCTGAAAGTCGCATTGTATAGGTATATAGGTTATGTTCTCAAAAGAGAGACTAACCAGATTAGACAGTTTGGAGAATGGTAAGCCAAGTAGGCTTTTTACATGGGTCGTCTGGTTGTTCAAACCTAAAGTGAATGTGTTTTCGTGTCCCGTGCATTACTCTTTTTACACTTCGAAGTGAATATTGTACGCCACACTGGTCCCGTCACATCTAAACTTGTCCGCAATTTTATATGCAATGTCTAAATATAAACCTTCATTCGTTTTTGTAGTCACACCTTGCATTTGCGCCCGCTGACTTGAGGTTTCCAGCATAATCTAGCACCCTGATGCTGGGCAGGCTTGCATGTTTTGCAGTAGTCCATCATTCTCCTCAATTATAGCTTTTTCGGTGAGACACCTTCGGCAGGGTTTGAAAAAAAAACAGGCCTGCGCGGAAGGCGCAGGCAGCACAGTCATAGTGAAGGTAAAACAGTGGCCTTTTAGAGCCTTTTCAAAATACTCGTTGAGTAACTACAGCAAGCACACTTGGTAAGCACATTGGTAAGCACACTCGGTAAGCACACTGCAAGCACATTTAATACCCAAAATGGTATTAAATATAAATTTTTAGTAGTAGCCCAGCACTCGCTATGCTATTTTCTGCCATTTTTTTGAGAAGCGTGGTATCCGCTAAACACTTGGAATGAACTTCTTTTTGGACTTGTTGCCCTTCACTTGTAGCTCCTACCCACTATGGGGGATCGGCTAGGTATTTAGTGGTCTTATAAAGTATTATTTATTTTAGAGTAAAGGAACTTACAAAAACAAAACTTAACAAACTTTAGAATGAAATTTTGATAATCACTGATCTGTACTTACACTAAATATTTTGTATTAGTATTAGATATTAACCTAGAATAAAAGCTAACTTAGAAAAGAAGAAAACCAAGAAGTTTTTCTTATGCTGACACAGAAGATTATAATTAGTTTGTAAGTCTTTTCGTTTCATTCAGATAATTCCGCTATGCCTCACAGACTTTCGCACTGGCAAAGCCAAAAATAGAAGCTCAAAAGGCAGAATGATGGGCATGGATAAATTCATTCTAATAACACGTAAGAAATTTGCTATTTTAAATTGACGAGCTCCGGCAATTTTTCATGCAGTTCTGACGACGATGAGCAAGTATGGCTAAAGTGGGTATGCGCCATAGGTAATAGGGGAACAAGAACAAGCTTTTGTGATTGTTTGGAGCATTGGACGGCCCACTCGTGGCGCTATTCGCATTGTTCGATGACTGGTTGTTCTTTCGCTGTTGCAAAATGCTTTATAAGTCGTAATAATGGGATAGATTTCCCGATCTCAGGCCTGCCCTAGGCAAGTAGGAAAACAATTCACAAGCACCGGTGTAGCTCAGTGGTAGAGTACTGGGCTGGCACCAAGCCAAGCAGACTCGGGCTTGAGCCCAACTGTGTCATTCCGTGCGATGTGGTTGCGGAAATCGGCGGCGGCGGCGGACAACTGCGTGTGACTCGAGTTGTGATCTAATAACAGCATTCACCGTAAAGACAGCCAGTTGTTTGCGCAACGCGCAGCACAGCCCCAGCGAAAACAGGAAGAGTGGTCCTTCTAATGCCTTTCAAATGCGAAGCATTTCTCTGCGAATGTCGGCTACTTCGAGCGTATCTGTGAATTTATCTATCTATAGCCGCCTTTGGCTTCTAGCTCCCTTGGCCATCTTGATAATGGTATCGATACTTGGTATGGCATAACATGATTGTATTAATAGTTATAACATAAAAATTGCGACACACACAGCGTGAGTATAATGATATACATTTCATCGTCTTGCTGCTCTTGCGGTGGTTTCCTCCACATGAAATTTTGCTAAACTGGTATGGTTTAAGATGACTACATGGTGAAGATACGGGACAGACTATAACGTGAGAATGATCACATGCATGTCATGATTTTTTTGTTATGACTGGTCATGACAGCAGGGCACGCCCCAGGTACGCTCGCGGTCGTTTGGCTAGCGTCACATACACCAAATTTGGTTATACGGGACGTGAATGAATGAAGAAGGTATATGTTTAGTGCAAACATGATAATTACGATATGTGTGCCATGTAAGAACCTGACTTCACACCACGCTCCTGATACGCTCACAGCCGTATCGCTAGCATCAGACAAACCAAGTTTAGTGTTATGTGACGTCAACGTATGAAAACTGCATGACGAATGCAAACATGACAATAAGGGTATCAGTGCCATGTAAAACATGACTATCTGCTACGCTCATAGCACCCTCGCGGCAGTTTAGCTAGCTCCACATATACCAAATTTGGTATCGGGTGACGTGAACAGGCGACAAAGGTAAATGACACGTCTAAGCATGTAATCATAATATACGTGTAGAGCAAAACATGACTACATGCTATGCTCATAGCGTGCTCTCGGGCCATTCTCTACCTCCACATATACAAAATTTTTATTACGGGACGTTTATAGACGACGAGGTAAAGTACACGTCCAAACATGATAACCTTGCCATGCGTGTCTTGTAAAACATGACACCACGCTACGCTCATAGCGTGCTCGTGGCCGTTCCACTAGCTCCACATATACAAAATTAGGTATTACGTGACGTGATCAGGCGACAAAAGTAAATGGCACATCCAAACGTGATGATCAAGGCATGAAAATAATGTACGTCATAATTTTTGTCAATGGTGCAAAATTGCCCTCACTTTAAAGTGAGATATCGCCCTACCCCGTTTGGGCTTTGCAAATCATCGATTCCTAAATACGTGGGAGCTGTCATTTTTTTTTAAACTTTCTTTGGTAAACTGCTCCAAGTAAACTTCGCATGTCACCCACTACTCCATAAACCATCCTAATTTTCATGAAGTGGAAAAGCACACACGCTGCCATAATTCGGCATATTCAGGAGAAGCGTGCTATTCGTAAAAAATTACAAGGCATTATGTGCAGTTGGTTTATGTTGTGGCAACTGCTGTGGAATGATGTTTCAGCTTTTTGTAACGACGTGGAAGCACCCAATATTCCACTGGAAAAGAATTTTACATTGTATGACGTTTGATGGTTGTTTTATTACACATGTGAACGTGGTTTTTCAACCAACATGAGGCCTCATTAGGGTGTGTTTGCAAGGAAATTCCTATCACCAGGGGTGTCTATTGAAACAGTGATTCATCGTTCTTTCCTAAAACCCGCCTTTCTATTTAGAAGTGCTGTCATAACCTGTGATGGCACTTTACAATACTTTGTAGTTTTAAGGAAACCGGTGATACGAAGGAGGAACGCCCATAGAAAAACACGAGCTACCTGAAAACACACAAAAGGCATTGACGTCACAGAAATGAGTGAATTTAAATAAATGGAACTGCCGTGAAACTTTTTGCATGGATTGGACTGTGTTGGCTGTAGGTGGGACTTGTATTTGTTCATAAGTTGTAATAGACTACAGCAAATAAATAGCCGTGTTTTTACAGCGTAAGAATAAATGAAAAACACGCACAATTTGTAAGTGATTCGACCTTAATAACAGCGCAGGAGCGGTCCCGGGACAGGAAGAGCAATGTTTCAGTTGCGGTGAATATGCCTGAAAAAAAAAAATGAAACAAAATAGATGATTAACATTTGCACAATCTTTTACAGAGCTATGCATGTCACGAAACACATAAAAGTGCCTATTAGTCTAAAAATGTTTTCAAGTTTTGAATAGGGCCAAACCGGAAGGCTTGCAGCTGCGTTCAAGTAGAAGGACAGGTGGCGTTTTGAGGAAAGGCGATGTTCGCTTACGAAGTTCTTAGGCCGTTTCACATCAAGAAGCTCAATTTTGTCTGATGCTGCTTCGAGATTCTATGCTGAGCCTTTAATGCTCAGCAGACAACCTTAGAGCTTTGACCATTATGTGATAGATTATATTTGTCGCAAAAAGTTATTTGGTTTGAGCTTGGATTAACAGGTGACGACTCACCAAGAAAGTCTATGAAACAGGAGCGTAGTGGAAAATTACCACAAATACGAGGAGTAAGCAGCTTCAGAAGCGGGTGGCTTGTGGACCTACTACGATTCCTCCTATTTTTTTTTTAGTGGCGAAGCAGCTCTTTCACTATCCTGTGTAACGCTGTCCCATACGCCCGCACCAATTCTATAGCCAGAATTGTTGGATTGGTGCCAAGTAGGTCAAGTCGCAGCAGCGCGTTGACGTCACTCTCTCCCTCACTCCAGCAGCTGCCGGCCCCTCGGTCTGTTCGGAACACAATTTTCTCCCGGTTCACCCTCTCCACAACCCGCAACGCTCGACAATATATCACTCTTTCGGCTCGTTTACTTGGGATGAAACTTACGCGAAATGCAGTCCTCCCCTCGTGTCCTTGCATTTCAAACAAACGTTTATTCGAGTAAACGCTACACCAAGTTTCACTTCAAACCGTTCTTCAAGCACCCGCGTCGACGCCCGTTTCAACCAGGTCAACGCCGTGCGCACGGCTGCTGCTTCGCATCCCATCAGGGTTCACTTCGAGGAGATAGTTTATTTTTTTCGTATTTACATGTTAAGAAAGCGCGCCCTGCCAATTCTGTGCCTGTACTGGATAACAAGTTCTAAATCCAAGATGGTGTTGCCTAGCGTTCGGTAGCATAGGCTAAAGTGAGCTGTCTGCCACTTAGTGTAGACTGACCATGGTTGTCGATTATTTGTTGATTATGGTTGTTATTTACCAGCCCGTAGCAACTAGCTCTTCGCTAATGTGGGCTAACTCTCGACAACTGCCTGATATTTTCGCGGTGGTGTTTAGTACTGGCTCGCACAAGCTACCACCTCTACGTGTTCGCTACACATCCTTTACAGTTGGCTACTTGTTGTTGTTGATTCATCCTTGCATAAGATTATTTGGCTCTAGGCTGCTGTCGAATACTATAAATGATAATAGCCTATCCCACATAAGTACTCTGATATGTTCGTGGTTGAGGTTGCATGCTCGTTTCTGTGACCTTCGCACTTGTATTCCATGGCTGTGGTCGACTCCACCGGACTTAGAAAAGACGCTGAATACCATACTAATGACACCATACCCAAGCACTCCCTTTGCCTGAGGAAAACGAACCTCTGTCGTTGAGCATGAGGTCTCACGTTAAGTCGGAGTATAGTCTTTAGCCTAAACATAGCAGTGCCGTCGACATGTATCGTAAGTACTCAAAGCGCGCCTAATACATAGTAGACATGATTAAGTTCCTCTCCCGAATAACTTCATTATAAACCAATCTATTGTGAAGTCTCGCGAACCTGCAGCAAAAAGAATTCCAGTCAATGTATTAGTGTCTTTATATCTTGTAAATATGAAGCTGAATTCTTAGGCGCTCTGTGGATAGTACTTGGAAGAACAAAAGCATTATTAATCTTGACGTTGCCCCATACGTCATCATGGTCTTGGGTTCCATGAAAATGAATGTCCTCCACACAGC
This sequence comes from Rhipicephalus microplus, assembly GCF_043290135.1. Taxonomy (NCBI): domain Eukaryota; kingdom Metazoa; phylum Arthropoda; class Arachnida; order Ixodida; family Ixodidae; genus Rhipicephalus; species Rhipicephalus microplus. The sequence goes on along the minus strand of NC_134708.1, from coordinate 90,315,959 downwards.
ATTTGATAGCAATAAAAACGCCACTTTATCGACATTCATGGTCATAGAGCATTATCTTGTAACCAGGTCGTACTAACTCACTGTCTCGATTATTAAAGTTTAGTCACGTCTCGGTAATTGTGGGTGAAATGCGTGGGTGATATTTGCTTAAGATATATTCCATGTCGCCAATTTTATTTACCAGTCTTCTGGCAGTTAAACTGATTAAATTGGTGCAGTATTTATCGTCAGGCACACACTTTCACTCATTACCTCTCCGCACTGACGGATATGGGTAGCGTTTAACCACGACTCTGTGGTCTTTTGGAAGTCTCAATAAAAAGGTTTATTAATATAGCATATTTTGTCATTATCAAAAAAGGCGCACTTCCTTCTTTTTTTTGCAGCAGAGTTCGAAAGCAACTTGTGTTCAGCCAAGGTTTGCTTAGTAAAGTTATCAGCGACTGAAACGCCAGTTACTTTCAGAAATTCACAAGTCTTGGAGATCTGTGCTTTTCGTTGTAATTTTTTTTACAACAACGGGGCGAGGCTTCGCAGTCTACTTTTTTCCTTACTTATTACTTCGTGCTTTGTATTGCGTTGTGCACTACGAGTAGTAATATGCGCCAAGGGCGAAAATTTATGAGCTAGTTGGTTTAACGAACTAAGAGGCGTTTCCAAAGATCTGCCTCAGGTTTCCTGTGAAAGTACATTTGCCAAGTGATTAGAGTCTACGATACATGCGTAGGAAGAATCGTCTCTCTAGTGAGGTCTTCATGCACAGTAAAGCAACATGCACGTTGATTGACGCCTATGACCACGACAGTAAGAAGCTGTCTTTTCTGGGGTACGAATGCCTGCTTTTTCCTCGTCTACAATTGGCTGAGAAACCAAGCACATCAAGCTGCAAGCGCACAGCACAATAAAAGCTCTGTAGAACGTGAAATTCAGAAGAACTAATGAGTTTAATGGTCACTTGTACAAAAACGTTAATTTCACTTGGTGTAAGACCATTTGCGGCATATGGATATATCGCCAGTAACATTGTAATGGTAATATTTATACCCACCTCTGTGTATTGTAGTCATACGCTCCGTGTGGTCTGTATCAAATACTCCAGTTATTTGAAGTTCACATCTGCGAAGAAGAAACATATAAGACAAGCAGAGGACAGGTAGCAAGAAGACAAAGCTTACCTACGATTTCTCAGGAACACGCATTTTTTAAATGTAACAGACAGTGTTGTAGAATAAAGCAGTTTATCTACTTCGCATTGAACATCGTCTCTACGAGTCGTCTTGTACGTCCATATTCGCTCACGCCGGCGGATGAACTGAAACATTAAAAAACTCATGTTTAAAATGTATGTAAATATTTTGTTTTGTTTGGCTCGAAGCCACGTCAAGCTAACAGGATATCATTTCAAGTACAATTGCACAATTCTGTAATCATAGGCAAAATAAAAGTGCTATAAAAACTGCTGCTCTTTTCATTTTTACGGAAGTTGGAGCACGTGTTGGTATCCATCAGATTTCAAACCTCGATTTATCGCCACCCATCGATCTTGAGAGTACTACAGAAACTATAAACCAATCACAGCCACCATGAACCTACCAGAGCCACCAATCAATCAATCATGTTAAGAAATGGTATAAAGGTATGAACATTTCGATATTTTTTGGTAACAACCTTTTATAGTGCGCCGTTTTCATGGCTGTCAAAAACGTGCGGTCTTTGTCTAGTGGAATCAGACTGCCAGACTGCACAGTACTATGATGAAAGAAGCTCTCACTGCCGATTGCTTATCGTGTAAGATACACCTAAAATGTGCTAATCTACAAAAAAAAGTGTTGGTCATATGTACTGATTGGTCCAGCTCTAAATTCTGCACGAAATCCAGCTTCAAAATTGCGGACTAACGGCAGGAGCACCTAGCGATTCCCGTTGACTGGTTTTCACTGTTTATGAGAAGCATGCAGGATTTTCTGCCCCGCCACGGTGGCCTAGTGGCAAAAGTGCTCGGCTGCTAACCCGCCGGTTGCAGGATCAAATCCCGGCTGTGGCGGCTGCATTTCCAATGGAGGCGGAAATATTGTAGGCCCGTGTACTCAGATTTGGATGCACGTTAAAGAATCCCAGGTAGTCGAGATTTCCGGAGCTCTCCACTATGGCGTCTCCCATAGTCATATGGCTGTTTTTGGACGTTAAACACCACAAATCAATCAATCAGCATGTAGGGTTTTTTGGCATAATTGTAGTCTGGTTAGTCAGCCTCGAGAACGCGGTATGGACAATCGCGCTACCTTTTTCCGCCTTGTTTTAACGGAACTGCCTTGACTGCCTTGACTGCCTTGTTTTAACGGAAATTGGTATGCTTTTCGTATAACGCCCGATTTCAGTGCGGTTGTTTCTGTGTTTAGAGAAATTTATTCTCACAGACAGTGAACATCAATTACAATCCAACAGAACATTGCGACAGAACACAACATCCACAGTTGTTACAAAAGTTGTGACACACCAAAAGTTGTTGCAAAAAGATATGTTTACATAAGTAAACGAATTACAACATAAACAGCTACACAGGAATTGTTAAAAAAACAATGTCTACATATGCACAATACATGGTAAACAAAGAACACACAAATAAAATGTACAGATCTATGTGTCAGATATTTACATATTATTTACCAGGTATTTGTACGAGTACTAAACAAAAAATAACCTACCAATACAAGGCAGGCCTGAAAACAAGCCTTACACGTCTCTCACAGACGAACACAAAACGGCAGGACCAGTGTCGAAAGAATTCCTCCTCACCCAGAAAGAAGAGTTCCTCCGACAAAACAGATAGTATTTCTTTGTACAGTCGCTCCAAAATCGGGAAGAGAGCCCGGCGGTGACGACCTGCTGCAACAGCTTTACAACAGTTACGCCAAAGACAGTAGGCACCAGCAACAATGAGAAGGCAGGCAAAGCGGCCTCGAGAACAACGTCCAGAAGAAACAAAGCGGTTTACTCCGAGGCCACGAAATCCTGCATGCACAGCCCTCCAGAAGACACGAGCAACGACACATTGTCTTAAAACATGCTGATTTGTTTCCCGTAGGGAGCAGTTCGGACATGTTGATGACTGGACTATTCTCCACCTTTCTAGGCGGTCAAGGGTAGGAAGAACGCCCCACCCCAGCCGCCACATGAAGTCCCGGAGGTGGCCAGTTAGAAATGATGCCGTCAGCGTGCTCCAAGACACGCGACTAGAGCGGGTGCGGCGTGCTGGAGGAACTAACGGGAGCAACAAGCGGCTGTTGTGTCAACGATAGGATTGTCTAACACATCTAACTCAGGGCAAGTCGACTGGATATGACGAAAAAACGCGACAGCTGTTACATAAAACGAAGGAAGTACTACTGATTGTGGGCCCCGATTAAGGCGCACATTAGGAAATAAATACCGAAGGTGAGTGCCTAGAAAATAATATGCCAGAGTTCGGGCGGGGGATTCTTCTCCTTATACGAGGCGCAACAGGGAGCGCAGGGCCAATAGGCGGCAGCGTATTGATACCGAAAGGAAAGCAAAACCTTCCTGGGAAGGCTGCTGTCCTAACGCCACACGAGAAACCAACTCAGTGTCACCAGACCAAAAGAAGGAACACAAGGCCGACTGCAATGACCTCACGATGCGTAAAGGCGGCTGTTCCACGTGAGAAAGGTACCAAATGCCACCGCACAACACAGTCTGCGAAAGGTACCTCCGCTACAGAAGCGGGAAGTCGAATTCCCGGGCGTTCTTAATTTTTTGTTTTACTTTATCGAGGGCATTTGACCAAATGGAGTTACAAACGCCGTAGTGGTTGTAAAGAATTCCTAAAATGCGAAGAGACGCAGCCGGCTGAAGAAGAGATGTGGAGCTAAGTGTGGAGTTGGGACAGCCAAAGAACAAATACCGGGATTTAGAGACGTTTAGCGCGGCACCTGAAATGTCCCCATACTGGAAGAATAAACGCAGGCTATGTGAAAGACTATCTTCATCTGAAAGGTACAGGGTTGTGTCGTCAGCAAAAGCTGTGACTTTCATGGTATTGCTGCCGGGAAGTGCAAGACCCTGGACATGCGAATCGGCTTCTAGAGCACACAAAAATGGCTCAAGGCTGAGGACAAATAGGACAGGAGACAAGGAGCATCCTTGACAGACACCACGTGTAATAGAAAAGTCAGCACTCTCCCAACTATCTAGAACTAGTGTGCTTTTTATACCAGAGAAGGTATGTCTAATTAATTCAACAAACGTACCAGGAAAACCAAAGGCTGTGAGCACTTTAAAGATATACGTGCGCTCTAGTCGGTCAAATGCTTTCTCTTGGTCTAAAGACACAAGGAGGCCACGAGCAGATCGCGACAGAGTATAGGCTATGATATCCCGGGTGGTAAAGGACAAGCTGTGTATTTCCCGTCCAGGCATAGATGAAGCCTGGTGATGACCCACCAGGGTGTTCAACAGAGCCTTCAAACGTTGAACGAACCCCGTCGCGAATATCCTATAGTCGACGTTAAGAAGCGTGATAGGTCTCCAATCTTCAAGATTAACGGAGGAAGCGTCACCTTTTGGAATAAGCACAATGCGTCCATCTCGAAAACTTGATGGAAAGACACCATCCTCAATACATCGCCGGATTCCAAAATGACAAGTAAAATTCAACTGGAAAAACCGTCTGGCCCAGGGGCGGTTCCCCGTTTCATAGATTGTAGTGCTGCCTTTACCTCTTCAACTGATGGAGGGACGTGCAGAGAATCAGCAGCTTGTCGAGGAACGCGAGGCAAACCTCTAAGCATAGGCGGTATGGCCGAACATGACATCTCTTCAAAATGCGCCAGAAAGAGAGATCGATCACGCGTAGGAAGCGGCTGTGTAGGTGTTGTCTGCGTGGTCGTAAAAACAGGTGATTGTGACTGCCCAAAACACGATTGCCTCGCATAGCGTAGCACCTCGGGGTGGGCCCAAGGGTTGTGCCTACAACGCCATGCAGTCGCCGCCAGAGACGAGGCGGCAATCAAACGCTGGAAGCGTTCACGTAATTCGTGTTGCCAAGCTCGCATCAGAGGAGACGGCGTTTCAGCGCGTAATGCGATGCGTAATTTCGCTGCAGTATCGACCAGCTCCTCACAAACGCGACGACGAAGGGAACGCCCTTCAACTGAGCAGTGCAGGCGCCACTGGGTTTTAAGCGCATCCCAAACGAATCAGACGCAGCGAGTGACACGCGTATTGCATGGGACAAATTTGAGCGAGAGCACGCGTCCTGGAGGACGCGAACATCAAGACGACATGGTTTCTCCGAAAAAAAAATGGAATTTTTAGTTCTAAGAGAATTGGACAATGGTCAGAGATGTACACAGGTGAAGGTGGGATGGGCGGAACACGTAAGTCGGAGACAAACGTCTCTAAAGCATACGGGATATAAGCCCGGTCGAGTCTGCTGAAGGAGTGGCCGCGGCGCCATGTCCAAACAAAAGTATTCCCGTGCATGACATTAAGCGCATCCAGCAATAAAAAATGGTGGACAAGGCGTCGCAGCTCATGTGAATTTTAAGCAGACCGACCCCAGCCAGGACCTTGTACATCGCATCGCTGCAGATACGTAGGGACGAGTGTGGCGGACAATGCCGTTTGAAAGAACAATTCGTCTTTTGCGTGGTGCAGTTGTGGCGCCATCTCGTGTGCATTCCCCTCCCCCGGTAGTCAGGATCTGTCACTCGTCATGTTAAGCGTTCTAGCGACTTTGTATTTACCATCACTTCCAGGATCTTCCTGGTCTTTTTATTCTTGGTCACCATAACAACATGTGAAAGGTCCTGCATGCTTTACATACCTGGTCATGCTGCAGCCACCTGTATCACGACTTCAAATTTGCGCACCTTTCCTTCCTGTATCCTACTCAGGCTCGCATAATCAAGGAAATTCAAAAATAGAAGGACTGCGTGTCAATACAGAACTGCTCAGCTTAAGAGGAACTAAAAAAAATGATAATAACAGTGAAAAGAGACTGTTGAAGGTAAAAAACTTACACAGCTCTGATGAAGTGGGCTAAGAAAATATTTATTTGACGCATTGGGAATAAAATGGCAGCTTAATGCGTCATTCACGGAACAGATTTGAAGCCCCTGTAATTGTAATTGGTTACGTAGCCTTTTATTTTCTCAGCTAGGATATTTTCATATCTTGATACCGAAGAGTTGTGGTGTATTCAATAAACTAAACAGCAGTAAATTCCTAGATGCGTTAGAACCACAAATAAGACCATGCAATCGTGTTTAGGTGTTTAACTGAGTGGCGTAGGTAATATTTTTTCTACGTGCGATACAACCGATGTATTTACAAGTAAAACGCCGTTTGCAAAACGACCAGTTGTATGAAAGAAGGGAGACAGAACTGTCCTTGCAGATGTGATCTTATCTCCATCCCAGCCATTTTCTAAAAGTCTTAGGAAAGGTATTTGATGACCAACATTCACCCTTTGCTGATCTATACAAATTGTTTGACAAAAAGTGTTTGGCCTGAGTAGCAGTGAAATACATCTGCCGAGCCCGCCGACCTTGCCAAGCAAGAGCGCAGTCGTGAAATTCACTTTAAAGTTCGTTTTTAAGCTTCACAATAAATTCGAGTTGCTGTGGTCATGACATTGTACGCACGGACTTTGTCATCATTTGTTACTTTCGTGACCATGGCACAGTAAAAATATTTTTTTAAAAGAACAAATTTTTTCAAAGCCATGTATTTTTCTGTCAAACCATGCTTTTTGTTTTGAACTTTTCTGTGTAATAAAATATTTTTAAGTTTGTTTTATAGCTTTCACACGAATTCTCTACATGAAGACATTTTTCAGTTTTACCTTACAGAAAAAAAGATTTGCTTTTTGATTTTTCGTTCTTTGTGTATTTTAATGCTATACTCCCTTTCAATGTATAGCAACTTCTGCTGAACAACTACTACCTGTTTTTAGTCACCGAAAACTGTTTCTTTTATACCCTTCGCAAGATTTAGGTAATTTTTGTTTCTTTTAGAAATAATATACAGAAATAATTGTTTACATATTGTCATACAAAAAGTTTTCAAAGTAGAAAAAAGCAGTTTTGTCATTTGTAACACCGGTATGCAAGAGTTCTTCCTCTTAGCCAAAGGCATTGCTACAAAAACAAACATAATGAGATTCCGAAAATCACACACTTTCCGGACCTTTAAAAACTCTGCTCTTCTACGTACCAAAACCTTTATAAGGTTGCAAGGCACACATCAGTAAAAGGCTCCCGAAACTAGGTTCATCTGGTGTTCGCCAACGCACACTGACCTCGAAATGTACACGGGCCTGCAAACGCTGCAGTCGGGAATAAACCCGCGACTTCTTGGTCAGTCACCGGATCCAGTAAACACGAAATTACCGTGGTAGAAGCTGTACAATTCTTCGAACTACAACTCTAAGAAGATGTTCTAGCATTCGAATAAAAAAACCTAATGAAAACAGCCACGTTTCAGGGGATTTTTTTCTTTCTTGCTTACTAAAAATATGACTATTTTTTGAAGCACAAGAAATATCGCATTTAAGTAGCCCCATAAGTAGCCAGCTTCAGTATCAAGAAACTAGAATAGATCTGGTCATTGAATATTTGAATTAGCTTTCCATATATATATATATATATATATATATATATATATATATATATATATATATATATATATATATATATATATATATCTACTCAAGAGAGTTTGACGAATAGTCTGCGTTGGTAAAACGGTTTCATTCTTGAAACAGAGAAGAGGTGTGGCTGTTGTGACTGGCGAGATTTACGAGCCATGTTTTCGTCAAGAACCTCGTGGTTCACTTCACTGAGAAGACGAAGAACTCTATAGGGACCAAAACAGCGGTGTGAGAACTTTTCCGACCGGCCCTGTTGTCGAATGGGAGCCAACAACCATACTTGTTCTCCGGGTTGTTAAGATACATCGCAACGACGAGCGTTGTACCGCAGCGAGTCGATGCGTTGTCGCTTATGGATTCATTTGACTGCAAGCTTACGAGTTGCGTCTGCCAGTCTGATAAATTCGTTCGTCTTGACACTAATCTGGTGGCTGTCCGGTAGGAGCATGGCATCAAGAATTGTAGTGACCTCCACGCCGTGAAGCAATCGGAATGATGTGAATGCAGTTGTTTCTTGCACAGCCATGTTGTAAGCAAACGTGACGTAAGGGAGGATTTCATCTCAGTTTTTGTGGTCTTAGTCAACGTACGCGGAGAGCATTTCGGTGATCGTCTTGTTTAGTCTCTCTGTAAGGCTGTTGCTTTGTGGGTGGTATGCAGTAGTTTTTCGATGTACTGTGCCGCTAAGCTGCTTGACGTCTTGTATCATCCGGGTGGTAAAAGCTGTGCCACGATCAGTTTTGAGAACTGCTGGTGCTCTATGTCGGAGGACAATGATCTTCATAAAAAGTGGGTGGTCTCATTGGCGGTGCCACGTTGCAATGCATTTGTTTCGCAGTAGCGCGTCATCTAATCAGTGGCGACTACAATCCAGTAGTTGCCGTCACGAGACTTGGTAAAGGTCCAAGCAGATCTATGCCAATTTGTTAGAACAGTTGTGTCAGAGGAGCGACGGCGTTCAAAATGCTAGCTGGGCGCTGATGTGGTGCTTTACGGCACTGGCACTCGTGACACGTCATCACGTAATGCTTCACGTCTCAATTGAGTATAGGCCAGTAGTAGTGATGGTGAATGCGGGACAAGGTACATGAGCCCTAAGTGGCCTGAGGAAGGTGCATCATGACAAGCGGATAAGACATCGGCTCGTATCGCTGGTGGCACGATGAGCAGGTACTCAGTCACGTAGAGGTCGAAGTTTCTTTTAAAGAGGATAGTTCTGCGAACGCAGAACAATTATTGCGAGCGGGTGAATTATGGTGGTGGATATGGCGTGCGGCCTTCAATATATTTAATAAAATGTCGAAGCTTGCAATCGTTCTTCTGCTGTTCAGCCAAGTCGGATGCACAAACGGCGCAGAGAAAATGGCCGTCAAGACCGTGATCACCTGATGCTGTCGTAAGAGGAGCTCGGGAAAGGCGATCCGCGTCAGTATGCTTCCGACCAGGCTTGTACACGACTGTCAAATCGAATTCCCGAAGGCGTAAGCTCCACCTGGCCAGACGTCCAGAAAGGTCTATAAGGTTCGTCAACCAGCAGTGTGCATGATGATTGGTAACGACTGTGAATGGGCGACCATGGAGGCACGGTCTGAATTTAGCTATTGTCCAGACAACAGCTAGGCACTTTTTTTCAGTGGTAGTGTAATTCGCCTCCGCAGATGATGAAATCCAGCTCGCATAGGCAATGATACGTTCGACGCCCTTTTGCCACTGGACGATGACTGCACCAAGGCTGATGTTACTGGCGTCTGTGTGCAGCTCACTGTCGGCATCTTCATCGTAGTGTCCGAGTAATGCTTAGCCTGGAGACGCTGCTGGAGCCCGCAGAAAGTGCGTCTTTGCTCAGGGCACCACACAAAGGAAAATTTTTCTTTTGTCAGACGAGTGAAGGTTTTGGCAATGTTAGCGAATTTTCGCAGAAAACGTCTGTAGCATGCGCACAGGCCTGAAAATCGGTGCACATCACGTTTGCTCGCAGGTAGTGGAAAATCTATGACAGCCAATTTTTTCTCTGGGTCCGGCCGAATACCATTGTGGCCAACAAATTGGCCGTGGAACTTTAATTCGTTGTAACCAAAATGACAATTTTCTGGTTTCAGTGATGGGCCTGCTGTGCGAATTGCAGGAAACACAGATCCAAGTCACTGCAAGTGCTGCTCAAACGTTTCGAAGAAGAGAATGACGTCGTCTAAGTAAACAAGGCATGCTTCCAACTTGAGACCGGAGAACGCTGTATCCATTATACTCTGGAATGTCGCAGGAGCTGAACACAGACCGAAGGGCAGCACCTTGAATTCGTAGACCATCAGGCGTTAAAAATGCAGTTTTTTTTCTGTCGGGTTCATCAACTTCAATTTGCCAGTAGCTGCTGCGTAAACCCATAGAGAAGAAGTATCGGGCGCGTCGGAGGTTGTCTAGTAAGTCGTCGATGCGCGGAAGAGGATAAACGTCTCTCTTTGTCACTTTGTTGAGTTTGTGGTAATCGAAGCAAAAGCGACGAGTGCCGTCCCTCTTCTTTGCTAGTACGACGTTGACCACTATGGACTGTTCGAGGGTTGGATTACGCCATCTTCGAGCATCTGCTTTACTTGAGAACGTATTGCCTCTTGTTTCTTTTGTGATACTCGGTAGGCGGACTGACTTATGGGTCGTTCAGCATGGTCGGTGACTATGCGGTGCTTCATGGTTGGCGTTTTCTTTATCTTGGATTGGGCGGCGAAACAGTCGCTAAACACGCAGACGATGCAGCGGACCTGATCTTTCTGCGCACATGACAGCTTCAGATTGACATCCAATGTATCGGCTACCGTGGTGCCACTTTCAACGGCTGCAGAATTTGGGGCAGGCTTACATGCTTGTCGTTCATGCTTTATCTATTGTCCTACGTGCTTTATCATCAATGAACTCAAATTGAGCGATAATTGTTCGCTTGGCCAAATGTTGATATGGTCCACTAAAATTGGTGACCAACAACCCAGTCGTCCTGCCTTTAAATTGAATTATGCCGCGGGCTACGCAAATTTGCTAATACAAGAGCACCACATGGCTGGCTTCAGCGAAACCACTACTGTCGTAATCTAAGTCACCCTGTACAGTTACAAACATACTAATGGGTGGCGTAAGTGTGATGGTGTCGTCGACAATTCTAAGCGCACTCTTCTGCGGATTGGTATCTTTAGTCTTCGGACCTTAGGTCGTCAGCAAACGTTACGAGGCAGCTTCGAAGATTTATAACAATGCCATGCTCGCGAAGGAAAGCTATGCCAAGGATAATTTCTGGGAACATTCGGGAAGCACAAGGAAAAAAAAGCAATGAACGTCGACTCAAAGATTTGCAGCCTAGCGGTGCATCTCCCGATAGGTGTAAAGAGATGACCACCTGCTGTCCGAAGGTTTGGTCTATGCCCCCGAGGAGTCGTAACTTTCTTGAGTTCAGACACAAGTTCAGCACTTATAACTAAGTAGTCGGCGCCGGTTTCGACAAGAGCAGTTACTGGATGGTTGTCGACAACAACGGCATTGTCCGTAGAAACGGGTTCGTCGGCAATGAGAGGTGTCGGCTGAAAGGAATCGTCGAAGGTCGACAAGTTGGTCGGAGAAGGCTGTTTTGACGATAACTTAACAGCGGTCCCACCCCCGGAGGCCGCTGATCCTAGTTTCCAGGCGTGCAGTTGGAGACCTAGTGGATCGTTCATCAACAACATCGGCGAGAGTGGAGTATTGATTCGAGGACGTAAAGGAGATGGAGAGTGGTATTGGCGTCGCTTAAGAATGGAGACGGTAGACTTGCCAAGTATTCTTTGATAGCGAGGGTGGTTCCCCACCTCTGGGTCGACAAGCGTCACGCCAAAATCCAGGTAGGCCCATCTGTCTGTACGAGCACTCCCAGTACAAGTGACCTGGCTCACCACAGTGGTAGCAAAGTGGCCGATTGTTGGAAGCGCGCCACACGCTAGATTTCCACACATTAGGTCGTGAATTCTCATAGTGTGGCGGGCCCGAGAAGTACTGCGGCATATGCATGCAAATCAGTCGTGGGTTTTTATAGTGCGGCAGACCCGAGAAGTGTTGCGGCGTCTACAGGCTCGTCGGCCGGAGAAACTGACTGGCTGCTGGTGCAAGAGTGCGTACACCTTCCGCATACGTAACCAGAGGAGCTTCGGTTGAAGGCGCCGCTAATGGTCATATCAGCTGCCGCACCTCTTCACGGACGACGCCTGTCAGAGCAGCCACTTGAAGCTGGGAATGCACTGCGCGAAGCTTTTGCAGCTCATCGCGTACAATGCTATGGACTAGCTCAGCAAGGACTCTCACGCTCTTGACGTCAGGTGTTGTCAAGGGTGCTTACAGACATGCAACCTTTGTCGGACTGCTCATACTGCGAAGACCGCTGTCTTAGCATTCTCTCCTTCATAGTCACTTCAAGAATGAATTCCGCCACGGTAGCTGTTGAGTTTCGTACAAGTTCTGCAAAAAGCTGCTCCTTGACACCCCACATCAGAAAGCGTACCTTTTTGTCTTCCGTCATTGCAGAATCAGCTCGACGGAAACGACGAAACATCTCCTCAACGAACATGGCCACGCTTTCACTTGGTCTTTCATTGTGAGAATTGAGGAGACGTTCTGCTTGTTATTTCCAGTAGGCGCTACCATACGTGTTCCGCAGGTGAGTGCAAAACACCGGCCAGGTTGTCAGGGCAGCCTCGTGGTTCGGAAACCAAATACGCGCTCAATCCTTCGGGTAGGAATAGACATACCGCAGTTTCCGGTGCTCGTCCTACTCATTGGCGACGGTGACTCGATCGTATGGGTCCAGCCAGTATTCAACGTCTTCGTAGGGCTCCCCGTGGAAGAGCTTGGGGGCTCGAGGGGCTGGTGGTCATGAAGTGGGTGTAGTCAAGGTCTGTTCTGTCTGGCTTGTAGTTGTCGCATTTGCCATGGCTCTGGAGCGCTCTGGAAGAGGGCAGAATTGGGATGGCAGGCCGAGTTGCCGCCGACTGCATCGAGTGCCGGCTGTTTCTACCAAGGCGTTGATGAAGGGGCTGAGATCTTTCTCGTTGTAACAGTGCATAGACTATTACCTCGCACCTCCAGCAGTGTCACGTTACACCGTAACTGGAACCTGTAGATAATAGCACACAAGGACGTCACACTGATTCGATCAATAGCAATACGACTTTATCATTTTCTCTGCAAGTCCATCTTCGTCCTTTTTTGAACAGCGGTACATACAAGCCTTCCAGGATCTATGTAAGTAATACTTGCAGAGCTTGTATTGGTTACCTTATATATATATATATATATATATATATATATATATATATATATATATATATATATATATATATCTGCATACTAAAGGGCTCGTTTTTAGTGTTTGGCACAGTATAATAAGATCTGAAAATAATGCCAAGGAAAGTATAAGGGGAGTTATCAGACCTATTTACTGTGTAAATGTGAACAACGAAAATTGTGTGTAAGGTAACTTGCCGTGGGCAGAAACCAAACCTGTGACCTTCAAACAACGCGTACAAAGCCCTATCATACGAGCTAGCACGGCGGCCATCCCCACGGCCACTTTATTGGGTACATAACTGAAATAAACATGGGCGTGTCAGCCAGCGCTACTAGTAGCCATGACGGCGAGTGAGGCATACTCTTTACGAGCTTTTTTGGCGTCACAACTCCTGCTAACTTCTTACGACCTGGCAGCTGGCTAAAAATCCTTCGTACAAAACCTAAAGGCACCAAGGCTGCCTGTACGAAGTCCTCATTAATGAATTAGGCAATAAGTATAACTTCGTCATATTTTGCTTGGCATTCTTGTGTGTTAGATCTCAATAATATTGTGTCTATTACTAAAAAACGAGCACTCAAGTGCTCGTTTTTACGAGCACTCATATACGTTTTAATACTGGCAGACTTCGTGCCTTGAAATTGTATACGAAGGATTGTTGGTCAGCTGCCAGCTCGTAATACGTTCACGTGCTACGTGACGCCAAACACGCTCATAAACAGTGCGCCACACTCGCCGCCGTGGCTACTGGTGTTGCTGACTGACACGCCCACGTTCAGCTCACACTTAAACAAAATAGGTCTAATAACTCCGGGTATACATTTCTTGGCAATATTGTCTGTTAAATCTCAACAGTATATATATATATATATATATATATATATATATATATATATATATATATATATATATATATATATATATATATATATAGTCAGCCCGCCTGAGCCAAGCTTGGGCAAAGACCTGGAAAATGACGAAAAATTAATTTTTTTGCGAAGAAAGGAAAGTGTTTTTCTCTTTCTTTGCATTCACATTACAATTAGGTTTAATATCTTCCCTTATACCTTCCTTGGCAATGTTAGTTCTTATATCTTAGTAATATTGTGGGAAACATAGAAAAACAAGCCTTTAAGTAGTTTCTCGTATACAACCTAAAGGCACGAAGTCTGCCAGTACGACACCCTGCATTGTAAATGAATTAGGCAAAAAAGTGTATGCTTAAGGACTCGTTTTTCCGCGTTTAACACGATATTATTGAGATCTAAGGAACATAAATGCCCCAAAGAGTATAGAGAAAATTATCACACCTAACTGTAATGTACATTTGAAATAAACGAAGTTTTCTTTTTTCAAAAAAGAAAATAAATATTTCGTTCCTTCCACGCGAGTTGCTTACGCTTGGCCCGGGCGGCGGGCCGACTCGGCGTGGGTGCTCCAAGGACTCATAAGCGCGGACGCGGCTCATGAGCGACAGCATGTGATAAGCCAAGTGCGGAGAATTCTTTAAAATAATACATTAGATTTGCGCGATCAACAAGATCAAATGTTTTTTCTGAAATCTAAGATATATCCAACCTAACTGGCCTGAATATCTAAGCAAGCTTATGAACAACTGTAGTTATCTGAGTAATCGTTGCATGACTACTCCTATCCCCAAGTTGAAATAGAGAGTACTTCGCAAGCACTAAGAAAATTGCTAACACAATTGGTGATAACATGTTGAAGAAACTTAAGAAAAAGCCGCAGGTAAACCTCTTGCTGTACAGTTCGTTGGTAAAACAGAATTACATGGAGCGCGTTTGAAACTAGTATACTACTGATGCTATTATAGTAGCAATAGCCCCTCTACCAAATATGTTACGAGGAGAAGACCGACTGAAAAGAGTAGTCATAAACATATATCAACATCTGGTTCAGCGAGCAGCGCCAGAGATACAGACGAGCTCACGCCAGTCTAGCTTATTTCTGCTGTTAATCTCGATGCAACTGGTGTGTAACAATAACAAATTGAATATTATATGTGTTTTTGGTCCTGAAGCTACTATATGATTAGGAAAGAAAACCTAATGCAGGACTCCGCAAATTCGACCATATGCCATTCTTTAATATGCACTAGCATTGCATGGTACATGGGCCTCCGCTTTTCACCTGCATCAAAACGTGACAACAGCACCAAGAGTGCTCTTCAAAGTCATGTTACTCTAGGGTTAATATAGGTTGTTTTCGAATATGTGTCATGCATTGCAGCAACCATTCAAGGATAGTTAATCACGGGTATTAACACACGCACTGGCGTCCGCTTAGTCGCTCCAATGTAGAGGTGTTCAAACAAGATGCAAGTCTGACTACCAATTGAGAAATTCAAAGGAATGGGACCCAAGTATGCCAGCCTATTCTGATACTGAAATTGCAGTTCAAGCTCCCTTCAACTTTTTGGAGGCACTCGGCAAGGCACTGTGTACTGCACATTAATTTGATGCGAGGTGGCTCTATGTCTTGCCTGTGTAACGCTGTCCCTCCCTTTGCACCGCGCTTCACTGGCTGCAGGAGTTGGGATTGTGCTAATTAGGTCATGTCTTCTCTCGCAGTGCGCCCGCGTTGACGTCACTCCCTCCCTAGTTTGTCGCGGCTCGACGCATGTACCCTTACTCGCTTCACGTTCCCACTATTTGCCACGTTCGGGCTTAAATCGAGCGAACAGTCTTTCTGCATTGAAACTTTCGCGAAACCCATTGTTTGATTGATATGGGGGGTTTAATGTCCCAAAACCACCATATCATTATGAGAGACGCCGTAGTGGAGGGCTCCGGAAATTTCCATCACCTGAAGTTCTTTAACGTGCACCCAAATCTGAGCACAGCGGCCAACAATGTTTCCGCCTCCATCGAAATTGCAGCCGCCGCAGCCGGGGTTTGCTCCCGCGACCAGCGGGTCAGCAGCCGAGTACCTTAGCAACTAGACCACCGCAGCGGGGCTTACGCGAAACTCAACCAGGCACCCATGTCTGCGTTTCAAAGAAACGTTAACTTGAGTAAAGGCTACACCGAGTTTTCCTTCAAACCGTTCTTCCAGCACCCGTGTCGACGCCCGTATCAGCCGGGTCGATGGCGTGCGCATAGTTGTGGCTTCGTATCCCATCAAATATCAGAATAAAAAAGAATAAAAACTGCTGGAAGTGGTACCTTATGTTCATAAGCTTTCACACAACATAAAGAAGGTGGCGAGTCGGCATGTTGTACCGCTGGTGTTGACTGCCCCAAACAAACTGGCGCAGTTGAGCCCTCGCATCAATGAAAGTCATGCCCAACTGCCGCAAGGGTGCAAACAGAAGCACGCGTAGCCGTTCACGAATTGCGCTACTTAGGTGGTTTATGAAATATCTCTTTTGAACGGGAATAGCTATGTTGGCCACATGGAGTGCTGCGTCAATAAACTAGTGAGGGAACATGCTCTCAGAGTAAAAATAAGGACGGTGCGCATCTGAGCTCTCATGTTATAGCTTGTGAGTGCACACAAGGCTTCACACATATTGGGATCCTGGGTGGAAGTAAAAACGAGTTAGCACGGGAAGTTTTGGAGGCGTATCACACAAACAAACGGGGTAATAAGTGTGTTAGCGAATTGCCACTGAACCTGTATTAGTCAGAAACATGTTGGCTGGAGGGCACGCGTCGGATAGTGTGAATAGGCATGGGAAGGGCTGATCACGTTGCGCACGTGTCGACGAAGATTTGGTTTATATTAGCCTGTTTTCTCGAGAAATAAACAGTTGTAAGTGAGTGCCCGGGGTGTCTGTATTTGTTTCTTTCTGTGTGTGGTTGTGTTTTCGGCACGATGTTGAATATTTATTCAAGACATGCACCAACTCGCCCATCAGTGACTTCTACTATAGTATTCGTATCCCATCAAGTTCTTTTCGGGGAGATGGTACATAATTTTCGTAGCTAGAACTACGCTCGTTTTTTATCCCCGTTTCGCTGTGACTGTTCGCTGAACCTCCAGCTGGACTGTTGTCTAGCGACCCCTGCTGCTGGCGACACCGCTGACCACAACATCAGGCATGACCTCAAAGGAAGAACTGTGCTGCGGCTACATAGGAGAAACATGGTGGGATTTGTCGGCAGCTACAAAGGTCAGTACAAGAGGGTTAATTTAAGTTTATTTTTCGAAGTAAAATAAAGAGCAAAAAGTGAGCCAAGGTTATTCAGCAAGAATGAGCCGCACGCCTCGAGCAATGTAATGACACAGAAAACCAACCTAAAAAATAGGATTAACCGTTTCTCTCGCTAATCCCACTCAGGCTCAATTGAGTGAGCCAAAACAATGTTTGATTTTTTCAGCCTGGCATTTCTTTATGATATTGACTATGCTCTTAGTGGGGAGGGGAGGGCACGAGAGACTGAGTGCAACTGGGCTGACACAGACCTACCACACATGTAAACTGCAATCATGCCTTTATATCATTTTACAAAATTTGCACTCGTGCTTAAGCGCAGATCTCAATTGAACTGTGTATCACTCTAATGAACGAAACGCTGCCTCTCAAGGGCACTTTGTTGGTGCAATCATATGTGCCAAGCTAGAGCTACATTAAAGTGGAGCTGTCAGAATGTAGTATGTGTATTGCGAGAATTCAGTGGAAGCAAACAGGCCTCGCTGGACGACAACACTCGATGTATGCAATTCTAGTCCGTAGATGAGCAGCCTTGCCCACCGATTTTGACAAGTTGTATAAAACCAGGCTCAACCCCAACGGTATGTATCAGTATTGAAGCGATTAGCCTCGTGTACTCTGACTAAATTTTCATTGTCTGCGTTGTCATGCCGTACAAGATAAAGGAAGGTGCAAAATTCCGAGAAGTAAATGACAGCCATTATGGTGTAATAGAATGAAACATGTGAAGTATGTAGACTACCCCATTAATTTTTAGTTTTTGAATTTATTGAAAAGCACTAGTTTATACTCTGTAGGATGAAGTAACTGTTCTTAGTTAATTCTTTATTTATTTTTCATAAATCATTCGTAAAGTTATCCGCCACATTTCATGACTATGTGTTTTTGTAAATCTTTCCAAAAGTTTGCTTATTGGTACAAGGATAAAACACGGACAGAAAGAAGCATGAAGCACACGTAAAATTAGCTCCAGTGTGGTACGCCTATGAGCTGAATGGTGGCATGAATTCGATTATTCCTGTCTATCATTTTTACCTATCAAAGCCTACAAATTTCAACCTAACACTGACATAAATTAGTATAAAAGGACAACTGAATAGCATGCTTGTAATATCGGTTATGACATTTCGCGCATCAAAACTTCAGAAGGCCTATAAACACTCCGATAAATTTACTGGTGTGTTTGACATCGAAATGAGCTGTATGAGGTCTAGTATAGATATAAAAAATGCCCCGCGAATATTAACTGACCTGCTTGATATCCAATCCAGCTGTATGAATCATAAGGTCAGAGGAAATGAGGAGAAGTACGGCTGCGGGTGCCCCTATAAGCATGTCGCTTTCTTTCACGGTTCGTGATGCTTGTAACCCCCAATGCGAAGCTTCGTCCGATCGGCAGCTTACAATGTTTTAAACGAGTTCATACTACTTTCCTGCCCTTTATAAAACATTTTGACGCTGATGTATAGGAATTTTTCACTCACAGAACGTCATATATGTCCAACTCATCATTTGTTTTACAATGACTCAGCTGCAGAATCCTCGGCATGTTGTCGAAGTTTTATGACTGCAGCACAGGAAACTTGACGCCGGAAAAATTGTCACAACCTGCTTTTAGCAAAAATGTCAAATATACATGAATTGCTGAAAAACAAGAAAAATTCTGATACTACCAGGAAGAGTTATTGGTTCAGGCTTCTATTAGTGAACAAGAGCAAATTTTCTTCACTTAGAAAGCTTTTGCTTGTTTCAAATGGGCTTTTATTCTTTTTCTATTTATCTACTAACCTTTGGTTGGAAGGTACATCATTCATAACCATAATGACACATTGAAGTGTTGCTTAGAACTTACTAATAATAGAGGGAGCGTTTTGCAACGATGCACGCGTTGTAAAATAACTTCCTCTTGACGACAATCATCTCACTTTTCATTATCGATTACTCTTTTGCAGATGGTGGCACATGAACTTGTCGGAAGTGATGCGTTGAAGCCATGTTGCATCTGTGCGTACGTCTAATTGTACGCGTAATAAAAAAACAGTCACCTATTACAAATACAATTGCGCCATTTGAGGGTAATTTATTATAAATGTCACTTATTAGAAAGAACCGTTTAATTACAGCGATGCAATCATTTACCTTTCTATTACTCACCTTCAATATTTTGCCGAAACTTAATATCGCAGTTTAATTCAAATTACAAAAAGTAGTCTGATTTACACGGTTCACAGATAAATATAAAAAGGTGAATCAACGACACGATATATTCGTTCATCGCTGCACATCTGATTGTTTTCAAAAAATAATTCTAGCTTAAACACACGATACATTCACGCACACACACCAAAACACACACACACACACAAACACACACACACACACACGCATAAAACACGCAATGTGTGTTTTTGACGAATGGGTGTGTGTGTGTGAATGTGACGTGTGTTTGCGCACAAATTAATTTTTAGAATCGTTATATCAACTAGCCCAACAAGTTTTTTTTTACATCTGATTCAGCACGCAGCAGCACATCTTGGTATGAGCATTTTTTTGAGTACTTTTATTTACCCGAAGCCTTAAATGTATACGCGAAACAATGATGAACTATGGTGAGCGCCAACATCGTAGTCAAATTCGCAGTTGGCAGCAAAAGCCAGTTTACAACGGGCCATGTCAAGGCTGCTACTCAAAAGTCTACGTCCTGCGTGCAGTGCACAGGCTTGGTGTTTTTGTTGAAATATACATACGGTTTGAGATCAGTAATAAATTTTAGGGGATTGGTCATCCACACTTCCTCGGCAGCACTTTGATGATGGTAGTGCTGAAGACAACATAAAACATCAAATAACACGAATTATTATTTAGGTGGCTAAACGAGAGAAATGCTAACTTAGGCGCTCGTTTTTTACCTATGGATACTCAAAAATAAGAGACAGCAATGCCAACAAACGTATAAGAGATGTTATCAGGAATAGTTGTAATACATAGGAGGAGAAAAAATATTTAGCGAATAGTTAACTCACATCCGGCAGGTTATTTCACCGGCTCGCGGAAACGAGCGCCTAAACTTTAACTGCTTTCTTTCGGTCATAGCAAAATTCTCGTTCTGGTAGATAATGCCTTAGAGCATTATGCGAGGTATTATTGTTCAGCTGCAAGCTTGTAAAAGGTTAACGTGCGCTAAGATGTCAACATGCCAGAAATAGTATTCCATGCATGTCGCAATAACTACTGGCAGCATTGACTGATGCTCAAACGTTTAAATGCAGTTTGTTCAGTGGACGGAGGAATGAGTGCCACCGTAGCTACGCGGTAGAGCAACGGACGCGTTATTCCAAGGTCGTAGGTTCGGTCCCCGCCGGAAGCTCATAGTCTTTTCGTTTACAAGTATTTCATTCCGTTCGCAATACAATTACTTCTTATACCATACCAAAAACTTTCTCAGCACCACTGTCTGGGAGTTTTCATCGATTAGTTGCGTGATTCTTCCGAAAGTGCAATTAGATGTTTTCTTTATTTTATTCTCACGTAGATGCAGTAAGAGTTGCAAGTAATCTAAAAAGTAAAAACACCGCATTGTGCATCGTAACCTTTCAGTAGTGACTTGGAAAAGCGCATTGATTCATTGTTCGATTGGCCCATACAATGGACAGGATGTGTATAGATAATTGTGCGACATAATGATATAAATTTAGACCTCTAGACATGTGTGATAATAAAGAAAGACTTTTTGCCAAACATGTGGGTCCCCTGTCACACGCTGGTGTCGCTAAACGCTGTAGCGATGGCAAACATTGGCGCAAAGCTGGTTGAAGGCTGAATTTTGCACTTAAATGGCGTACAATGAATGCACACGACGGTTCTTGAGAGCAGAAAAGCCACCACGCAAGCAGCAACTTTGCATTGCGGGACGCTGTGGAAAGTGAGGGTGAGGTACGAAATAACCTTACCATTCCCGCAAGTGAGTGCACTTCCAAAACACGTAATTTAAAAAGTGCAACAAAATTACCGTCAGCATGCATGGAAGCACAAGAACAGAATACCATTCTTTGTGTGAAATGTTCGCTAAACAACTTCCCAAATAACTCCTATATTCATAAGTAGGCGAACTTACTCAAGAGTTCACTTAATTATATTCACACAGACTCATATTGGTCGTGAGTCTGAGTTTCAGGGAGTTTTTTGTAGTGAGTTTGAGTCCGCCTGAGCCCTGTTGAAGAAAATTTAGCGACTTAGTGCGGGACAGTGTGGCTGAGGAAAATTTTGGTGTGTCTGAGTTTCTTCAATGTGGAAGATATCCTAATTGTGAAATAATTCTTTGCGCACTGCAGTCACTGTATCTATCTATCTATCTATCTATCTATCTATCTATCTATCTATCTATCTATCTATCTATCTATCTATCTATCTATCTATCTATCTATCTATCTATCTATCTATCTATCTATCTATCTATCTAGCCATCAAGGTCTGAATTCTCTCGTGACCACGCGTAAAGCATGAGGTAAACCAAAAGTAGTATAGTCGATTAGGACAGTTTGACGAATATCATTCCCTGTTCAGTACATCAATACTGTAACAATTCCATCGTGTACATCATCAAATCCCTTACCGTCAGACGTCTGACACTAACGCGAAGATGGATAAGCGCCAGAGATATGCGGGCATGTGCCACGGTTGATTGGAACCCCAACGCGAGGGCGCGCGTCAGGGCAAGAAGCAGGCGAGAGTCCCGTCGGCTGCTCGCCGAGTACAGGACGAGACGCCGAGTTGACGGGTGGCTGTATCACGATCACCTTTTCTCGCGGGGCGGGGATAGTCGTCCACCAGATAATACAATAAAGTATTTCCACATTTTATGGAATAGTGAGCACAGACAAGCGAGTAGTTAACGCGTGAGCGTTAACAAAAAAAGGGTAGCATATCCACGCGCTGAATGATGGAGAGTGGGGAGAAGCCTTCACCCGTTCATTCGCTCTTGCATCCGTCCATTCATGCGTTCGTTTGTGTGACCGTCCGTGCATGCATTCGCCCGTCCGCACGTGCGTCTGTTCATGCGTCCCCACGTCCATAGGTGCGTCTGTCCCTGCAATCTTCCATGCATCCACCCTTGCATCCGTCCATGCGTCAATCCGTTCATGCAGCCATCCGTGCTTCCATCCATGCATCTTTCTGTGTGTCCGTTCATCCGTCTAGTCAACGCTCCAAGTACCACCATATCGCATGTTTTCATCCCATATTTCGCATATAGAAGCGCCGCCATCCACCGGATATTCTAAGGACTAAATGAGAGTCGGCACACGTACACTATATTGCGCCTTGCGCTTCGTGTCTACCTCCCACCTTTAACCTCCTCGAGTTCGTGGTAAATACAAGTGCACTGTATTCATGGCACTGCGGCCCAACGCTCGCTAAACCTTTTTATAACCGAGGAGCATACGCTTACCGAGTATAACGTAGCAAACCTTTCTTGTCAGATAGTGCTCAATGTACATGCCAATGGCTGCTAATGGGGAATGAAAGACAGGAGAATTCGGCTTTTAGCTAACGCGCACGCTGCGAATTTTTTATTGTTCAACAATGCACGGGAGAAACCTCCCACTGGCACCACCTAGCATGTCAAAGCGTAAGACATGTCACGTATTACGATGAGGGACGAACGGATGCCGCTTTAAGGAGCTTCGCCCCTTAAAGGTGACATTGGCCACATTGACACAACAAACGCAAAGAATAGTTGTCAGGGTCCCAGCAGGAATCCTACCCCGCAATTTTGGGTTTATATCGAGTATTCCACCACAGATCCACGCCAGCTTTTACAAATACTTTCGAAATTGAACCGAATCTTCGTGAAACGTCATTTGAGGTCACAGTTTTGGCTAACTAGTTTAACATGTGTGCTCAAATGATACATCCATCACGTCAGGTTGTTGTCAACTGTAGCTAGGCGCCATTTACCGAAGTTCCTTTAGGAAGCCGTGTGCAGGGCTACTACCCTCGCGAGCACAAGAGCTGCGTATAACCCAACGTCCTGATGGGTTGCTCATACCCACGTCACTTTTGGTGCCCTTACGCAACTGTAAACAACTGTATATATGTAACTTTTGAGATCATTTTACTTTCATCTTCAAGTACATTTCTACACATATTTAGCGGGATTTGTAAACTTTTCGCCAATTTTTTTTCCTATAGAAACACACAGCATAGACACCTTCTCTCCATACGCATTTTGATAAATCGATTTCGAAGGTGTTCGAGATCTGTCGATTTCTTAGTTATTTGGGTGTAGACCACACTGTAATAATTGTCAGACCTTCAAACGCTCGAATACAAACGTTGGTCTGCACCAAGCAAAAAGAGTTGATCACGAGAATATCAATACAGAGGCGGCTAGAGATAGATAGAGGGAGAGATAGATAGTTGGATAGAGATGGATAGATAGATGGACAGATAGATAGCCAGATAGATAGATAGATAAATAGATAGATAGATAGAAATATAGATAGATAGATAGATAGATAGATAGATAGATAGATAGATAGATAGATAGATAGATAGATAGATAGATAGATAGATAGGCAAGCAGGCAGGCAGTCAAACTGACAGACAGGCAGGCAGATAGGTCGATAGGTAGATAGATAGACAGATAGATAGGTAGATAGATAGATAGATAGATAGATAGATAGATGGATAGGTAGATAGGCGGACAGACAGCCAGGTTGATAGATAGTTATATAGAAATATAGATAGATAGATAGATAGATAGATAGATAGGTAGATAGATATAAAAGTGACGTAATTCTCGTGCGCGAAGAATTGTTTCGTGTTAAGGACATCTTCCGCTTAGAACAAAGTCAGACTCATACTCGCCAAAATTTTCCACAGCCGGACTCTCCATTACACAGTAGCGAAATTTTCTTTAACAAGCCTCAGTCGGACTCAAACTCACCACAATAAACTCCCTGAAACTCAGACTCACGACCAATATGAGTCTTTTTGAATATAAATTAATGAACTCCTACAATACCTACCACCCTTTCATTAATGCGATAGTATGCTTCTATGTTGCCAGCTATGTTTCTGTGAATTAGGAGCCCCACTCCCAGTTCTCTTCTGTTTGCCAAGCCCCGATAACAAAGGACGTGCCCATTCTGTAGCACAGTATAGGCCTCATCTGTCCTTCTAACCTTACTGAACCCTGTTATATCCCACTTAACACCCTCTAGCTCCTCGAATAGTACAGCTAGACTTCTCTCACTAGATAAGGTTCTAGCGTTAAACGTTGCCAAGTTCAGGTTCCAAAGGCGGCCTGTAGTACAGAGATTCTTAGCACCCTCTGCTGCGTTGCAGATCTGACCACCGCCATGGTCAGTTGCTTCGCAGCTGCTGGGAACTGAGGGCCGTGAGTTATTTTATGTATGCATGTGAGAGGTAGTGGCCAGATACTGCACCAGGGTGGCCAATCCTTCTCTGGTGAGGGAGTGCGTTCCCGGCGGTGGTTACCGGTGAGGCCGCACCTCAGGCCTCTTAATGCAGTTCCATCAACACGCGGATTTTTTTTTCCGGTTGGGAACTGCACGGCACCGGGATTTTAACCACGGACCTCTTGCATACGAGGCGGATGCTCTAACCACTATGCCAAAGCCGCACCCGGATTGTTATGTTCTAAATGTAGGTTTCAGCGGTGTATCAGTCAAGTTTGTGGTTGTTTTTATAAAAATGTTTTATTGAAATGAGATTTCTGCTGATTTCCCCCTTAATTAAGGGTCTAGAGAGTACGGAGTTGGGCCTCTGATTAGCCTATAGGGTGCTGTTTATTGATATAATAAGCGGACATACCAATTTATTACCAATTACCAATTACCAATTTATGCTTTTTAGGGATTAGGCTTAATTTTGATTGAGGAATAACTCTGGAACTATTAAAGATAGCCTGATCAAACTTCACTAGCGTCAGGTTTACCCTAAGGGCTTTCACCTTTATAAGTAGGAAGTTTCCCACTAGAATATTAACGAAGCTACAAGCGATCGTAAAAAACACGTGGTCTGAATGTTGTTTTTTTCACAGATTCACACTGTTTTCTGCTCCTAAAATTTAAAATTTTCGTTTGTGATAGGAGTATTTGTAGCTGTTGAACTCCTTGTATCTTCACGAACAAATAGACACCACTCTGACCCTCCTAGACTCAAAATTTCTAAAGTTATAGGCAGATATGTGCAGAGCTCACTTACACGTGCTGCTGACGCGGCCGCTCCCGTGGCTCCCGTGCCCTGCACACGGCTAAATAAATCAGCTTCAGCGCAATTGCAAATAATCACAATGGACGTTAACCTGACGTGACGGCTGTATCAAAGGAGTAGATATGTATTGTTTATAAAATTGGGTAGACAGCCCTGCAACCAATATTGACGTTTTATGAAGATATGCGTCTATATAGAAAAGCAGCACCGAGGCCTGGTGTAGCTAGATCTGTGATAAAATGCTTCTTTTTCAAGCAGAATTCTTGCGTTCGATTCCATCTGGAACCTTGACATTTATACTTTGCATTCCTCGGGTCGACGCTACCAATGTCGGATGTTGCATGACGATCACGCGTTAAGATTGCACAGGTGTGTTCTCTTTATTCCAGGGTATATACCAAGTGTCAATCACTTGTGGCACATACCTGCATACCAGCGGCATTTACTCGCCCGTGGGTATTCGCACTGTCTGTCGGGAAGTGTTGGACGCCGTACGTGATAGAATTGTGACATTCTTAATGTCTTGATCAGCGCGTCCTATTCGTAAAACAATCTTATCCAGCCATGCTAATTTTGGTTCACGCGAAGTGAAGGGGCTGACCATTAGAGCACGCAAACGTGGGCGGCTAAATAGATATATAGATAGATAGATAGATAGATAGATAGATAGAGAGATAGATAGATAGATAGATAAATAGATAGATAGCTAAATAGATAGATAGATAGATAGATAGATAAAGAAATAGATAGATAGATAGATGGATAGATAGATAGATAGATAGATAGATAGATAGATAGATAGATAGATAGATAGATATGCTCAAAGTCGCCGAAGTTCGCTAAAAAATGCTTTGCATTTGATAAAAAGAATTGCAGAATTTGCCACGCAAGACATCTGAATATTTAGAAGGATTTCGCTGAAAGGACACGGCCTCAAAAAAAGATACGTGCTCAAACTACTTCAAGCATGCGTAATAAGCCGTGTGTGCTATTCCACGCCTTTCTCGGGCATCAGGTCTGAGGAGAAACACATTCGCTCATTCGACGGTGCATAAAGAGGGCCTTTAATATACCAATCAGCACCTCCGCAGAGAATTTTTCGCCTATGGGAGTGCACAACACCTGGGACAAATGGCGGAAGCTCTTAGAAATTCGCAGCTTGATCGACTAAGCCGAAAAAACACAGGCAGAGCTGTCCTGGATTTGGTTTGCCTGCAAGCAGATAGAGAACTACAAGTAAAATAAAACTTTTTGAAAGTCTGCTGAAAAAAATTATTTCCATTCTTCCCTTGAAGCATGCACCTCAAATCCCATGAGAGAGGGGCGAAAAGAGAGCACAAACTATAATCAAATGCTTTGGATCAATGGACTGGAAGTCGGCTGCGTACGGGGATGCGGCAAGTGGTAAATCGGGCTTGGTTGTCACCTTGGTATTCGATGGACAAGGTGTCACTGTATCGGCTGCCAATTTAACCCCCCTACTCAAGAACGCCCCTTCCCTCAACGCTCCACCTTCACTTGAGAAAGCCGATGGGAGTGCGATCTCTAGGCAGGGTAAGTCACTGCATATCAGTGATAAATTGCTGCTATTCTTGAGGGGTGCAGCGTAATATTCAGCCGAGCAGCGGCGCAGTGCTCAACTCTGTCAATTGACGGGTGAAAGTCGAGTCGAGGAGCGTTTGTATATACGGTGGTCAGAAGCTTCAAAATGGAAACGGCTGAAGAAGTTGCGATATCGCTTAAGATAAAAGCCTAAACAATAGGGAGGCAGTCGCATGATGGATTTTGCAAGATCCCGAGTTCTTAATCCTAGTTTGGGCTATCATGTGCAGAAAGGCAATCGAGAAAAAATCGATGCAAACACTGTGGGGTGAAAGGGACCCTCAGCCACATATAATGGGAGTGTGATAGCTTTCCAGGTGCTGGATCAAAGTTCAATTGTAGAGAGTCTTGCGAAGCCTTGCTTTGGAGCGGGGACACTGATTATTAGGAACAAGCAATCTACCTTACAGAAGAAGCCGCGAGGAATCAGAATGTCTTCACCTGCTTCTAATCGCAGAGGTGCTGGCCCCAGTCACTTAGGCATGTGTGCCAGGAATGGAGAGTAGCGGGCCTCCCTAACGTGGAAAACAATGAAGTTGTCAATCATTTATCCAGCCATTCCTATATTGTAGACAAAGTGCGTTTATCAGTGCACTTCAAGCAAACCTTCGCGCTTGAATGTAAGCCAACTGGCCAAACTTGCCGTCTTGCAGCTGTGCACGTAATGTAACAAGGGCTGGGGAGAAGTGAGCATGGGGAAGAGAGGTGATGATGAGATAGAAGCAAACATTGATGGAGAAAGGAAGAGCGCAAAGCAATGATGCGATAACAGACGAGGAGAAACAAATGCGGAGAGAGAAAGAAAGATAGATAAAAAATCGATAATAATAAGCAGATGTAGACCAAAAGCGACCTAAATGAACATGAAGGATGCTTAGAATAACAGAACTGAGCTAGTTATTGAACATTCATTTCTAAAGGACTGGTCTGCCAACGAGGAGGCAAGAAACAGGTCAAGACACCATATATGCTATAGCGTTTTGGGTGTCTTGAAAGATATTTATTAAGGATAAACATACGGGAACTATGCTTGCGTTTGCTCTGCAACGTCTAAGGCAGTGCTGTGTTTTTATTAAACGCGGGGCGTGGACAGTTGAGATGTGTCAGGTCGCAGGGTATTTAGACAGAAACATTAGCCAATACTCATAAAAGAACGTATTTTATCGATCCGTCATAGAAATTGGTAAAACACGAAAGTGAAACGTGTACTTACAAAAGCAGTCGATTACTGTACATTGATGTGAAAGCTAGCACAATGTAAATTGGTGCTGCACAGCTGTAACACCGCTTAAGTTGGACGCATCGACGTTAACACTTAGTCATGCATCCCCATCCGGACGACTAACATCTATAAATAATGATTAAGCAAACTCTTGGGGTCATAGGCAAGTGCGAAACCAGGGAAAGCTACGTGCCGACCAGAAGAACGTGAGTGATTAAACGTTGAACGGGGCTTAAGGTGGCCAACCCGCGGCATGTTCGAGTTATTGAACACCGCTGCCCGACCAGAGCGAAACGCAGCGTGCGTCGAATTTGTGATTTGAACGGCCATGATTAGTTTCGGGGTGAGCGTAACTGAATAATGCGGATTTAAATCCAGGCCACACTGGTGGATGTCGCAGAGCTTTCTTTGAGATTGTCGCTAACAAAACAAGACCGACAGTCAGGTGTTGACTGGAACCTGAGCAATAAAACGTTTTTTTTCTTCTTCACAACCGAAAAAAACGAGTTTGAGACACAACGCTTGTTCTTCAATGGTAACGTGAGTATTTACCCCCTTCTCTCCCATGAACCATCGTCTTGAAGCTGTACATGAAGGCAAAAAAAGAAAAAAATGAGACGAAGGTACTAGAGAAGCAAAATGATTGACGTAACGCGAAGTAGCACAGTAAGATGTGCGTCCGGATTCAAATCAGAAAAATAGGAAAGATTGTAAAAAAAAGAAGGGAAAAAACTATGCAATGTCACCAATAAAGCTAGTCACTCCACTGTTGAGTCACAGCACGAAAAGTTCGGTTTGAGCCTTGAAACATGAATGACTTCAGTTTGCGAGGGGCGACGAGAACGTTTCGAAGTGCCTTCTGAGAGAACCTCGTAAAGAGCGTCAATGAGACGTCGTACGACCTTGTAAGGGCCTAATTAGTGATGAAGCAGCTCTTCTAAACAGCCACGCTGTCGAATAGAAGTAAAGACCCAGACTTTCTCACCAGGCTTGAAAATAACTCCACGGTGACGAAGATTGTAGCGGCTTGCGTCTGCGGTTCGGTGACAGTGAATACGGCGACGAGCAAGTCGACGGGCTTCCTCTGCGCACTGCGTGAGCTTGGCGGCATCCGAGAAAAACATTCCTAAGTTGTCGGGCAGGAGCATGGCGTCGACCACTGTTGTCACCTCGTGACCATGAACTAATCGAAAAAGTGTGAAACCAGTATTAATTTTCTTGTGCAGCAGTATTACACACGAACGTTAAGTAAAAAAGCGTATCGTCCGAGTTCGTGTAGTCGATGTCCACATACATTGACAGAATGTTGGCAGTTGTGCTGTTAAGTCGATCAGTGAGCCCGTTTGCTTGCGGGTGGTAAGCTGTTAATTTACGATGTTTCGTGCCACTTAATCTCAAGACTTTCTGCATCATCTTCATAGTGAAAACTGTCCCACAATCAATAACGACGACGGCTGGTGCACCGCGACGTAGGACAATGTTGTTAACAAAAAATTGGGTGACGTCTGCTGCGGTAGCTTTTAGGAGCGTTTCCATTTTGCACTAGCGTGTTAAGTAGCCAGTAGCGACCACAATCCAGTGGTTCCCAGACGATGACTTCGGAAATTATCCCCAAAAGTCCATGCCGATCTAATAAAAAGGCACCTTCAGTGGCTCTATTGTGTTAGCAGTCCTGCTGGTAGTACAGGTGGAATTTCACGTTGCTGACAGTCGCGACATGTGCAAACGTAGTGCTTGACTGTATTTGCGAGACGTGGCCAGAAGTAGGAGTGATGAATCCGTTGCAGCGTGCGCGTATAGCCGAGGTGTCCGGACAATGCCTCTTCATGCCACGAACATGTCGCAACAAGCATGGCGCAGCAAGCAGATACGTAGAATGTGTAGAAACAAAGTTAATTTTATAAAGCCCTTCATCTCGAAAACAAAAGGAGGATAGCGAGCGTGCGAAAAGTTGAGGAGGGTGAGATTTGCGTATTTCTATGTTGTCCATCAGTGGGATGAGCTTCGAGTCGTCACGCTTTTGCTAAGCCAAGATGCTTGCTGATACGGCAGAAAGAAAAATGTCATCGTCTCTAAGGTCAGTGCTCTTATTTTCGACTGGTGCATTTGAGAGGCAGTCAGCGTCATTGTGGTTCGGCCTAGATTTATTGACGATGGTGACGTCGACTTCTTGTAGGCGAAGGGTCGATCGTACTAGGCAACCTGGCGGATCTTTCAGATTCGCAAGCGAACAAGGAGAATGGTGGTCGCTAACTACACTGAATGGCCGGCAATACAAGTATAGACAAAACTTAGTTATGGCGCAGACAACAGTGAGGCATTCATTTTCGGTCGCAGAATAGTTCTTCTCCGCTGGGGATAAAGTTCTGCTCGCATAAGCGATCACGCGCTCTGCACCATTATGCCACTCAGTACCACTCCCAGTCCAATGTCGCTGGCGTCTTTGTGTACCTGCGTGTCGGCGCTTTCGTCCAAATGACCTTATACAATTGGAGCCTGCGGACGATTTTAAGGGTGTTCAACACATAGTGCGAGTATAGACCCCAAACAAACGAAAGACCATCTTTTGTAAACTTGTTGAGGGGTTCAGCATTCTTCTAAATGCTTCTCACAACGCACCTGTAGTACGCACAGAGCCCCAGAAGTGGGCGTAGGTCGCGCCTATTTGTGGGTTCGGAGAGGGTGGCAATGGCACCGGTTTTCTCCGTATCTGGACGGCTGCCGGCATGGCTCACAACATGATCAAGGAACTTCAGTTTTTCGTATCCAAAATGGCGTTTCTCCAGTTTGAGAGAAAGCCCCGCTGTTTTGATTGCATGTAGAACTGTCTCAAGGCACTGGACATGTTGTTTGAACGTTTCTGCAAAAGCATGACGTCGTCAAGGTAAACCAGACATGATTTTCTATTGAGCCCTGTGAGAACCGTTTACATCATTTTTCGGAAGTAGCTGGCACTGAGCACAGACCTAAATACAAGACTTTAAGCTCGTAAAAGCCATCGGTAGTAATAGAAACCTTCTTTTCGTAGTCACGCTTGTCCACTGTGATTTGCCAGTAGCCACTACGCAAAGCTATGTAGGAAAAAATCTTAGCATTGCGTATACGGTACAGTGAGTCATATATTCGAGGTAGAGAATAAACATCCTTTTTGGTGACCTTGTTTATTTACGGTAATTAACGCAAAAGCACAACGTACCATCCGACTCTTCTTTACTTACACAAGTGGCGAAGCCCAGGGACAGGTCAATGGCTGGATGACGTCGTCATGAAGCATCTGTTGGACTTGGTCACGCATAGTGTCTTGTTCCTTTTGGGACACCCTATAGGCATGTTGTCGGATGGGTCTCTCGGCGGGTTCTGTAATGATACGATGCTGGGCAAATGGAGTCTGGTTAAGCGTCGACGTTGTAGTAAAGCAGTGTCGATATGAGCCGAGTATACGCAAAAGTCTTTCTCGCTGTGCCGAAGGTAGACCCTCGTCCACGTCGAGAGTGCTCGCGAAAGCCTCGTCAAGGTGGTTGTTCGACGAAATGAAAGCTAACGTGGACGAACCTTCAGTATCGGCAAGTTGTTCAAAGTATGCACTGGCAGTGTGTCTCGTAAGGTGGCGATATTCGTCGCTGAAGTTCATGATTGGGACATGAGCATGTCTTTGCTAGGCTGGATGATTCCTCGGGCAACGCAAATTTGTGGCCAAATAAGGAAACGAATCGGCCTCCGCCATTATTTTGTCAGACACTTCCTGGCCCAATTATACCTTAACAGAGAGACTGCTTCGAGGCCAGAGAGTTAAAGAATCTGAGAGCGCTCTCCTCGAGAATCGCGAACTGATAATTTCCGCACTAAACAGATACTGAAACGACACAAGTAATTCAAGGAGGTCAATGACTGCGCCGTATTCACGAAAAAAGTCCACTCCCAAGGTGATTGGCTGAGAGCACTCTCGCTATACAAAGAAATACCCCGTAAATATCGACGTGAGGATTCGAATATACGCCGTGCACAAACCAGTAGGCATCGCCAGATGGCCACCTGCCGTGCGCACTTGGGTTCCTTCCCATGGTGTGGTAAGGTTCCTCAAATTGAGATGCCAGGGCGGA
This sequence comes from Rhipicephalus microplus, assembly GCF_043290135.1. Taxonomy (NCBI): domain Eukaryota; kingdom Metazoa; phylum Arthropoda; class Arachnida; order Ixodida; family Ixodidae; genus Rhipicephalus; species Rhipicephalus microplus. The sequence goes on along the minus strand of NC_134708.1, from coordinate 90,283,652 downwards.
GCTCATCACGGAATTGTTGGCGCCAGTGTCGACGTATTTACACAGTGCAAGACTAGGAGTCGTTACGACGCAACTACAGAAGAACACACAAAGACAGAAAGAGCGCTGACTTCAACTGAAATTTACTAGTGAAAACGCTGGAAATATATACTCGTGACAGAATATCACCGCGCAATCGCACAACGTAATGCATCACAGCAAAACAATCACCATCTCCTTATATGGATACGACTCCACAGTTCAGCACAAATTGACGATATATTGTGTCTAAGCCAGAAACTCGATTTTTTTTCTATTTAGTACAAGCTAAGGCATGCTGATACATGCAATAGGTTGTGTGATTGTGCGGCTCTGACTAAAAAAGAAATCGAGCTTCTGGTTTCGACACAATAGATTACGAATTTGTGCTGAATTGTGGTGTCGTAACCATATAAGAAGATGATGATTGCCTTGCTAGGATGCAATAGGTTGTGCAATAGCGCGGTGATGTTCTGTCATGGGTATATATTTCCAGCGTATTTGCTAGTAAAACGTCAGTTGAAATCAGCGCTCCATCTGTCCTTGTCTCTTCTTCTGTAATTGCGTCGTAACTACTCGTAGTCTTGTGCTGTGCAAATATGTTGATTCACAATCACCAACTAGCCCAAGCATCTCTCTTATCTAGTTATGTGTCGATGAGGGCGTTGACAGAATGATTGTCAACAAATACGGCAATTTTGGCAGAAACGTACCAGCTTCATGCTTTCGGGGAACACTGAAAAACCGGAATTGTCGTCGTCACGTTGTTGCGTCGAAGGAGGGTCTTCAAAAGTTTGCCTCACAGTGACTTCCCTCCCAGTAGTGCCATTACAAGCTTCCCCTACGGGGACCTGGTGACCAGTTTCTGAAGGGAGTTGAAGACGATCAGGGCACACTGGGCGACGTAAACCGGTGAGACGATGGTGATATTGATTGGTGATGCGGAACAGCCGAGGGAGTTCGCTGGTCTGTAATATAGGCTTCGATTTCGCGTGGGCGCTCAACATAGCGTGGCCATCGAGCCTCAAGGTGCAAACTGTGGAGACCTAGTTCGCGGTACTGACCGTTCAGGCACACGTGACCCGCTTCGCCACAGTGATAGCGGAGCGGGTGGTTATCCGAGGTGCCCCAGCTGCTTGCCTTGCTAGCACTCTGTCTTGAGGCCGGCAGATAGGAGTGTGTTCTTAGAAACCTTGAGCTGAGAGGTGGGCTCAAAGCAGTGTCTAGGACGGGGGGCATAGCCTGGTACATTGTCTGCATAACGGGACCTGTAGTCGGTGGCGCAGAGGATCACAATGCAGCCGCATATATGAGGACGTGGACCTCAGTTATTGGTGGTGCGATTGGTGCCAGTGGTGCGACTGAATGCAACTCTTCTTGTCTGACTACATCTGCGATATCTGGCACTAGCGAACGGGATTCCACTGCCTGAAGCTGTCGGAATGCATGTTGCACGATACCTCGAATGAAGCCTGCGAAGGCCGGTCTCTTGCTGTCAGATCGAATAGAGCATGCGGTGGCCGGGATGTGGCATTCGTTTTGTTACGACCGCTACTGCAAGGTACGCTCCATCAAAGTTCCCTCACGAATGAGCTTGGTGACTGTCTTTGGTGGATTGCACACTAGTCCAGCGAAAAGCTGTTCTTCTACACCTCGCATCTAATGCCGTACCTTCTTTTCTTCTGGCTTGGCAGGGTCGGCACGCCTGAAGAGCCGAAGCATGTACTCGGCTAACATGGAAACGCGTTCTTTCGGGCGTTGGTTACTGAAAGATATGGCTTGTTAAGTCGTCTCCTTTCTTTCAGCGTTGCGGTAGGTGTCACGGAAATTTTGGCTAAACTCTTGCTATGTCGCAAAGGAGCGCTCGTGGTTCTGGTACCACGTCTTCGCAAAGTTTTTCGAGTAGAAGAAGTAAATCTTGCGCAGCGTGTGAACATCGTTTAATTCGTCGATAGTGGCAACCCGACCAAAGTGGTCGAGCCGGTCACCAACATCTTCGAAAATATCTCCATGAAACGGTTTTGGTGTCTGTGGCACATGATAAACATGCGCGAGAAAAGAACCATACGCATTGCTCCTTTGGACCACCTGGCTTGTCGTCGGAGCCGTAATCTTTCTGGGTGTCGATGCCAAGGAACCTAATATAGGAGGTAACCCATGCAGGTAGTGGCTGCTTCTTGCTCTGGGAGATGTCGCTGTCGCTAAGATGGCTGACACCGTCAAAGTACACGTAACCATCATCGTCACCAGTAATGTCACGAACAAAACAAGACAGACAGGCAGCAGTTGACTAGAACCAGAGTAACTTGTTTGTTTGTTTGTTTGTTTGCTTGTTTGTTTGTTTTTTGTTTTTGTTGTAGCCTCTGATTCATGGCTCATACCCACTTTGGGAGATTCGCCAAGAGAACATATAGCCTCATATGGACGATCACTGCAGTCTTTCTTACAACAAAAAAAGGAAAAAAAAGTTGTAGAATGAAGACAGTATCATAAAAAAAGAAAACGAAGGTTCAGGCAGTGAGAAAAAACTCAACAAGGAAATAGACACCCATAACTATACCATGATTTTGGGAGCCGACCAGACAGCTGGTTTTGCCAAACCCGGTTATTTATTATAACGCTAATTTATGCACATTTCGGAAATTTCTTCTCGACCCGCTATTTTTTTGAGTATTTGTTGAGGTGGACTTCATGTTGCAAAACGTTTAGAGTCTTGAATGAAATTACAAAGCACATCGAATGCATCTCTGTGGCAATTTCTTAAAACAGAGGCATAAAAAATTGGAATAATTTCTGTCATTAAGTTTAAACCTAGCTTTGCAAAAGGAATAGCTAGAAGACTTTTTCTAAGTTCTGCATAGTTCTTACATGAGCCAAAATAATGTTCAATAGTTTTTGATGCTTCGCTGAATGAACAAAAGGGGGAAAGTGTCAAACCAGCTATGTGTAAATAAAAATTTATTAGGGGAACATGGCACCGGAACCTGGCGATGACATTTTCAAGTTTTTTTTACGCACTCTACGTGGCTTTCCTTGAGAATTTGTGGTGCTGATAACCTGGCCATTATGTGATATTTTCCAAACTAACTGCAAAAATAGCGAATTTTCTATATCTAACTCCTGATAAGTATTCTAATTCGGGAAGCACCGAAATCACTAATCCATCAAGTGATGCTCGTGCCAAGGCATCTGCCAATTCATCTATTTGTAATCCGCAGTGACCTGGAATCCACACTAGAATTAGGAGTTTTAAATGTGGCAGTGCTAATGTGTGGACTGCTGCTATGGCACGAGATTGTTCTGAGGTTATCAGAGCTGCACACACCGAAAGTGAGTCTGTTAGGATGATTGCACAGGTTTCGATTGTAGAAAATTTCCGAAGAGCTAAAATAATAGTTACTAGCTCGGCTTGAATTATAGGAGTGAAATGGGTAAGCCTCACTGAAAAGGAGCAGCCGAAGAAATCAAACGCGATTCCTACGCCTGCCTTGTCATTGTTGACAGAAGGTTCCGTAGCTATTACATTCTTTGTTTCAGCATGTACCACGTAATCTTTTATTGTAGCGGTGAAAATAGAAAAGATCACAACTTGGCTTGTGGGGGGTTGATTTCATCATACTCTAACGTAATGTTGAACGTTGAGGAATCAGTTTCGATTACCGTGCCAATGTCTTCAATTAGGCAATCCAGTTTCTTTTTCACAAAAATTATCTGAGGTGTATGAAATTGAGGCCAATGTGCAAAAAGAAAAAGTCAGGGTCGCTGATAAATGCGCACTCTGATCTTCGCGCTTGTAAACTGTAGAACTTTAAGACGGTTTGTACCGTTAGGCTGCGTAATCGACCGAGGAGTGTTGAGGATCACGCTTCTTGATACATTACATTATTCGCCACGAACCTGGGATGTCCCAGGCATATTCGCAGGGCTTCCCGCTCGAACATTACTGGCGGTTTATTTTATACCCAGCGAACCCCGAGAATAATACACACCCAAATTCCAATAGTGTTCGCACATACATATTATATATCATTAAGATCGTGTCTCTGCACAGCCTGTATTTTCTGTTGCTTAGCCTGAGTAATCAACCTAACGCCCGTTGTGCCTTTACTGTTATATATTCTATGTGTGGGCTCCATTTCTGCTTTTTATTACAAATCATTCCTAAGTACTTGACTGAATCTACTTGGGGAATAGGTTCTCGATTATATAATACAAAAATTGAAACTGAATCCGCTATGAAAAACACACAGAGCACTGTTTTACTGATTTTCAATATAATAAAATGGATTGCAACCAAATTTCTAGATTATACTATATCTTTGCAACTTTTGTGTAGTGAGTAGATAACGGTCTCTGCAGTGAAGAACGCGATATCATCTGCATAAACGTAGACACTGACATCATGAACAATTGGAATAGAGCTCATCAGTATATTGAATAACGCTAAAGATAGGACGGACCCTTGGGGAACACCACGTTTCTGTTTGACCTTATGGGAACAACATCCATCCTTCGTGCAGTAAAATTCTCTTGATTTTAAAAATTCTGCTATCTAATCAACAATATAATGAGAAAACTTTAGGCTCTGCAAGGCGTCCAGTAAAATAGAGTGCTCGACACTGTCATACGCTTTAGCTACGTCAAGAGGTACTAATGCGGCATACTGTTTTCTTTCACGAGCAAGATGTATTCAAATCTGTAGGTCCGCATGGGTGCACCAAAGTGAGCGTTCACTGCTAAAACCAATTTGGTTTATTTTTAATATTAACTTTTTTGTCATCCAGAACTTTATTCGGCCATTCAGGACCCTCTCCATGAGTTTCACGAGGTTAGAAATTAGCGAGATGGGTCTGATATTTTCTATGTTAAAACCTAATCCTTGCTTTTTATCAATGGGATTACCTTAGCCATTTTGCAGTCATACGGTATCCAGGCGCTCTTTAAAGAGTATTTTATGAGATTGAGTACGTCGACGGGGGATAGCTTGATTGAAGTTTTAATCAGATGAACTACGATTCTATCTGGACGAGGAGCTGACGAGGGTAGATCTCGAATTACTTTTGATGCTTCGGACAGTGTTACGTTTTCGAAGTTAGTGCTTATGCTAAACCTTTGCCAGTTGAAAGCCATAGTCGAGAAAAATCAAATTTTAGACCTCTGCCGATTGACTCTAAAGAGTTCTTGATTTCTTCGAAGGATAGTTTTTCATAATCAGTATTTACTGCAGACGACAGGATTTTGTGAGATAGCATATATCAAAATATAGCTTTTTTTATTTTTCGGCTTCCAGAGAAAATGAAAATGTCTTTTATTATATTGTTCTTTAGCTTTGCCACTGTGCGTTTAAATACAGCGGCAAGAAATTTATAATCTCACCAGTTCTTGGGGGACTGATTGTGTATTAGCTTCGTTAAAACTGTCTGTCGTCGTCTGTAATCTCGTGAACAGTTGGAATTCCACCAGGAGCTATAGGGTACTCTCCTCGCCGATGGAGCAGCAAACTGAGCGATTTGGTGTGTCCTTTTAGTTACTACGCTTCATTCCATAGCTTTAGCGTCATCACTATCTTGAAAGGGAGAGGCTAAAGCAGCTTTTAGGTCGTGTTGAAATTTTGAATAATTTGTATAGATTCGGGCATTAAAGCATGGTGGTTTAACGGGGCAAGCAATCGCAAACCTTATAGGAAAGTGGTTACAGTTGGAGGCACAATCAAGGGCTGTCCACGATGTACTTGCAATAGCCGAGCTTACAAAGCCTAAATCTAAAGCGGAGAGTGAGTGACCTCGAATAAATGTTGGAATTCTAGCGTTGAGGCACAATAATTTGTTCTCTACTGACCAGTCCCACAACCGTTGTCCACTTTGATTCGTTCTGAAACCCCAGCTTGCATGGTGAGCATTCAAGTCGCCAACTATAATTATTTTCTTTACAGCCTGAATTAGCAGTCATATATATCAATCTATCTCGTCTCTTGAACGCCTACCGGAAAGTAGACATTTAGTAGTGAGAAAGGCAAGCATCCAGGCACGGTAATATCTAACGCGAAAATTTTGCATTCAGAAGACATACATTTGTATGAGAGTTTAACTTTTAAACTAATTTTATTGTTTATAAAGAACGCTAAACTGCCGCCTTTGGATGGATGGTGTAGGCGAAAAGTTCGGTAGGTGGGTAGGTGAAACAAGTGATGTGTGGAAACCCAAATTTCTTGTAATGCAATGTTAGCGGGATCGAATTCGGAAGACAGGTATGACAGATCTGTTATGGCTGAGTGAAGAGATCAGCAATTCTAATGTATCATTTTAACAGACACCTTGATTTTGTTAGAATGGTTTCAGCCACTACCTTATCTAAAATACTTTTTTTAGAAAATCTGTTTTCGAAAGATTGTCCTTCTGGTATTTTTTGCTTTTTACATGGTTCGGCGAGCCAGGTTTTTTTTCAATACAGGAGATCTAGAACGCTTTAGGCATTTGATATTCATGTCCATATCTTGTGTATTCTGAGAAGCTTCCTGTTCACCCTGGCTTTGCCTCTGAACGCTTTCCCCAGAGGGCTCTGCAGACTGTGCGTCCGACGGAGTTATCTCAGATTATGCCTCACTTGTCGGGTGTGTAGACTAAGCATTTTCTGAAGCCGTACTTATATCTATCGGCGCCCCATAGACTTGTTCGATTTGGTTAACTATATTATGAAAGAGTGACTCACACACGATGGTAGCAAGGCGTTGCATAGCCTTATCCACAGCCTTCTCGATCATGTCAGAAATTGTAGGGAAAATGATACTTCATTTAATATGTAATAGCGGATAGCTACACCTGCGTACCCTTCATTTTCTGGTCTGAATTTTAGCAATGGCATCCCTTCGGCAGCATCGTATTCTGTCTACGATTTGAATACTTTGGATTTCACGTGCCTTGGCTGAGAACTTCGGGTTATCAGCACAGTGTGCTTCATGGCAAAGACAGCATTTTCTTCGTTACTTTTATAGTCGTTCGAGTTGTGCACAAATTATGCACCTAGGTACTGACCCGCATCCTTTCACTGAGTGCCCATAACGCCCACATTATTTACACTTTAGAGGACGAGGTGATAGCGGCTCAACACTGTATACTAAAGGCCACGCTTTGATTTCGGTTGGGCGTATCGACCGGGCGACTGTAGCAATAACGGACTACATTGGGACCTTGTTCTTGTCCACAACTCGACCACATCTATGGACCTCTATCCCACCTGCTTCTGAAAACATATCTAATATCACAGTTGAAGTCAAGTTGACATCGACACCCTGAACGAGGCCTTTGGGTAGGTGAGGTGGAACGAATGCGCTCACCGGGTCGGTAGCGAATACCGAGCATTTCAGTAGGTCTAGAACACAGAGCTGCAGGGTCAGACGAGAAGAAGAGAATGCCACCCCTGCCGTACTGTCTGAAATCTGTGATGCTTTGGTAGTGAGTTGTGGCGGTTCTCAGCTCCGCCTGAATCATTTTTTGGATTCTTCATCCGTATGATACCATTGTTGCTTGGGACTAATGCCACAGGCACGGATGAGATGCCATTCCGTAGAAACAAGCCGACTGGTAATTCCTACGGAGGAAGAGAATGAGACAAGAGGAACGCCCCTGGTCCAGGTGAGGAAAACGGCATCTGCCTGGTCTAACTATCGAAACACTCGCTAATCAATTAGGACACCGTATGAAAAATCAAGTAGGACACCGCCTATGAAAAATTATTTAAAATATAAAAAAATCTATCAACACTACTAAATCCTTGGAAAAACCCTCAGAGCAGGCAAACGTCAGTGCTACTGTCTGTCTGTCGGACGAGGCCCCGCTGCCTTCTTCTTCACACCTAAAAACGAGTATGAGCCGCAGTGCTCAATCTTTAAGGTTGACATGCCTCAATATTGTTACGTGATTTTGGCTGACTGAAACAGGGCATAGTAGGACATATTTAAGGAAGGTGTCTGAGACTGAGAGTGACAGTGAGCCGAGTGGTCGCCGCGGACTGACTACTGTTATTTTCCACATAACATTTTGTTAGAGGTGCGGGATAAGAGATAGAAGGCATAGATGGCCACTGTCTGTGGCAGTAACGAGCGATGTGTCCCGCGCGATTACAGTGGAAGCAGATTGACTTATCATCAGCTGTTCGCCATTCAGATGAATTTCTGATTCAAATAGCGTACGGACGGTGACGTCTCTTGTCCACAGAAGCTATAGAGAGATCAGTTATATCTAGGGTGGGTGCAGTGGACAGGATACTCAGGTTAGCGAATTCCTGGCGGACAACAGCCTGTATCAACGAGACAGCTGGCGTTGAGGCGTCGGGCAACGTCGGTTTATTGGCAGCCGGGTGGGCAGCCGCGAGTTCCCGACGGACGATGCGCGTCCCGTCTTCGGTTGTAGACAGATGACGAAAAGTGGCTTCGAAAGAGGACATTGCCACGTTGATGGATAGGCGCTCGAACTGCTGCAAAATGCGTCGACTCTTCGCCTGCTCGAGATGGTGGCACTGTTTGATCACGGCGTCGATGGTCGTTACGTTCGTTAATACAAGCAGGCTGAATGCATCGTCGGCGATTCTTTTTGAAGTGTGCGAAATCTTGTCGCCTCAGTCATGTTGGGTTCGGCCCTTTGACACAACGCTAAGAGGTCTTGAATATAAGTGAAGTAGGGCTCGGCGGACGTCTGTGTACGAACGGCCGATTGCTTTCGGGCATCAAGCTGTTGACCAAGCAGGCTGCCAAAGAGGTCGCGGAGCTGTTGTTTAAACATTTCTGCGCTTGTGAATTCGTGCTCATGGGTCTGAAACCAAATGCGAGGGGTCTTGTGAAGATAGAAAATGACATTCGCAAGCATACCGGTTGGGTCCCAGCCGTATTGCTTGCTGACGAGCTCGTACATACTAAGCCACTTGTCAATATTCGCGTTGTCCTCTCCATTGAAGGTACCTGGATCACGGGGTTGCGTTAGGGTGAAGTACCGGGTCGCTGTCGTCGCCAAGCTAAGTGACGAAGCCGTATCCTCACCCGGAGCCGTAGTAGCAGACTTAAGGAGGTGTCCACTGTGTAGATCCGTTGCCAAAAGAGCACCCAGCATTACAATACTTGGACATATTCTTGACGCTTACGGCTTACAGCCTGACTCAGAAAAAGGTCGAGCTGTGAAGGAATTTCCTGTGCCAATAATCGCCAAAGATGTACGCAGCTTTGTGTGGCTCTGCTCTTTCTTTCGGCGGCTCATCAAAAATTTCGCGGAAATCGCTGGGCCCCTAACAGATTTACTCAAACCAGATAAGACGTTTGCCTGGGGTCCCTCGCAAGCAGCAGCATTCTCCCACCTGACCACTTTGCTCATTTCCTATTTTGTTCTGGCTAACTTCGACCCTACGGCACCGACCGAAGTCCGCACCGATGCCAGCGGTTACGGAATAGGCGCTGTGTTGGCTCAGGACAACCTGGGCAGCATCGCGTGATAGCTTATGCCAGCAGGCTGCTGTCCCCCTCGGAGCGTACTTATTCCATCACAGGGTGCGAATGCCTAGCGCTGGAGTGGGCAGTCGCGAATTTTCGGCCTTACTTATACGGCCAATAATTTATAGTTCTCATCGACCACCACGCTCTTTGCTGGCTTGCCTCCTTCAAAGATCCCACAGGTCGTCTTGGCCGCTGAGCACTCCGCCTCCAAGAGTATTCTTACACCGTAGTGTATAATTCAAGAAAACTGCACAAAGACGTGGATTGTCTGTCACGCTACCCTGTGGCCGACTGCGATCCTACGAGCACGGATTCTGTGAGTTGCGTCCTTTCCATCTCCCAGCTGCTTCATCTCGGGGACGAGCAGCGTCGCGATCCGGATATCAGCCGCCACATACAACTCGAATCTTCACCGCAAGACGCTTCTGTTCACCTGTTTAGCTTAAAGCACCACACTTTATATTGGCGAAATTTATCACCCAATGGTCACGACCTACTTGTGGTCATACCAAAGCACCTGCGCTCCACAGTCCTACGCGAGCTCCATGACGCGCCAACCACGGGTCACTTTGCGTATTTCGCACATATGACCGTGCAGGCCACCGCTTCTACTGGCCTGGCTCCTCACGCTATGTATGTCGTTATGTCAACGCTTGCGAAATTTGCCAACATCGCAAAAATCCGTCGGAACTCCCTTCCGGATATCTTCAGCCCATCGACATCCCATCGGAGCCATTCTTGCGTGTTGGTTTGAATCTTCTCGGTGCCTTCCCAACATCCACCTCTGGAAACAAGTAGGTCGCGGTTGCTACAGATTACGCGACCCGCTATGCAGTTACGCGAGCTATGCCAACAAGCCGCGCTACAGACAACGCTGATTTTCTATTAGGCGATCTCATTTTAGTGCATGGAGCCCCTCGTTCACTACTGACAGATCGAGGCCGTACGTTCCATTCGAAAGTGGTTGACGATATTCTGCGTTCCTGCTCTACTCAGCATAAGCTCACGACATCGTACCATCCCCAGGCAAACGGGCTTAGAGAACCTTTAAACCACACCCTGACAGACACGCTATCGAAATACGTCTCGGCCGACTATCGTGATTGGGACCTAGCTATACGCTACGTGACGTTCGCAAACAATTTCTCCCAGCGTGACACTGCTGGGTACTCACCATTTTATCTTCTGTTTGGACGCGAACCAACATTGCCATTGGATATTTTCCTGCCTGCCACTGCGTAGTCTACTTCTGAATATGCACGTGACGCTATTACCCGAGCTGACAATGCTCGTCAGTTTGCCCGCAGCAGAATAATAGCGTCGCAAGACTCGCAGAAACATCGTTACGACGAGCGGCACCACGACTAACAATTTCCGACAGGTTCTCTTTTTCTCCTTTGGTCCCCTATGCGACATGCAGGTCTCTCAGAGAAGCTTCTCTCTTTTTTAACGGGCCCGTACCACGTGCTTTGACGAGTGACCGACACTATACATATGAAATTGTCCCTGATAATCCATCAACCTCTTCTGCTATGCTGTCTCTGGACATCATCCACGTATCAATGCTCAGGCGTTACCCCACTGCTCCTGCTGTAGCCGTGTAAGCTCACCGGGTCGGCGCTTTTGCCGCCGAGCTTTGTGATACGTGATGTAGGCTGAATGAAACAGGGCATAGTGGGACGTACCCCAGAAAAGTGCCTCAGACTGAGAGTGAAATGTGGACGTGGTCGGTGAGCTGTGTTGTGGCTGCGGACTGACTACTGTTATTTTCCACGTAACAATATGAATGGAATATATCAGTGACCCCGACGCTTGGAGTAGGGTCACCACCTGGGGGCGTTTTGACACAGACTAAATTGCAATTTTTCTACTATAAACGCGCCGAATGAAATGAACGCCCAGACACGACGCGTTGAAAGAACTGATCATGGATGCCATAGTCATGATGCCTTCCTTCATTATACCAATAATGCTGTGCGGAGACATGTGCAGATATAAAAGTTGGTTTTCATACACCTACAAAGTATGCGACCTCACCACAATCGACAACCTGCGCGGCATCTGTTGTCACAGATCCAGAGGCCACGGGTTCGAACTCCACTTGACAGATTTTTTTCTTTGTCTTCTTATCTAGCGAATTTTTGAACGTCACTTCCGTGACGGACATACGTCGTTGAAGTATTGGTGAATCTCGCTATCAAACTATTTTTGCTTAACAAGTTCTTTCTCTCTCATGATGTGTTAATAAATGTCATGCTTCTGAGATTCGTCATCAGAGAGTGCATCCCGTTTTTGGCAAGATGGCATGACGCCCAAAACTGTAAACCTAATATAGCCAATTATCAGACGATTTCAATTCACCGCATGACTACAAAAATATTTCAGCTTGATCTTCACACAAAATATACTAATTAAATATGTGACTGTGATTGAAATAAACATGCGATTCTCACCCGTTGATAAATCATTACAAATATTCCTCATACGGTGATGCAGGTCTCAGTACCCTTTTTTGCGACAATACAGGAACCCCAATGTGGGCAGCAATCGCTGCTAAATAATAAATGTATACAAACTGATGTTCACTCAGCATGTGTGAGTCTTCTGCAAAGCTATTTCAATGATACGCCAAGAAATGTTATCATAAAATGCAAAAAATTTTCTTCTCCTTTAAAACATTGCGTTAGATGTAGAAAGACGTATATATAAAATAAAGGAAGGCAACAGCAAACATCACGACAATTAAGGGTAGTTTTGTGAGGTTTCATATTCTCCTAATGTAATAATTGTCATGTGTGTTCATAATGCTTATGATTTTATCCAGACTGTTTTTATTTTCAGACTTAGGACCGAGACTTCTTGGTACAGAAACATTGCTCTACATGGCTAAAACTGCATCCTGTGGTGTTGTGAGGATCTATCCAACAGGGAGTATGCTCCGTAGTTCACTTTTTCCTTTCCTACATAGGATCATTTCAATATATTGCAAAACACTCTGTGACTACCTACATCACTATGGCTTGCTAGGGCGAAGCGTTCTATTGTTAAGTCCAGTGCGAATTCACAACGCAAACGCTAATATTTGTAAACAAAATTGAAATTGTCACTGCCGTGAAATGAGTGTCAGGGTTTAAGCATCGGCTAGTTGGTTCATGCTCACAATAAAAAAAAAAGCAGAGCGAAACTCACTCGGGCACACAAGATAAAAAAGGCATGACAACAGAGCTGACTTAGAACTGATTTTAATTTTCTCACACGTGGGCACATGTATATATCGACGCTAAAAATACCTAAAATGCAAATAAAGTGAAAATTTCATGCGCTTGCCAATAGTGGCTACATTTTGCTAGATTCGAAATTTCGATAGTGGTGAGAAAAAGTATGAATGGCGCTTTTGCGAATGATTAGCTCATTGTCTAGTCAAACAATTGGTGACAGTTTTTTGTATTTTCTCGGTTCCGGACTTGTCAGTACACGAAGAACTTTACGCACAATTCAGCACATGCGGCATTTTTCTTATTTCAGTCACTCGTACGCACAAGGTAAAAAGGCACGACAACAGAGCTGACTTAGAACTAATTTTCACTTTTTCACATGTGGGCAGACGTATATATCGACGCTAAAAATACTAAAAAAAACTCAAATAAGGCGACGTGTTGATACGCTTGCCACTAGTGACTATTTTTGCTGGATTAGAAATTTCGATAGTGGTGACAAAAAGTATCAATGACGCCATTGCGAATTCGAAGTGATTAGTTAATTGTCTTGCCAAACAATTGGTGACAGTTGTATGCATTATCTCGGTTCTGGATTTGTCAGTAGAAGACGAATTTTACGTGTGTTACATCGCCGGCGCACACATAGGGCGTGATCGACAGGCGAGACCAGCGCTGGGGACTGAAACGTTTATTCGTCGTGAACACAGTATTTAAAGCACAGGAAGGAAGAGCGAGTTGGGAAGGAAGAAAGAGCGGGGAAAGACATGACGCTCAGTTGTTGGCAGGTCACGCGCCTGGCTCAGGCGGTGGTAGATAACATAGCAAGCCGATTACAACATTTCTCCTCCCTTAGAATTGAAAACGCTGTACAGGTTTTCTTTCCCGGGTAGAGCGTCGCAAAACTTCTGGGGATTTCTGCGCATTCTGGATAGGCGGCGGCGGTTGCGCAGGTGCCACCTGGTCTGCAGGCTGCTCGTTCAACTTGCCTTCGTTGCCGGTTGGTGTGGCCGCCGCTGCAGCCGGAGGGCTCCCCTCGTCATGGTCTCGCTGAGCGCCGCTCCGGGCAGATGCCAGGCTTGGCCTGGAACGCACTTGGTCTATGTGACGTCGAACCACCCCAGCGGGCGTTTGTATGATGACCATGCGTGACCCTGTAGTGGACTGAACTTTCCCTGGTGTTCATTTCTCCCCCTGGCCGTAGTTACGGGCGTACACGGCTGTGTCGGGCGGCAGTGTCCACTCTTCCGTCTCTGGGGTGACCCTGGGAAAGGTGGGAAACATGAGTAAAAGCGAGAGCAGATCGAGTAGCCGAATAGAAGTTCGGAAGGCGATTTTTCATCGTGGCACGGCGTTCTCCTGTAGTTAAAAAGAATTTTCACCAATTTCTCTTCTAATGTGCCTTCGCTTATCTTCTTTAAAGCTTTCTTGATCGTCCGAACAGCTCGTTCAGCGAGCCCGTTAGACTGGGGGTGATACACAGCCGTACGGAGGTGTGTGATGTTATTGCTCTTCACAAAAGTGGCGAATTCTTCACTAGTGAACTGCGTGCCCTTGTCCGTAACTATTGTGCGTGGAACACCAAATCTGGCAAAAATGCTGCGAAAGCTGGCAATAGTAGACGACGTGCTTGCCCGCCTCATGGGCACGGCTTCAATCCACTTAGTTGCAGCATCCACGACTACCAGTATCATGCTGCCAGCGATCGGCTCGGCGAAATCGGCGTGCAGCCTGGTCAATTTTTCCTTAACTGCTGGCCAACCCACTGGTTGAGCAGAGGGTGGCATAGGAAAGTTTTGCACGCAGTTGTGGGACGACGCTGAGAGGTGTTCTATCTCGCGGTCTAGTCCCGGCCACCAGAATGCTGATCTGGCGACAGCCTTCATTGCCGATGACCCTTGGTGCGTCTCATGCACGATACATAGCACCCGTTCTCGTGCTTTTGTGGGAACAACAACTCGATGACCCTAGTAACCCATGAGCTACGGATAGCTCTAACCGGCGGTCCAAGAATAGCACCAACTCTCTGTCCTTTACATGTTTCGGCCAGCCTTGCTTGGTGTACTCCACTACCCTCGCTAGTAAGAGGTCTCGCGCAGTTAGAGCTTAGAGTTCTTCGACAGACACAGTACCATCATCGAAACTTGCTAGAGCGCAAACATACTCTGGGGGTTCGCTTCTTGACGGTGGAACTGGAGTCTGCAGCGGTAGCCGGCTAAGGGTGTCGGCGTTTATTAGCAGCTTACCAGGCGAATACTGAAGATGTAGCGAAATCCACCAAGGTAGAGAGCCAAGCGCTGTATTCGTGCTGCGGCCAACGCTGGCGTCGGCTACTCCGCTTTCAGCAAGCCCAGTAGCGGCTGGTGATCTGTGACAAAGGTAAAATCTCTGTTAAGGAGATAGTCGCGAAATTTCGACATCCCGAAAACAAGGGCCCAGGCTTCAAGTTCTAGCTGGGAGTAATTCCGCTCAGCAGTGGTCAGCGTTCGCGAACGGAAGCCTATGGGCCGGTTCTCTTTTGCATCCCCATGAAACAACACGGCGCCAATGCCATGCGGCGAAGCGTCGCACTCCAGCTTTAATGGCTTTTCGGGGTCGTAGTGAACGAGCACCCCTGCCGCAAGTAGGCACTGCTTTGCATTGGAAAAGGCTGTTTGTTGAGCTGCTCCCCAGACCCAACGCACATTTTTGCAAAGCAACTGGTACAAAGGTGCAAGCAAAGATGACATATTCGGCAGGAACTTGGAGTAATACGACAGCATGCCCAGAAATGAGCGTAGTTCCTGCACATTTGCCGGGCTAGGAGCCTGGGCGATCGCTTCCACAAGTTCCTCAGTGGGGTGTAGGCCGTTTTTGTCAATTTGGTGCCCTAAGTACGTGACTGAAGGCCGACTAAATTTGCATTTGTCTAGCTGGAGTTTTACACCGTGCTGACGCAAACGCTGCAGTACCGTTCGCAGGGTCTTGCTGCTTCCCTGTCGCTCCGCAACCAACTCATCATCGAGATAAGCTTGCACGCCAGGTAGCCCCTACTGGACTGTTTCGATTTTTCGCTGGTAGATGGCTGGGGCAGACGCTATGCCAAAAGGCAGCCTCTTAAAGCAAAATATCCCTCTATGTGTGTTAATTACGCATAGCTTCTGGGATTCTTCGTCAAGCGGTACTTGATTATACGCATCACGTAAGTAGAAAGTGTTGAAGTACTCTCTGTCGTCTAGGCATGCAAACATATCGTCAATCACCGGAAATGGGTACTGCTCCAGTTCGCATACAGGATTTAACGTGATCGTTAAATAGACGCGAATTCGAACTGTTCCATCTTTTTTTAAGACGGGCACAATGGGCGTAGCCCGCTCCGCATGCGCTACCGGTGATAACACCCCAATTGCTACGAGTCTGTCAAGTTCTTGATCAACCTTATCACGGAGAGCGAAACGAATGGATCGTGCCTTACAGAACTTGGGTGTAGCTCCTTCCTTGAGTAGAAGGTGCACAGCGGGACCGTTGATGCAGCCGTGTTCCGCGCTGAAAATGTCTTGAAACTCGTTGACGATGTCGTCCACAGCCGAGAGACTCGTTGGCGATCCGGCTTCCGCAGTCAAGTTAAGGACAGGTGACCGTGCATTGCTCAACTGAAAAATAGGTCCCTTCCGCATAGACTTGGACCGGGACAATTTAATACTACCAAGGAGCAGTCTACTACGGCACCCTTGTAGGCTACCTTCATGTCCAATTGTCCCAGAACAGGGAGCTTGCCAAGGTAACATGAAAGCTTGACAGATGAAGGTTTCAATGTCGGTCATCTCTCCCGGTTCTTTTCATAAATTTCGCATGGCACAAAGCAGACGGGCGACCCCGTGTCTATCAGCATTGGCATGTCAACGCCGCACCACGTGAATGTCCTGTGGATTGGGGGTTCTAACTGCCACTTCCGGGATGAAGTCAAAGTCCAGAGGTGCATGGCTTCGTCAACGTTCCCCTCCGCACGGTCTTCCGCCACCGCCAGTGCTCGTCCCGGCATGCCGTGCGTCTGCCCGGTTTCACGTTTTCTCGGCGCGTCACTCGAACACATTTTCGCAAGATGGCTCGGCCTACCACAGCGATAGCACCTTCTCTTGGCCCAGCCGCCAGCGTGGCTGTTATGCTTCTTACTTCCACAGCGTCCGCGTTTTAGCGCAGGCTCGTTCGTCAACACGCTTTGCGCGGCAACCTTCAGTACGGTAGTTGCATCACCCGATATCTTATTTGCGTCATCTTCTGCCGTTTCGGCTGATAGTGCAATCGCTTCGGCCTCTTCCAAGGTTAAGTTTGGCCTTGCCAGTAGCTGTTTTTGCAAGGGTTTTGATCTGACGCCACAGACTATACGGTCGCGGAGCATTCGTTCCAGCATGCTGCCAAAATTGCAGTTGTCTGCAATGCGTCGAAGGTCGACGAGGAAATGTTGCAAAGGCTCACCGTCGTGCTGACATCGACTGAAGTACCGGAAGCTTTCCGTTATCTCGTGGCGCTTCGCGTCAAAATATTCATCCAGCGTTGCAACGACTTCTTCGTACGTTAGGCTGTTGGGTTTTTTCGGAGCAACTCGTCCCATCAGAATCTGCACAGTCCTCGTGTTTAACGCTGCTACGAG
This sequence comes from Rhipicephalus microplus, assembly GCF_043290135.1. Taxonomy (NCBI): domain Eukaryota; kingdom Metazoa; phylum Arthropoda; class Arachnida; order Ixodida; family Ixodidae; genus Rhipicephalus; species Rhipicephalus microplus. Next base: position 90,266,311 of record NC_134708.1, on the reverse strand, counting down.
CAACGCCCTTTTTCTCGCTGTGTCGGTAACCCCCGTTGCCTCGAAATAAGCCTCTGCCTTGATGACGTACGCTTTTCAGTTGTCCCTCTCGCCATCATACTCGGGATGCTGGTGGTGGGCCATGGCTGCCGTCGTCACTGCGGCAGGTTCTTGAAATGCCGTACCGTGGTTTTTCTTGCCGTGTTCTTTTTCGTCATGGGTTTTAATCCCATCTTCGTCGCCACTGTTACATCGCCGGCGCACACACATTGCGTGAACGACAGGCGAGACCAGCGCTGGGGACTGAAACGTTTATTCGTCGTGAACACAGTATTTAAAGCATAGGAAGGAAGAGGGAGTTGGGAAGGAAGAAAGAGCGAAGAAAGACATGACGCTCAGTAGTTGGCACGTCACGCGCCTTGCTCAGGGGGTGGTAGATAACATAGCAAGCCGATTACAACAACGTGCCATTCTGTACATGCGTCATTTTTGTTATTTACCTAAAAGTTCGGACACACTAGGGTGTCTACCAGCAACCTCTCAGCAAAATGTAAGTGAGCAGGCTGATGAGCATGCAGTGAGGTGGGTTTGTTGTAGAATGAGGTCTTGAGGTGTGTTAAGCCTATTTCAAGCTTGACATCTGCACTGGCGAAACGACCATTAGGCCACATGTTCTGACCATGGCTCCAACTTTTCTGAATAGCTTGCCGACTTCGTCGCAGCTTCAGTACCCTCAGTTTGGCATACAGACTTCAATTTCATACCTTGCGGGCACACCGAGAAGCTAGCTTCTGTGGACAACCCTCAAAAAATTTACAAAAGCGAATGTTTAGTATGAGCTTTACTGCTCACAAAGCGTGGTGCGCGCAACAGGAACGTTACGGAGTGTTTTGGAAAAGTCAGTTCCTTGTTCCAGCGTGTACATCCCGAAAGACAACACATGCAATTCCTCTCTTGTAGCCGCTGCTTCCCTCTATATTCACTACAACTGATACTATTTCGACACAAACTTTTCGCATGTGGCGCTTGCATTCAAAATGAACGCAAAACTTTAATACATTTTTTTCCGGTGAAAGTGGAGCCCTCAGTCCAGGGCCCCTGTGGCCTTTGCTATCGCAGAAGCTCTGTCGGTCAGCTTGAGCTGTTCTTCAGGCTTATAGCACGACAGCGCAGCCTCTCACTGCTCCGGTCTTTGTGTACAGTTTCTTGGCACTACCTGTGCCCGGTAATATACGCCAAGTCTGCTAAGCAGAAAAGACCCCGCACTTTACCACGTGACATGGGCCTGCTAGCATTCAGACACACTCCTGGTGCATGCCCTTTCTCAACACTCACCGCTGGAGCCATCAGGATTCGGATACTTCCGATCTAAAATGCCGAAGCAGAAAGAGCCTTTGGTCATGTAACCTTGACTAACCTGTAACTTTGCAATAGGATTAAGCATGATCTTTCATAGTTCACCTTAGGTACGAAATGTGGTGTTGGCGTACAGTGAAAGGCGTCTACGAACTCCTTTTTTTAGAGGAAAGTTCTTCGCCAAAGTACGCTTGGCTGTTCGGGGTTTTCCAGCATTTACGAATAGTGTTCCTTCCGTGAGGCCAGAAAAATGGTATGGGATAACGTACTTAGGAGTATGCACACACGGTGAGGAGATACGTGACGCGTGAGCAATATGGTATCTATGGTATAATGTTTAGTAACGTACTTTTCACCGTTCTTGGTGAGTGTGCACACTACTAACAATTGCTAAATAAGATTCTCTCTATCCGTTCATTTTTATGCTTTAAAGCATCAAATTTGTGCATGCAGATGAACTATTGTGAATGGGCAGTTGTACCCGGTACTACATTAGTTCACACCCAAAGGTGCGATAATCATTAACGATTGGCTTCTTCAGGACTTCCTACGAGCTACTTTTAATAAACATTTTCATGGGTTCATATGGATCTAAAACTGGCTACAAACAACTTTGACGCTTTTAACTAAAAAATAACTGCACTTTTGGCTTTCGAATGAGCGCATTGAAATAAAGGGAATTTATGAGCATTCCACTCATAACGACTGGTAACTCTTTTGCCACCAATCGAGCCTCACGGCTAGTCATAAAACAAGGCACCCCAACCTCTCTCATGGGGAACTTGGTGACACGGCTGGCAATGAATATTGTCCAAATATTTTGGAGTTATAAACTATGTTGCATATACGGGGTGACACATAATTTGCGATATTTATTAGTATAGTTATGCCACACTTATCTAGAGTGGCAACGTCTGTTTGCTGAGTTTGAAGAGAATTGGTGACTTTTGCTCGTCGTTTGGTGGCATTGACTCGACGGTCAAAGACAACGCTGCCTGGAGCCGTTATTTCTTTTCCGTGTCCCTTAATGCGGAGCGCCACAATCACGCACTATGCATGTCACCTACGGTTCAAGTAATCAATTTCTTTTTCGTGAAAGGGTTAAAGAAGAGATGTTTTAACCATTTCTTATATCAGTTAGTCCTATCAGTTAGTTGATATCTTCTATTTCTGCTGCTTCAATTATTCTTGATTTTTGTTCCTTTGTTTCTTGCTAGTACTTTTTTTTGAAAACAATCGCTTGCATCCACAATCCCTACAACAGGGGCCTAGATGGCCCCTCATAGATGCATTTATGCTGTAGTGATGCTCCTTAAGTTGTTCAATAGAATGTTTTTTTTGTTTGCTCTGTATACTTTTTTCCAGACGACAATAAATGGATCGGCACCTTCAATACAATTCACAAATCAATTTAAATGTTTTATGGGGCACGACTGCGGCTGCCTTCGTTTAGTTTTTTCTTTACGTTTTTCTCCTTTCTTTCATAGATGGAGTGACTTATTACAAACTTCGCGTTCGAAACGCTTACAATGACACCGTTCCTGATCGACACTGCGGAAGCCACTTTCGTCTTGTAGCTGGAAGTGGCATAATTACTTACCGTCCAGACTGTAAGAATATGACAGTACCACGCAAGTGAATGCTTCATAGGAGCTAGGCGTCAACTTATTGTCTGTAATCGCTTACAACGCAGAAATTAACACATACTTCGCATGCAGAATCGTTGCTTTCTTGTCAATCGGCTATGCTTACTAAATAGTCATTAAGGTAATTTTCATTTCGATTCTTAAGTGGAAGGTACAAATGTATTTAGGATGAAAATAGACAGGTAAAAGGATGTGACTTTCGGCTGAATCGTGTCGCCGAACGTCTAGTTATATTTTACATATGTCACGTTGCCGTCTTAAATGTGGCCCCGCCGGGGCGTCTGTGAAAGCAAGCGTTTGTGTGTGATGACACCATGGACCCGAGCTAACGGGATGTTTCGACCTCTCCAACGCCTAGCTGTGCGTGGTAGAGCCGTGTCGCCGAGTGATTGGACCTTTCAGGCCCCCAGGCAGAGGCACCACACACTTTGGCACTGGCTTCACGTAGACGGCACCCTGGGCTGACCCACCCAGGGGAAATTCGAAGGCGCCTTTTGTTATCTCTGTTTGTCTCTAGATCTTTGTCTTTATTTGTCACTCTTTATCTGTCCTGTCCTTTACTTTATTCCGTTTACTTACAAACTTTCTGGCGGCTACGATTAACCCTGTGCGAATAGCTTACCTTGCTCTAGGCGCATTTGGATATAGCATTGTTGTATGGCTGGCGTCTGCAGGTTTCAGCATCCGTAAACTGGAAGCGTCCCCGTGTTTGGCTGCGTGGTGGGTGGGCGCCAACGCTTCTGAAGAAAATTAAACAGGCATGCATAGAGCTTTTCCTCTGTACAGTCATCGTACCTCCTTAAACCGCGTACGCACCAAAGACATTGGTTTTTTGAACTGTTCGGAAGAAAACTTCCCCCATTTTCATGTCAAACATAGTGAGAAAAGTTGCAAGCAAGCCAGAACTGTATCCTCCTTTGTAGTAGCCAGGTGTCTTACAGAAACTCTTAGGGCCGAGTACATAGTTACCAAAATGGCCAGCGGAAACATCCTCCGTGGAGTTCGAGAAAAAAACAATTTGAAAACAACAAAGGAAAAAAACCCAATCTTTCAATTTTCGGTGACACTTTGATCACTGTAACACCACACAGAGCAATGAATACAACTCGTGGAGTGATGTCTGACGCTGATTCGCTTGGTCTGACCAAAGCGAAAGTTCTGAAGTGGTGGAAGAGTCAGAATGTATTCAACGTACAAAGAATCTTCATCAGAAGAGACAACTAGGAAACGCCAACAAAACACCTAATACTCACGTTCGCTTCCAGTAATCTGCCAGAAACCATTCAAACATAGTACAAAAAGACTTCGACCAGGCCATACATACCTAACCCACGTCGTTTTTTAAATGCCAGAGGTATGGCAACGGCTCGCAAAGCTGTCGTGGTCACAAAACGTGTGCACAATTTGGAGTGTCAGGCCACTATTCCGACAACTGCAAAGAAGCATCACACGTTGAGTTCAAACTAAGTATATTTTCGTTTGCTATAATACCTTTTTTGTGTTGTGCGTCACAGCAAGGAAGTGATATCAAGAAGTCAAAGAATTCATTTCTCTCAAAGAAAGCGTTGTGTATAACGTGGCCACATTTATGAGCGGCATTAAAAGTCGCAAAACTGCGTCGAATGAAATGGAATCCTTGTGCATAAGAAGTACGTTGAGCATGAACTCAAGACGAGAAACCAGAGAAGAGATACAGATAAGCGCTTTACTAAGTTATATTACTCATGCATGTTGTCTCAGAAAAGCTCGCGCTATCAGTACAATAACACGCGAGACATTTAAGTGCGCTATAGGTAGTAATATTATAACTTAAGTTCAAACTACGCATACTTTCGTTTAGTATAATAGCCGTTATGTGTTGCGCGTCACAGCAAGAAGGAAGTAATTGAAGGAATTCAAAAAATAAGAGAGACAAGATTCTGTTTTTACGTATTAATATTTAAAACAGGGTGGGAAAACTAACCCTCGTATTCTAGAACGTCCCTTCACTCAACACTTCACTTTCACCTGAGAAAGCTGATGAGAGCGCCGTCTCTAGGCATGGCAAGTCACTGCATATCCGCGATAATCTGCTGCGATTTTTGAGTAGTGCAGCATCAATTTCAGCCGAGCAGTGGTGCAGTGCTCAACTCTTTCAAGTGAAGGGTGAAAGTCGAGTCGAGGAGCGTTTCTAAATACGGAGGTGAGACACAAGAAGAAAAGCTCACCACAAACGTCTTCTCCTGTCCGCGATTTCACTCGCTGTCTTATGTGAATGCACAAAATTTTACCCGATGGATCATACATGCAGTTCTACGTACAAAATAATATGGTGGTAACCAGTCGCCCGAGTCTTGAAAGCGTCAATGAGCACATCTCCCTACGCCTGTGCACACGAGGAGGCTTCTTTGAGCACCGAAGAAAACTGCCCTTCTAAAGCATTTTTTTGCGGAACAATATAAGGCAAAGACCAGGGTGGCGGTAGGCAAGCCATTATCAGCCACATCAAAACAAACCTTGATTTGGGAATTCATTGCACAGAAGGATCGATATTGCAATGTTTTCGGATTAGTTTAAAAGCTCGTCACTAGTCGTTGTAAATGCGGAAGTAAAATGTGTAATCACTGAACGATGCTTAGAAAGCAATACATAAATCAACGCAGTCCAGAAAGCCCGTCAATGCTGATCGTGCAGCGGATGAGAATGTCAGTTTGAAATTTTACAAGGCGTCCCACTTTGATTATTGTGTAGCCGACTGTGTCAGGTACGCAATCAAGAATGCAATATTAGGTAGGTTGCTGTAAATAGTGTGCCCTCGAATGTGCCAAAAAAGCCCGAAAATCAAGGAAATACCTTATTCTCTCGTTGTCTTCGTAATTTATTTGGTTGTAGCTGTATACAAGACGACCTAAGAAATGAAATATGACATTGAAGATAATTTTGAGTTTAGTATTGGTAAGATCTTACTATGCAAGCCGTGGGTGCGTCAAACTACGTTTCATAGCAAACTACTTCTGAACAACAGGGAGTTTCTCCTCTAACGGTGATGAAATCTGCAGCTACGTAGAACCAAAATAGCTGACATGCTTGAGATCCCAAACGTCAAGTGTGCTTTCTGTCCCAAAGAAGTCGGTTTTCGGCAGCAAAGGATACTTCTCGGTGGGCATTTTGAAGAACCGGTGGTGTGATCACAAGCGCGCCGCGAGGAGCGAGTAACATCTACCACCTGCCATCACGTGTATACCGTATGACCACTGGTCGCTGATATACCAGCTGACACGTAAGTTGCGGCATCGAATCTCGGCTGCGTCGGCTGCATTTTCGGTGGAAGCGTAAATACTGTAGGCTGCTGTGCTCATATTTGAGTGCACGCGAAAAAACCCCAGGTGGTCGAAATATCCGGAGTACTTCACTACGGCGTTTCTTATAATCAAAGGTGGTTTTCGGACGTCAAACCGCATATATACCATGACTTGGTATAGCGACCCGTCATGCGAAATTGCCGTTCATTGTCTGCCACATTGGGTACCGAGACAAAATGGAGAAATTTGGCGCTAACACGCGAAAAAGTATCAGCTTACACCCAAGCACCACAAATGTTCAGATGCATTTAACAGTGAGCGCACGCAAAGAGAATGAATGAATGCTAGTTTATTAAAGCAAAACTTTGGCATCGAGTTCGTGTTACGCAAATCGGAGATCAGCTCACACAAACAGCGCGAGGACACACAGAAAATAGAGACGACACACGTCTGTGCGTTGTGCGGAACTGTATTTTGCTGAACCTCAACTGAGGTTGCACAATGTGCATTTGCAGATATATCCACTGCTGTGACTATTTGCCCGGCCGTTCTGACCACTTTTTACATTTAGCTAAAAGCAGGCATCTCAATAAACCATGCAACAGGCCTGAAATGAATTTTCTCGTTTAACAATCATTGAAGTATACTCCCTCCCAAGTACTGACCGAGCCCAACGCTGCTTAGCTTCGGTGATCGGACGAGAACCAGCCTCATGCAGCATCGTATGGTCGATGGCCATTGAAGTATACTACGTCTGTTGCTTCACGCTGCCTACGGACTCAACTGAGTAAGACGAACGGCTCTGAGCCACGTGCTAAAGCATCTCACAGACGTCGAATACACTCCCTGAAATACGATTCGGTCAAATGCGCCCATAGGTCTCGGTGTTTAACGACCGGTGACAACTTGAACCGGATTTCCACTTCCAAGCGTAAAATGGGCGCATGCTACACTGTGAGCAATAAAAAAACAGACTGTCAGATCAGTTGATACTCCATTATGAGGGTATCTGCGAAAAAAAAAAACTCGTTCGTTCTCTTTGTTTCTACGTTTTTTTCACGCTATTCTTCTTGTAATGAACATTAGGAAGTGACATCATCTAACCAGCTCACTCTGATAAACATGTCAAACAAATATTCATGCCTTTATGCACCTATGCCAGATCATAGACTAGCGTAAGTGCATAAGTTCTTGTTATTGGCTGCTTGGACGCTTGCTCTTTTGCCTCTGCCAATGCATGTGGCCCCATACTCCTTATGGACCGATAGCAAACACACCGTGAAGACTGCTCTATTGGGCCCCATATCTTCACTTCTAGATTTCAGCTAGGATTGCTCGTGAGGCAATATAAATGTCATTGACTGTACCTTGTTTTTCCTAGAAATCTCCCCACGCTCAATGTCCTGCGTCATTAGTGTAGCTACCACCAACCGCTTGGTGGTTTCACCTGAGCAGAATGAAATGGTGTAACAGTTCGCAGAGGTTTCACTACGTGCCATAGATGGTTGGTGTTTCTATCAATTTTTCTATCAATAAGCTCTCCTCGGGGCTAGACAATATAGCGATACAAGAGTATCACGATAATAATTTGTAGATACTTTAGTATCAGTATTTCAGCATTAAGATACTCTTGAAAAATATATTTGTATCTCAGTATTTCAATACACCTACGCTATGGTAGCTGCATCAAGATGCTCTTTGGTCACATCCATATTTTTAATTTTTTTGAAAACAAGCTGAGGCTCGTTTGCAAATAAGAAATAGGTTTTATTTCATGGTGTTTTATTTCCGTGTGCGTGGAGGTACAAAAGAGTTCACAGCAAGATCGCTGCTGCACACATTATCTAAACAAGGAACTAAAATCACCCAACTTTAATAATGTAGAGTTGCAATATCACTCAAGAACATAATCCGCAAAATGGCTCGGCTTGTTTTGTAAAGCGGCGCTTCTGAGACTGACTGGGTGATTCTACCTTAACTGTGAAAGAAACCTCTGAAGAAGTCGGAGAATGCAGTGGGCTGGACTCAGAACTTGTAGTCGTGGCATCATCACTTGAAATAGCTGTCATAGCTGCAGCATCAATTTTCTAAGCAAAACGCCGTACGAAGATTCAAGCCGCTGTTGAAGGCTCAAAGTGAACACATTCACCTGGTGTATACATATACTTTGTATTTTTTTAAACGAGCTGAGGCTAGTTTACAAATAAGCAATTCGTTTTATTTTATGGTAATTTATTTCCGTGTATGTGGAGGTACAAAAGAGTTCGCAGCAAGATCGCTGCTGCACACATTATCTAAACAAGGAACTAGAATCATACAACTTCAATGATGTAGAGTTGCAATAACACACAAGTACATAATCCGCAAAACGGTTCCGCTTATTTCCTTTTTTTTGTAAAGCGGTGCTTCTGAGACTGACTAAGTGATTCTACCTTAACAGGAAAAGAAACCTCTGAAGAAGTCGGAGAATGCAGCGGGTAGGACTCAGAACTTGTAGTCGTGGCCTCATCACTTGAATAGCTGTCATAGCTGCAGCATCACTTTTCTAAGCAAAATGCCGTTCGAAGGTCCAAGCCGCTGTTGAAGGCTCAATGTGAACACATTCATCTGGTGTATAAGTACCAGCTGCAGCTTTACTGGAAGGCAAAGGCGCGTGCTGCTTGACTACTTAGGGAGAATGGCGATGGTTCGCCAATGACAAAGAATGGTCCACGTGGCAAAACACTTGAGTATCATCGTTTATAATCACTCAAGCGCCTATTCAAAGCAATAAATGAGGGGTGACGATATCTGAGACTAGGCATTACAGAAATTCAGTGTTTGTATATAACAAGCAAAGTAATTATACAACTGATAGTGTTCAAAACAAAGGCAGAGTAAATTAGAGCAGCAAGAACTGATACATAAACTTGTTGGTCTGATGCGAACGCTAATAAATACCAATGAATGAGCAACTGTCCATGTCCCAGTTTCTGTTTCAATATAGCGGTTAGGAGCGACTTAGGAGCGCTGAAACCATCTTAACCCAAAAGAACTTGTTAAATAGGCAACCAATGCCTAAACAAAATTGATGCCGTATCTGCATGTTACACTGCATATTTCATCAAAAGACGATAGTCTTGCGTCTGGAGAGTGAACAAAACAAACGAAAATGAACAAGGAAGAAGAAGTTGTCACAGAGAACAGCCTCTGCTTCGAGCTCTATGAGTTTCCTAATTCTTTTGTCAAGATTTTTCAATAATTGACACACCTCGACGGGGCGTTCCCCCTTAGAATGGGGGATCAAAACCCCATCCAGCAACCGGGACCGGGCCGACCACATCATAGTGCGTCTGACGCAAGTTCTCACCCCGGCCCAAGCGGGCCGCACGATGACAATTCTGATGACTCCTCCGTTGTAGATATGGCTTCGGACAGCGACTACGTGGTCGTACCAAGCCGACGCCTGAAGAGGAAAATCAGCCGGACATCGCCCACTAGCCGGCAAGCACAGACAAAGGCGAGTAGCATGCGGTCGTACACCATTTCGTATGTGCTGACATCGAAGACAGATATCTTGAACTCTCTAAATAGGCAGAGCCTGACAGAGTACTTTGAGCTCATCGCTCCAGGGAAAGTCGTAGAAATACGCATAAATACCCGAAAGAACATACTGTCCGTGGAGGTCACTACGAAGGCCTTAATGGACACGCTGAAAGCGATTGCTCGATTAGGAAATATTCCGGTTCGCGCATTCTCCGCGTACGACGAAGAAACGACAACAGGAGTTATATACGATGTGGATGAGGAGATAACAGACTCGAGTCTCGAGAAACTGCTGTCATCATCGGCTCCCGTGCTTGGCTTCCACCACTTTGGACGCCCGCGGTGTGTTAAAGTAGTGTTTCAGTCGAAGACGTTACCCACACATGTAAAAGTTTGGTACGTGAGGCACTCAATACGTCCTTACGTACCAAAACCTCTGCAATGTCATAAATGCAAGAAATTTGGGCACGTTAGTGCAGTTTGCAAGGGTGCAGTAACCTGCAAGCATTGCGGTGGCCCTCATGATGGTGATAACTGCAATGCTGTGGCCAAATGCCCAAACTGCTCAGGCGCCCACGACGCAACATCAAAGGAATGTCCCAAAATGAGGAATGAAATTAGTATCTTGAAGAAGATGGTTCGAGACCACTCCACTCACAGAGAAGCTGTAATAGCTGTACGGCGCCGTAAACATCGTTCGCGACATCGACGCAAACGAAGCAGCAGTGCTCATAGCTTATCGAATTCGACACACAAAACCGTGCCCTCACCACCTCCTAGCCTACTTTTGTCGGCCAGAAAGGAGGATACAGATGCTCAAATGCCAATACAGTCCACGCAAGTACAATGTAACCAGTTCTTGGCTCTCACCACGTCGGAGACTCAGTGGCCTTCACTACCGTCAAGAACTACGGTAGCGCCATCATCACATAGTGCCCCTGCCTCCAATGAAAAAAGCAAGAAGATGGACAACACAGATGTCAAGGCTATGCTTAAAAATTTGATGGGTTCGATGCGTAAGATTCTCAGCAGCCTAAACACTCCCGCTGCTAAGGCGGCTGTGCAGCTACTTGAGGTTTTGGAGCCTCTTCTACTGGTTCTTCAGTAAGTGAAAATGGCACTGATGTTCGAAGAACGCATGCGCCAGTCGCTTCTTATGCAATGGAATGCTCGTGGCCTACGTGGCCGTCTGTCAGACTTCAGACAATGGGTTTTTAAATATCAATGTCCTGTTATCGTTATATGTGAACCGAATGTGATTTCACCTTTTCGTATATCTGGATATATCCAGATTTGGTCCCGCAGTGATCAACGTACGAGCAAAGTTCTCGTTTGTATACGCCGTGATTTGACATTCTTGAGACATGAAGTCGCGTCGCATACCAGCAATGATTACGTGAGCCTGACTATAACACATAAAAAGCAAACATTCTCCATAAAAGGAGGATACATACACCCAAGCGCACAGACGGACTGCTTCCACCTGGGGACCATTCTTCAAGCAGCACAAAGGCCACACATTGTGATCGGCAATTTTAATGCACATCATCCTCTCTGGGGTAGCTCTACAACAAATTATCGCGGAAAGGATTTAGCCAATTTTATATACAACTATGGGCTAAGCGTACTCAACGACGGATCACCTACATTTGTTCGTGGCACGTCCTACAGCAGCTGCCTCGACCTCTGCTTCGTTTTCAGAAACCTTCTGTCTTCCGCAGGTTGGTGCACAGATTTGGACACTCGCGGTAGCGACCACCTTCCAACCTATGTTCAGTTCAGGTGGTTTCGCCGCACGCACACACGCTACGTTCGTCAAACCGACGGACACTGTTCAAGGCATCTGTCAAGTCTGGCTGTGAGCACACGACTGATCCATCCGAGGTAGAAAACATCATTGCTTCTTCACTGCGTGACACAACCAAACAGGTTAACTTACCGATGCAGAGATCAGCAGTTGACTTCCAATACGATGCTCTTCGTGCAATCCGTCGCCGTGCCGAACGCCGATACAGACGAACGAAGTCACTTTTAGACCTTTCCTCCTGTCGTCGAGCTCAACGACATGTTCTTCGGCATCTTGACAAGATTGACAGGCAACGTTGGAGAAATTTCTGTGGATCTCTGGTCCCCAGGCAACCTTTATCTAAGATCTGGTGGGTGGTACGAAGTTTGCAGACAACTCCCAAACAACATCAAACATTTCAAGCTGTTGCTCTACATCAGGGACGGACAGAAGTTGAGATAGCCAGTGACTACTGTAGCCTCATCGTGGACACCACTGATGATCTTGCCACTAATGAGCTTCTTACTACCATTGCGCCTCCATCATCTGACGAGCGCCTTGATGTACGTTTTACAATACATGAGCTTGACGCTGTGATTTCTGCCTCCCGCCGATCATCGGCACCAGGACCTGACGGAATCACGTATGCTGCACTCAACCTTCTTGATACAGAAGCACGACGTATCCTGTTATCTCATTATAACACCTCATGGGAGTCAAGAGAAGTCCCAGATAACTGGAAATGCATTCGCATTATTGCATTGCTCAAGCCGGGGAAGTGTCTTTATGCACTTTCCTCCTACAGACCAATCGCGTTAGCTAGCTGCGTCGGAAAAGTGATGGAAAGAATGGTACTGGCACGATTAGAGCGGCTTCTAGAGAGCAAAAACTCCTTTCCTGCATTTATGAACGGCTTCAGAAGAGGCCGATCTGTCATTGATGGTGTGGTCGACTTGATCACCAGCGTTGAAGAGAAAGGAAGCCGACGCAGACTAGTGGCGGCGGTCTTCTTAGACATTAAGGGGCCTACGATAATGTGCTGCATTATGCGATCCTTGACACACTGGAAGATTTCGACATCGGTGGACGACTGTACGCTTGGATTTTTAACTACCTTAGGGACCGCACCATTTACATGACGACAAGTAACGGAGACACCGATCGATATAAGGTTCATCGTGGTGTTCCCCAAGGAGGAGTTCTCAGCCCGATCCTATTTAATGTCACAATGATCGGCCTAGCTGCAGAACTTCCCAGCACGGTGAAGATCACTGCATACGCTGATGACATATGCATATGGTCTTTCGGAACTACTCGTCCGCAATTGCGAGCTCGACTACAGCGTGCAGTGACGATCACATACAAGTATCTACGACGTCAGGGGCTCACTCTTTCAATCGAAAAATGCGCAGTGCTTGCTTTCACGCGCAAGCATATGTCGCAATACCCGATATTTATTAATGGGACAGCGATACCTGCTGTAACGCACCACAAGTTCTTTGGGGTTGTCGTACACAGAGATCTATCGTGGACGAGGCATGTCGCCGTACTTAAATCAAAATTGAAGAGCTTTGCTCTCATTCTTCGCCACGTAGCAGGAGCAAGATGGGGCCCATCAAAATCATCGCTACTTCAATTATACAATGCTCTATTTGTGGGATACATTCGATACAGCATGCCGGTGCTTTCCATAATGAGACCTAGCTGTGTGAAGACACTCAAGAGTGTTCAAGCTCAATGCTTACGAAGATGCTTGGGTCTACCACGCTGCACTTCAACAAATGGGTGAATCGCAGAGGCTCGGGCTTTTCCCATCAGTGTATACATGCTCTGCGAGCCACTTAGAGTTCACCTACGATTACTGAGCAGACACAGACAGCACCCACTGTCAGTACTACCCGCCACTCACCCAGATTGCAGTTTCTCAAAAGTAATATTGCGGCATGAAAAGATTACACCATCAAGGTTTTCTCCGCTAAATGCCCCTGCAGTGCCACCATGGGTTCTGCCTAAACCACTTATCTCTTTTACGATACCTGGAATTACGAAGAAGTCGCTCATTTCTTCTGTTGGCCTTAGACAACTGACCCTATATCACATTTATACAACGTACAGTGATTCTCTGCACGTGTACACCGACGGATCCAACACGCTAAACACCTCCGCCGCAGCCTTTGTCATCCCAGACATGGATATCGCTCGACGATTCAAAGTGGACCATAAAACCACATCAACTGCCGCAGAGCTTGTCGCTATCCGAGAGGCAATAAGGTTTATTTCCGGAGAGCGACCTCGAGCCTGGACGATTTTCTGTCATGCCAAACCCGCTTTGCAAACCATTTATTGCATCATGAAGCAAAGTCCATATTACAGCTTGGCAATAGAAATCACAGAACTTATTCAGGTTGCTTCAACAAATGGCCATCTTATAACTTTCCAGTGGATTCGCGCTCATTGCGGCGTGATGGGAAACGAAGAGGCAGACGCTCAAGCTAAAAATGCCTTAAGCAGTGCCCCTGAAGTACGCATTGCGTTTTCACGAGCTGACACGAACGCCCTGCTTCGCTGCGTGATGCGCAGCTACCCACTTCAGCACTGGACGAAACCGGAACGGCGACACCAGCGACTTCACAAATGGGACCCGGAAATGAGGTTTCACATGCCTCCTAAATTGAAACGGCAACTCACAAGTATGATCCACCGCATTCGTCTTGGTGTAGCGTACACTAGACGTTACGCACATATCATCGGTCGCAGTGACACCGTGATGTGCCAGAACACTGTGATGTGAACACTGTGATGTGCCAGAAACACTTGAGCACATATTTTGTGCCTGCCCAGCATACGCACGTGAACGACAAACACTGATTTCTTCTACTGAACAATATCGCAGTAGGTCATTAACTGATGAGACCATGTTGGGCCCTTGGCCAGACACCAACAGTGCAACTGCGGTCACAAGAGCAGTTATTACCTTTTTAGAAACAACTGAACTATGTGCGCGGCTATAAAATGTCTCAGCTAGAAAGAACACTACATACTCACCTCTCTATCTCACCATCGTCTTCCATTATTCTTTCTTTTCCCCTTTTCCTTCCCCCAGTGTAGAGTAGAAGGCTAGAGCAAACTATCGCTCAGGCCGACCTCTCTGCCTTTCTGTAAATAAACATACTTCCTTCCTTTCGTGAACAAAACGTTCATGTCATGTTCTGTGCAAGAAAATCAGTGAATGATATTCTGTAGGCGCTGCGTTAGAGTGCCTCGAGCGTGAAACGGAGGCGAACGAGCACATCAAGTCACGTCACGCGTGAGAAAGGAGTGCTATATGGCAGTTATCCTAGAAAACGAAGCCCGCGACGTGCGCATCTATCTCTGAGGGGATAAGGTGCAGAACACAAGGCGACGGGTAGGTGCCACCACCGTGTCGTCTTAGCAAAGCGTTTGAAACCCTTGCCTTTTCGTGCAAGCGTTGCATAGCCAGCGTAACGTCATAAATTATACTGTCTTTAAAATTTCTTATGCATGCCTTTCCTAGAAACTGTGGCCGTTGACAAGAACGTCAAGGTCACTAGTTCGCCGTCTTGCATTACAGTTAGGGCGTGGCGTCGGGTCACGGCTGCGTCGGCTTGTTCCGCTGCTTCCATGTTGCGTCATACGGCCACCTTCGGTAAGTGAGCTTTTGCCGTCAGGGCTTTGCCTGGTTGGCGTTGTGTTAAGAAAGCTCCGTCGCGGCGGCGTCGTTGTCGGAGGATCTTCGGTAGTTCGTAGCACAGCAACCGCACCTTTATCAGTTGCTGCCGTTTGTTTCCCGGATACGGGCTAGGAGACCGGCCCCGCGTTGGGCCATAGTATTGCCGGGGGTGCGGTGACATGCGGCGGCTGGGCGACGGTGACCGGGAGGGACTTCGTGGTGTCCATTGAGTTCCTGTCAGGTAGTCGGCAATTGCACGTGGCCGATCTCCTGGCTGCAGACGCGGTGCATTGACGGCGGAGCCACACAGTCCCATCTGTCGGTACTGGCAACGGCGGTATGTGTGCCCGGCCTCACCGCAGTGGTAGCAGAGCGGGCGGTTGTCAGGTTTACGCCAAACGTCCATTTTTCTCGGCGCATTGTGCTGGCCCGCTGGGGAACGGTAGGACGTCGGTGGGAGTGGTAGCAGCGGTGGCGTCTGTCGACGGAAGTGCGACGGTGTGGCGTTTTGGCGTTGACGGGGAGGAGCGTTGTGGCGCACTGCAGTGGCGTAGCTCATAGTTTCTTTTCGAGCAGCGGTGTTTGGGGAATTCGAAGCGATTGCCGAACTTCTCGCACAATGTCGGCGATCGAATCCACTTGAGGCTGCGCCGAAGGCAACCGTTTGCGCAGCTCTTCCCGCATGATCACTCGGATCGTTTCACGCAGGTCTTCGGAGTCACTGGCTTCAGTTGCAGCGCATTCTGGAGTCAGGCGACGATTATACTGTCTGGTGCGCATGTCCAGGGTTTTTTCGATGGTGGTCGCCTCGGATACAAATTCTTGGACGGTGTTCGGTGGATCCCTCATTAGTCCCGCGAAGAGCTCCTGTTTGACCGCTCGCATGAGGAAACGAACTTTCTTCTCCTGAGGCATGTCTGGGTCAGCATGACGGAATAGGCGGGTCATCTCTTCTGTGAAAATTTCAAGATTTTCTTTTGGTAGCTAAACCCGGGTCTCTAGTAGAGCAGCAGCCTTCTCTTTGCGAGCGACGCTCGCGAACGTTTGCAGAAATGCGCCGCAAAAGACATCCCACGTTCGGAGCATGGACTCCCGAGTCTCTAGCCAGGTCCTTTCGGTGTCTTCCAGGTAGAGTTACACACGACGGAGCTTTTCTTCGTTGTCCCAGTGATTGAGGGTGGCCACACGGTCGTATGTTTCTAGCCAAGTTTTCGGGTCTTCAAACGATGACCCATGGAACGTTCGTGGTCCCCTGGGTTGATGAATGACGATCGCGGGCTGGGACGCTCCGGTTGTCATTGTCGCTAAAGTCAAGGTCATGGCCTTGGTTCTCCGTGCCTTGTCTTGTAGAAGCCCGTACTCCGGTGGGAGTTCTTGCTGTCGGCTGCTTGTTCGCTGCTCTTGGTTGGCGTCGGTGTCTTCTCCACGACGTAGGCTGCGTTCACGTCTTGACGGGGGCATCCGGTACATGAACAAAGCAGCACATCCACCAGATGTCACGGGGTCGTGACGTGGCAGAAGACAGGAGAGACTGCGTGGAAATTTAACTGTTTACTTGGGTAAACTTGTGCCTGGTAAACGGAAAGTCCGATTACAGTAGCAGTCTTGGACTGATAGCGGCGAACGGAGCGTCGGCTGTCGATCAACTACTGACAAGCAGCTAAGTGCGTCGGCATTTATACTCTTGCCATGGAATGTTCTAGCGTTATGGCTGGCGGTAGCATAGGTTCCAGAATAATCTGTACAGTTCGCAGAGTGGGCGTGATCTTGTCGAAATTATCTACTAAAGTCCGGAAGCCTTATCGAAATTATCTACTAAAGTCCGGAAGCTTCTCAAAAACTGCAAGCGCGTTTTGTGCTGAGAATTGTATAGTGTTTTGGGGTGATAACAAAACTTGAGAAATGGAACGTGGTAATACATTCACGCTGGTGATTATGATAGTTTTATAGGAGTCAGAAAGTTTAGGTTGCACGAACGAGTTTGTTCAAGCAGCTGTGGCCTCCTTTATTCTACCGCGAAAGCATTAAAGAGCTAGTTTCTCTGCAATTCTGGTGTCGTCGTTGGTGTCGTCGTCGTTGTTTGCGTGCAAAAAGTTATCATCTTTGCCTGACACAAACATCAAGAATTTTCGTGTGACCAAAAATTTTAAAAAGATGCAAATAAAATCACCGAAAAATTATCCGTATGCATGGAGATCGAACCCGAGTCGTTTGCGTCGCAAGTCGGTAAGCGACCACACAGCCACGAATATCTTGTGGATTGAAGTTAACTTCATCTGCTTAGAAAAGCAGGGAAAGTAACTTTAATGATTTATAAACACAGACGATCTCTATATCTGCTTTACATAACAACATAAAATATTACAGTAATGATGCGTGTTTAAAGGGCAGATTGCCATCGGGCATCGGGACATAGGATTACCGTAAATACTTTTGTTTAGAGCCAGTCACCCACTACAAAAGCCACACCTTACAGCACCTTTAAGGCCACAAATATTATGCATAGCAAGCAAGTAGGCACTGCGAACAGAATATCACTATCGTGGTCAACGTTTATAGGCGAAGCTTAAGGGTTCCCCCCTTATCAGTGGACCGATGTAAGTTGTGGGAGGATTTGCCCAATATATGTGATGCATGCGCGTTTACAATTAAGATAGTACTTTGATGCGAGTTGAACAAGAAAATTATTCCGAAACAGCCTCCCTCTTAAATGTGACTTAAAAAAGAAGTCTATTCATTGATGTAATTTGTGCTGAATGGACATGAACGTAGCATGCCCAAACTTTCAATTAAGTACAGTGCATGCCACGAAAAATGTCATCATCGTCGTGAAGGAGTATTTAATG
Source organism: Rhipicephalus microplus (assembly GCF_043290135.1). NCBI lineage: Eukaryota > Metazoa > Arthropoda > Arachnida > Ixodida > Ixodidae > Rhipicephalus > Rhipicephalus microplus. Next base: position 90,248,201 of record NC_134708.1, on the reverse strand, counting down.
CCATGAATGCTTCTTGCTGTGTTTTGTTGCAACTGATTTGTTACTGTTACTGTAACTATTATTCAATACTGTTAGTACACTGGACAATGTGGGCTTCAACTTTAACGCCAACAGTGAACTACAAGTCGCTCCACGTAAACATCAGAAATAAATCTAAAAAACTATGCTTGCGTGGTGCATGCGTCAGAACTGATTACAGCAGGCTGATTGGTTGATATTTCAAAACCACCATATTGTTTTGGGTTCGACGTCCCAAAACCACCATATGAATATGAGAGACGCCGTAGTGGAGGGCTCCGGAAACTTCGTGCCGCTGGGGCTCTTTAACGTGCACCCAAATCTGAGCACACGGGCCTACAACATTTCCGCCTCCATCGGAAATGCAGCCGATGCAGTCGGGATTCAATCCCGTGAAGTGAGGGTTAGAAGCCTAGTAACTTAACCACTAGACTACCGCAGCGGAGCAACTGATTACAGCAGACCAAGGCGCAATGTGACCGCTAACTATCAGTTGTCATAGAAGTATTTACAATTCTAGCTTTTCCCTGCAATATAAAACTGATTACCTCTTTTGCTTGGGCTCAAAATGACAGGCGGAAATTCCCCGAATTGGGAGATTTAGGTGCACAGAACATCACTGCCGGAGCCATCGTTGAAGGACTCCGTCTAGACGTCTCGACATGGGTGGGGCCGCTGGATTGTTTGGCAGGGCCTTTGGCACCACTTTCTCTCTCCCCAGGACCTCAATTAAGTTTAAACTAACTCACTCACTATCCATTGTGGTCACCGTTATAGAAGCGTGTCCTTTAAATGAATAAATCACCGCGATATGCATTGTGCTGTTCCGATTGTAACTTGTAAAATCACCGTGACTTATCAGTTGGGGGACTTATCTGTTGGGGGACTTATTATAAACTAAAACTTTATATATCATTTTATCACATCGCATTGTCCATGAAGACTTTCGATATGTTTGATCCAAGGCATTGGCAGTTGTGACACAGTAAGGTCTTGGTTGCAACCTGGCGTTGCGTAGTGACATCTTGAGAATGAAAGCTTTCATAGAGCAAATCATAGAATAAACCAATTTAGTTTTCGAAGTACTGAGGCCTGCGTTGATGGGGCATGACATATTCATGTTAAATCAAGATACCCGCTTTCTAAAATCTTCAAGTGGCGGAAAAGTTACGGTGACATGCGTAATAGCACGTACCAAAATATCTTCTGATGTTTGTCGATTCTTCGAGCTAATACACTTCTAAGTGGTGGCTATATATCTTTTGCTTTTTAACCATCAGTCGTGCCCTTGTAAAACAGCGATAATAGCAGTGAATACCTTTTCTGTTTCTATTTAGCACCACATTCTAAATGGCAACACATTAAAATACAGTAAGCACACGACACAAAAATAATCTAAAGATGTGATCGAACCGCAATTATGTGGTGCCACAGAATATTTGTAGACTTGCAGTACAATTTATTTGAATTTCCTTGTCACATTCTCAAGTTTTTATTTAGCGTTAAAATGTTATGGTCTAATATTCAGCTAAATGACTTCCATATGACTGGAAATCGGCTATGGTGGTACCTATGTACAAGTCCGGTAACAGCAATCCCCCCAACAACTATAGGCCGATTTTACTCTCGTTTATCTCGTGTAAGTCACTAGAGCACATCATACACTCCCAGGTCATGCGTCATCTCAGCCGCAACAATTTACTTCTTCAAACCCAACATGAATTTGGAAAACAATTATCATGTCAGACTCACCTTTTCGAACTTGTGACAGACGTGCACACAGCTTTTCATATGTCCATCTGCATCGACGCGCTTTTCATAGACTTATCTAAGGTTTTTGATCGTGTTCTCCATAACCGGCTAATGTTAAAAATACGTCACCTCATCTTCGACCAGAAAACGACTGCATGGATACAAGAATTTCTAAACAACAGCTCTTCGTCAGTTAAACTTAACAACTGCATATCTCATCCTACCCGAGTAACATCTGGTGTGCCACAAGGCATTGTGCTGGGTCCTCCACACCTTTTAGTATACATTAATGATATTACATCTAACATAAGTTTATCAATTTGTCTTTTCGTGGATGATCACGTTGTTTATAGGAAAATAACTTCTACAGATGACTTTGCAGAACTACAAGAGGATCTTACCAGGTTTGGGGAATGGTGCAGCAAATGGCGAATAGAAATCAACGTCATAAAAACCAAGCACTTCATGTTTACTATATCACTTCTGCATGGTATAGCTCTTACAAATAAATGATTCGATAATAGAAAAAGTCACATCATCTAACTATCTGGCATAATACTCACTTCAAATCTAAGCTGGACTGCTCACGTAGAGTATACTACTAATAAGGATCTCACATAACTTAGCCTCCTTAAACGTCGCTTGCATTTCACAATTAAAGACACAAGACTACGCGTTTTCAATTCATTGGTTCGACCATCCCTAGAATACGCTTCAATCATAAGGCATCATCACCAAATCGGTCTTACTAACATGCTCAGAATGGTACAGAATAAAGCTGCTGGGTTCATCGCATCATCCTACTGATGTTACATAAGTGTTTCTTTACTAAAATTGGACCTTAGCTGTACCACACTTGCCATGCGCAGGCGACATACTCGACTATTGTTTTTCCACAGTAACTCATCCTTCACTCAGTCTCATATATTTTTAGCCCCTCGTGCTTCAACCCACCTCGATCATGCGCCCAAGTTGGCCCTCATTTTTGCTAGGACCAAGAAGTTTCAAAATTCGCCATTATCGTTATCCATTAACGAGTGGAATTCTCTTCCACCTATCCACCTAACATCGCGGAAATACCAGATGCTTCCATATTCAACCCCATTCTTCAGAGCTATTTGCATAGTGAAAAATATGATATGTCGGGTTTAACGTCTCAAAACCAGCATATGATTATGAGAGACACCGTAGTGGAGGGCTCCGGAAATTTCGACCATTTGGGGTTCTTTAACGTGCACCCAAATCTGAGCACACGGGCCTACAACTTTTCCGCCTCGATCGGAAATGCAGCCGCCGCAGCCGGGATTTGAACCCGCGACCTGCAGGTCAGCAGCCAAGTACCTTAGCCACTAGACAACCGCGGCGGAACATAGTGAAAAATATGGCTGCCCTTTGTCTGATTGCCCTCGTTTCGTCAGCCGTTTTTGCTCCCGATACTTATTCAGTGTCCTTCCATGTAATTTTGATAGGTGTTTTCATTACTATTGTACTAATGAATAAGTATTTGATTAATGTTGGTGAAAGTATTTGACTTGATGCTGTGATTCGATTTACTCGCTGTTTCCTTTTTATTGTTTACTTTTTGTTATGGTGTTTTCTGTTCGTATTGCTTCAAAAATATGTATTAACGTAAATCCCCCCTATGTAATGCCCAATTGGGCCTTTAGGGTATTGAAATAAATAAATAAATAAATATATAAATGTTTAAACAAAGCACCAGTAGCGAGGCGCAGAAGGATAACGATGCTGTAACAAAAGTCCCACAAACCCACTGCTTTATTTAGATGCCCATGTGAAGTGAAGTTTTTTTAATCTGTGGCACACTCAATCACTTGCCCAGCAAGAGCCTACGTGGACCTCGTCATCGTCGCTGCCTCGGTACGCCAACACTCGACGGCCCCACTCTCCGCACCGTATAGATTGAGTCTTGATCAGACTCTTGCAAATAATGTTGTTTGTTGCAGATAGCATCGTGAAAGCAAAAGTGAAGTCTTGAGACAAAACAGGAAGTATGGTATCCTTCGTGGAGTTCTGTACATAAGTGGACTTGAGTATTTTGGATGAAAACATTTTTTCACTTATGCCAAGACACTCGCCATGGTGGTCTTGTGGCTAAGGTATTCGGCTGCTGACCCGCAGGTCGCGGAAGCGAATCTCGGCTGCGGTGGTTGCATTTTTGATTAAGACAAAAATGCAGCAGGTTCAAATGTTCAGATTTGGGTGCACTCCAGGTTGTCGAAATCTCCAGAGCCCTCCACTACGGCGTCTTTCACAATCATATGGTGGTTTTGGGACGGTAAATTTTACATAACAATCAATCATGCCCAGGCGTATAAAGAGATGCTTGCCTTCTTGTTCGATCATAAAAACAGCGTAAGGTGGTTACATTGGTTTACGAATTGCGTCTGTTCGAGGAAAACTTCTGTAGCAGTTTGTAAATACCCTATACGGAGCAATCTGTGTGTTGAGTTAGGCCTTGGCATCAGAAGACAAATTTTCTTCAATACATTTTGGCAGCGTTTCACATTGAATGGGCTATCAAACTCGTTTTATTGAAAAAGCTGCTGGCTGATGAAGTCAACATGTAACCAAGGTGAAGTGACATATCGGCTCACATTGCTGCAGAACATTGAAGAATTTATTTACATGTACGACGTGCAACTGGAGTGGGGCCAAACCCCAAGAATAAACGACGACCACCTTATAAAAACGTGGAAGGCCAAGCTCGTCTTCGAGGACATGGAAGACCAGTGACAACTCGTCACCAGGGCGCAGAGGGCAGTCGAAGCCAGAAGGTTCCAAGACGAGGAAACTCTCCCACCTCAGGGTGACGCCGGGCCTTGCTCAGAACACTGTTTCTAGATAAACGAATATTTCTTTCTTCTCATACTCAAATGTACAAGAGGCAAGGCGTCACTTTTTTTTCAGTGACATCAGGACTGCTTTAATTTACCTGTTAAAACGCACCACCAGGCCATTTTCTTAATAATAATGCGTTATTATGCGCTAGAGGTCAATGCCCAAAAGCCATGAGGGATAGTAGAAGATTGTAGACTTGAATGGTCGGCTTCGCTAGTAACAACTGCTGGCACTCCAAATCGCGATACTCAGACTTTGCTAATTGGTGCTGCTTTTGACTACTTGGCGAATTTCATAAATCACAGAGCCGCTACCTCGCCCCACAAAAATCAATGTGAAATTCAGGTGGCAAGTGGCATGAGAGGAAGCATTTTAGAAACCTAAACTACGCCTGCAGACACCACAGATACTAGAATATTTCAGCGAATACGCTTTAACAGAAGTTCCTGCCGACGCAAGCAGCGTAGTACTTCACGCCGGCCTTGCGCAAAAGACTGAGGCCTGGAGAAGTTATCCTCTTTTGCTAGCTGGTCGTTAATAATGAGATAACAATTATATGGACACTCTCCACTGGATTTAGCCGGCGGCGCCAGCGTCAAAGTTGGCGTTGATGTCATGCACCGTATATTAATACGTATCTATTTATGTGCAAGCGCAAGGAAGAAAAAATGCGGAAAAACACTCCGGTGCGCGGAATCGGACGTGAGACCCTGCGTCGAGAAAGCAAGGCGTTAACCACTGAGCGACCCGGGAGAATGTTCTTCGCCGATCAAGGGGCAAGCTATTTATATCTACCACTTAAGCCTCATTCACACCGAAGGCGGCGCGGCAAAGCGGCGAAGCGAGATTTCCGAAGTGGCGAGGCAGCGAGTGCGTGAACTTGTTCAGACCACATGCCTCCTTCGTCTTGCCGTGTGGCAGAAGAGGCGGGTATCTCGCGATTTTGTGCACGGGCCGCCATTACGTGTCAGTGCTTCTCCCAAATGTACACCCACGCCATCACCGCGTCTCCGCTGCGTGGCTTTCTAATTGGTTGCGGCAAAGTCTCGGCAGGCGGCAAAAAATTGCTCCGAGAGCGATCAGCCTTGCCGCCTGGTTTTTAAAGACGATAGCCTTTCTTAGGGACCTTCGACAAAAAAACTTTGGTCTGTCTGTCTATCTGTACATTTGTCTGTTTGTCCACCCTAGCCCTAGCTCAGATGGCACCAAGCGGCCAACCCCATTCGCAGCGCCCACCAATATTGATCAAGGCTTAGCGTTCATAGTTGTGCGATTGTCAATGAAAAAGCAATTATTGCTCATATCTTAGGCGCCATAACAACACTCCGAAGTTTTGTATGTCTGCTTTTATACTAGAAAAGGCACACACAAATAACTCTAAGGAATGTAGCATTTATCGCGCTGCGTTGACAGTGCAACGCGATGCTCAAAAAGATGTTTCCAACACTTTCCTACGACGTCACGGGGGTGGCAACTGCCCGTCGCTTTGCGTTCTACGCCTTATCACCTCCAATACTCGCGCGCATCTTTCTCCGCGGGCTGCACGCCTTTGTTTTCGAAGATAACTGCCAGACGGCGCTTGTGTCTAACGTGCCTCGACGCGCTCGTTCGCCTCCGCTACACGCTCTAGGCACTCTAACGCGCTGCCTCCAGAATACCATTTACCGATTTGCTTGCGCAGAGCATCAAATGAACATTTCGTTTACTTTCTCCAGAGGCAAGAGCATCGTCTTTCGACTACATTTGCGGTGTAACATGCAGAATTGAAACCAGTTTTTTCTCCCGCTTTCGCCGCCTAGAAAAGAGGTTTTTTCCACTTCTCCTCAGCCACCTCGCTGCTTTCGCCGCCCCGCCTTCGGTGTGAACGAGCCTTTACCGTTGCTGTGTTCTCGGCATTACCAGAAAAATGGTGATATGAGCGCACGTCACCACATCGTGAAGCAGCGCCCGCTCTAATCTCCTATGCGTATTTACCCGGCTTAGAGAAGGGGAGCTAGGCTCCTCACCCTTCTATATCTCGCAGTGTCGAAGAGGGGAAGATCGTACGATTTGGCTGGCCTCTAGCTTTACTTGGAACGATTCTGCTGTAGTTACCAGGCGCATAAAGGCTTCTGCAATCATTGCAGTCTCCATTAGCGAAACGCGCGCGCTTTTCAGACTCAGCGAAGTAACAAATGAGACACTTATTCGCGTGCACCCGTACCTGTGAGTACGTTTCGTGCATATTTTTGCGCGAGAAACACGGGGCACATTTTGATATGCTTTTCATTCTGCGCGTGACCTTTCAAATTGTTGCTGTCAAGTTCAATGCTTAGCCTTAGCGGAAAAGCTGTGAGTTTCAAAACCAAGACCAACTATTCCGCAGTACAAAAGGAGTGTTTTTATATCAACTGAGCAGCTTCAAAGTATTGCGCACCTTTGTGGAAGGCCTTTCAATGTGATCAGCGACCACCACGTCTTGTGTTGGCTAGCTAACTCAAAGGACCCTTCAGTTCACCTCACATAGTGGAGCCTAACGCTTCAAAAATTCGACATTACTGTCGTATACAAATCTAGAAGGAAACACTCTGTCGCCGACTACCTGTCTCACGCCTCCGTCTATGCATCACAGCAGAACCACCAGGATGATGAGTTTTTTGTGGCAACAATGAGTGATGATGACTTCGCCGAGTGACAGTGAGCCGACTCAGCACTGAGGGGCCTAGAAAAATACCACAGGAGCCGCACCACTGTCGTCCCGAAAGTAGTCAGGTGAGGACTAGCATAACTTTTCTTGAAAATAACTTCATTGTAAATAGGTTCTGTTCAGCCCGAGCCAGCTGCCATATCATTGTACCTTCGATAATGCGACCTGAAGTCCTTCAGGCCTTCCACGACGACCGAACAGCTAGTCACCTAGGTTTTTCCCACACGCTCGCGTGTATTAATTAAAAGTATTGCTGGCCACGTCTTTCCGCCGACGTCGCTCGTTACGTGAAGACATGCCGGCCGTTGCAGTGACGCTAGAGACCACTGACAACGTCAGCAGCCTTTCTTCTGCCGAGCGAACCACCTCGCCGACCATTTCAAGAAAGCGGGAAGGACCTATTGAGGCCGCTTTCTTTGAATTCTAGAAACAAATCGCTCGACGTTGCCACCGACTACCTCGCCTCCTACGCTGAAACAAAGGCCCTAACCAAATGCAGTGCCACAGAAGAAGCCTTGTTTTTCATTGAGAACAATGTGCTTTGTCATGGCACTTCAGAGGTTCTAATCACCAAGAGAGGTGCAGCCTGTCAGAGCTAACACGGGAAAGATCCAGCCCTGACAGCGTTCAGTTTTCGAACTGATTTTTTTATTATCGCACTGCACCCCTTGTGCGGGCCAAATGCCAACTTTTTCTTCCTTGACGAGCAGCGCATTGAGGCGCTATAGGGCTCCCCTGCGTAGAGCGAGAGCCGTAAAATCACCAGAGGAGTCGCCCAGTGGACATGCTTGGATTTTGGCATCCTGACTTTAGATTGAAACCCCGCGGCTGCGAGAGTGGCGATATACGCAGGTTTCAGTCGATCAGCAGCCACGACGTCTTCACGGCCGTTGATGTCAGGCGTGAACGTCTTAGGTGTACGATGGAGTACGCGGAATGGGCCATCATAGGCTGGTGCTAAAGGTGGCCGTATTTGGTCAAGCCAAACGAAGACGTGACATCAGTCGTGCAGATCCTGACTGACGAAGACAGACTGGGGGTGTCGGTCGGCAGGAATCACAGGAGCAAGGTCCCGAAACGTGGTGCGCAGCTCTCGAATGTACGTGGAGGCATCGTGAGTGGAAGGTGGCGATGATGGCTCGAAGAATTCTCCTGGAAGACGCAGGGAAACGCCATAGACTAGTTCGGCTGATGAGCAGCCGAGATCCACTTTCACTGGTGAGCGGATGCCAAGAAGTACAAAGGGGAGGTGGTCGAGCCAACGTTCCCTTGGCTGGTGAGCAGTGAGGGCAGCTTTCAGTTGTCGATGAAGTCGTTCGACCATGTCATTGGCGGAAGGATGGTAGGCAGTTGTGTGGATGTTTTCACCGCACTTGCCCTGGATATTGGCAAGTGCTGTGAAAAGGGCCGATTGAAACTGACGACCGCGATCAGTGGTGACAACAGAAGGGCATCCAAAGTGCGACACCCAGCCGTTTGTGAAAGCCTTGGCAACTGTTGGTGCTGTATGTCAGAAATGGAAAACGCTTCTGGCCATCTGGTGAAGCGATCCACACATGTCAGCAGGTAACAGGCTCCTTGCGATGACGGAAGAGGACCGACAATGTCGAGATGGACGTGAGAAAACTTTGCGTCTGGAGGCTGAAACGGGGATGTTGCCGTGACAGTGTGACGGTGAACTTTAACGCGCTGGCACTCAAGGCAGGTTCGTGCCCAGCGTCGGACATCAGCATTGATGCTTAGCCAAAGGAAACGAGATGTGACTAGCTTCTGGGTCTCACGAATACCAGGATGGCTCATGTTGTGCAATTGATCAAAACTTGCACAACGAAAAGCTGAAGGCACGAAGGGCCGAGGGACACCAGTAGACGTTTCGCACTTTATTAATGAGGTAGAAAATGGAATCGGGCACTCCGTGAACGATAGAGACGTGGATGAAGAGCGAAGACGATGCAGCTCAGGATCGTTGCTTTGGGCAGCTGCTAGCTCTTCCATGTCTAGTGGTGGCTGGGTCGACAAGGCATCGATGCGGGATAATGCATCAGCAGCAGCATTTTCAGGCCCATGTACGTGCCTGAGATCCACAGTGAACTCGGAAATAAAGCATAGTTGACGGATCTCCCGTGCAGTATAATAGCTGTGATTGCGATGGAAGGCAAACGTCAGGGGCTTGTGGTCTCCAACGACGTAAAAGTCCCGGCCCTCCAATAATGGACGAAAATGTTTGATGGCGAGGTATACCACGAGAAGTTCTCGGGCAAATGTACTGTATTTTGTCTCTGGTGGCTTCAGTTTTTGCGAGAAAAACCCAAGGGGCTGCCAACCGGATACGTGCTGTTCGAGAACAGCGCCAACTGCCACGCTTGATGCATCGGCGATGAGACGAATCGGGGCATCAGGGAAGGGATGAATGAGCATGGTAGCGTCTGCCAGAGCCTTCTTGGCAGTGTCGAAGGCAAATGCAGCGTCCTTGGGCCACTCCAGTGGCGCAGACGGGTCTTTCTTTTTAGCCAATAGGTCGGTCAAGGGCTCTAGGAATGTGGCGCACTTTGGAAGAAAGCGGCGATGGAAGTTTAGTAGGCCCGGAAATTCTCGGAGTCTCTTCAGTGAATTCGGGGGTGGAAAGTCTTGAATAGATTTCACTTTGCTGGCGAGTGGTTGGATACCCTTTGGAGTGACAAGGTGGCCTAGGAACTCGATTGTAGCGACGCCGAAGAGGCACTTATTGGGAATAATTACGAAGCCGTAATCATCCAGGCGGTGGAACAGGGTGCGCAGGTGGTCTCATGCTCAGGGCCGGATGAGCTTGGTACAAGGAGGTCATCAAGGTAGGCAAATACGAAATCAAGTCTTCGCGTGACTTTGTTGATAGTGCGCAGAAATGTCTGTGCAAAGTTGCGCAATCCAAAAGGCATCCTCACATATTCAACAGACCGAATGGGGGGGGGGTGATGGCCGTCTTTGGAATGTCAGCGGGTTCTACAGGAATCTGATGGTAAGCCTTCATTAGGTCAACCTTAAAGAATATTGTGCACCCAGCCAAATTTGATGTGAAATCCTGTATGTGAGGAAGTGGATAGTGGTCTGGTAAGGTGTGGGCATGTGAGGAAGTGGATAGTGGTCTGGTAAGGTGTGGGCATTGAGAGCGCGGTAATCCCCACATGGTCTCCAGTCGCCAGGATCTTTCTTCGGCACCATGTGGAGTGGCGACGCCCAGTTGCTGGAGGAAGGCTGCACAATGCCGAGTTCAAGCATGTGCTCAAACTCACGGCGGGCGATGGCCAGGCGTTCTCCAGATAGTCGACGGGGTCGTGTAAAAACGGGAGGTCCAGTGGTCACAATGTGGTGAGTGATGGAATGCTTCACCGGTGACTCTCTGGTGTGTGGCTTCGTGATGCTTGGAAAGTCGTCGAGTATTTTTGCATACGGCGATGCAGGTGTGAAAGCCCGCAGTCCCGTTGGCGAGGAAGTACAGAGTACACCGTTAATGGAGAGGTGGGTCTTGAGATCAATGAGGCGATGAGCATGCATGTCAACAGCAAGGCTGAAAAAACGTAGGAAGTCAGCTCCAAGAACAGCTTGCGAGACGTCAGCGAGGATGAAAATTTAGCGGAACGTACGGCGTAGTCCAAGATCAAGTGTAAGAGAGCGCGTGCCGTATGTGCGAATGGCGGAATTGTTGATCGCTTGGAGTGGGCAGGTCTGTTCGTTGCGACGGCGATCTGCACACGAGGGCGGAATGACGCTAACCTGGGCTTCTGTGTCGACCAGGAAGCAAGCGCCAGTGATCTTATCAGAAACAATGAAAAGGCGGCATGACTTTCGACCAGTACCAATTGCCGCCGTCAGTGGCCGGTCGTCGCATTTCCCGACCAGGAGCACGGGCGAGTGCACTTGCGAGCAGAGGCACCGAATCGGCGGTGGTACCAGCATACAGTTGAGGATGAAACGTCCCGTGGCGCGTCGGGTGGCCGAAGTTCCGGAGAACGTGGGGGCGTCGAGAAGCGACTGTGTATCTGGAACCTGGATGACGGTCGACGATGCGCAGGTACAAAGTCATCGAGGCGCCTGACAAGGGCGTTCAAACGGTTCTCGATGCTCGCGAGCGCCGGGTCTGCAGCGGTGGCCGGTGGCGGTGTGGTAACGGCGTTGAGGCTATGTGCCCGCGAGTAGTCCGCCACTCGGTCAGCCATTTCAGCGAGTGTGACTAGTGGGACATCTGCAGCTATGAGGACCGGGACCATGCTCTGTGGTAAGCGCTGGAGGAACAACTCACGTAACAGCTTCTCCTCTTGAAGGGCGGAGAAGCCGCCAAGGAGCTGGCGCATGCGTCGCAGGAGCTGTGATGGGCGACGGTCACCGAGCTCTGTAGCCGTGATGAGCTGTTGGAGTCTGCTGTGTTCGGAATCAGACTTGCGGGAAATTATAGCTGCCTTCAACGTGTCGTAGGGATGGCTCGGGTGCGGCGACGCTAAAATATGAGCTAAGTCGTCGGCTACGTCCGGAGGTAAGCAGGACACGAGATTCCAGTACCTGGTCTGTCGGCTGGCTGGTGATTTGCCGTAGACGTAAGTGCGCTTCGACCTGCAGAAACCCTGTGCTGAGGCTGGTGGGCCAAAATGGTGGCAGGTTGACATGTTGAATCGCAGCGACTGCAGCACCGCCAGGTCTGGCGTCTTTTTGGGCGTCAGGACCGGTAGGGTTGGTGGTAGAGCCGGCGGGATGCATGCGGAATGATCGGGGCTGTGTGTTCTTTATCGGGTCACCATTAACTGTCGGAGCTTACACGGGAAAGATCCGGCCCTGACAGCGTTCAGTTTTCGAACTAATTTTTTTATTATCGCGCTGCATCCCCCGCGTGGCCCAAATGCCAACATTTTCTTCCTTGACGAGCAGCGCATTGAGGCGCTACAAGCCTTTACTGCTGATACGACTAAGTCAATCTTATGGCATAGCCAGACAAGCCACCTCCACACCACCGCTTACCCCCCACAGACAAATGGCCTAAGCCGAGCGTCTTAACAACACCATCGCCGACATACTGACTATGTGCGTGGACGTCGAACATAAGACATAGGATGCCGTCCTTCCGTACGTGCCCTTCGCATGCAAGACGGTCGTCCATGAAACGACGCAGGTGATGCCATACAACTAGGTCAACGAAAGAAACCCGTCCCCTACGCTCGACTCCATGCTGCCCTACGTCCATGAGGGAGCAAACTTCAACGCCAACATATACCTTCAGTGCGCTGAAAACGCTTAATAACTCGCCCGCCTACGCAACCGAAAATCAGCAGATGGCCAACCACCACTGTTACACTCTGCGAAAAAGCTTCGTGACGTACAAGCCAGGCAGCCACGTTTGGTAATTGACGCCGATACGCCAACGTAGCATCAGTGTAAATCTTCTGAGACCGTCGTACAAACCTTACAAGGTAGTTGAACGTTTTGGCAACCTCGCCTTATGAGGTTTTTTCCTACAGCATCATAAAGTCTCAACGGCGGCCTGCGTGACCTGAACATGTTCATGTCGTGCACGTAAAGCTTTTTCATGTGCGTTAATAAATTTAAGGACTGTATTCTTTATTGTTGAGTCTGTATTATTGTGATTTACTACTTGGACTTTGGACATATTTGTTATTATATTTTCTTGCTTTATTGTTGTGATTTTTGTTATTCATGCATTTTCCTCGTGTAATCTTTCAAAAGTCGGAACGGGGCTTTTTAAGAAGGCCGCAGTGCCACGAGCGTTTCTTATATTCACTTTTCTTTAATTCTGTTTTCACCCACAAAGCCTGTCAGGAATGCGCCTCGCAAACTGCACCTCATTGTTCGAGAAGGTTTGGATTATTGTTGATTGTTCTGTTAAGATTGGGTTCACGACGCCAAATCTTCAGAGTATTGCAGAGCCTGCGCGACGACGAGTGATAACACTGGAACATTCAACGGCACATGTATAAATGGTGGCGCGCTTTGCGACTTGTATATATTTGATCGACGACCGATGCTCTGTTCATCGCTGTCAGTGCTAGTGTGTTGCTCTCATCTGATTTGCCATTCACTGGCCCCAATTTCAGCCGAATATACAGCTTCTTTTAAACATCGAGTCAGCTCCCTTCGTCCACGTCATTACCACGGGATGAAGAGCTCACAGCTCAAAAATTCTGAAGCACTGGACGCTGTGAACGCAATGCTTTCGCGCACATTGCCTCCAAAGGTGCTCCTAATGCAAAACTCGTGGCTGCAATTTTTTTCTGAATTGTACGGGCCGACTTTTCTACCACCAACTGATCAGGCGCCTTGACTACGTCATTTTTCTGGTGAAATAGGTCAAAATTTTATAGTGGTCGTGTGAAGGAAAAAACTATAGCTAAAGAATCACTGGATACATCTGCGTACACACTCCGCTACGCTGTCGCCTAGAGCGAACTTTTTGTGCTTCTTTGATGACACTTACCTTGGGCAGTCCTTATTTCCTGCTTTCTCTTGTTGGACGCTCCCATGAAGTTGAGGGTTCAGAGGCGCCCTCTGTCTCCTTCCTCGCAAATAACGTTGACTTACGTACAGTAAAAAGAAGGAAGGAAAATAATGGAATTGTACAAATAATGTTTAGTAAGTATTACATAAACTTCGATGCATCCATGCATTAGATAACACGACTTTTCGCTACATACTTTATAGCCAAAGTGCATTCCTCTACATTGATGAGTCTTTTATTGTATCTTTTGAAAGTCGCCCAATAAAGGGCGATGTCAGGGGTTTTTATTCATTAAAACAAACGAACGTTGTTTAGTACTGCGGGTAATAAATGCAAGGTGTTTCGTAGAGAACATAAGACACTTCGATATTATCAGTCTATCTGTCTGTCTACAAACTATTAGGAAGTCTGGTTTGATGGTCTTCACCTCTGCCGCCACTGTTATAATTTCCTGTTTGTTGCGATGGTAGCGGTAGCTGAAAGCGGCGAGCAGTCGAACGGACTTTGCTGACGCCTTCGGCCAGAGGCGGAATAGGGAGGCAATCGGTTTTGAATAAAGCAACAGGTAGGAAAGTTTACTAGAGCAGCTTATCCTTTACAGAGCTGGCCAGCACGACGAACTCGGCTGGGGTGAAATCCTTTAAACATGGGACCAGCACGGCCTTAAATAACGTTTTGGTCTCTTCTACGAGACCAGTTCCCTGGTGCTTGGAGGAGAAGGTGAAGCCTTCCCCTGAACGGCGCGGTGGCTCGGCGGAGGAGGTGACGCTTTTCCCGGAACTGTATGGTACCCCCTTCTGCGTGGAAGGTGGCGCATGGGTGGGGGGAGGCAGTTCGCCGGAACAGTGCTCAATTTCGTGAGAAAAAGCGCTCCCGAACGAGGACCATGTCTGTGGCATAAAAGCACCCCACCACCAGACAATGCATCCGGAGTTTTGAGCCGTCCAGCGTGGCTCGGAAAGACTGATGCTGGTTTACCGTCGATACTGTTGCCGCTCTGTTCTTTCCGCCCTCGGTGACTTTCACAGCCATAGAGGAGATCACTGGAACGATGGATTCAAGCTCAAAGCCAAACCACTTCAACGAAAGCAAGCATCCTCTGGACGTCCCTCATAGTGCCAGGCCAATTCAGCAAAAAGATTCATTGACTCTCTACTAATTTATGTTTTAGCACGAGAAACGTTTCCTTCAGAGAGCTCAAAACACTGGCCCCCACGAATTCCGTGATTACACTACGCAGTCCAGATGCCAAGAAAGCATACGTGTCGTAATTGCACAATACTATCCTCAGTGCCATACGAGTAGGTCAGAACCCACTGAGGCAGCCAAAGAAAGTGATTCTGTGCATTTTTTGCAACAATTATTACAGAATGGTCGAGGCGGGCCTTCCTGCTAACATATCAGTTAGAGTACACTTCAAAACAAAATACATCTGTCAGTGCAATGCGAAAGTGTTGATACAGTTCAAAGTATAAGGGAAAGAAGAGACACTAAAAGTAACCGAAACAGGTCGAAGCAGAAGGATGTGCCTCAGCTTATCTGAGGGAGTTAGGCTGCACTTCAATTAGCTCTGCTGAAGCCATCTGCATTTGTGTGCAGCTTCCCTTTCTTATAGCACACACTGGTGTTATGATGGTGGAGCGTTAATCTCCACGTAAATAGGCGACCATTTTTAGAGCACATGCTGTGCAACCAAGTCAAGGGAAACTGATCAGTTTCTACTATGGAGCTCGAGACGTAACATCCTAGCTTATTTCATTTCATTTCATTTCATTTTATTAACTTAAAGGTCCCCAGGGGGACATTACATAAGGGACGGGTTACAAAAAACGTACAAAAAGCCATGAATTAGCTTGAAAAATCGCTTGTGACGTTATGCAGAAATGTAGATGGACAGGTGATTGCTGCAATGTGGTGGGGGAGGTCATTCCAGTCTTTTGCTCGCCCTAACGGTCTTTCCAGTCTTTTGCTCGCCCTTGTTATTATTTGACAAACAAGGCAGGCACACTCTTTTTCTGATGTTCTGTAAGGTTCCTCTCTGACACTGAGCTTTCTGCTAAGATACAAAATTGGCCGCTCTTGTCCTTCAGCGTCCTTTTGGCACAAAACTGCTCCTAGGCAGTTAACACTGGCATCAAGCTGAATAATAAAACTATGAGAAAAGTCCAGCGCCGCTAGCACGGGTCGTTTTGCGAGAGTGCTCTTCCAGCTTTTGAAAGTATTCTCTTTTCTTATGTCCCATGTATTGACGTTGGGCTCCATTTTGGGGAGTGAATTTGTCAGAGGACTAATGAGGTTTGAGTAACACTTGACGCAGTGTTGATAATACCCCGCCAGTCCCAAAAACGCCCTCGATTCCGACTTTGTGGTGGGACGACAATACTCTAATACGTCCGGAACTTTCATCTCAGATGGGCTACGCTGGCCACGACCCACGACGTGGCAGAGATAACTTACACTTGCACACCCTAAGTAGCATTTTGGCACTCTCACGGCGAGGCCTGCATAACATAGTCGAGCGAGAACGGTGCTAAAGTGAGTCACATGCTCGGTCCGCATATAAGAGAAGATCGCCACATCATCGAGATACAGAGGGTGAAATCTCCTAAACCCCGCAACACCCGATCCATGAGGTTTGAGAAGCAGTATGGAGCATACTTTAAGCCGAAAGCAAGCATTCAAGGGCGAAATGTTCCCAATGGGGAAATGAATGCGGCATAACGAAAGGCTCGCTCCGTCAACGGGACCTGCCAGTATCCCCGTACCAGGTCTAAGGTGGAGATGTATGTGGATTTTGCCATAGTTTCTACACTTTCCTCGATAGTAGGTATCGAATACGTCTGATCTAATGTGATCTGATTTAGTCGGCAGTAGTGCACGCATGGCGTAGGGTCTTTTCCCGGAACC
This sequence comes from Rhipicephalus microplus, assembly GCF_043290135.1. Taxonomy (NCBI): domain Eukaryota; kingdom Metazoa; phylum Arthropoda; class Arachnida; order Ixodida; family Ixodidae; genus Rhipicephalus; species Rhipicephalus microplus. The sequence goes on along the minus strand of NC_134708.1, from coordinate 90,231,501 downwards.
TTGGCTAGTATAAGTGGGAAGGTGTAATTGCTTTAACCAGAAAAGATGACTCCTAAGTCACACATGCAGAGGAAGTCAGCTTCCATGATCTCCCTTCGTCTTGGCGATACGTGGTAAACCTTGCTAGAGATTGGTTCTTCGCTTGATAACTGAATATCGTGCTCTACCAGAGAGGTTTTCCCTGGTTTGTCTCAAAACACGTCCGCGTAGTCTCTAACTACTTTAGTCAGATCATCACGTTAACTCTCCGTGATAATTCGTCCTTCGGTAATAACCTGAACGAGCCTGCTAGCTGGAGCGTCGCTTTCACGTGGGAAACTTAAGAGGTTAGTCTCCTGGAGCGCCCTGTTTTCAACCACCTCAACAGGCTCGTCGCGTTAGGCAGCCAATACCGTATCCGGACCCTGACTGTCTACGAGGTCCTGTGATACCCTAGGCGCCTCTTGGCCTGAGTCTTCCTGGGGAGCGGTCTCATGCTTGACCGCCTCCTCGTTCGAAACCGAGATCTCAAGTCTCCCCGCGAGAGCGTGGGACCACGATCACTATAGTGCCAATCATGCAAGGGGAGATGAAAGTGATTGGCCCTTTTCTTAAGGCGCTGCTCTAATTCGTTGTAAACAAGAGATACGGAAAATATTGGGTAAAATAGAGCTGACGGCCGCCTTAGTGAGCAGTTCTTCAAAAGTTCCCTCCAGGACAACAGCAGCAATTGGCAAAGAGGCACTTCACGCTTCAGCAACCAGGCTAATCCAGGCGCCCCCAGATGAAAGCCCAGATGAAAGCTGGGTGTGTTATGTCCATTGTTGCAGCTGAATCGTGGAGTGTCCGGCATTTCTTTCCGTTGACGACAGTTTCGCGCATGTAAGGCTCGAGTAACTTCAAGTTCTCGTCAGACTTGAGAATGCCAGTGAAAGCAAACGTTTACTTACAGCTTGAGGAGATATTGATACACAACAGCCGGCACAGCCTCGCTGCAAGAAAAAGAAATACGACGTCGTTTTCTGGTTGTTGATTAATTGACACCATCTTGTTCACCGAGCACGTTCCATCGTATATAACTTATTAAATAAGTTAATCGTAACATTATTAGAGGAGCTGCTCAGTAGGAGGCCCAAAGTCTGTCGGTGGAGCCCAGTGATTGCGGCAGTGGCGAGCAGTATGACCGACACGGCGGCAGTTGAAGCATATAGGCTTGTCGTCCAGTGTATGCCATTCGGACAAATTGCGCTGTCGAGAATAGTTGGAACCAAAGCGAGGAGCGGAGGGACGACGTTAAAAGGTTTGGGAGAGTAGACTGGTTGAACGGGGTGTCGGCCGACGTTCGATATTTCTTGACGAACGACGGCTTGTATCAGTGAGATTATGGTCGGTGAAGGATCAGGAATTGGAAATGGAGTAGCGACTGGTTGAGCTGCCTCGACCTCGCGACGGATGAAGCAGGTGAGGTAGTCACAACGCGGAACTGGGCGAACGGCGTCATGCAAGAGGAAGTAGCAGCTGTGTTCGGCAGGCACGTGATGCCGTGGGTGATGCGACGGGCTTTAGCCTGTTCTAGACGGCAGCATTCTGTCAGGATCGTGTCGATGCTCGTTACATTAAATAAAACCAGCAGATTGAAGGCATCGCCAGCAATGTCTGAGAATGTTATTAACTTTTTACCTTCCGACATGCGCTGGTCGACCTTGCTACAAAGCGCCAAGACGTCAAGAATGTATGAGACCTGCGATTCACTAGACGTCTGGGCGCGAGTGGTGAGAGTCGTCTTGGCAGCGAGCTGATGACCAGATGAATCACCGAAAAGATGACGGATCCTCGTTTTGCAAAGAGCCCAGCTTGTGATTTCGGCTTCATTGGCTTCGAACCATGTCTGCAGCGTGCCGTCGAGGTAGAACTCAACATTAGCGAGCATGAGCGTGGGATCACAGCGGTGGGTAGCACTGACACGCTCGTACCGATGCAGCCAGGAGTCAGCGTTGGTAGTACCGTCAGCGGAGAAAGCGCCAGGATCTCGCAAGAGTGGCAGGGTGACGTGTGTTATCGATCTGACTGGAGAGGCCGGTGGTGATGAGGCACTGACAGTTGAAGTACCTGAAGAGTCCCCGGTGTTTCAACCGCGGCGCTTCTCCATCGAGGTACGGGAGTCGTCCACCTCAACCAATACTGTAACGAGTAACTTATTTAATAAATTATATACAATATACCATGCTCGGTGGACAAGATCGCGACAGTTCATCAACAACCCACGCCACTTCTATCCACCAGTCGTCCTCAGCATTTGATTTTGATTCCCCTATACCGACCAAATCTTCTGATTCTGCCGCACCTCTTATGCACCTACGCCCGCTCAGCATACCCTGCTCGCCGTCAATCTCGTTTGCCCCCACAACGCCGTCATGTCTCTCCGACCTATTCGCAGTGCCCCCGACCAGAAAACTAGGCAGTACAGCTTCTGGAGGTGAAGCTTCATTGATGACGACCTCTGCAAGAAATCCTCGTGTAACAATAACGACCCCCGGGAGTTTGAACATTACTTTAGACAATGTACCAGTGTGCGCGTTGATGCATACCGGCGCGCATGTGTCTATAATGAGTGCTGCTCTTCGTCGCCGTCTAAAGAAACTTATCACACACGCCTTGAACCGAGCCATTCGAGTCACCGACGGGGGAACTGCCGCCATTATTGGCATATGCTCTGCCCGTGTGACTATGGCCGATAGAAGCACTGCTGTTCTGTTCACTGTTGTAAATAATTGCCCTCATGATGTAATTCTAGGTATGGATTTTCTAACCGCTCACTCGGCCCTTATAGATTATTCAGCCGGCTGTCTTGACCTAGAAATGCCTCTACTTTCTGATCTGACCAACCCACTAGAAAGCCGCCTCTGCTGCATTGATTTTGCACGCCTTCCGCCTAACTGTGGTACACATATTGACCTCGTCTCTGAGCCACCTGTACCTGACAGTGATTACATGTTGTGATACTTAGGCAGGGCGTTGCTGTTTGCAAACCATTTTGACAATTGTTGAAAACCGCACATGCCTTACTATTGTCAATTTTGCCCTCACTGCCCAAATTCTTCGCCAAGGTATCTCCCTGGCCGAAATTACTGCCCTACAAGATCATACGGTTGAGCCCTTCAAGGTGGATGATAGCTGCACCTCACACCATGAACCAACTCTATCACGTTCATCGGACGTCGACGTTGACCACATGATACCATCAGACCTCGCTCCCGATCAAGCGGAAGCCCTCCGTCACGTCCTGCAGTCCTATGGTGACATTTTTGACTTCGCAAGCACGGCCTTAAGCTGAACGAGTGGTTTACTCATCGCATCAGTACTGGAGACACGAGTCCCATTTATCGACGCCCTTACCGTGTTTCCGCGTCCGAGCGTAAAGTCATACAACAAGAAGTCGAAAAGATGCTTGCAAAAGACATAATCGAGCCCTCTTGTAGCCCATGGGCTGCTCCTGTCGTCCTGGTCAGAAAGAAGGATGGAACATGGCACTTTTGTGTAGATTATCGGCATCTCATCAAAATAACGAAGAAATATGTTTACCCGTTGCCTAGAATCGACGATGCCTTAGACATTCACTACGGTGCTACGTATTTTTCTACTATCGACCTTCGATCCTGCTATTGGCAGATCGCTTTAGACGAGATGGACCATGAGTAGACCGCATTCGTCCCTCCTGAAGGCCTTTATCACTTCAAAGTTATGCCCTTCGGTCTCTGTATTGCGCCGGCCACATTCAAAAGATTGATAGACTCTTTGCTCCAAGGGTTAAATGGTCAATCTGCTTATGTTATCTAGACGACGTTATCGTTTTCTCGCCCACATTCAATCCCATCTCGATCGTTTATCTGTGATTCTTGAAGTTTTTCATGGAGCCGGACTTCAATTGAACTCTTCGAAATGCCACTTCGCTCATCGTCAAATGACCGTATACTTGGCCACCTCGTCGATGCCGTAGGAGTCCACCCGGATCCCGAGAAAATTTGTGCCGTCACGGACTTTCCTGTTCCGGAGTCAAAAAATAACGTTCGTAGTTTTGTGGGCTTGTGCTCATACTTTCAATGGTTTGTTAAGGATTTCGCGATCATTGCACGCCCACTCAGAAACCTCCTGAAGAAGGACACCCCGTTTTTCTGGGGCACTGATCAAGTCTCACAATTTTCCCAGCTCACGACGCTCCTTACAACACCGCCAATTTTAGCTCATTTCGATCCATCATCTCTAACCGAGGTTCGCACTGGTGCTAGTGGGCACGGCTTAGGGACAATGCTCTTGCAACACCAACGCGGACATGACCGTGTTATGGCATATGCAAGCCGACTGCTATCTACCGTCGAGCACAACTATTCAAACACGGAGCGTGAGTGTCTTGCTCTTGTGTGGGCAGTCGCCAAGTTTCGCCCATACTTATACGGGCATCCATTCAGGGTAGTCACCGACCACCATGCGCTCTGCTGGCTGGCCTCACTTAACGATCCCACAGGAGCCTTTGCTCATTGGTCTCTACGTTTACACGAATACAAGTTCACCGTAACGTACGAAACAGGGCGGTCGCATCAAGATGCGGAGTGTTTATCACGCTGCCCTGTGGAAGAGGCTGCCTATACTGACACCTTTCCAGACTTTCTGTCTGTGACGTAGCCACTCAACCTTGACCACAAACAACGCCGGGATGCTTCCCTGCGAACCATCATTGACAAGCTTGAGTCAATGCGTCGCGACGCATCTCTACAAACGTTCCTGGTCGAAGACAGGATCCTGTATCCCCGTAACCTCGATTCATATGGCCATCACTTGCTCCCCGTCATACCAGAACATCTTCGTGCGACTGTCCTCAACCAACTTCATGACGCTCCTTTGACGGGCCACTTGGGCGTATCTCGAGTATATGACCGTGTACGTCGTCGTTTTTTTTTTGGCTTGGTCTTGCCCATTTTGTTCGACGCTACGTCGCCGCTTGTCAGCCTTGCCAGCGCCGAAAAAAGCCATCCTTCCTACCAGCTGGATTCCTTCAGCCTATCGACATTCCCACTGAACCTTTTTTTCGAGTTGGCCTCGACCTGCTTGGCCCATTCCCGATTTTCAGCTCAGGCAACAAATGAATTGCTGTCGCCACGGACTATGCGACACGGTACGCCATCACACGAGCACTTCCGACGAGTTGCGAAACGATGTGGCGGACTTTCTGGTATAATTTATTTATTTCTGATATTATTTTAGTACATGAGCTCCACGCCAACTGCTCACTGACCAGTGTCGAACTTTCCTATCAGCTGTCGTTGAAGAAATACGACGCGCTTGCTCTGCCAAACAAGTTTGCCACTTCGTACCATCCGCAAACGAATGGTCTTACGGAGCGCCTCAACCACACCATAACCGACATGCTTTCTAATACTACGTAGCGGCCGACCACTAGGACTGGGACGTTCATTTGTCATTTGTGACGTTCGCATATAGTTCGTCACGTCACGACACTGCCGGGTATTCTCCATTCTATCTTCTATACGGCCGAGAACCAGCCCTTGCCCTTTGACACCTTGCTGCCTGACACCTGCTACACTTGACCATACCGCGTCGTTCGCCAGGTGACTGATGTTACTTACGAGATCGTTCCATCCGATCCAACTTCATCATCGTCACCTTCGAGTGACATCGTGCACATAGCTTGACTCAAGCCTTATCACCCTCCTACTAGTGCATCCGAGTTGCTCAAGCACGGAGACGGTGCTTCTACCACCGGGGGGTTATAATACACAACAGGCGGCACAGCCTTGCTGCAAGAAAGAGAAAGACGATGTCATTTTCTGGCTGTTGATGAGCTATCACCATCTTGTTCACCGAGCACAGTCCGTCGTATATAGTTTATTAAATATGTTACTCGTAACATTATGAGCCTCCTTTTTACAATTGTAGCATACATTTGGTCTTTTTGATTTAAAAGCTCGAGCGGTGTCGACACGTTCCCTTGCACTTGCTGACGACTCAGGTGCCTCTCCTGGCTTCTTCATTTGCTCTCATTGTTTGTCGCTCCCTGACTTATTTCGCCACGTGGCGGAGCCATATTTTGTGCTGTATTTTGAGCAGCAAGCCGCCTTGAGGAGTCCCTCTTCTCTTTCCTATCCTCGCGCTCCAACTGAAAATTTCTTCGCCTATAATACTCGTCGGCTAGCTCAGCAGCTTTGTCAATATTTGTTTCTTTGATTCTGTCCTGATGCCAGAGTGTGGCATCTACAGGCAACAGCCAATAGAATCGCTCGAGGGCCACAAAATAAATCACGCTGTCGTGGTTACCGTAAACATCCGCACTTCAAAGCCATTCTTTGAAATTAGATTTAATATGGTACACAAACTGCTTGTATGATTCACTGCCCCTTTTTGCTTGCCGAAACCGTTGCCGAATCGCCTCGGCAAACAAGCGGTACTTACGACGCAGGGCCGCTTTGACATTAGCGTAATCGTCAGAGTCTTCTTTAGGCAACCGGTCGATTACTTCCGTGGCCTCTCCAGGAATGAGTGAGAGAAGCGTCTAGGGCCAGACACTTTCATTTATCCCAATTTTCTAACACGTGCGCTCAAAACTGACTAAAAAAGCGCAATGTCTCCACCCGTCCTAAATGAAAGAATAAAATCTTGGATTTTCTGTCTGGGCATTTAGTTTGCCAGGGATAGCAAACTACACTTCTGAGGTTATGCGAATCTGCTCAAGTTTTAGCCGTATTATTCTAAGAGTATGTCGACGCTGTTCTCATCTTTCACGCTCTTCAGTCGCCTTACGTTTGCGTTTTCGACGCTCTTCACATTCCTGCTGTCTTTCTTTTATAGTTTCTATGGCCTGTTCTGCCTCCTCCTCAGTTATTCCCTCCGCTCTCATGGCACCAAGAATATTTCGTTTATGGCTTGTCTTAGCAACGAAAACACGCAGCTGCTGACAAACATCAAGAAGGTCCCTAACTCTGAGCTTCTCTATTGTATATCGTGACTCGTGCACGTTCCCTTCTGAAAGAGCTTTATCTCAGAAGCTAGACTCTAAGACATGAAGCAAGTCGAAAACCAGACAAACACTACCCACCTGAACATCTTGAAAGAACACACTTGGCTATTCTGTGCTTACAGGGTCTGACGACAGAAAAACAAACGTCAGGATCTCACCCAACCAGAGTGGGTGACTTCGGTCGTCTCCTCACTGCCTTCTAGCGGTGTCGTGGTTGTCCTCGGGTCTGCAAGTATCCACTCCAATTTTCCATCCATTGAACTCGGGGTAGCGGGTCCAAGGGCAGTAAAATGATATCTCAGTGGTCGTCCTCGAGCTTCGAGGGATCCGATCCAATTTTCAGCTTTTGATATTGGGGTAGCGGGTCTCAGATCAGCAAAACAATGAGGACAGGGGTAGCTTATCGCGCAGCTTCCTAACACTGTTATGAAGACGGGTTTGGTGGAATTAATGTCTGCCACCACTGTTAGGATTTCCTGTTTGCTGCGATGGTAGCAGTAGCCAAAAGCGGCGAGCAGTCGAACGGACTTTACTGAAACCTTCGGCCAGAGGCAGAATAGGGAGGCAATCGGTTTTGAAAACAGTAACATATAGGAAAGTTTACTATAGCAGCTTATCGTTTTTACAAAGGCGGCCAGCACGACGAACTCGGCTGGGGTCAAATCCTTTAAACATGGGACCAGCACGGCCTTAATTAACGTTTTGGTATCTTCTACGAGACCAGTTCCCCTGTGCTCGGAGGAGAAGGTGAAGCTTTGCCCGAAATGTCACGGTGGCTCGGCGGAGGAGGCGACGCTTTTTCCGGAACTGCATGGTGCCGCCTTCTGCGTGGAAGGTGGCTCTGGGAGGAGGGGAGGCAGTCTGCCGAACGGCGTTAGATCTCGTGAGAAGGAGAGCTCCCGAACGAGGACCATGTCTGTGTCATGACAAGACCCAGCTATTGGCGCTCTGTTGGTCTCAAGCTCAAGATCGTACGAACCAAACTAGTCGCAGAAAGACGCGAATGTATGTCAAACACTACGCGGTGGTCTTGATGTAAATAACCAAACATTCCAGCAGCGTACGTCACTAAATGCTTTCCACTAGTCACGTGTGGCCCCTACCATAAAGCCAGGACTCATACAGTACGATTACGCGGCACAGTGATTTAAAGTGTATATTACCATGGACTTTACTCCTCTTAACGCATTATTGTGAAGGAAGCCATGTTGCACAAAATGAGTGTCACCATTGGTGCCGTTATCGAAGGGTGATATGTGACCATGATTGTGAATGAAATTGGAAGTTCGGGCCAGATTGTAGCTGATACCTTCGGAATGGCAGACAAACTATCTATTGTACTTGGTGATAAGAGCTGCAGCGCGAGCACGAAGGTGCTAGAAAAAACGTGAAACGAAAGGTGAGGCAAGGAAAGCAAAGAGGACAACACAGAGGACAAGAGGATTATCTACTGTAGGTGGATGATTGAATGGGTTGATACGAAGTTCTATTGACAGACCTGAGGTGCATGACCTTCCCCGTTGGGAGTGTAGGGACAAAGCAGACTGCTACAGAGCCAAGCCAATGCTTGAAGCAGCTTTAAAAAAGACCATTCACAATACTCATGTCAGCACACCTCCAATGGCGGTTACACTATATACTTTGATGGTAATGTGATCGCATTACACATGCAAGAGTCAAGCATCATGCCATCTTGAATATGACAGTTACTTCTCATAGGCACTTATTCGCACCTTACGTGTATTTGCTGCGAGAAAATTGACGTCTCTGCTATGTCGTGAGTGTCTTTGTTATGTCAGACCATGAACTAAGAGGGCGATGAAACGCGACTCAATCACTCATTGTCACGGACGGCCATTTTTAGCGGCCCCGCGTCACGGCAATTAACGGGCGCCGTACTTCCCCACTGACCGTGGGAACGGCGGGCGCATGAAAGGGAGCCGAGATGGGCAGAATGGGGTGCTCTTCTTGGAACGTCGCCGTCGACGATTGATCCTTTTGTAACTGCGGCGGCGCCTGCAAGGTCGTGGAAGGCCGCGATGTACCCAAAACAAGGATTAGGCTACGGGACGAACCGGCTGAGAGCCAAACAGTCTGACCGTTTTCCACGGGGAAAAGCGTGGGAAACCCTTTGGTGACCAAGCCGTATGGCAACAACCCAACACGTTGTCACTCTCGCTAGTTGAGGGCCCTCTCCCGGTTAAAAAGGGGTGGATCAAAATATTTTTGGGGCGGAGTTTTTATCAATTAAACGCGCATGATTGGACCCTTGTAGGGGTCTCTTGTCCCCAAGGAAGAGAGTTAGGAGACACGAGGGGGATTTAAGCGCAGGGTTTTGCCCTGCTAGGCAGACTAGTCGCTGATCAACATGGTGTAAAAACAGATCAACAAGCATCTCTTCTAGAAGTTTTTAGTGTGGCTCTGTCTCGGCTGGCCACCTAAACTTAGCCGTTCGTCTAGTTGTGACGCAATATTAACGTCTGCAACGTAGACATCGGGACTTCGCCTCAAGTTAGCTCAACCTGCTCGAAGTCACCTGCAAGAACTAGCATCCGGGAGCCACCAGCGTTGCAACACCGCCGACATCGCAGTCGTGCCCGAACTATCTTCGACTTCTCTCATCCGATCTTCGGGGATGCAACGCTGCCGGTCATCACACGTATGCCTTCACCTGTTTATATCTTCGAACTTTCTCCTTCGTGGTCTATTGTTGTTAGTTTGTGTAGTTTGTAATGGTTCTCTAGCGTAAGCTGATTTATTGTTGTTTATGTGTATTTTTTAGTTGTATCAAGTGTTGATGTATTTTGTTAGTTGTATTGAAGTATTGTACTAGATCCCGTGAGCTTCAATATCACTAGAATAAAGTTCGTTTTGTGTTCTCACGTCTCTGATCTCTTCACTGTCTCTGCTTGCGTACGGAACGAACTAACCTGCTGTCATTTCCGTCGCCGACTTCGCGCTGGCGACGCTATAGTGGCAGCTTGTAACAAAACTGGCGTCCGTGAGACAGGTTCCGTACAAGAGTAAGACAGTGAGGGGTGAACGAGAACAGTGCCGACAGCGTGGTGATAGAGCCGCACAGTTGAAGCGGTTGCATCCTGCATATGATTGCGCTGTTTTTATAGTGGCATTATAGTGACAGTTTGCAGTATGGAGTGTATAGATTTGGATGAGTGGATCGCGCACGGTAAACAGTTAGGCCTCGAGGGCGCCGAACTGAGACAATGGGTTAAAGAGCAGCAGAAACAGGCGCAGGCGTTAGCCAGAGAAGAGCGGGCACTGGCCCGGGAGGAAAAGGAAAAAGAAAGGGAAGCAGCTAGGGAAGCCGGAGAACGGGAAGTGCAGTTACTGCAATTGAAGAATCGCCTTAGTGAGAGTAGCAGGGTGAGCCGATCCAGCAGTGAGCACGGCAATGCCGGGGAGGAGCCTAGTTTGAGAATACACGCAGGTAGACTGCTCGTCACCTTTGACGAAGGATGGGACGACTTAGATGCAGTTATACGCCGGTTTGAGAGCATCGCCAGAGGGCAAAAGTGGCCTGAAAGCCAATAGGCGACGGCGCTTTCAACATGTCTTACAGGAGAGACGCTAAATGTTTATGGCAGGCTACCACCTACAGATGCAGCGGACTACACCAAGGTCAAAACCGCCCTCCTGAAGCGCTTTCGCTTCACGGCGGATGGGTTCCGTGACAAGTTTAATAAGGAGAGGCCAGTAGGGGGTGAAACAGCAACACAGTACGCGGCTCGCTTAAGACATTACTTTGATAGATGGGTTGAGCTGTCCAAAACTGAGACAAAATTCGAGTCCCTCCGCGCATTGTTGATTAGAGAGAGGTTTTCGCATGGATGTGGTTCGAACCTGGCATTATACTTGAAAGAAAGGAGGGCGGAATCCCTGGGAGACATGCTTGAGCTGGCAGACCAGTTTTTGGAAGCTCAGATTGGAGCAAGCCTAGCGAAAACAAAGAAAGATGGTCACATAACGTACGAGAAGGGGAAATACGAGAAAGGAGGCAACAGCCACGCACCACTACCACAGTGCTATATTTGCAATCGTGGGAGTCACCCGCCGCACTTGCGTCGCAACAGACCTGCTGCTAATGTAGCCATCGTCTGCTTCAAGTGTGGAAAAAAAGGACATAGGGCAAACGACTGCCGGTCAGGAGCAAATAACTCACTCCAGGCGTTCTGGCTCTATGCACCAAGGGAAACGCGTGAGGATCCCATATGCGACGGGTATATCGAGCCTAGGAATGGCGAAAAATCCCCGTCGTCAAAGCCGTAAGGGTGACCCGCCAAAAAATCTAGCCGAGAACCTACCAGTGGCCACAGGGACCCTCCTAGGCACAGACATATTAGTGTTGCGGGATACGGGGTGCAACACAGTAATCGTGCGGAGGAAGTTGGTGAAGGAAGACGAGCTCACCGGTACAAGCAGACTCGTCTACTTGGTGGACGGAATAGCGAGGATGCTGCCCAAACCACGGATTGTGGTTGGCACCCCCTACTTTACTGGCAATCTGACAGCACTATGCCGGCAAGATCCGCTGTATGACCTCATTCTGGGCAATATCGGTGGCGTAAGTCCTCCTAATAATCCCAGAAAGAAGACTGAAAAACCTGTCTCGACAAAGGAGTTAAGGGAAAAGACTGTAGCAGCAGCTATCACCCGTTCCCAAGCACATGCACAGCCCGAAAAATTTGCCAAGCTTCGTACGCCTGGGACCACGGCGGGATTGTCGGGAGACAACTATGGCTGCGAGCAGAGGGGGGATGCGACACTCAAACAGTGTTTTGAGAAGATCGGCAGGAAGCAAACATGCCGAAATGAGAAAAGAAGCATCACGTCATTGGGTACGACACCGCCGCTGCGCAAAGCTAAAAAAAGAAGCATCGAGTACAAACAAGAACAGGGACAGCTGTACCGACAGTACACAGAGGCCAACGAACGGCTTGTACGCCAATTAGTCGTTGCGCACTGCCACTGAGAAGCTGTGCTTAAAACAGCCCACGTTGGTACAATGGCAAAACACTTGGGCACGCAGAAAACCAAGCACCGGATCTCGGAGCAGTTCTTTTGGCCAGGCATCACAGCTGACGTAAAAAGGTTCGTCGCCTCATGTGACATTTGTCAGCGCACCGTACCAAAGGGCCGTGTACCACATGTTCCACTGGGGAGGGCACCCATAATCGACACCCCGTTCAAGCAAGTGGTGATCGATATAGTAGGACCGATTCATCTGCCCTCAAAGCATGGGAACCGATACGTTTTCGCTTTAATGGATTATGCCAGCCGGTATTCAGACGCAGTGGCGCTTACGAGTATCGAAACTGAGCGAGTGGCCGAAGCCCTGGTCGAGATGTTCTCCCGATTTGGCGTCCCCCGCGAGGTACTGAGCGACCGTGGCACGAACTTCACATCGGACCTGATGAAGAAAGTAGCGCGGCTCCTTTCCGTGCGCCAGCTCCACACCACCCGATATCACCCCATGGCGAATGGCTTGGTAGAAAAATTCAACGGCACCTTAAAATTAATGTTGAAGCGCATGTGCGCCGAAAAACCGAGAGAATGGGACCACTACCTGGCACCTCTCCTTTTTGCCTATAGGGAGGTTCCGCAGGCCAGTATGGGGTTTTCATCCTTCGAGCTTCTCTACGGCCGCCATGTGAGGGGACCCTTGGCGATACTGAAGGAGCTGTGGACGAACGCCGACTTGACTGAAGAAGCTAAGACGACGTACCAGCATGTCTTCGACCTTCGGAACCGTTTGGAGGAAACGTGCCGCCTGGCACACGAGGAGTTAGAAAAAGCCAGAGCACGGTACACGAAGCTGTACAATCGAAAGGCGAAGAAGCGGAGTTTCAACTCCGGAGACAAGGTACTGATTTTACTTCCCACCGACACGAACAAGCCTCTGATGCAATAGAAGGGCCCTTTTGAAGTCCGGGAAAAGAAAGGTGAAGCTGACTACGTCGTAGACACGGCTGACGGCAGAAAAGTCTTCCACGCCAACTTACTGAAAAGATACGAGAAGAGGGACAGCCCCTCGACCAAGGTGTGCAACGTGACATTTGGTGTTGTGGAATCGAGCGAGGACGAGAATATTACAACCCCTGACTGGCTGAAAGTAGAAGGGGAAGAAGACGTGAAGCTCTCCGACAAACTGGACGCTCAGCAGATCGGACAGCTGCAAAGAATTGTCAGGGAACACGCTGGTATTTTCTCGGATGTCCCGGGCAAAACTGACAAGGTCCACTGCAACCTCAAACTGACCAAGAGTAACCCCGTCCACGTGAAACAATACCCTCTGCCCTTTGCAACGCGGGAAGGTGTAGAGAAAGAGGTGCGGGAGATGGAGAAGCTCGGCATCATTGAGAAATCAAAGTCACCTTATAATTCGCCAGTCATTTTGGTAAAGAAACCCGACGGTACAAATCGACTGTGTATCGATTTTCGACGCCTGAAGAACGTTCTGGTGGCCGACTCCGAACCTATGACAAGAACTGATGCGGTGTTGGCTACAGTAGGAAAGAAGAAGTATTTCTCGAAGCTCGACTTCGTGAAGGGATATTGGCAGATCCCACTGACCGAAGAGTCCAAAGCGAAGACGGCCTTTTCGACGACATCAGGACTATATCAGTTCCGCTTCATGCCATTCGGCATCAAGACAGCGCCTGCTGTATTTGCTAAGTTGATGCGGAAGGTTGCAGAAGGTATACCCGGTGTGGACCACTACTACGATGATGTACTGGTAGCCACCGAGGCATGGGAAGAGCACTTGAGGTCTCTGGGACTACTTTTTGAGCGCATACAGAGGGCCGGGATTACAGTGCGCCCTAGTAAATGCGAACTTGGTGTGGAAGAAATTGACTTCTTGGGACACCGAGTTGGCAGGGGCAGATTGCGACCACTGGGGAAAACACTCGACAAGATCGAAGCTGCACCACGTCCTGCAACCAAGTGACAAGTGCGCGCCTTCCTCGGTTTGACCGGGTACTATCGAGAATTCATCCCGAATTACGCAGAAGTCAACGCTCTCCTTACAGATTTAACCCGGAAGGGCGAAGCTAACTCGGTGAAATGAACAGCAGGCCACGAGGAGGCTTTCCGAAGTCTCAAACAACATGTGTCTACGGAGCCGATACTACGGCTACCAAATTTGCACCAACCATTCGTACATCGAACGGACGCATCGGACACAAGTCTCGGAGCCGTGGTCATGCAGGCCCATGAAGGCAAGCTCTACCCCACAGCTTATGCCAGCCGAAAGCTGCTTCCACGAGAGGCTTCCTAAATACCATCGAACGCGAATGTCTCGCGTTGGTATGGGGAATTCAGAAATTCTTCATGTACCTATATAGAGTACATTTTTATGTCCAGACAGACCACCAGCCTCTGAGTTATATCCAACAGGCAAAACAGCTGAACGCTCGAGTACTTCGATGGAGTTTACTACTCCAAGAGTACCAGTTCACCATTACGCATATTAAGGGTAGCGAAAACGTGGGAGCCGATTACTTGAGCCGGATATAGTTCTTGAGGTATATGAGCCTGTTATTTTTTTTCCTTTCGTCGTTTGTTTTCTTGTTGTATATGCATATTTCATTGTACAAGAAGTGTATTTTGAGTTATTTTCTTTTTACTTGGTGCATTGGTTGTTTTTACATGTTGTAATGCACTTTGAAGGATTTCACTACCGTAGAGGAGCGCACCTGCTCCGTTTTGTTCGTAGTGTACATTCGTGCATTGTATTCTGTATTGATGGCTGCGGTACACGGCTATTTCTTTTTATTGTTTGAATGGCGCATTGATATTGTCTTGTGTACCTGACGCTGGTACTCTAACAATTGTTTTTTTCGTTTTGTTGTTACTTTGATGCACTCTGCCTATTTATGTTGTGTATGAGAGGGACAGTCCTCATGTCTCCCTTGTTGGTGGTGTTTTGTTCCTTGTTGCCGAAAAACTCCCCTCCGTGTGAGCCATTGTTATGAATAACATTCTGAAAGTGGGGGGCAATGTGACGGACGGCTATTTTTGGCGGCCCCGCGTCACGGCAATTAACGGGCGCCGTACTTCCCCACTGACCGTGGGAACGGCAGGCGCATGAAAGGGAGCCGAGAAGGGCAGAATGCAGTGCTCTTCTTGGAACGTCGCCGTCGACGATTGATCCTTCTGTAACTGCGGCGGCGTCTGCAAGGTCGTGGAAGGCCGCGATGTACCGCGAACAAGGATTAGGCTACGGGATGTACCGGCTGAGAGCCAAACAGTCTGACTGTTTCCCACGGGGAAAAGCGTGGGAAACCCTCTGGTGGCCAAGCCATATGACAACAACCCAACAGGTTGTCACTCTCGCTAGTTAAGGGCCCTCTCCCAATTAAAAAGGGGTGGGGTCAAAATATTTTTAGGCGGAGTTTCCATCAATTAAACGCGCATGATTGGACTCTTGTAGAGGTCTCTTGTCCCCAAGGAAGAAAGCGAGGAGACACGAGGGGGATTTAAGCGCAGGGTTTTGCCCTGCTAGGCAGACTAGTCGCTGACCAACATGGTGCAGAAACAGATCAACAAGCAACTCTTCTAGAAGTTTTAGTGTGGCTCTGTATCGGCTGGCCACCTAAACTTAGCCGTTCGTCTAGGTGTGACGCGATATAAACGTCTGCAACGTAGACATCGGTACTTCGCCTCGAGTTAGCTCAACCTGCTAGAAGTCACCTGCAAGCACTAGCATCCCGGAGCCACCAGCGTTGCAACACCGCCGACATCGCAGTCGTGCCTGAACTATCTTCGACTTCTCTCATCCGATCGTCGGGGACGTTATGCTGCCGGTCATCACACGTATGCCTTCACCTGCTTATATCTTCGAACTTTCTCCTCCGTGGTCTATTGTTGTTAGATTGTGTAGTTTGTAATAGTTCTCTAGCGCAAGCTGATTTATTGTTCTTTATGTGTATTTTTTAGTTGTATCAAGTGTTGATGTATTTTGTTAGTTGTATTGAAGTGTTGTACTAGATCCTGTGTGCGGCAATATCACTAGAGTAAAGTTTGTTTTGTTTTTTCACGTCTCTGATCTCTCCACTGTCTCTGCTTGCGTACGGAACGAACTAACCTGCTGTCATTCCCGTCGCCGACTTCGCGCTGGCGACGCTAGAGTGGCAGCTTGTAACACTAATGTACGAAATTCCTGTGGGGTCATTTCCTTTCGAATTGTACGTAAGCGTTCTCTGATAATGCGGTGAATATACACAGACCGCAGATGCATCTCCGGTCATTTGGCTTAAACAAAAAAAGAATACCTTTCTTGCCACTCCCTGCTACTTCACAGTGCCTGGAATGAGGAGGATATATCAGTGTTAAGCTGCTTCTAGATACAATCGTCGTGTCAGTCGTTCGCGAGTACTTGAAGTATTCAAAGAAAGAAATAGGCGCAAAGGTACTTCTGAAAAAGTAGAAAATGCTTCACATTGGGCACGTTGAAGGCCCTATTGCGGTATAATGTTGTGGTGTGCCTCAACTGCATCACTTTGGCGAATAATGCAGTGTATATTAGTCAATGAAGGCATAGATTGCAGTAATGTAAATGCGCAAGGCCACGTTGGGATTGAGAATGAATACATACAAGGCAAAAAGTTTTGATAATTTGGTGTATCTGACATACTCAGACTGACATTTCCACACAATGACAAGTACCAAATTTAAGCTTTATTAGTCTCATGACACCAATTTCACGTCACTTATTCAGTGGTGGTCAGGTGGTTGTGGTGGTGGTGGTGGTGGTGGTGTTGCAGCAGGCGGGGTTAGCCTGGCCTGCATGGCCGGCAATTGTTCCGCCTGAGCATCTCCTCAATTTGGAAAGTGTCACCACGTGTCAGACAGCTCAGTGTCTCGCAGGAAGACCAAAAAATTCGTTGCACGTTCCTCCTAGTTGCCGTGAGTCCTTCAGGAAAGATGATGTCATCAAGTGTCCGGTGCCTATGACAGCCTTTTTGCAAGGTGCGGATCATCGCTGCTCTTTGCACATCAGACTGTGGGCAAAGCCAAATGAAATGTTCAATATCCCCGATGTCACCACAGAAGGCACAGAACGGGGAAGCGTATCTCCCCGTCTTGAATGACCAGGCCGGGGTGTATGCGGAGCTGGTTCTAATGCGGTACAACAGCGTCGCTTCTTCACGAGAAAGTCCATGAATTACACATGCATGGTGTGGAAACTTGTAGATTGCCTTGAAAGGATTGTTTATCACATATTTGTTGTTCTGGTAAGTCTTGGGAGTTCTTACTTTTGGAAACGATGTACGTGCTTCACATGCAAGGGCATCAACCTTTTCATTGCCCTCACTGACAACGTGAGATAGGATCCACTGGAATTTTATATTAAAACTCTTGCCATTTAGGTGTTTGATTAGTACCAGAGATTACCTGGTTAACGTTTCTTGAGGTAGGCCACGATGCAGGCTTTGTAGCGCCGATTTGGAATCCGTCAGCACTACAACATCTCGTGCAGAAAAGAAATACAGTTTTCGCAAAGCCACGGTGATTGCAGCGCTTTCTACCGTTGTGGACGAAACCACGCGATCTAGGCGGCCCGACCATAACACGCCCAGGCAGGGTATGCAGAAAGCTGCTGCGCAGCTATCCGTGTGTGTGGACACTGATCCGTCGGTGTACACTTGTAGGCGGCCGCGGTACATGGTGCTCAAGTGGTGAAGCGGAAGAAATTTTGCTTCCGCGGCTAGAATGGTGCGCTTCGCTGGTAGATTGGGTACGCTGAAGTTGCACGCAACATCCACAAAAGACCATGGCGGGTCGATAGGGCGCCGTTTAGGCAGTTTCAAGCCTAAATCCTGAAATGTGTTTAGTGCCAGGTTGAAACGTGAGCCAGTTCTTGCTCTTAGCCGCCGGAGAAGCGCCATGCCTGCGAAGGACTCGCCCAGTCTTGACAGCTGCGTCAATAAGGCCTGAGACGCCAAAAGGCAGAGTGGAAGAGACTCGGCTTCATTGGTGACCTTCGTGTTAGAAGCCCCCTGAGGGACTCCCATCGCCAAGCGAAGACTCTTTCTGTGCACTGCCTCTAGGCGTTCGAACTGGCTTGGTGATGGTGACATCAGGGGCAGCTGATAAAGAATGCGGCTTGTTATAAGCGCATCTTTCAATTTAAGCATGGACATAAGATTGTTGACCCAACAGACCCCTGCCATGCGACGAAGAGCGTTGATCCTTTGCACTGATTCAGTGACTATACCATCAACCGCACGTCGCCATAATAGCTTGTTGTCGATGGTAATGCCCAGGAAACGGACACTTGTTGCACAACGAATTGGGTGGCCTCGATAATTCAGCGACAGACGTGTTGACTTCCATCGCGCTCCCGGGAACAGCATGAAGGCCGACTTTTCAGCTGATAAAGATAGGCCAAGTGTCAACAAGTGACGCTCAATGATTGAAATAGCACTCTGTGCTATGCGGACCAAACGTTTGTAGTGGTGCCCTGAGATCCGAATGCAGATGTCATCGGCGTAGATGGATATTTTAACTGCTTTCATAGCTAAGTGCAGAGTGTCGGGAAGGCTGGCCATGGTAGCGTTAAAAAGCAAGGGAGATAGAACACTTCCTTGTGGGACGCCGAGGAAAACGCGTCTCTCTTCACTCGTTACATTTCCAAGCTTAACACGGACACAGCGGTCTTTGAGAAATTCATGTACGAGCCGAAGAGCATTTCGCGACACACCCATGGCTTGGAGACCGTTCACGATGCCTGCCTGAAGCACAAAATCATATGCCGTGGCAACGTTCATGAAGACGGCGAGTGTCGAGAGTCCGCTGACGTGGTGGTGCTCGATGTGGCTTAATAGGTCGAAAAAACTGTCCTGGGCACTCAGTCGTGGGCGAAATCTGGTCACACACGATGGCCATCGTTCTCCTTGTTCAAGGTACCAAGTTAATCTTATACATAATATTATTTCCATCAACTTATATACGCATGATGTAAGAGATACCGGTCGATATGACGCGAGGCTCACGGGATCCTGTCCGGACTTTAGGACTGGCATCATCCATGCTGTCTTCCAAAGAAATGGGATCTTTCCCGTGCTCCAGACATGATTAAATATGTCCGAAAGGGCCCTTTTTCGCTCATATGGTAGATTTGTCAGCATTTGATTGCTGATCAAATCGGGATCCACGGCACAGCGTCTTCTTAATTTGCTAAGTGCCATATCCAGCTCTCGGAAGGTGAATGGCGTATCTATCGTAAGAAAAAACTGGGGTGACAGAGAAATCGCCGCTCCTGCTGATCTACCAGATATGTACACGCCTGCGAAATCCTCTGCAAGGGTTTGCAAATCTATTCCTTGTTTCAAAGCGAGTGTTTCGAATAGCCTGTGTGTTCGGATCTTCCCAGAAAGACTATTTATTACTGCCCATTTCTTTGTAAAGGCCGTAAACGTTGATAAACTCTCACAGAAAGCGGCCCATTGATTTCGTCTTAATTTTTTGTATGGCGACGAATCGCAGCGTTTATTCTGTTATATTTGGTTTTCGCAGACGGATTTCCTTTTGTTCTTGTTATTTTCCACTCCGCCCGTCTACGTGCTGCGCAAAGGTTCTTCAATTTCAAGTCAGGAGCAGGAAAATGGTCGGGCAATTTCAGCAACGAAGTAGCTGATCGCTTGCTTTGCAACGTATCTGCGAACAGCTCACCAGTGGATTTGTCCAACACTTCTCTGTAGGTGTCCCAGCATGTTACATTGCAGAATTTTCGACCAGCAGTTTGAAATCCCAGAATATTGGTGAAGATGGGGAAACGGTCGCTGCCCATCTTGTCTGGAGCCGTGGTCGATGATACCAGAAGGTCCGTGAAGTGAAGTACAAGGTTTATTGCACTCCATGAATCTGGTGGCCTGAAAAATGTAGGTTTACCATCGTTCGCCACACATAAGTCGGCAGCATCCGCAGCTGCTAGAAGTTCCTTGCCTCAACAATCTACACTCTTATCTCCCCAGAGTAGATAGTGCGCGTTAAAATCACCACTAATCTCCGCTAATCGAGGAGCGGGACATCGAGTGCAGACGTCCTTTAGAAAAGTCTCCATAGAGACCATTTTTCGTGGGCTTATGTACACCGATACCACACTTAGTTTTCGGCTTCCCAGGCACACTTGCACAGTAGCCACTTCCAATGAGTTGAAACAGAGGTCTTGCCCTGCTAAGGCGACGTGAGGTATTTCCCGCCTTATGTATATCATTGCGCTTCTATTTTAAAACGGCGTTATCCTCGGGTTGCCGTGTCGGGTGTACCCTGCGAGCGTTTTTGCATTCGGTAGACCAGCTTCGGAGAGGGCTAGAATCGGTATTGGAATGTCGCGCAAGAAAAGGTTGAGTTCTCACAGGCGTTTTATTTATTTGTGGGGTTTAACGTCCCAAAACCACGATATGATTATGAGAGACGCCGTAGTGGAGGGCTCCGGAAATTTTGACCACCTGGGGTTCTTTAACGTGCACCCAAATCTAAGCACACCGGCCTACAACATTTCCGCCTCCATCGGAAATGCAGCCGCCGCAGCCGGGATTCAAACCCGTGCCCTTCGGGTCAGCAGCCGAGTACCTTAGCCACTAGAACACCGCGGCGGGGCTCACAGGCGTTTTAGAAGACCGGCGCAGTCCCATTGCAATAATAAGGGCACTTTTGAAGGACGAAATAGACCAGGTGGGCGAGACATTCCCATTATTCTACTGTGTGTTTGTGGAAGCAGACCAAAGTAACACTGACTCTAGAGCTAGGACTGCTTCCAACATTTCCTTCGTTGAACTCGCAGGCATCTTAGCGACGTGTGAACGTAGTGCGGTGAACAGAGCACGAATAACGTGCTCGAGGTTTTCTTGCTGTTGGCTTCCAGATGGTACTTGAGGTGGGCTTGGTGCATCAGCGTGGATGCGCTTGGCGGACTCTTTCGTGATACATTTCTCACCAGCGTTGAGCACTTGCGTTGACTCAGTACCAGCTCTTGTCGAATTTAGGCGCGGGAAATTTCCTTCGTACTCGTTATCCGAACCGCCGTGTTGTGGCGCGCCGGACGTCTTCTTTTCTAGCGATGGTTCGTTGACAGTCTTCGGGTCGAGGACAAACGTCTTATTTCTTCGCTGCGCAGCTGTTCGTGCTGGACATCGGCCGTAGCTAGCTAGGTGGTCGCCGCCACAGTTTCCACACACAAGTTTTTCTTTACTTTTACACGTCTTAAATTCATGAAGCCCCACACAGCGTTTACACCTTTGTTCCCCACGACAGTGCTTAGCAACATGTCCAAAACGCTGACATTTAAAACAGCGTGGTGGCGTCTCCACGTAGTCTACCAACTCGTGTCTGGTGAAGCCAAGGTTGATCTTCTCTGAACGTTCCGAATCGGGAGCGAATGTGAGAACTACAGAGTCAGTGCGCCTTCATTCCCATTCGGTGGATGAGGTTTGGACTCGTCGTATGATTCTTCTTGCGTGGTATACTCCCTGAGGTTTCAGGTAGGTTAGCAGCTCTTCGTCCGAGTACCATCTTGGGACCCCTTTTATAATGCATGTATTTTCATGTAGCTGTGTGGTACACGGGCAGATATGGCAAGGCCGCAGATAGTGTTGGTGTCCAGAAGCATATTAGCTTGGCGATCTGTCTCTATATCCAAGAGCAGGGCTCCCTGTGCTGTGAAGCGGCTCTTAACTGGGGCTCCACCGAGAATCGTTTCAATTTCCGAGTATAGGTCAATAGGATTCACTTGCCTCAAATTAGCTCCTTCGGATGTTGGAGAAATTAACATAGGAATGCCCACCGTTCTGTCTTTGCGTTGTCGCACAAGGCGGAAGCCACCCTCGTCCATGTCTTGATCTGTGAGGTTCGCCCCGTTGTGGTCCCCAACGACAGTTGATTCGTCCTCTCTGATTCAACGCTGTGTTGTCGCTTGCAGTCAGGTATGCTTGCGCAAACCATCTGGTGCTTCAGACCTGGTGTCACACCTTAGGAGGTCATGGTGGCACTCTCCCTGATGCTTGTTTTGTTTCTTCTAGCACCTTTCGACGCGGCGGGCTGCGCAGCACCCGTCGGTTGCCGATACGGCAGGCCGATACGGTAGTGGTGGTCACTAAAGGGACACTTTAGCCAACAACACTGTGCCCAAATTGAGTGCGAGAAATGTTCACTGAAAGAAGGGAGGGCTCACAGCTCTCGTAGGTGTGTGATAATTCCTGAATGCAGTACCGTACTTCGATTCCTAAAGAAATAATTCTCAATCGCCCCAAGACTTCAATGTGCTCCACTCATGCCTTCATGCGCCATGGACGCATAATGTGATTGATAGCCTGAATGAGAGCCTGATGGACTGAATGTGATTGAGAGCCTTTTCGCGTCCAATGTGGCTTTTTAATTGATCTGCACGCAATATGAAAAGGCTACTCTCTGACTGTGCGCAAACTTGCCTAGTAGCAATGACTGGACATACCTGCGTCTATTTCAACTATTTTTATTGAAAACAGCAAGTAGTGCTTGGAAAGCAGTGGTGATTCGATTCGCATTATAGCGGGACAGAAGATCACTCATTCTTGAAGGCTTTAGACGCTGCAGAGATTAGCGTGTGTAGCTAAGGTAGAGGCCAATTTAGTTCATGCTCACTTGGTAATGAAGAAGAGATGTCGGCTCACTTGAGTATAAATGCGTTGTTTTCATTAGCTTACAAAGCCATCAACAGTGATCCTGTCAGCTGAGAATTACGGCTGTAAAGTGTGAAAGGGGAAGGCACAACATGACAGGTGAAGTACACCACTGCGCGAATATTATATAACCAAGGTGGTTATGCTCCACTGTTCACGCAAGGAAGAGCCCAGAACGTTAGCTTCAGTTGTCTTTGAATCACGCAAGAGCAAAAGCACTGCCACATCTGGCGGGCATCTGTTCGCCAACGTGAAAACAGGCTCCGGCGATACATCTCTCTCCGTGAAACGTTCAATCCTCACTCTTTTTAGTTCAGTACTTCTCACAGCTGAGCTACAAGCGTACCACTTTCTAAACTCTGCAGTTCACTGACAACCAACATGGGTATGCAGACGATGCTGAAAAAAAAAACGATGCACATAGGCGTACATTCTGCGCCAGCAGCTGCGGTGGGTTTTAGTAATATCTCTTTGATACCACTGCCACAAAAGAAACAAATTCAAATAAGCCTAAAGACAACACGGTCATCGAGACCATCTGGCGAACCTCTTTTATTATCATCAGCTCAGTCATGGACGTCTTGAAAGTAGGTTGATTAGAATGTTCATAGGTTACATTGGCATGTGGGCCCAGTAATAAGGGTGTATGATTTATTTTTCGGCAAGATAAAGTCGTCAAAATGGTAATATACACACATATAAAATAGCATGCCACTGAGTGAAGAAGGAACCTGAACAAAAGTTATTGGCACTAATACATCCCATTTGTGTGAAAGTCGTTTATTTTGAAGAAACAAAAATTATTCTGGTAACAAAATTTATACCCTTAACTTTCTTGTCCCATTAGCCGATGACATTGGGGATTGTAAACGTAAAACGATGGTAGATTTCCTATGACTTCTTTAAAATAGTTTCGACAAGCGAGAAGTGGTCTTACACGCACGAACATATCTGTGCCGCGGAGGTCGTAGTAGACTTCGTGCCCTAGAAAAAAAAAAGCCAGAAAAAGCAGCATTAACAAAACTATAGCCGTGCTGCTGAACTATCAAATGCACACTACACACACACACACACACACACACACACACACACACACACACACACACATATATATATATATATATATATATATATATATATATATATATATATATATATATATATATATATATATATATATATATATATATATATATATATATATATATATATATATATATATATATATATATATATAGGAGTATATATATAGGCAGTAATAATTCAAAGGGCCATTTAGTCTTCGTAAAGGTATGGGATATGGCACAACGGGAGCGTTGTTAACAAGGGTAAATATATTCATTTCCCAACAGTTACGGGAGGGGTCCTCCCTTCATCAGGGGATGAGTTATACTAACATGAACTACCAAATTTCGTTGCTGCTGCGTCCATCTCGCCTTGAAAGATGTTTGCGAGAGTGAGAGAGAACTAAAAAAAGAAAGAAAGAAAGCAAAACAAAAGAAGAAAAAAGACGAAAAGGAAAACAAAGCAAGAAAAAAGAAAGAAAATAGAAAAGAGGAAGAACCACTGTCAACACTGAGAACGAAACGAAATGTCCGTGTACGTCCACTAAAATATATATATAAACCAATTATATATATATATATATATATATATATATATATATATATATATATATATATATATATATATATATATATATATATATATATATATATATATATATATGAGGGAAAGACCCGTATACCTAATGGCTAGTTTTTCCATGTTTCGACACGGTATTATTGAGATCTAACAAACAATAATACCAAAGAACGTATAAGGGAAATTATTAGACCAAATTGTAATATAAATGTCAAAAAAGCAAAGTGGGCGAAAAGGTAACTTGCTGTGGGCAGGAACAGAACCTGCGACCTTCCTATGACGCGTTCTATGATCTTCCACTGAGCTAATACGGTGGCTATCCTCCCAGCCATTTTATTGGGTATATATGTGAAAATAAACGTAGGAGTGTCAGTCAGCGTCATCATAATAACCCGTTATTCGAAAGTCACAAGCTCGGTTCTTGCCCACCTTTGGCTTGTCTTTTCACCCACTTTCCTTTTTTCACATTTACATTACGATTCGGTCTAATAATTTGCCCTATACTTTTCTTGGCATTATTGTATGTTAGGTCTTGCTATATATATATATATATATATATATATATATATATATATATATATATATATATATATATTGTGGGCATTCTTCATGCACTTCTTTTCATATATGCGTTATCATAATCATCATTATCCGCCTTGGTCTCTGTCTGCTGACTGGGTGTCACCACAATCATCATCGTGTGTCGGTCTGAAACTGCCCGTTCGTTGCTGAGCCCTTGGGCTGAATAAACGGTGTTTCAACCCAGACGCCATACGTGGTGGATGTGGATTTTCGGTCCTCGGTCCTCTACCACTTCGCTCGACTCCCTGGAGCTGCGTTCAGGCCGCCGGTTGCCCCCACTGTCTGGCAGCATGTCACAGAACGAGCCTGCCGGTGCTGCTGCCATCGCTGCTGCCATCTCTCCCCCGCTGTCTTCAGCCGTGCCTCCTGTTTAAGTACACAGCCACCAGCGTTATACCCTCTCTTCGCCGGTCTTCGCGGGGAAGAGGTGGAAGACTGGCTCGATGAGTACAGCCACGTGAGTGTTGCTAATCACTGGGACGATAGCGCCAAGCTCCGTTACGTGTCTTTCTACCTGACCGGTGTGATGAAGACATGGTATTTCAACCACGTCATTGACTTACCCGACTGGGCGACCTTCCAGCACCAGCTGCGACATGTTTTTGGGACACGACACCGGTTATTCGTTCCGCCGTCGCGAAGAGGACCCTCGATACTCGCCGACAACATCCCGGCGAATCTTACACTTCCTACATGGAGGATGTCCTTTCACTGTGCCGGCGTGTCAATTCACCTATGCCACAATCAGACAAAGTACGCCATATCTTTAAAGGCATTCGACCGGTTGCTTTTAATGCCTTCGCTGCGCAAAATCCGGCTACCATCGCTGACGTCGTCGCGACATGCCAGCGCCCCGATTCGCTCGACTCCGTGTGTCTCCAAACGTACATGGCGACCACTACTTCACGTCCCAAGGCCATCTGCGTGACCTCATCCGGGACATTATACGAGAAGAATTGCGGTCTATGGGCTTCACACCTTCTTCACCACGTTCAACACAGTCTCCGGGTGTTCCTCTGCGTGACCTCATTAGGCACGAACTTACACCCATGACCGGCCCCGATCACGTACAACCACCTGTTTCTCGCACCATATCAACCTACGCTCAAGTTGCTGCCGTGCCTCCGAGCAACGTACTCCTGACACTGCCGCAACCATCCTACGCGTCTGTTGCTGCCGCTCCCCCGGTGAACTACTGTTCGATGCCACCTGACCCTTCTTCGGCCCACCTGAGCGCGCTATCTCCAAGTGCCTATAACGCCTTGTACTCCCCACCCTGGCGCTCGACCCGCCCTGTCTGCTATTACTGTGCGTATCGCGGCCGCATTTCTGGTTTGTGCCGCAAGCGCCAGCAAGACAAACGCCGCGGTTACGACATGCGTGAACGAGGTGTGTATTATCAAGCTCAAAGCCATTCATCACCTCCACACTGGTCTCCCTCTCCGCCCGCATCGAGTGCACCTCGGAACAGCCGGAATTCCAGACGACGTTCACCTTCACCCTTTCGCCGCTCCTCCTCCCCATTTCGGCCTGCCTCATTCGTCACTAACAGTCTTTCGGAAAACTAAGTGATGAAGTTTCTGGGAGAAAAACTGCATCCCGAATGAGGATAGATACTCCTCTATCAGGCCCGTGCAACATGTTTTCTGTGGTAGTGAAAGGATTGTACGTGGATGCTCTGGTGGACACGGCTGTGGCATTTTCTGTTATGCGCGTCGATTTAGGCCAACGTCTGAACAAAGTGATGACCCCTTACGATGGACCCATGTTGGTTGCTGCGCAGGGGTATACCATTCACCCTTTCGCTTTCTCTACAGCCCGCAATTTTATTGATGGTATCCGACACCACATTCAGTTCGCCGTACTGACTGACTGCTCTCATCAATTTTTTAGGGTGGGATTTTCTTCCTTCCGCCTCCGCGGATATTTGCTGTGGCCAACGTGTCGTCCACCTCACCGACACGGACTGCACGCTCAACGACGATGCCCAGAGGCCACTTCGTTTGACAGCTGCGGAAGATACCGAATTACCACCAGGTCAAGAGCGGATTGTAGCTATTACCTCCAAGGAGATTGACCATGGCGACGTCTTGGTCTCACCCTCATTTAGTTGCGTCGGTAAAGGCATCATTCTCGCTTCCGGTGTAGTTAGGTTTCTTATAGGTTTCGCTCTTGTCACCGCTGTGAATACAACATCCGAAAAAATTCTACTTCCCCAGAACAACACGGTGGCCTGCGTGACGGATCCCAAGCCTGCGTGCGTCGTGCCACTTCATGCCATCACCTGCAACGACAGCCCTAGGAGTGAGGCCGCTTCTTCTTCCGCCTTTACTGCAGCCATTAGCGACGACCTTACACCTTCACAGACGCAACGGCTACGTGCTTTGTTAGAGAAACACGCAACTTCCTTCGAGGTTTACTCCTCTACGTTGAGCCGCACTACTACTATAACGCATCGAATCCACACAGTCGGAACGTCTGTCGTACGCCGCCGGCCCTACCGTGTGTCTCCTGCTGAGACAAAAATCTTCGAAGAAAACGTAGCTGACATGCTCAAGCGAGAGGTAATTCGCCCTTCATCTAGCCCTTAATCGTGGCCTGTGGTTCTGGGTCGCAAGACGGATGGCTCTGTGCGCTTTTGCATCGATTACAGGGCGCTCAACAAGATCACTCGCAAAGATCTGTACCCAATGCCTCGCATTGACGACGCCCTTGATTCTCTACAAGGCGCGAAATACTTTTCCTGCCTCAACCTGCGTTCCGGATACTGGCAAATTCCTATGCACGCAGAGGATAAAGAGAAAACGGCATTCGCAACCCCCGACAGGCTATACGAATTCAACGCTATGCCTTTCGGGCTGTGCAACGCGCACGCTACATTTCAGCGCATGATCGATACAGTGTTGTGCGGCCTTAAATGGAAGACCTGTCTTTGCCACTTGGATGACATCGTTATTTTTTCGTCAACGTTTCCTCAGCACCTGCAACGTTCTGACGTGCCTTGCTGCCGCTGGTCTCCAACTCAACACAAAAAACTGCCGTTTTGTCACAAAGGCTATCAGGGTTTTGGGCCACGTCGTGAGCAAAGACGGAATTCGGCTGCATCCGGACAAAATTGCTACGGTGCTTCACTTTCCGTTCCCCGAAAGGTCGAAGGAGTCGCGATGTTTTCTTGGTATCGCCTCCTATTTTCGCTGTTTTATACGAAACTTCGCATCTGTAGTGCCATCATCACCATCATCATTTCTCAATCACCGCGCCGTGCCTCTCGTGCAGCTGATGCTAGCTCGAGCTGCGCGAGGAGGAGAACAAGCTAGCGCACTTGGCGGTTCGGACGTGGACAGCCGACCGCGGCTCCGCTTCAGGCGTGGAATAAAGTGACGAAAGAAGACACGACCACGTTGGCCGCCGTCCCGTCTTTCTCTCTCACTACATTGGTGACCCGGAGAACACGCCCTTCGCTGAGCGGCCCGCTGCCATGTTCCCGCAACTCTGCCCGCCAGTGCCGCCGTTCCAATCGACCTACCCCAAGGTATGGTTCATGGAGCTCGATGCCGTTCTTGCGCTGAATGGCGTCACGGACCAGCCGCTGATGCACGCCATTCTTCATGACGCCCTTCCCGTAGAGTTGCGTCATAACTCTGCCAGTTCAACCTCCAGCCAGCAGCCTTACGATGACCTCTACTCTGCGGTTCTTGCCAGCTATGGCCTCACCTACCACCCGCTGCTGTTTACCCGCGACTTTCAGGTTTTCCCTGCGTCGCAGCTTGCTGGACCCTCCGGCCTGCAGCTCTCATCTGACCGCAACCTAACTTCCCCGACAAAGTCTCCCTCCGCCTTTGGTCCGGCCATTGGCGCAGTGATTCTCGCACCCGGTCACAGATCCGACGAGGTTCTTGAGGTCGTTCCTGCTGCCGACGGCCTGTCCACCACGGGGTGCGTTTTTTCGAAGTCCTCGGCCGATGGTCCTTCTGGCATGCTTGCTACCTCCATGTTTTCCATGAGGGCGACGGCACGCGACACCGTGGCCCCACCAGACTCCATGACGACCACCTTGCCGCCCACATCGGAGTCTGGCACAGGTGACCTTTCGCCACCGGGCTACGCGGCCATGTTCTAGTCAGCACAAACCTGGCAGCCTCAATTCGACCCGCCACTGCCCCCATGCCGGACCTCTCGCCTAGAGTCGTGGTCCGAGGAGTTTGCGGCGGCCTTGTATCACAACGGCATCTGGATCCAAGAGCTCATGTACGAGGTATTGGAATACCATCTTCCACATGACCTCAAACACCACCTCACATACTTCTCCTGGAGCCCTCGCCCGTACGATCACTTGCAAGATGCCGTGCTCAAGTTTTACTGCCTTAAACATGCTCCTCCTCCCAAAAATGACACAACTGCACCTGGCTCATCACGTTTCAGGACGCCTCTCGCCCAACAGCCAGTTCAGACCATTCCCCTGCCGGCAACTGCCCACATAGATTCGAAACCGGCCGCTGCCCCGTGCACCGTCGCATTCGCTGCAGAGACTTGGTCGGCTGAACTGTCTGTCCCGGGCGATTCGACGACCTCAGCTGGGCCAGCTGACCTTCCTGCAGACTCCCCGCCTCTCCCGGCACCTGTGGAGGCCCGCGACACCACTTACACTATGGACCCAGAGCCCGCTGTGACACTGCACGCCATCAGTTTCCCCTGCACACCGGTGCCTGCTGTTCAAAACCTCGTGGACTGCCAGCGCCTACTAACATCATCCTCGATGTGTCCTACAGACGTTCAAGCCCCTGAGCATGCACGGCTGAACGTGCATGATGCTGTGACCATGTCAGGAAATCCCGAGGGCCGCACGCCTTGCTCACCTCAGGTGGAGCACACCGTGCATGCCCCAACAGATGCGCAGTTAAACCATCCGCCTACCACTACGTACGCGTGCTTGAGCATTTCAACGCCGTCGACGGCCCATGACAACTGTGACGCCAGATATCCGCCGCTCGATCTCGCATCACCAAACGTCGGTTCTAGCTCGAACAACGCGACGACTCATCGGCGTATGCCTGCGCGTTACACATCGTCAAAGGTCGGAAAAAGCAATCTATCAGTGCCCTCTGAGCCGGCTCGTTATCACTGTAAACCATGTCGCACTTCATCGGTCCAAAGCGCACCGTTTCCAACTTACCTGCACCCTACTCGGCCGACCAGGCGGCCGCCGCAGCCGGTAATGTGCCACCGGAAGCGACGGTACCAGCACGGTAAACACACTACCAGGGTTGATCGCACTCCCCGTTGATGTTCCCACCAGCTCCAACAAAGAAGTAACACTAGACCTTCTGGACTGGCCGCACTACACTCATGCTACAGTCCATCTTTTAAGCATCAGTGTCCGAGTGCGCGCGACAATCGACCGCACCGAAACGGCCCGTGTGTGTTCTCGGCCCTTGACCATTTTTCGCCTTGTCATTGGTACTCGCTATCAACAAAAGTGCCCCTTCATCACGACCCTCGCCCGCTCCTTCCAACAGCGTGCCTGCGTAGCCACCCTCGTCCGCTGCGCCATTCCCAGTGTTGCCCGCCAGAGACCCGCTGCTTACCGATGGCCCATCAGTGTTGACAACCTGGACTTTCCAAATAAACACTTTATGGATTGTCGTTCATGTATATAGCTTTTATCACTATCTTTCTTTTTTTCATATGCCTTCAAATCGCACAAAGCGCTAGGGGGGGAGCCCTGTAGTGCCATCATCACCATCATCATTTCTCAATCACCGCGCCGCGCCTCTCGCGCAGCTGATGCTAGCTCGAGCTGCGCGAGGAGGAGAACAAGCTAGTACACTTGGCGGTTCAGACGTGGACAGCCGACTGCGGCTCCGCTTCAGGCGTGGAATAAAGTGACGAGAGAAGACACGACCACGTTGGCCGCCGTCCCGTCTTTCTCTCTCGCTACAAATCAATAGCGGCTCCACTGCACCAGCTTCTTGCTTTCTACGTGCCATTTCTGTGGTCGGAAGAATGTCAAACGACATTCGACCTGTTAAAGTGTGCCCTCACGTCCGAACCTGTACTCCACCACTTTTATGAGGCCACGCCGATCATCCTATATGCGGACGCTAGCGGCCACGGTATAGGTGCCGTTCTGCTCCAACGCGACACCTCTTCACAAGAGAGAGTAGTTGCGTATGCCAGTAGAGTATTGACCGCGACCGAGAAGAACTATACGATAACTGAGCAGGAGTGCTTGGCTGTGGTCTGGGCAGTGCAAAAGTTGCGTCCCTACCTCCACGGCCGTTATTTCGCGATTGTTACCGACCACCATGCCCTTTGCTGGCTTTTCACGTTGAAGAACTTGTCTGGACGCTTGGGTCGGTGACTTCTACGTTTACAGGAGTATGACATCGTATCACTTACAAGTCAGGTAGAAAACACCAAGACGCCGACGCCCTTTCCCGCTGCCCGCTACCAAATAAACAGCTCAGCATCGGTCAAAGTTCGGCCATCACTTCTACTGCTGCGCCTACGCTCGCCTCAATAGACCAGCTATTCTCGGATGACAAGCGCACATTTCACTCCTGCCAGTTGCCTGATCCGTACTGTAGGCGTATCATAGACCAGCTCTCGGGAGCTTCCCATCCACCTAACGTGCGACATCGTCGTCAACTCTTGCGATTTAAGATGGAGAATGGAGTTCTGTACCGTCACATCTACCACCCAGATGGTCGACGCTGGGTTCCCGTGCTACCATGCTCTCTTCGACTTGACCTGCTTAAAGCCTTTCATGACGACGTGACTGCTGGACATCTTGGTATTCAAAAAACTTACGACAGCATCCGAAGTCGCTTCTACTGGCCTGGTATTTCTACTAGCAATGCGCGCTTCGTCGGTTCCTGTGTCCCGTGCCAGCGTCGTAAAATCCAGACAACTGCACTGGCTGGGCCTCTGCAGCCAGTTCCGTGCCCAACAACGCCATTTGAGGTTGTAGGTATCGACCTTTACGGCCCTATTTCCTTCACATCTACTGCCAAACGATGGATAGTGAATGCAGTAGACCACTTGACACGCTACGTGGAGACAACGTCTGTATCAGCTGCCTTTGCTTCGGAAGTTGCCGACTTCATTCTGCACGCCATTATTCGGCGCCATGGCGCCCTTCGTATATTGTTGAGTGATCGTGGAAGGGTGTTCCTGTCAGAAGTACTAAATGAATATTGCGCGCCACTGGTATAACACACAAGACAGCTTCCAGCTACCACCCTCAAACCAACGGTCTCCCCGAGAGGTTTCACCGTACTCTTGCTGATATGATAGCCGTCTACAACAGTCCAGACCACGAAAACTGGGATACTCTTCTGCCATTCCTCACCTTTGCCTACAACACGGCATTTCAGCGCACTACCGAATATACACCGTTCTACGTCGTTTATGGACGTTCCCCTACTTTCTTCCTCGACGTTTCCTTTTTCAACACTGACGTCAGCTCGTCTCCACCTTCCAGTGAGGAATACAATTCACGACTAGCACGGTGTCACGATCGTGCTCGAATCAACACGAAAGTGCAACAGCAAGATCGAAAAGTCATTTATGACGCATCCCATCGCCTTCTATTCTTCCGACCTGGTGACGAGGTGCTCCTATTCACACCTATTCGCACACCTGGTCTGTGTGACAAGTTTCAGCCACACTTCATTGGGCCTTACATAACCATCGAGCAGACATCGCCCGTTAATTATCGTGTGACTCCATTTGTCCTCCCAACAGACCGCCGTCACCGCAACACAGAGATCGTGCACGTGTTTCGCATGAAGCCTTTCAGGTGATGTTCTCTGTCACATTGACTTTCTACGGCCAGGTTGGCCGTTTCGATTTGGAGGGGGGGGATTAGTGTGGGCATTCTTCACGCTCTTCTTTTCATATATGCATTATCATAATCATCATCATCCGCCTGGGTCTCTGTCCTCATCTTCACTGAGTGCCACCAAAATCATCATCGTGTGTGTGCACGCTCGGTCTGAGACTGCCCGTTCGTTGCTGAGCCCTTGGGCTTAATAAACGCTGTCTCAACCCAGATGTCATAATATATATATATATATATATATATATATATATATATATATATATATATATATATATTCGAAGGTTGTAGGTTTGATTCCTGCTCACGGCAAGTTGTTTTCCATCCACTTTTCTTTCTTCGTATTTACATTACATTGGTTACAATATCCCTTACATCCCTTAGGCATTCCTTGGCTTTATTGGCTGTTTGATCATAATGTTGTGTGAAAACAAGAAAAAACAGTCCTTTAAGTACACATTTCTTTCGCTTATATCTATACATATATAAATATATACGTACAAGTGCATGATACATGGCAAACACAACTGACAGACTCTAACATGAAAATCATGTCATGCGTGTCGTCTAACAACATGACTACTTGCAACGCTCATGATGCGCTAGTGGCCGTTTCGCTAGATTCACTTATACCAAATTTGGTATTACGGCACAAGAATAGATGACCAAGGTATGATACTGGTGCAATCGTGATAAACATGAGATGCGTGTCATGTAACAACATGACTACATGCTACGCTCATGATGCGTTCGCGGCTGTTTTGTTAGCTTCATATTTACTAAACTTGGCATTACGCGACGCGATCGGACGACATAGGTAAATGACACATCAAAACATAATAATCACGACATGTGTGTCATGTAACAACAAGACTACATGCCACACTGAAAATTCGCTCGTGGCCATTTCGCTAGATTTACATATACCAAATTTGGCACTACGTGACGCCAATGGATGACGAAGGTATTTTACTGGTGCAGATACGATAATTATAAGATGCGTGTCCTATGAGAACATGACTACAAGCCAAAGTCAATGTGTCAATACATTTCAACATAATGCGGTACGCCTCCTCGCCGGCGTTTCTTTCGTCACGTCACGACGCCGTTGCTACGCCAGGCACCGGTCCTGCCCTATACTTGCAGGTGCGCGCCGCGCTGCGTTGCTTTGACGCATGCACGTTTCAGTGCGTCCGGCGTCCTTCCGTCACGAAAAGAGGGAAACACAATGCTGTCTGGGTAACACATCGGCGCTAAATGCAGCATGTCGCATTAAACGCCGGTTGCCGTATGGCTGCGCTGACGGACACTGGTCGCACCTGGCATCAGACTATAGAGTGCTCGCGTTACCTAACGTTGCGTCGCTGCGCCCAGCGTGTACACGCATTAACGCTACAATGGAGTTTTTCATGATGCGCTCGCAGCCGTTTGCTAGCTCGAAATATACCAAGTTTGCTGTTACGTGACGTCGTTGGAGGACAAAATAAATGACTGATGCAAACATGATAATCCTGACACGCATGTCATGTAAGAACATGACAACTGACCACTCTCATAGTGTGCTCGCGGCCATTAAATTTCACTAGCTCTAAAGAATACTTATTTCGTATCACGTGTCGTGAATAGATGACGAAGGTACACGACACATTCAAACATGATAATGATGACACGGAAGTCATGTACGGCATCATTCACCTCCACTTTATAAAGTTCTGCTGCTTTTAAAGTGACAAAAACATTTCCCATTCATGCTTCGCATATTATTCAATATCACTGTTGGTGGGATCTGCCAATTTTTTATGAGCTATAAAAGACTCTCGCCTAAATTATTTATGTAGTTAATTACACGGTATGCTTCAGGTGTAAAATCTTATCTCCGTATTCACAGTGAGTCTTGACACAGACATTTTAACAATGTCCTACTGAGCTTCAGCATTATGAACCTCGTAGCTATGAAGCAGCACGAAGCAATGAACGAATAAAATATTTGTTGGGGTTTAACGTCCCACAGCCACCATACAATTATGAGAGACGTCATAGTAGGAGGCTCCGGAAACTTCGACCACCTGGAATTTTTGCAATAAAAACGTGCACTGAAATCTGAGCCCACGGGCCTACAGCATTCTTGCCTTCATCAAAATTGTGGCCGCCGTGGCAGGCATTCGAATCCGCGACCTACGGGTCAGCAGCCGAGTGCCTCAGCCACTACATCACGGTGGCAGGTCAGAATTGAACGAAACGTCCGGTGTCATTAGCGGAATATCACAAGCAAAATCCGAGCAAGTGCGTCCGCCTCTTTCCTTATTCGGCATGTTCAATGATGATCAAGGTTAATTGCGACGTACAACACGGTCTAGTATGCGTAAAAGAAGGTCAGAGTGCTCCGACGCAGCGTTTGTTCACAATAGCAGCTCTTTGCGCCAGTCAAAACAACTCGCGGTGCGCGATGAAAGCAGGCGAAAGCGGAAAACAGTCGTCTACTCTGCCCGCGATGGCTCCGCTTTCTCACAATGCCGCAGCGCCGATCCCCCGGTGGAAGGCGCGGCGCTGCGATTTCTGGAAAGATCTATAAGGGAGTTTATAGCAACGCAAGTGGACAGGGGACGTTAGGGAGTAGTGTGGTCAATTCGCCAATAAAAAAATGGATGCTAGTTGCCCCATAGCAACGGCACATTCAGTCAACATTGCAGGATAGTTTGAAATAGCCAGTTATACGCACGCAAACGTTCTTTGTCTTCGGCGTGGTCGAAGGCAATGCGAACGGGCTACGGATGGTTATCGCATTCTGCTCTTGAAGGTGAATCTAAAGCGCTTTCCAAGGTTTTGCATATATTGCTCGTAATTGATACGGTGCTAATAAATATCATCGAAAAACGGGCTGAACGGGCGATTCAAGCTATTCTTACACTTTTGCTAAGATGCTGCAATACAGAAAATAAATCTGTATCAGTGTAGAACAAACCAAATGCTAAGGCTGCGTTCTTCTGGCATAAGGGAAAGAAGATAGAGCAGTTTATCGAAGAGAACAATGTGAAAGCAAGCTTCACTCACATTCAACCGTATTAAAGCGCTCATAGTGGTGACAAATAGGACACTAAAAAAATAAACGTTTCAGGGCTGTTTTTGTGAGACAGGATACTGATCACGATATTCATGAAAAAATATTCTTCGTTTGATAAAAGTGCAAGGCTTGTTCCCACGTTGAACCTAATAGGTCTAACTCAGCAGGGCTATGCTATAAACAGTGTCATGTAATGTCATGATTTTGCACATCTTGATTTCTCCAATGGCCAGTATTTGCTCGCGAAATTTCGTGTTTAGGCCGCAGTAATACAGTTTCCGATCTCATGAGTTTTAATGCTCGCCCACGACCTTACTGCATATACAAGCTTCACCCGCACAACCGTGGGACACTTTTGCATCACCTGTCAATGAGACTTCTGCAAGCTGGTTTCTTTTCAAATCGTACGTTCGCAAATCTAGTTGCACCAATTGCACGCATTGCACGAATTTCAAGCATAATTGTTATTTGCCAATGCTAGTGCCATGCCTTTCGAAATATAAGGATTTGTCCTTCCTTCCTAATCAGCGACTTTTGTCTTTGAAGTGGTGTCATAGTCTTTAACGACACCAATGAGCGACGTCTGTATTGAAAGACGAACCAGTTGAAATACGGGAAAAGAGATTGATCTCACACGAATGAGGCAATATTAGTGGATGGAAAGTCTCTTCAGATTTTCTCAGCGTGGGACTACAATGCTGTAGATGAAGCTTGTATTTTTTTAGTTGTGAGTGACTACCGTGGATAGTGAAATCTCTCTCTACAACGTGAAAATCAATTGAAAATACGTACAATCTGTAAGTGACTCGACCTTAATAACAGCGCAGGACTAGTCACGTGATAAGAACAGCAGTTTTTCAACTCTGACGAAGGTGTCTGAAAAATAGAACAAAGTAGATACTGAGCACTTGTGAAATATTGCTTGATACATCTATATATAGCCAAAATTGCATAAGAATGCCCATTATTGTAACGCTCTTGGAAGATTGCAGTTCATCAGGTATAACCGGGATGTTTGCAGTTATGTTCTGCTAGACACAAAGTTCTTGTTTTCGCTAGCGAAATATAGATTAAGAGGTTCAAGTGTTGAGCGGTTGATGCTCAATGGACAACCTAAGTGCTCAGAGCTTCAACCGTTGAATAATAAATTTTATTTATTGCAGAAACGAATGTGCATTAATCTTACAATCACAGATGGCGGCCTTGCACCTTATAATCAACGAAACTTTATAAGTATGTCTACTTGATTGACAATTCGCCCACCTGCCATTAAAATCTGAGAAAATCGATTCGCTTATGTTTTAGGCATGTAAAACTCTTCGAGGCATACAAGTTTATGAGAATAGCGTCATCTATATCAACGTATTGATTAAACCATAAGCATCAAAGAAGGGCATACCAACTCAACTAGTGTAAAACCTAGGTAGGGCTGCAGATTGCATAGAATTTTTAGTTAGCACGTACACTCCAAATTCTTATCGTTCAACTACACACGAAACAAAACGCCTACCTGCAATACATTACAGGTCCGCATTCTAAGGCTCTAGATTATTTGCCGCAGGACACCTGGGAACCACCATCTTGGGCTCTTAAGGCAATGTTTACTTGTTCTTGCATATCGCGACATGAAATAACAAGGACATGAAACACAGCATGCAGAAACACATTCGCATTCACGTGCTTGCGTCTACAATAACACTGTCTGCTTTGTTGTTATATACAAAAGATAAAGGTTAACAGAACAACATGACGACACTGAAACTTATGCGTAAAAGTGTCTATATACACGTGAGAACCGCAGAATGGTTGTAGAGCGTGGGAATTTCATTTTTTCCTATTGAAGAACTCACTAGCCGAGGCTGCTTGCACAATGCTAACTTCGGCGCTGTCTCGCAAGACCGCAGGTGCATTCTCTTTCTTTGCAAGCTGGTAGTTCAGAGTTTGTAGCTTTGTTTATTGTGGGCTAGTGAAGGGAAAAATTGAACTTATATCTGCGCGCGTCGCTGCAAGTGTCGAAAGACCACAGTGTTATACCGGCTGTATTACATGAGCCTTGGTTACATGAGCCCTGGTTTGATAAGCTCTCGTTACATGAGCTCTGCTCTCATTCGAATTTCCTCACGATTGCTTTCAGGGAAGAAGAACGTAAACTTTATTTGCCCAATCGAGACAATTCAAGTCCGGCTTTTTTTTTTAATGCGAAGCATTTCTTAGCGAACTTTGGTGATTTTGAACATGAGCCCAGGTCGCATGCGTCCCCTCTTGTGATTCTCTTCTCGCACCATTTACTCCTGATACGATAAATTCCATTGAAGATTGGTTGAACAGATTTCACGTTACCGCACCATCACTGCATGGCACGCCATACGTTTGTACCTCCACCGCATGCCAGCAGTGTCGGTCGCGTTTCGTAGTGTATAGCCGGATATTTTCCAAGGGAAAGCATTTTTAAAAGTATTGTATATTACAGCGTGGAAGGTGGCGCTCACGTGCTACTGGTGCGCCAAAGTAGACGCTCGCCGAAATAGGCAACACCATATTATGAGAATAGGGTTTTTTATACGTAGCATTGAATATTTAGTGCAACCTAAGAAACACTACTAAGCAGCACAACACATTGCCCCATTATTATTTACACATAGGCAAACAATGGCCCAATGAAGGCCCACTTTCGCCACTTCAAAAGCAATTTCGGTAGAGCCAGCCTATACGAATAATAAGAGTTCATATAGCCAGCCAAATACAATATTGCTACCCCTGTCACTATATGACACCAACACAGGGCCATTATAGCCAGCCAAATGCGGCATTGGTGCTGTCATGTACAGTGACAGAAACAAAGGCCCATCATTTCTAGCCTACACGAAATATTGGCACAGCCATGCTGTGCCGTTTACTAAACACACAAACATGCGTGGCCCACCAAGCATAGCCATGCGGCACCGCTTGAAAATATGACAAAACAGCCTTTTGTTGTGAGTCAACAAACAAAGCTGACACTTCTAATACGCTTAAAACCTGAAAGCGAAAAGTAATAAGGACAAGAAGAGACACATATAGGCTGGACAAAGTGCAATAGCGCCCAGTCCTGTCTATTGGTGTTTCTTCCAGTCCTCGTTGTTATTGCACTTGGAGTTTTAGGATTATGAACTAACTAGCCTGCATTCTTTTATGCCATTTGCAATGCCCACGGCCTACAGGCGGTGCACCGTGCAATCGAAGATAGCTGCTGGAGGACGAGCGAACCCGTGAACTTGAATAAGAAAAGATAGGACGCATGGACGTGTACCCCATGCCACTTTCATCGGATGTAGACTCCAAGGCAAAATTACCCGAAAAGGAGTAACGGAGCCCGATAGGCGCGCGCGATGAACGAATAGACTGTTGAGGAGCAACCACAAAATGAAGCGTGCCGCGCGAAACTACTTAGTCTCCAAACACGCTCCACTAGGAATAAACCACCCGGGGATCGCAGGCAGCGCGGAAAGCGTTGCCTAGGTGACCAGCACTCCTAATCCACAGAACACACGTCCTCATTCTCCTTTGCTGGCTCAGTCTTTCCCCGAATTTCGCCGGCGACGGTTCTTGTTGCGTCGCACTCGAAGTGCTCGACCACGGCCGCCTGGATTTGACGATCTAAGAATTACGAGGTGGTGCTTGTGTGCACGCTTGTATGAGCGTGGGCTGCTGCTTTTACGTTTCTCTGCACCCATGAAGTCTGGAGCAATATTGACACGTAACCGCGCCGCACTGCATATCTCTGGCTTCAAGATAGTCACGACCAACACACGACAACAAGAGTTGGGAAGGCGAATATTGTGGCCAAGAGGACAACGGGCCTATCGGATATATACT
Organism: Rhipicephalus microplus; assembly: GCF_043290135.1. Lineage (NCBI taxonomy): Eukaryota > Metazoa > Arthropoda > Arachnida > Ixodida > Ixodidae > Rhipicephalus > Rhipicephalus microplus. The sequence continues at coordinate 90,191,827 of NC_134708.1, read as the reverse complement.
TCAGTCCGCCTCAGTGCAGAAAACAGCGCTGGATTCCAAGGCAAGTAGGTTGTCATTTTTCATTCTACCCTACTTGTCGCCTGTGCGATACGGATCGCGCTTGCCGGCAACGACCTCGGTCGTGTTGTATATCGCACGCACGAAATGCATCGCGAATGTTAGCTTCGGCATCTGCAGTTTGCCTGTGCTTTGCGACAACCTGGAAATTGGACGCCATTGCCGTCAGCTTCCCGTAAACTCACTCATTGAGTGCTCGCCTGTCTTTGCCGCCGTGATTAGCTCCGCGTTGACGATACTGGGCTGAGACCTCATCATTGTGTGGTGTCGTCGAAAACACGTTGCGGGTTCTCGTAAAGAGCTCGGTTGTAGTATGTCGTGCGCTGTAAGTGCACTAGCACGGGCTGGCCAGGATTTTGCTGGCGTCGGAACTCACTGAAAATTAGTCGCCATTACAATTGGCTTTCCCGTCAGTCAGTCGCAAGCAGCTCGGCGCCGTCCGCTCGCCGCGGTGGCGGACTCTTGTTGGCTCGCTGCACTCACTCGAGTTTGTGGAAAAGGGCCGCATTACCGTCCATTTCTTCGGCGCTTGCTGCAAACTAGCTCGGCCCTATTCGTGGCGGCGGCCAAGCGTACGCTTGCTCTCCTGTTCGAAGTTTGCTGGCGGCAGACACTCCGCGTGCAGTGCCTTGTTCGGTCTCACGTTCGCTTTCTTGAGCGGAACGACGTCGTGTAGGACTCGCTGACTTGTTGGCGTAACAGTGGTTTGCGGAGTTGTGACTGCAGCCGTCACTCCTAAGCTGTTGCGCTACGGGGATCAAAATGAGTCTTTGGTGTGTCATCACGGAGAAATTATTAGGATGTCATATCTCACGTTTGTTTTCATTTCACCTTGCACGTATTTCTCATATGCGTTTGTATTCATCCTCTGTTACGTGTGACTCACTATTTTACATAATTATTGCGCAGCCGTGGGCACACACCGTTCTGAAGACTGTGTGTGCTGGCGTCTGCGATGCCTGTCATCCATCTCTTTCTTCAGAGCAGCTTCAGAAGGACTGTGCGAGATATGAAGGCAAAGTTATTTGTGTCTCATATTTTAGCGCTTGTTTTTATATTAACGTGTATGTACTTGTCATATGCGTGCACCTTCATCTTCTGTCACGTGTGTCTAACCATATTTATTATAGTATTGTACGTGCAGCCGGGGGAACACAACCGGCAGAAGGACGCATGCGCTAGCGTCTGCAATGCCTGTCATCTATCGCTTCCGTCGGAAAAGCTCTCAAAGGAGTGAACAAGATTTGACAACCAGACTGGACTTGTACACTTCACCATGAATTCACTTAAAAGAATGGAGAAACTTCATGTGTATGTAGAAAAATAACAGATTTTGATGTCTCGCTTTTGTCGTTCGTTGTTGCCGTGACTGCTAAAGCAGTTACACATAGGTGGCGTGTTCTTTTCTGCGCATTTTGTTGCTCACTGCGCAGAAAAACAGGCGAAAAAAGTATTAGGCCTGGGAGGAAGTAAACAAAAACAATGTTTGAACAGGGCACAAAATTTCATCCGATTGGAGTATTTGAGTGGATCAACCGTTCATCCGGCATGGTGCAACTGTGAGGGCTAACTGTTGCCCAGTGAGGTTTAAATGTGGGATGAACAGTTGCTATAAGGTGCAAATGTGAGGACTAAATGTTAGTTTTCTGAGGTGAATTTCGGGACTAACGGTTACCCACTAAGGTGTAAAAGTGAAAACTAAATGTTAGTTCCTAGAGCTTAATCGGGGGACTAACTTTTAGACCTGGTGTCATTAGTCGTTGAAGAAAATATAGGTTGTGGTAGCCCCATGAGTCCCCTAAAAAAACCACAGACCCTTTTAACACCCTTTTTCCTTAGAGTGTACTCTTGATCGTCAAATGGGTGCATACTGAGAAAACTATTTTCCCAAACGATAAGAACGGCGAAATGGTCGCTAACTCCATTCTCCCCACAAAGCAAAGAATGGTCGTGTCAGCTTATCGACCATGCATCAACGATGCCTTGCGTAATGTTGGGTGTGCTACAGAAAGCTGCGTTAACTAAAACTGACGTATGAACTGAACGGAACTCAGAGATAATTTATGCTGAGCCTACCTGATGGATTGGCCGCAACAGTAGGCCACTAGCGAATAGCGGGCTATTATGGCTACATACCGAATGTTTAACGTAGCGATGGTTTGTAAAGATACTACGTTGCCATCATTGTATGTGCTGTAAGCAAGTAATTACGGAACACATTAACTTCCCCTTAAGTAGAGCTTGTTTTAATGCCATAATGCGACTTTAACATTAAGAAACTTACCACACTCGCATTGTGTAGATTCCAGCAGCGTGATCTCAACAATAATAACAAAAAAATACACGCGTACACTTATCGCAATGTCGAAATTATGAAAATTCGTTGAAGAACAGCGTCGCTTGTACGGTACCGGTGAAGTGTTGGAGAAGTCAGCAGAAATACATGGACTGTAGTCGTGGCTGCACGTTTCATTGCTTTAACCATTTCGCTTCGGTCGTCGAGCTTGATTGAGTGTGTTGGCGGCATGCAGTGCTCCATAATATCAACTGTGATTGGGCTACATACAATGTACAAGAGAAAAGTACTATTTTATTTTTGAGCTCGGTGAAGGACATTATACAACAAATGCCATCGAAGGGACATAGCAGCGTGAAGAAAAAAACATTAACGCATGATGGGACGTGAAGTGAAACTTGCTGCTCAGGAGTTCGCAGCTGATAATGTTAGGTTGCTCTCTTTTTCGGTGCGCTCGACGTTCAGTGAGAAATCCTCAAAATCGAAACGGTTTTTTGAACACCACTGCTGAAAATAATCAGAGGAATTCTCTACGCCAAACGACTTCGATAACACCAACAACGCGCCACTCATCATGCGCAACACCAACACAGGGTCACTCACCACTTTTATCTCGGCACGCAGAACAATTCTAGCACATACTGGTTTCAAGACTTTTTTGTCGCGGCCATCAAACACATCACCGAACACTATTTATAGATAAGACCACTACATCATAAAACGCTCGCTGTCATGCGTCAACGGGCAAAACACATTTTTTTTCAGAAGAACTTTATTGATTGATTTGTGGGGTTTAACGTCCCAAAACCACCATATAATTATGAGAGACGCCGTAGTGGAGGGCTCCGGAAATTTCGACCACCTGGGGTTCTTTAACGTGCACCCAAATCTTTTCAGAAGAACTTGTTTTGTTCAAGAGACTTTCAAGTGACTGTGTGATTGTGGTATAAGTTCACTTGAACACAGCTCAGTAACTTAAGTGCTTTCCTGTCGACATGAAGAACCCCAGGTGGTCCAAATTTCCGGAGCCCTCCACTACGGCGTCTCTCATAATCATATGGTGGTTTTGGGACGTTAAACTTCACATATCAATCAATCAATCAATCAATCAATCAATCCTGTCGACAGCGCACACGTAGGCCAGTCATTCTAAACGGCATCTATGAATGAGCCTTCCGAAACATGTTCGGTGAGTTTTTCTTAGTTGGAGGTGTGGCCGTTAGTGAGCATGACAGTGTGGAATTACGGGTACTCAATGCGAAAATGAGCATCGCTTAACATTCCTTCATTGAGTACGTCTAGTGAGTACGAGAAGTACCGTATGTTTAGGACAAAAAACGAATGATTTAGCTGGTACGGTGAACTAAGATGCGTTTCGAGAGAATATGGTTACGGTTTTCTGATAAAGTATCGCCGAATCATTCGCCGAGTCATTTCTTTGCGATATACATGCACGGGAAGACCCGGCACGCAAATAAGCTCATCATGCATAGTAAAAAAACAAGCACGTTTTTCTGGGTCATGGATTCGTGCTTGTGGGTTGTTTCAAAGTCAGCGTAAAATAAAACTCATTAGGCTGCATACGCAGAGATCTTGTAGCTGTAGCTTGGTAGGCTGAACAAGAGTGCTTTTTTGCGTACGTACAAAAGCTGTGCTACGCAAGCGCAAAAAGCAGTGAAGTCAAACGGCACACAGCTGGCGTGGCGGAACATACCTGTAAGCTCCAAGAGTTATTCGTCACTAATGCGCTGGTACTTGACTCACGTCAGCTCATTCGTTAGTCCTTCCGTCATTAGCTGATTCCACGTGTATGATTGCGCAGCCGATTGAGCTAAGCTACTGCTAGTATTTAACAGTAGAGTGTTTTATGTTAGAGCCCGCCACGGTTACATCAGTGGCGTAGCCGTGGTGCACGCCATTTAAACATATCACACAACGTTGAACGGTACTCAGAGCCTCGCAACTTCAGTGCGTTCTCGTACTAACTAGCGAGATGGCACAACAAGCTAGCGTTCACTGCAATGGTTGTGCTCTGAAGGTCACATTTCCGCAGGCACCACCGATACGAGGCATTGTCTCTACTGCACGCGCGTTTATCAGAATCGTGATTTGGGAGTGGTCAAACGTCACTAAGCCTGCTGCCGCAGCCCTGCTTATGAAAAAAGAATCCTGCTCACACACTAGAAAGTATTACTTATGATGGCTGGTTGCACTCGTCATGTGTATACTTCTGCGCTTGTTTCATGCGCCATTCTTTCTGTTTGAACAGCGCACTTTAAATGTCGAGCTGTGGAAGTGTCACGTTGTGCGTGGTAAACAGTCTTTCCCTGTGTGCCATCGCTCAGAAGTCTTTCAGCCCAAAACAAGAGGAAAACCTAGAAAGCATAGAGACTGCCTATGATCGTTTGCTTGACGTAAAAGCACGTCTTAAAAAAACTTTCAAATTTGCTCAAATAACTCTTACTTGACCCCGAAATGTGCAGAAGTGTTCTGCTAGGATTATTTGAAGGCGACAACTCCGGCTTGGTGATCGGGTCGCTAGTCAGGCTACTTCAGACCTCGTCTTCCGGAAGGACATCTTGAAACTCCCCTCCTTCCATTTATTGTGAGTCAGGGTGTAAGAAGTGGACCACTAGCTCAACGAGGACCACGTTCCCGTCTGCCAAATGGAAGATATAAGTTCATAAAACGGTAATGTTGCATATGGGTACAGATTGCAGCTGGAATCACTAACAATATTGCTGACAGTGTGGACCTCTTAGAGCTTGTGGACTTGAGTAAGCAGATGCAGTTTAAATTACAGCAATCGTTTGTAGAAACGGTTTTGTCAAAGCTCTTGTCTTTTGCGCATTTTGAACAGTTTTTGTCTAAAAAACTTTCACAAACAGGGGATTTCGTCATGTTGTGCACTGTACTTTCGTGTGTTGTGTGGTGGCTGTAGTTTTGTGCTGTGGAGTGCGTCGATTAAGACGGTGACAAGACAGGCTGAAAGACATAATCGGCATCGGCAAGAGAAGTGGAGAAAGAAGTGGAATGGAGATTGTGACTTGGAAGGAGTCGCGGGCCGAAGCGCTCATCTCGTCCTGGTCCCAATGCAGGCCACTGCTCGCTGTCCGCTCATAAGTTCTTCACCCCAACTGTTTTTCGAGCAGCCGGCACCGGTTCCTTGGGCTGGGACTCGTGCTCATGCAAAACCTCGGCCTACCATTGGCCCAGAGACTTCCTTCTACATTGATTCTACTGGGTACCAACCACATCTGGCCTATCCCTGCTGTCGACGTGAGACTACACGCAGCGATTCATCGACTTAGCAGCCTTCGACCCGCACATAGTGAGACTTTGCCAGCTTTGTTTATTGTTGTGGGGCAACAGCTTTACAGGACTTCAGAATGGTGTTTATATTGTAGCATGTTTTATATCACTCATTCATCGTTAACCTCAACGTCATTTCTTGCATTGTAAAATGTTTTCACTCTCGTGCAATATCTTTGCCAGTCTTAGCAACGAGTATTTATCTTGCCGTGATCACGAATATCCTCACGGACTGATATTAGTCCACGCTCGACCATTTCGTGCGTTTCTTTGGCTGGAGGGGCACGCTGCAAGTTTCCAGCGGCTTGTCATTTTTCGCGTGGCCTCACAACTAGTTGCTGCAGAATTAATTCCTTCGCGTTTGTGGCAAAACAAGTCACAATAAACACTCAACAACCTCTGTGAATACAGCTCCTCCGCGGTGGTGTATGGCTAAGATCTGTCGATCCCGTGACCTGATCACGGTATCGAATTCTTGCAGTGGTGGCTACATTTTCGATGGCAGAAAGTTATGGAGGCCCATGTGCTCAAATTTGGGCGTACGTTAAAGAACCAGAGATGGTGCAAACTTTGGGAGCTCTTCACTACGGCAACTTTCATAATGTTATGATAGTTTGGAGTGTTAGATCACCCATATCAATCAATCTCTGTGAACACACGTTTCACTTTTCTGGTATAGCAATTCTTAAAAAAGTCACAGATTTGCCACAAAGGCGAAACAATGAACGCGATAGCAACAAATTGGAAAGTCACGCGCAGAATTACAACCAAGTTGCCCCACGTTTCTCAGGCAAACATGACGCGCAAAGTGCACTCAAAGCTACAGATGTACGTGAATAAGAGCCCCAGTCGTTACTTCGCTGTGTCTGAAAAGCGCGCCCTTATCACAAACAAAGGCCGTGCAATAATTGCAGTGACCATTGTGCGCCTGCAACTACAACAGAATCGCTCCAGTCAAGCCCACCACTAGCCAAGTCGTATGACCCTCTCCACCGGGAGATAAGGGTGCTCGAGAGATTGTCCACTTCCCTCCTCTCCGCGGGTTGAAGTACGTGTGAAAGATGAGAGCCGTCGTGTGCTCTTTGCGCCATCTTGCTGATAATGCTGAAAACAGGGTAGTTCACCCTCAAGATGCTCGCCAACAGCGGTAAGTGGTAGGTATAAAGAGCTTGCCGTTTGATCGTCGAAAAATGTACCTTTCGGTGACTCAGTGGTCAACGCCTCGCGTTCGCAATGCGGAGCTGCCACGTTCAATTCCGCACGCCGGAATCCTTTTACTGAATTTTTTTCTCTGTTGCGTTTTCATATATTTAGATACGTACACATATACGGTGCATGACACCGGCGTTCCTGTCGATGCCCATGCCGACCGACGTCGCTGGTGACATTCAGCCGAGAGTGACCAAATAAAAAAATGGCAGCATATCCACGGAGTGAATGGTGTGAGTGGGGTGAAGCATTCATCCGTTCATTCGTTCTTGCTTCCGTCCGTTCATGCGTCCGTCTGTGTAACCGTCCATGCGTCCACTCGCTCGTACGTGCGTGCGTCTGTTCGCGCGTCCGTCCCTGCGTTCGTCCATGCATCGCCCCTGCGTTCATACAAGCATCTGTCTGTGTGTGCGTTTGTCCATCTATTCAACACTCCAAGTGCCACCATCTCGCATCTTTTCATCATATATTCACCATATACAAGCACCGCCATCCAGCGGACATTTCAAAGACTACACGAGAGGTGGCACACTCACACTTTCTTAGGGTTTACGCTTCGGGTCTACTGCACACCTTTAAACACCTCAAGTTCATGGTATATACTTGTTCACTGTTTTTATGGCACTGCGGCCCAACGCTCGCTAAACCTTTCTAAAACCAAGGAGCTTACGCCCAGCGAGTATAACGTAGCAACATTTTCCTTCTAGATAGTGCTCAATGTACATGCTTAGGCTGCTGATGGGAAATGAGAGACAGTAGAATTGGGCTTTTACTTTTTACGGCTTGCGCTTCGTATTTACTACCTACCATTACCACCTCGAGTTCATCGTATATACTAGTTCATTTTATTCATGGCACTGTGGCTCAACGCTCGCTAAACCTTTCTAAAGCTAAGGAGGTTACACCCAGCGAGAATAACGTAGCAACCCTTTCTTCTCAGATAGTGCTCAATGTACATGCCAATGGCTGCTAATGGGGATCGCATCGAGCGCATTACCTAAAAGCCGAATGCTCCTGTCTCTCATTCCCCATTAGCAGCCATTGGCATGTACATTGAACACTATTTTTATTGCTCAACAACGCGCAGAAGAAATCTCTCCCCGGCACCACCTTGGAGGTCAAAATGTCATACTTGTTACACACTACAATGGCTACGAGGGACGAATGGGTGCCGCTATAAAGAGCTTCGCCCCTAAAAAAAATCAGCCACGTTCTTTAAGCCATGCCCTAGACACATAAATACCTTTAAATGGAAACTCTGGAAAATTCAGTCTGGCAACATAGATCTTCCGCCATATGTTGTTTACTAATGCAAGCTAGCAGGCTGTGTGTCTTAGCGACGCCGATTAGCGTTCCCGGCCTTCCACACGAACAGTGCTTGCGTTCCTACCGGACGCGTACCGCGTTTGGACGGCACGTCAATGAGCGCCCATTAATTGAACAAGACATGGCGGAAGAATTGTGTTTTCGGTTTCATTCAATAAGCGGCGCCAAATTTTGAAAAGGGCCTTACATGGTCGCGAATGCTGTAAGGGCAATTCAGTGGTTTCTGCGATTGAAAAGCTATTGAAACTTTTCTAGACGTCTAATTCTCAATAAATATATGCCTATAAATACTCTACTTCACACTATAGTAATTAGTTTTACATACCTTACTGAACACAAATATATTGCTAGTGACAACGTGCTGGTAAAATTTGTAAGAAGAATACTATAGAGCAGCTCATAATTGATTCCTACCTCTTTCTATTACAGTCATTCTCTCCCGGTGCTCTGTGTCAAATACTCCATATATTTGGAAGTCACGTCTGCGAACAAGAAACATACGAGTCAGGCAGAAGATAGGTGGTGAAAACACAAAGCTTACCTTGTACCACTCAGAAAAACACGTCTTCTGAATGTAGAGGACAGGGGTCTAATCGACAAAACTTGATCATTCTCGCACTTAATAAGTGCTCTTCGAGTTGTTCTGAGTGTCCATACTGGCTCTAGCTTGTTGACAAACTGAAATTCATAACTTAGTATTGAAAATTGTACGCTAATAGAATCGTCGTTTTATTTCTTTTGAAATTCTGCGCTCACGTAGGCGTCTATCAGTTTGCCTAAATCAATATATTACCACCGATTAACCTTGTGAATACTGCACACACACTTTCATAGCCGCTAATCAACTGAACCTGCCAATGGACGGCATGAGAATTTAATGTCCTCATAGTTCCGATTGATATATATTGATAAAAATGAAGAAACCAGCTTAAAGACACGTTAACAAAAGGAGAAGACGACACACACACGCTGGATGAGAACCGCCATGTTCTCTCTGCGCCATCTTTCTGATAATGCCTAAAACACGCTTGTTCACCCCAGAGATGCTCGCCCACCAACGTAAGTGGTAGTTATAAAGAGCTTGCCGACAGGCACACGCTGGCTCTCCAGCATGTGTGTGTTGCCTTGCCTTTACCTCTTGTGAACACGTTCTTAAGCTGGTTTCTCCAAGTCTTCAAGTATGTTTCTACAGACCCAGTAACACGTACCGTTTTGATTGCTTTAAAATTGATTCAGGCTTTAAATATTTCTCTATGTATTTGGGCAATTTCACAAAATACCCACGGCGGGGGCAAATGGAGAGAGTGTCTCTTGACTTGGCCATTTGCTCGTGATTGATATGTGGGGTTTAACGTCCCAAAACCACCGTATGATTATGAGAGACGCCGCGTGGAGGGCTCTGGAAATTTTGACCACCTGGGGTTCTTTAACGTGCGCCCAAATCTGAGCACACGGGCCTACAACGTTTCCGCCTCCATCGAAAATGCAGCCACCACAGCCGGGATTTGATCCCGCGACCTGCGGGTCAGCAGCCGAGTACCTTAGCCACTAGACCACCGTGGTGGGGCGCCCTTTGCTCGTGAAGCACTTTGAACAGATACATGGAAAGAAGACGCAGAAATGTCCATTACATAGAAATCATAAATAAACAAGAAACACTACAGCACTGCGGGGCATTGCACTCAAATATTCAAACAAAGCTGTTTCTTAGCAATAAACTTAGGATACATTTTCATAAGCACTACTAACATATAGTGACATACATAAAATTCAAGTGTATTGTGAAAAACACTGGTTAGAATAAACATTGTCGATACACTACATACCTTTACCACATGAACCCTACAAAAATGGTAAATTATTTGCAATTCTAAATTGTTTTCTAAATTATGAGATGTTTCTAGTCTCCCTAGCACACTCATTTATTTCTGGAATCTGAAATAAGTGTCACCTGCCGGTTGTAATTCACACGTAATGACAGAATGATTGATGTGAGCGAGGCCGCTCATGTCTGTAGCCTGCGTAAACATTGTCACCGTTGTTTTATGGCATTTCGATGTCGCTCCTTCCTTCTCTGAGGTTGTCGATACCCGGTTGACAATTGATGACTAGCGAGCGAAAAACAACTCCATCGTTGCTCACATGCCCTCTTGAATGAGTAGGTTTTCGTCGGGAACAGGCTGACGCACTAGGGGCAAAGCTGGCATATATTATCACGGGGTCGTGACGTGGCCGAAGACAGGAGACTTCTTGTTGGGATTTAACTGTTTATTTGGGCGAACCTGCGCCCGGTAAACAGAAAGTCCAAGTACAGCAGCAGTCTCGCAGAGATAGCAGTCTCAGACTGATAGCGGCGAACGGAGCGTCGGCCTTCGATCAACAACTGACAAGCAGCGAAGCGCGTCGGCATTTATACTACCGCCGTCGAATGTTCTAGCGCTATCGCTGGCGGCGGCGTACGTTCCAGAACAATCTGCACCATTCGCACAGTGGGCGTGATCTTATCGAAATGATCTACTACAGCGCGGAATCCTCTCGAAAACTGCAGGCGTGGTTTGCGCTGAGAATCGTGTGGTGTTTTGGGACGATAACAAAAACTTGGGAAATGGAACGTGGCATTGCCCCCCTCTGAAAAAGGCATCGTCTCGATGCTTTAACTAAAGATGAAGGTACAATAATAATGCAAGAAAGTACAATGAATAAATTACCATACAACAATAATACAAAAAAAACACTGTTTCAGTTTGTTAACGCGCATGAAACGGCTTGAGGCGTGCGACATGGACGACTTCAGGTCGCGATCGGCGTCGTTGAGAGTTCGTGATGCCGTCGGGGACAACCTCGTAATCAAGTGGGCCGAGACGTCGAACCACCCTGTACGGTCCGAAGTACCGTCGCAGAAGCTTTTCACTTAGTCCACGTCGGCGTATCGGCGTCCACACCCAAACACGTTCACCGGGCTGGTATTCCACGAAGCGTCGTCGAAGTTTGTAACGGTGGCTGTCTATCGTCTGTTGATTCTTGATACGGAGCCGCGCAAGTTGTCGGGCTTCTTCGGCGCGATGAAGGTACTCGCTCACATCGAGGTTTTCTTTGTTGGTGACGTTGGGTAACATGGCATCGAGCGTCGTGGCCGGGCTCCTTCCGTAGACCAATTTGTATGGAGATATCTGCGTCGTCTCCTGCACCACCGTGTTGTATGCGAAGGTCACATACGGAAGAATGGCATCCCACGTCTTGTGTTCGACATCGACGTACATTGACAGCATGTCGGCGATCGTCTTGTTAAGCCGCTCGGTGAGGCTGTTGGTCTGTGGGTGGTACGCTGTCGTCCGGCGGTGGTTTGTTTGGCTGTATGCCAAGATCGCTTGTGTTAAGTCGGCAGTGAATGCCGTTCCTCTGTCGGTGATAAGGACCTCCGGGGCGCCGTGACGTAGGACGATATTTTCGACGACGAACTTAGCTACCTCGGATGCACTGCCTTTTGGCAGGGCTTTTGTCTCGGCGTAGCGGGTGAGGTAGTCGGTAGCTACCACGATCCACTTGTTTCCGAAAGCCGACGTCGGGAACGGCCCCAGTAGGTCCATACCAATCTGCTGGAAAGGTCGGCAAGGTGGATCAATTGGCTGCAGAAGTCCCGCTGGCCTTGTCGGTGGTGTCTTGCGTCGCTGACAGTCCCGGCATGTCCTCACATAACGAGTGACGTCGGTGGTAAGACGCGGCCAGTAGTACCTTTCTTGTATCCTCGCGAGCGTGCGAGAAACACCGAGGTGCCCTGCCGTCGGATCGTCGTGCAGGGCCTGCAGGAGTTCTGGTCGCAGAGCTGAAGGCACCACAAGGAGATACTTAGCCCGAAGCGGTGAAAAGTTTTTCTTTTGTAGAAGACCGTTTCGTAGAAAAAACGACGCAAGTGCGCGCTTGAATACCTTCGGGACTTCGGCGGTCCTGCCTTCGAGGTATTCAATTAGGGCCTTAAGTTCCGGGTCGGCCCGCTGTCGTTCAGCGAAGTCGTCGGTAGTTATCGTTCCCAAGAAGTAGTCGTCATTCGGGTCATGGCCTTAGTCTTCCTCGCCTTGTCGTGTAGAAGCCCGTACTCCGGTGGTAGCCCTTGCTGTCGGCGGCTTGTTCGCTGCTCCTGGTTGGCGTCGGTGTCTTCTCCGCGAGGTGGGCTGGGTTCACGGCTTGACGGGGGCGTCCGGTACATGAACGAAGCAGCACCTCCACCGAATGTCACGGGGTCGTGACGTGGCCGAAGACAGGAGACTTCTTGTTGGGATTTAACTGTTTATTTGGGTGAACCTGTGCCCGGTAAACAGAAAGTCCAAGTACAGCAGCAGTCTCGCAGAGATAGCAGTCTCAGACTGATAGCGGCGAACGGAGCGTTGGCCTTCGATCAACAACTGACAAGCAGCGAAGCGCGTCGGCATTTATACTACCGCCGTCGAATGTTCTAGCGCTATCGCTGGCGGCGGCGTACGTTCCAGAAGAATCTGCCATTCGCACAGTGGGCGTGCTCTTATCGAAATGATCTACTACAGTGCGGAATCCTCTCGAAAACTGCAGGCGCGGTTTGCGCTGAGAATCGTGTGGTGTTTTGGGACGATAACGAAAACTTGGGAAATGGAACGTGGCAATATACGCATCTTCAGACTGTGATGTAGGCTCCGTAGTGATTGGATACCCGCTTGATTAAATGGGCAGACCGTTCACGAATGTGACACCATCAATCGCTTTGATTTTTCAAGTGGCATCTCTCTCAGCATTAGGTGAGTGCCTGCGCATTCAGCCAGTTACTGCTTTGAAAGCTAGAGCGCTATGCTTTTCCACGACCGGGACTTCTTAGCCATAATTCGCAGACTGGTGAGACTGCCAGTGTGGCTGCGCGGAGAACTGAGACTGCTCCTTTGATTGCCGCTGTTGCAAACTGGTCGCAGTGACGTGCTCACCAAGCTCTGGTATTGCTTCTGCAACGGCTGCGAATAAAATGTGGTTTCTTTGTCTGGCAAAAACGTTGGAGTTGTAGTTACCAACAAGTCCAACTACTCCAATCGTGAGCATTGTCACAGTTGTGTCGCAGTCCCTGTGCAGGTTGCGACACTCTCCAGAGGTGAGCTGCAAAGCACAGTTGCAGAGCCTCATGCTGGAGGTTCTCCTGAACTCTATCGTCGGATGCGGTCAGGGTATACTGGGTGGTACCAGTGAGGTAGTAGTCAGTCAGTTCAAACGCAGCTTAGAGCTTATTTCTCCAGCCTGTCCAGCGCTGCCGCCGCACACCTCATACCGATGCCATGCCACGGTACCATATTGGAGGCTGTTTATCGCCATGGACCATTTATGCCTTTTTGTTTAGGCCTCGCGAGCTCCCAGAGCGTTCGCGGTCACCACCCAGCCGTGATTGTTGTTCTCGAAGCTGTGCAACTCCGGTATTTTGTAGTCGGCTTGCGAGGGAGGGCTCGGTGGTGAAAATGCAGAGCTTTAACTTGGAGCCACCCAGCTGGTCTGCGAGCATCATAAGGAAATCCCGGAGCACTTTGCTTTGTTTCGGTTGGCTGGGCTCCAGGGTGTGTGAGGCGGCTACATTCAGCATGGCGTCGGTGGTGCTCAACTCCAGCGGAATGGCATAACATATTGCAGATCTCTACGCTGTCAAGGCCAAGTTCTTTGACAGCGTAATTGTATTGCTCCTGCAATCATATGTACGCTTTTCGCGGATATATTCTGGGGTCGCCTCCTCATGTCCCGGATAAAAATATGTATCTAATATAACACAGAGACCTAGACAAATTAATGAGAGAAAAAATCCCGTCATATCTACAAAGTGAATGAGATGAGTAAACGACGTCATGCTCATTATGGTGACTTTCCCCACCACGAAAAAGTATTTGCCACAGCACACTGATCTTGACCGGGGGCGACGAACTCCCGCTGTAGGACGGTGGTGGCGTTGGTACGGGATTCCTCGTTTCTGATGCTGAAGATGGTGGTCAAATTGCTATATAGCCACCGTCGGTCGGAAACCTTGTTGCTATGAGGGAAACTGCGATCTAGAAAGTCGCGCTTAGAGCATACATCAGCACCAACAAATTCAGGTAGCGATCATTTAAAGGGCGTACCTGCAGCATTGGTCGCCCACACCACTTCAAGATCCGCTTGCCAGCGCTTCCCTGCTGCGGCCGCTTCACGGACTCTCAGCTCCGGAATCACTTGTCATCGTGCACATTTCGCTGCTGTTGCACAACCCTTCCCAGCCTCTAGATTGGTGGCTTGTCATTGTTGACGGTGAGCTCCTGCCACTTCGTTTTCCAAGCTCTCAAGTCCGAGTCTTGAAGGCGAGTATGCTCTGTAACCACCTTGCAGGACCTTCACTTCACTGCCTTATCTTCATGGTTCTTAATAATAGTAATTAAAACCACAAAATGACGACATACTAGAGAGAGCGAAAGCACGTTCGGTGGCATGTAGGAGTGGCGCGTAGGACTGGAGTGAGCGGCGCCGAGCCATGTGGTGGGCGATCGAGTACTAGCAGCTGGTTACGACGTGAAAATGGACAATCCTCGACCCTTATGAGCTTCGTCCATAAAAATCTGAAACACGCTGCCGTTGATTCGAACTGGCAACCTTTCGCTTTACAGCAGTCTTCATCAAAAATTTCATCCACACGTTATGTGCGCACCGGCCTATTAATGGCTATTTATTTACACAAGTTATCGCAGGGGGAACCTAAGTGCATGAGGAGCCTGAACGTGATTTACATCAAGGAACTTTCCTATAATTTGTTTTGTTTTTCAAAACTGCCCTAGAAGCGGGCAAGTAGAAGTGGTATCTTTCTACACTCACGCGTTATGTGGAACAAAAAAAACATAGATCATACCTTTCGACAGACGCCTTCACGTGACAGAAGACGCCGAGGGGCCGCTCAAAGTGCAGCACTTTAAAAGCGAACTGTTTATAGCATTTGCTTCTGTATCACCGATACCGAGCACAAAGACGCAACAACTGTGACAGAATACAAATCGAATTTGTCCCGTTAATCCTTCTGCAAATACTTGCATGAGTAAGGTCGTGCAGAGTGAACATACTGCACGACTATACTTCACGTATGCTCCTCTTCCGAAGATAACAGCTTTCACCAGTGACACTCACCAGCACTATAAAAACAAAACTTTTGGCTGTCGACATAGATTTATTGCAAAGAGTGAGTAGGAGCGTGCGCCATGAGCAAACTTCCATTTTCATTGTTCAAGTGTTCATCAAGATAAAAGGAGGTACCTAATCTCGAAAGTACACAGCAGCTTTGATAGGCAAAATAATAGGATAGATCATGAGAAGAAGGTAGGCCACGTCATCCTTTTATTACTTTTGGGCAAATGATATACACCTGGCGATGTTCAGAATACTCCACGACATACATGTGGAACGCAATACTGAATATGATCAGGTGAACTTAGGACCGTGACGTTTTCTAAAACGCTGCACCTGTGCTTCCTCTTGAAACGTGGAACAATAAATACGCACAGAACAAAGTTTTAACAAAAAAAGGAACATATTCTGGTGTGGACTTTCTGCCAAGTAGACGTTTTTCCTAATTCGGTAATTCTTGTTAACCATACCCGCTGATTGAAGCCAGTGAATATCTCTCTATCAACACTACACTGGCTTGGGAAACGGAAAGAAGCATGAATATAGAAGAGCATGCCTGCAACACCGTTAAGAAGTCTCATCTTTGAAATATTAAAAAAAATGTTCAAAGGTCGTGATATAATAACTGACCTGTTTGATACCCGAAGCAGTCGTATAATTTGTTGAGTCACAGGAAACAAGTGCCAGTATGGCGACGAGAGCCGCTTTTGGCATGATGGTTGTTTTGTTTTTCACTCGCGGTAGTACTTGCGCACTCTAGATGTGAAGTTTATTCTGATCGAAAGCTTGTTGAGTATGAAACCTATTCACAATACTTTCCTGTTTTTTATTCGACTCTGTGACAGATGTATCAAAATTTAGCGTGATTTGAATGTCATATATGTCTGACACTTGATTTGTGTCACGACTCGGCTGCAGAATTCTAGCCACGCCGCTGAACTTTCGACATCAATAATATACAAGAAACCTCAACGGCGAAAAAAAATGTCTCAACCTGTTTATAGCACAACACTGCAAAAATGTATACAGTTTTTAAAAAATCAAGAAATATTGAGCTACTGGCCGAAAAGGTTGGTAGTCCATGCTTCGGTCATGAACGAGAGTGAATTGATTAATATACGAAGCTTTCGCCTCTCCGAAATTTGTTTCAATTTGGTAGACTTTCTATATGAACCAATGGTTGCAAGTTACATCATTCGTACCTTCACGGCATTGCTCATACCTCCCTCATAATACAGAGAACGTTTTTGTACCAAGTCACACGTTCTGAAAATAAGCTCTTCTTGGCGTCAATCTTTTGTTCTTCTACTAGCATTAAAACGCTAGGTGACAGAGTGCCGCGTAGATTTGCTCAGAACTACGTGTCGAGGCATTGCTATGGCTTTGCGTGCGTCAGACTTGTACGTGTTACAAAAATAAGTGTTTGATTACACCTATAGATACTTGTTTTAGGACATATCATGGATTGTAGTGACAGATTTCAGCCCCCCAAAATACGTGCGCATTTTCAGCATTGTAATTAATTGCACATGCATTATTTCCTTCAAAATATACCTTCTCAAGCACAATATTGCAATTAACCTCGAAAAGATGTGGTTTATATAGCAGATAGAAGGCTAGAGCCTGGGTACCTCGGTGGAGCAGGGGCTGCGGGTCTCGGCTGCTGATTGAAAAGGTCGCAGGTTTGGTGCAGGCCACGTCGAACACATTCCATATGGAAGAGATATTTTAGAGGCCCGTGTATTGTGCAATGTCACTGAAAGTTAAAAAAAAATACCAGATGGTCAAAATTTCCAGAGCCCTCTACTACGGCGTCTTATAATCCTATCCTGGTTTCTACGTAAAAAGGCAGATGTTATTATTATTATTATTATTATTATTATTATTATTATTATTATTATTATTATTATTGAGGCTAGACGCTCACATAAGACAGCTGCAAAGAATACTAATACTTGCTTTACAATGTTTAGCTGATTCTTCAACATTTCTTTATCGAGTGGTCACATGCTGCACTAACAACTCTCAGTGCATGCTCAAAATATTGGTGGTACATCAACCTAAGAACACCTCTAACGTCGGGTCGTATTTGAACAGTGCTTAGGTGGTTCTCTATTTTATACTCATATTTGTTATGCTAGTGTCTATATCTTTTATCAGACTTCGGTGGTCGTGAAGCTGGGGTAGGTTATATAGTATTAGAATATATTGGGGTTTAACGTCCATAAACTACGATATGATAAAAAAAGACGCCGTTGTGGATGGCTTCAGAAATTTCGACCACTTGAGGTTCTTCAACATGCACCTAAATCGAAGTTTCCGGGCCTTAAGTATTTTCACCGCCATCGAAAGTGCGACCACCGTGGCGCCAATTTGATCCTCTGACCAGGTGAGCAGGTGAGCACTTGAGCTACTAGATTATCACGGCGGGTAGTGTAGGTTCAAGAAAAATGTGAAGTAACAGGCTTTTAGGGACAACCATTCTGATCGAAGGGAGTTTCGAAAGTGTCGCATATTTTTGGGATGATGTCTGCCATAGAAAACTGATTGCTACAGAATTGTAGGGAGAATAATTGAGGATAGGTAATCTATCGTTACAAAAATGACGTTAGGTTACCCATAACATCAATGTTTTGAAAAAAACCGATTAAAATAATATTATCCCAAGAAAACCTAATGAATTACAGTTACTTTGCAACGCGTTATGTAGAACTAATGCGTACGTGTATTGAGCGAATATGGTAGGGTAGATGTATATGCCAGTTCTAAGTATTATTTTAGAAGCGGCTGCAAGTATTATTATAAAACTACCAGGGCTCACAAAGAATGCAACTGGGTATCACGTAATACCATTTTTTGATGACTACGATGCCTATCCTTCCTATGGCCCACTTCCAAATTTTAAAGTGTGTTCACTCATTCAGTGTACCTTTTCTCTGCCACCGCCCAAAGGGAATGCAACGATATTCAGCCGTGTTATTGTAGAAGCACATAATTTATTATAACTGAATTAAAGAAAAAAATAGGACATTCTTTGGTAGGTATTTGAAAATTAATTATTTGCGTCCACAAAGCCACAAAATATGTGTTTCGTTATCTGGTTTTTTACAGTTTCATTTTTTAAGAAATCAGAATTTTTTAGTGGAGATTAGGTCCAACTTGTTAGAATTCGAATAAGTACTTCTTGAGAAAAGGTACACTGAAGAAAACAACTTACTAAAAACGCAGTGTGAAGAAATGAAGTTTTATGTGCGGGAACTGCCTACGGCAGAGGGGTTGCAGTGCACATTGGTGCGCCATTTAAACAACTTGGAAAGGCCACTCGACATCGGGCTTTCGCAGGTTCGCTCCTCAGAGTGCAGTGAATTTTTCGCTGTCAAAGTTACAAACTTGGCTTTTTTGGGGCTACCATACGCCCTGTCGTACACCCTACCATACACCCTGAAAGATTCCATCAAAGAGCTACTGTCGATAAATATATCAAAAGAAACACGTGAAGGAGAACATAAAAAAATGACCCAAGAAAGAACCCGGCGGTTCCGCTTAATTTGGTGAAAAAAAGTTGGACAGAAACTTTCCACTAAGAGCCTTGTTACACGGGCAGCCTAAACTGCAGTTGGCTTACACTACACGGTACACGAAACCACAGTTATGCTGAGCTCTGTTGTAGTAAACTGATCTCGACAGCCTCGTTTTCGCGGTTTACCGAAGAAATCACGCCTCTCAAAGGGGATATCGGAGCTTCAGAGACCATCCTCTACGTGGCGTTAGGCATCTTGAACAACCACGAATTCAAGCTGTGTACACAATGAGTAGCATAAAATTCAACATCGGCGAACCCTGGTTGGCAATAACCACGGTTCAACAGAGTTCACTGTGATTGTTCGTGACCGAAAATAACTTGCCTGCGCAACAAAGGTTAAGCAAACTACCGATCACGCTATGCATGACGTTCAAGGCGCAGCAGTATGATTTGCCACGTGCATTTTCGATATTTTTTTGTAAACAGAGTGTTACAGCTATACGCATAATGATGATATTTTATTTTTCTATTATGAATACCCTCAAGGCAATTGCATTGAAGAGAAGAGTGGGTGAATACAATACAACAAGTCAGGAAACTGCAGTACAAACAGCACAACAGAAGTAGCTATAATCTCTACAAAACAAGTTATATGGTTCAGAAAGGTCACAATATTCCTGTTGCGACAGAAAAAATGTGGCTGAGGTTAGCATAGGGGACAATTTTTGGCATTCATTAATAAAAATTTTACATACATTGGACAAGTGGATTTCACAAATATCAATGCAACATTATACAGAATCCAATTGCCTAAAATTTAATTTTAGATGCAGCGATACGAAACACATCTCGGTTGCAATTTGTAGCAATGCTGGAAGGAAGGTGGTTCATGTTATTAGAGGTATGGGGAATGAAAGAATGGAAAAAGACCTTATTGCTGCAAAAGGGAACGCCAACTTAATGAACATGATCTAAACGCGAGGATATGTATGAAGGTGGAGTAAGTAAAGCATAATGAAGCATATTGTGTGAGAATAATTTATAGAATAAGCACAACCGTGCAATTTTGCGACGTCATGTCAGAGATGTTAGACCCAAGTTTTTTTTCATTCCGGATACGCTGGCTGCTCACTGATAGTTAGAAAAAATGAAACGTGCGGCGTTGTCTTGAATTATTTCGAGTTGATGACTAATAATTTCAATACATGGGTCCCATATCGGTGATGCAAAGTCGAGTTGTGAACGTACAAGAGATTGAAAAGGAGCAGTTTTATCGAAGAAGGGCCAGAATGAAAATTTCGTCTTATGTAGTCTAGCATGCCGTTGGCTTTGTTGGTGATGCTTTCAATGTGAAGATTCCAAGAAAGGTCAGGAGTGACATAAATGCCCAAGTATTTATAAGAAGTAACCGGTTCAAGAATGTTACCATCAAGGTAATACGAGTGTGCGTTAGTAGTGATGCGAGAAACTCGCATTGATTTGCATTTCGTAGTGTTTAGAACCATCTGCTATGTATTTCACCAATCTGGTATCGCATTGATGTCAGATTGAAGTGCGTGTATGTCACTATCATTATTAATTTCCCAAAAACTGACACCATCGTCAGCAAATAAATGTATTGAAGATGAGATACAGTTTGGCAGATTATTGATATAGATAAGAAAAAGTAGCGGCCCAAGGGCGGTGCCCTGGGGTACACCTGAGATAACCGGGGTTGGAGATGAATTGGTGTCTTTAGCTGTGACAAATCGCTGGCGATGTACTAGCAAACACTCAATCCAATTTAATATGCAAGAATCGAGACCAACATTTCTTAGCTTGAATAGGAGTAACGCGCGTGGAACTTTGTCGAATGCTTTAGCAAAATCGAAATATATGCTGTCAGCAAATGAACGGTTGTCAAGAATAGAGTGAAGTTTGTGAGTAAACAAACGTAACTGGGTTTCACATGAAAAATACTTCCGTATCCATGCTCTGCAGGGTCAAAAAATGAATTGTATTCGAGAAAGTTGGCTACATGAGAGTAAATGATGTGTTCAAAAATTTTAAATGGTATGCTGTGATAGATATTGGCCTGTATTAAAGGGGAACTGTCTGTCTCTAGATTTAAAGAATGGCACCACCTTCACTATTTCCCAGTCAGCATGGATTTTACTCTGTTCTGAGGATTGTTCAAAAAGCTTCGCTAGGATAATAAAACAGTTTCGTTTAGTACTTTTCAGGAATTTGCAATTAATACCATCTACACCGGAACTGGAAAAAAATTTAAGGGAGTCAATTATTTTATTCATTTTGGTAGGGTCAATCTCCAGAGGGTACATTGGTATGTAGTTGTGGCTTTGAAAACTGAGTAGACAAGAGGTGGGATTGTTGCAGAATGCATCAGAAAACACTTTGTTGAGCACACTAGCACATTCTTCGTAAGGTATAGGTTCACCGTTTGTGTCAGTTAGAGTAATGCAGGAGCTGTCAGCTAGGTTAACGACGCGACAAAAAGACCCTTACGCCATGGGTCGTATGTCCCACTTCGACGTAGTCGTCGTACTTGGTGGAGTAGGAAGTAGTATTGAATTGGATGGGAATAAAAAATCTGTAACCGCCTATCCACAGAGTAAAAGATGATAAGTGGTGGCGAAGCGTCCATCAGTCTGCAAGTGCTTTTGTAGATACGTCCATCCGTCCTTCTGTCCGTTCGTCTGTTTTTCCTTGCCTCCGTCCATGCGTCTGTTCGCCCGTTTCACTATACACATCTCATCGTTCCCCTTATGAATATGCTGTGATTTTTTTTCAATCCCTTACCTCTTCTACGGCATTCCTCGCGTGGCTTTCCACTAGTACGAAGAAATAAATAATGCATTCGTAGGTATGCTTGTGTACCATCGCAAAATGTGTAAAAGAATCTTATACATTGAAATTCGCTTCGCAAATGCTGATGCACTGGATGGAGAGAGCTGGTTTGGACATTTATTTCGCACACGTCTTCACCAAGGCTGCTACTAGTGTTAAATTGGCGCATGGCATTGTTTCTCGACTTTTGTGCCGGCGTTTCTGCCACCAAAGCAACATCAATATGCAATTTCGCAACATAGCTTTCGTTAAAATCTTGGTGATAACCTTGGGGTAACTATGTTCAGAAGACATACAGCATGAAGATCACAAGTGGCGGCCGCGTACACTTTACTACGCTTGCGAGTAGCGTGAGCTGCTTTCTGTTTCCACGTTGACGCTCACGTGACAACCTCCTCTTCTTCGGCTCTCTTTATCTTGTATTATGCTTTCGTTAGGTATCGCATTTGCAGTCACTTTTTGTCTCCTTCTTGACAATAAGCGCCCACTGACATGTAGCTGACATGTAGCTCGGTTTGTGTGCTCTAGATATAGAAGGCGGGATTCAGGCGGGATTCAGTAACTGATATGCTTAATTCATGCAATTTAGAATCACTGGAAATTCGAAGACGGAAACAAAAACTTAAAACATTATTTCGTATAATCCAAGGGATATTCAAAATACCTAAAGACGAGTACATACGGCTTCCCGGAAAACGTAGCACTAGATTGAATCATGGTGCCCCCATTGAACCATTCAGCGCTCGCACTGACATCTTTCGGTGGTCATTTATCCCAAATGCTATAAAATGATATAATTTTTTGCCCCAACATGTTAATAATATTACCGATGTGCAAACTTTTGACAGAGAAATTGATGCTTATTTTGGTAATGGTTGAAGTACTGCCCATTCTGTTTTCCCTTGTTTATTACTTAGTCGTTTTTTCAGGTGTTCTGTTTGTACTCATATTGTACTCCCTCCCTGTTATGACCCTCAAGCGAGGGTTGACAGTAATATTAAATAAAAAAATGAAAAAAGGAAGCAAAAGCTTGAGGAATTGTGCAGAGAGTTTTTTCAAATAATAAAATACCCTAAATAATATATATATATATATATATATATATATATATATATATATATATATATATATATATATATAAATATATATATATATATATATATATATATATATATACATATCTTTTTGTCCCCTTCTTGACAATAAGTGCCCACTGATATACAAAAAAAGAAAAAACTTGAATAATTGTGCAGAGAGTTTTATCAAATAACAAAATACCCTAAATAATATATATATATATATATATATATACATATATATATATATATATATATATATATATATATATATATATATATATATATATATATATATAAATACATACATATTCAGATCTAACACACAAATCAATACCAATAAATGTACAGGGGAAGTTATTCCGAGAGCAGGTGTATTTGTGTCTCGTAGCGTTGCAAATTTCGGCAGACGTGATCATGAACGCCTCGTCTACGTATTGCGCTCGTCAGCTAGAAATTCTCAAACCTGGTGAGTGGCCCTTTAAGTGCACACTTCTTTTCTTTATATATATATATATATATATATATATATATATATATATATATATGGGAAAAGCATATATTCAAGGACTTGTTTTCCCAGTTCTGGGAGGATGGCTGCCGTGGTAACTCAGTGGTAGAGCATCGAACACATAATTCGAAGGTCTCAGGTTCCATTGGTGCCCACGGCAAGTTATCTTTTTAAACACTTTCCTTCCTTCACATATATATTACAATTCGGTCTATTAACTTCCCCTATACTTTCCTTGGCCCTATTGTTATTTGATCTCATATATATATATATATATATATATATATATATATATATATATATATATAATATTTATATATATATATATATATATATATATAATATATATTGTAAAAATACTGCTAGATGCACGCTGGGGTAGAGCAACTGTGTATTGGACCTAACAGCACCGAGACAGCAACCAGCAGTTTAAGCAGCAGCTGCAGAAGTACGAGCCTTCGCCACAACAAACGTCTTCTTCGTCGTTTTAGAGCCCGTATTTGTCACTACACTGACTCCCCGGTGCGAAAGGAGCTATCCTGACAACCTATGGCACAGACAGGACAGGTGGGTCGTAGTGAGGTTTTAGACGCTCGACGTGCACAGTCTCGCGCCCACGCCGCCGTTGATCTGTAGGTGGCTGAATAAGTTGAACTATGTAGTTGACTGGTGAAGTCTGGCGCAGGATCCGGTACGGACCGTCATACTTGGGTGTGAACTTTGAGCAAAGGCCTGGGGCAGACGATGGCGCACGGAGCCACACGATTGCGCCAGGCGCGTATGACGAAGGGGACGAGCGTCGGTCATGCGCGTGCTTCTGGCGAGCCTGATCGTGCGTAGTTAGGGAACGTGCTAGGGGCCGATATTCTTCGGCATATGTGGTGGCTTCAGCCAAAGTTGTCGATTCTGAGGGGTCGGGGTTGTACAGAAGGATAGTGTTCAAGAACGATAAACGTTGCCGACCATAAAGAAGGAAGAATGGGGAGAAACCAGTTGTCGATTGAATTGCGCGATTGTAAGCGTAAGTAACGAATGGCAGTATGTGGTCACAGTTTGTATGGTCATCAAAAACATACATGAAGAGCATGTCACCCAGCGTGCATGAATCGCTCGGTCATCCCGTTGGTTTGGGGTGGTATGCGGTCGTTGTTCGGTGCATAATGTTGCATTCACGTAGGAGGGCTAATACAGCTTCCGACAAGAAGGAACGCCCACGGTCACTGAGAAGCTCTTGGGGTGCAACATGCTGAATGACGAGGTTGTGCAGAATGAACAGGCCAACTTCACGCGCAGTGGCCTCGGGAAGCGCCAAACATTCGGCGTAGCGCGTAAGGTAGTCCACGGCTACGATGACCCAGCGGTTTCCATTTGGTGTGTACGGTAGGGGACCATACAAGTCAATTCTGATCCGGCTGAAAGCCCGAGAAGGACAAGGCAGTGGCTGGAGTGGCCCTGTGGTTGCGCGAGGGGAGCTCTTCGGGCGTTGGCACAAGGAACATGAACGGACGTAATGCCTTCATTCCGCGCCCCTAATATCCAATTCGTAGGCGAGCATACGTCTTCACTACACCTGCGTGAGCGCATTGCGGATCCATGAGGAAGGAGGCACAGACGCCAGAACGTAGGTGGCGAGGTATTACCAGCAACCATTTGCGGCCATCAGATAGGTAGTTTCGCCGGTACAGAGACCGTCACGGATGGTAAAATGGCGAGCAAATCGTCGAAGTAAATGGTTGTCGGTACGTGGAGACGTCTAAGACAGGTACTCTAAAAGAGACGCTATTCATGGATTCAGGCGTTGCTCAGCGGACATGTCGGCTGTGCAACGCAGCCGACATGTCGGAAACAGACGCTGCAACATATCGGACATGTCGGAAACAGACGCTGCAACATAATCGTTGGAAGTGGCGAGCGAGATAGACCGTCGGCGTTCGAATGTTTTCGGCGTGCCCGATAAGAGACACAAATATTGTAACCTTGGAGACGTAGTGCCAAGCGAGCTAGGCAACCAGATGGCTTTTTAATGACGACAACCAACACAATGCGTGGTGATTAGTCACGACGTCAAATGGGCAGGCATATACGTAAGGTCGGAATTTTGTGATTGCCTAAAAAATGGCGAAGCATTCTTTTTCGGTGACTGAATAATTCTTTTCCGCTTTAGTGAGGGTGCGACTAGCGTAGGACACAACATACTCAACGAAGCCAGATTTACTCTGAGCAAGAATAGCGCCGAAGCCAACTCCACTAGCATCCGTATGGATTTCGGTTGGAGCGTCTCGATCAAAGTGGCATAGGATAGGTGGTGTTGTCAGAAGTTTGCGTAATGACACGAATGCTTCGTCGCATGCTGGGGACCACGCCGAGAGGTCTTAGTTGTCGGCAAGTAGCTGCATCATGGTTGCGATTATGGTGGTGAAATCGCTCAAAGAAGCGGCGAAAATATAAGTAGAGCGCAATAAAGCTGCGGAGTTCTTTTAGTGTAGCCGGCCTGGGAAAGTCGGCGACAGCGCGAAGCTTGGCTGCACCAGGACGGACACCATGCTTGCTAACAACATGCCCTAAGATGATAAGCTGGCTGGCAGCGAAGCGGCATGTTTTCAAATTTAGCTGCAGTCCAGCGTTCGAGAGACAAGTCAGGACGCCTGCGAAGCGGCTGAGGCGGGAGTTGAAGTCCTTCGAGAAAACAACGACGTCATTCAAATAGCACTGGCATGTGTTTCAATTAAAGCCTCTAAGGATGTTGTCCATGAGACGCTCGAAGGTTGCAGGCGCATTACAGAGGCCGAATGGCATGACGTCAAGTTCGTACAATCCGTGAGGCGTTACAAACGCAGTCTTGGAGCGGTCGGCTTCATTTATAGGGACCTGCCAGTAGCCGGATCGAAGATCTAAAGGAGAAAAGTGCTCTGCTCCTTGCGGGCAATTGAGGGCGTCGTCAATTCTGGGCAGCGAATAAACATCTTTTCTGATCATCTTGTTAAGACGCCTGTAATCAACGCAAAATCTGCCGCCACCATCTTTTATTTTTTTCACCAGTACAACCGGAGAGGCGCAAGGGCTGTTCGAAGGTTTTATTACACCACGTCGAAGCATGTCATTCACCTGATCATCAATGGCACGGCGTTTAGCGTGAGAAACTCGATATGGACGCTGGCGCAAAGGTGCATGGCAACGGTGTCGATTTTGTGAACGATGGCTGACGTGCGACCCAAAGAAGGTTGGCTTTGGTCAAATTACATATTGAAGCAATTGAGTAAATCCAGGAGTCGGGTGCGCTGAGCAACGGGAAGTTTAGGGTCAACGAACGGGGAAAAACTTCCGGAGATGAAGTGGGAGTAGCATAAAAGGTAATGGTGTTTAAGTGAGATGATGACAAGACATCAGGTAGGTGACTGGATTAAACAGAATCAATTTCCTCAAGGTGACCGAGGAGTTCGCCGCGGAATAATATGGCCGAGGAAGGAAGCGAGTTTCTTATATAAAAGAGAGCTACGTGAGTTCTCTACGGTGACAACTGCGAACGGGAGAAGGAAGCTTTTGTGAGAGCCGAAGGTGTCGGAGGGGATAAAGAGGGCGGTGACAGACGGTGCGTCATCGCACAAGAGTGGCACATGAACACAGGATAAAAGAGGGATGTGAGTGTCTGTGGCTACGGTGACTCGGGAACATAGCGGCTTGAAAGAAGGTCCTTCAGACGTTGGTGCTTGAAGCAGGGGCAGTTCACACATCGTGGACAACTCTAGCTTGGCACGCGCACAGTGAACGACGGCATGGTGAGCGCTGAGGAAGTCCCAGCCTAAGATGATATCGTGTGAACATAGAAAAAACACAAAGAAATTGACTACATACAAAACATTTTGAATGGCCAGTCGAGCTGTGCACGCCGCAGAAGGTTGGATGTGATGCGCAGTGGCCGTGTGGAGAGAGACATTGGAAAGCGGCAGCGTTAGCTTCTTCAACTTGCGGCACAGTTCACCACTTAACACAGACGTGGCAGCACCAGTATTAACGAGCGCTTTCGCAGGTACACCATCAATATGCACAGTGTTTTCATTAGCAGGTAAAAACGGAGGCCTTGAAGGTTTCAATATGTGCGTAGCTCTTGCCTCGGGAACTGCGATGGTCAGTTTTCTGTTTGGGCGGGTGGTGATCGAGGAAGCATCGAAGAAATGGAGCGGCGCCATGGTGAGGGCGACCGATTCCTGTCGAAGCCACGGCGACGTGGCGGCGACTGATCCGACGTGGGGTAGAATGAAGACGGCTGTGGTGGCTCTGGACGATAAGAGTCGTAAGTCGCCTCACCAGCAGTTGGGTTGTAATCCCGACGACGGTAGTAGCGTGCTACATGACCAGGAAGCTGGTAGAAATAGCAAATTGGCCTGTTGTCTGGAGTGGGCCAAGGGTTTGTTGATGGTGGTGTGGGGTGGCGAACAGGAGGTGGATGGCAACGGGTAGGTGGACTTGCTGCGTAGAGGGGACGGGGCTGTCTAGCAGGATCCGTGACGGTTCGTAGCGACGGCGGCAATCGTCTGGTGTCCTGAACGTAAGTGAGAAGGGCGGAGATAGGCGGAGGATTGTATGTGGGATACAGGGCGTCAGAAACTTGCTCTTCGATTGCCTTGCATTGCGTTGGGTCAGCGTGTGCGCACTGGTCGGAATGTACGGCACAAGAGACAATTGGCGCGAAACTTCTTCTCGGACAAGCTGCTGTATTTCTGCATAACGTGGTTTGTTCGGAGGAAACAGTGCCAATGGTTAACCCAAATGTGGAGGTCGTGTCGAGGTTCAGACATCGAGAAGAAATACGCTCTCTCTGCAGCTCGTCCAAACTCTGACATAAGCTGGGCGACGGTTTGCAGGTTTTTCGAAACGAGCATGTGAAAGGCGTCGTTCTCAATACAAGTCATGATGTGCCGTACTTTGTCAGCGTCAGACATTTCAGAATCGATACGACGACAGAGGTCCGGAACATCCTCAATATACGAGGTAAAGGTCTCGCCTGAGCGCTGTGCGCGGCAGCGCAGGCGCTGTTCGGTGCTGAGCTTGCGGACAGCGGTCAGCCAAAGACATCTGCGGAGCGCGTCTTGAAGGTTAGCCAAGACGGTATTTCCGCTTTGTGGTTGTTAAACCCCAGATCTGCCACACCCGCGAGCTAGAAATTGAGGTAAGCGAGCTTGTCTGTGTCATCCCACTTATTGTGGGAGCTTACCGCTTCATACTGCGACAGCCAGTTTTCGGCGTCTTGGTCGTTGGTCGCGTTGAAAATCACTGGATCTCGCTGTCGTGACATTCCGGACCAGGTGACATATGGGATTATCACTGCAGGGGGCTGGATCATGTTGTCAGGCATTGGCGAGGCGAAGGGCTGAGGTAGAGTCCGGGAACGGAGTTCCATTTTGAGACAACCAGCCCCTCTACCAAATGTAAGAACACTGCTAGACGCACGCCGGGGTAGAGAAACCTTTTATTGAGCCTAACAGCACCGAGGCTGCAACCAGCAGTTTGAGCAGCAGCTGCAGAAGCCCAAGCCTCCGCCACAACTAACGCCTTCTTCGTCGTTTTTAGAGCCCGTATATGTCACTACAATAAATATATATATATATATATATGTATATATATATATATATATATATATTGCCACGCTGTGTAGGTGGCAGAAGGCGAGAGCGAAGAAATGAATGGCAGCTGTGGCTGAATAAACAGTCCTCCACTTCGAGTTCCTGCCTATCGTTCCCTCTCGCGACAGACTGGTGGGCGTGCTGCGTACTGTACTGCAACGTCTTATGCCTGCTGGTCCTGAACCAGAAGCAACCACCGCCAGTGCACCAGGGTCTGCTGACATCTATCGAAGCAGCCGCCGCCCTCAAGGAATACCACCACAGTACGGCCCCTTGGCAAGTTCCGTGAGGACAATGTTTGCCACATCCGCAACCCAAACCGAGCATGACCCACTCGCTAGCGTACCCTATGTCATCAACACGCCTCGCACACCCAACCCATTCCATGGTGATGCCAGTGAGGAGGTCGAAAACTGGCTTGACCATTTCGACCGGGTTGCTGCCTTCAACGACTGGGACAATCGCCGTAAGTTGAAGGACGTGTATATCTCTCTCTTAGATGCGGCAAGAGTGTGGTATGAGAACCACAAAACTTCATTCACAAGTTGGCAGGAATTCCATCAGCAGCTTCGTGAGGTGTTCAGTAACCCCGAACGGAGAGAGCGGAGCAGGCACTTTTTTCGCGATTTCAAATGCCGAACGAGAGCGTCGCCATGTTTGTCGAAGAAATGTCGTGATTGTTTCGACGGGCTGACCCCCAAATGCCAGAAGACAAGAAAGTGCGCCTGCTAATGCGAGGCGTAAAGGGGCAACTTTTTCGCGGGCCTTGTGCGTAACCCTCCTACGACTGTGTCCGAGTTCATACGAGAGGCCACAATTATGGAGCGCATGCTTCGGCAGCGGGTGTCGCAGTATGAGCGTCAGACGGCCATGTCCGCTGCGTGCTCGCTTGTACCAGGAGGTGATAACAGGGAGGTCCTCACAGAACTCATACAGCAAGTTGTACGCGAATAACTTCGGAAATTTTATGTAGCGCCTCCTCCCAGTAGTGCTGCTCTTACGGACGTCGTTCGCAACGAAATCAGGCAGTTCGTTCACTCCTCACCACCATCGCAAGTCGAACCTCCCACGCTTTCCTACGCGGATGTCCTACGCGCCTCTACGCCGTCGACGGCACATTTTGCTCATCAACCTACTGGGACCCCCAGCCGCTTTCCAAGTCCAGCCCATTGCCTGCCTTCTCAGGCCGATTTTCGTCCTCGCCCGCGGAAGTCCACCGTCTGGCGTGCACCCGACAATCTTCCTTTGTGCTACCATTGTGGCGAAGTTGGACACATGTACCGCAACTGTTACTACCGACGAATAGGCCTATGCAGATTCCACCCAGATGCACGTTGTCCACGCTATGGTGAGCGCCCAAAAGAAATTGCGGATTACTTGGAAGGTAGTCATCACGCTCCTGTCCCGCAGCGACGACAGTCACGGTCACCATCACCCCGTCCGTCCCCATCAACGCACCGAGCCCACGCCCGGGAAACTGAAAACGGCGACCTCCGGAGGTGAGGCCGCTGTCACGCGAACCGACAAATACCCTCCGCTGCTGCCTTACGACGTGCCGTTAAAGCCTGTTTGTGAAACCGCCAACAGAACGTCCGCTGCCATTACTGTTTTCGTCGACAGTTATCCGGTGACTGCGCTTGTTGACACGGGAGCTGATTACTCAGTGATGAGTGCTTCGTTGGCCACCCGTCTACACAAGGTGCTGACAACGTGGGACAGCCCTCAACTAATCACCGCTGGAGGACACCTCGTATTCCCTATTGGAAGGTGCACCGCCAGACTTGAGATTTGTGCGTCGGCTTTTGTAGCATCATTCCTTGTACTGCCCAATTGTTCTCGCCGGTCATTTTGGGCATAGATTTTCTGCAAGAGTATGGAGCGATAATTAATCTGCGTGATTTCTTCGTCAGTTTTGTTAACTTGGTTTCTCCAGATTCCGACATCGAGAACGAACATCGTGGCATGGCCTTACGATGATTAGTCGATGATTGCGTCACGTTGCCACCTCGCAGTAGTATCTTCGTGCTTGTTGAGTATCCACGGGAGCAGTCGATTATAGGCATCGCTGAAAGTAACCTGACGTTATTGCTTGTTCGGGAAGTGGCCATTGCTGGAAGTCTCGTTCTACTGCGAAATGGCCAGACTATGCTTTTAGTTACGAACTTCAGTGGCGAACACCGGCATTTTGCGAAACGCACAACCATAGCTTACTTGGAGGCATTGAATGATTTGGACGCCTTCCCTTTGATTACGACGATCTCGACTGAAAACAGGTGCGATACTGACGTGACTAGTTTCCTCAACGTCAATCGCCAGTTGGAAGAACCTAAGAAGACAAGGCTCCTCCGTCTCCTCTCATCCTTTAGTGACTGTTTTGCCACTACTTCGGAAGTCCGGCAGACTCCTCTAATTAAGCACAGAATTATCACTGAGCTCCACGTGCAACCCGTGCGCCAGCAGGCTTACCACGTGTCGCAGAAAGAGCAAGATGCTATCTGTAATCAAGTGAAACAAATGCTCGACGACGACGTAATTCAACCATCGACTGGTACTTCGGCATCACCAGTTGTTCTGGTTAAAAAGAAAGATGGTTCATTACGATTCAGCGTCGACTACCGCAAACTGAACAAGATAAAAAAAGACGTATAACCCCTTCCTCGTATCGATGACTCCTTGGATCGCTTGCGACACGCCCAGTACTTCTCTTCCATAGATCTCCACAGTGGATGTTGGCAGATTGAAGTAGATGAACGGGACCGAGAAAAAACAGCGTTTATTACACCGGACGGTCTCTACGAATTTAAAGTTCTCCTTTTTGGCTTGCGCTCCGTTCCAGCCACGTTCCAACGAATGATGGACACAGTTTTATGTGGCTTGAAGTGGTACTCTTGTTTAGTGTATTTAGACGACGTAGTCGTTTTTTGTACGACTTTTTAACAGCACATTGAGCGGCTTGAGGCGGTTCTTCAGGCTATTCGCACTGCTGGCCTCTCTCTGAAACCAGAAAAGTGTTATTTTGGTTATGAGGAACTGAAATTCTTTGGCCACGTTGTCAGCAGCAGGGGTGTTAACCCCGATGCTGACAAGGTTATGGCAGTTGCTTTGTTCCCGATACCGAAAACAAAGCATGATGTACGCCGCTCTCTGGGACTTTGTGCTTATTACCGCCGCTTCGTGCCGAACTTTTCCAATATCGCCGACCCTCTACAGCAACTCGTCAAGGATGACGTGGCCTTCGTCTGGGGCCCCAAACAATCTAGCGCTTTCCGCGATCTTCAACAACGCCTAAAAACGCGACCGATCCTAAGTCACTTCGACACCGAAGCAGACACAGAAGTCCGCACTGACGCGAGCAACCTTGGCCTCGGAGCTATTCTCGTGCAATACGAAGATGGCGTGGAACGCGTCATTGCCTACGCTAGCCGCACGTTATAATCTGCGGAGAAGAACTACTCAACGACAGAAAAAGAATGTCTGGTGGTTGTATGGGCCATAACAAAATTCAGGCCCTACTTGTACGGATGCCCCTTCCAAATCGTCAGTGACCACCACTCTCTCTGCTGGCTAGCGAATCTGAAAGATCCTTCAGGCCGTCTCGCAAGATGGAGCCTTCGGTTACAAGAATTCGATATAACGATGGTTTACAAGTCTTGTCAGAAACACGCCGACGCTGACTGTCTTTCCCGCGCACCTGTCGAGGTCACTAAAGAAGACAATGATGAAGACTTCAGCTGTCTTGCTATTCTCGCATCATTAAACGTGGCTGAGCAGCAACGCGAAGACTTAGATTTACAACCACTGATCGAATACCTTGAGGAACGTCACCCACAACCCCCACGTCAGTTTGTGCGTGATTTGTCATCTTTCTGTCTACGCCAAGGCATCCTCTACAAGCGCAACTTTCATTCAACGAAAACTGTTTACCTCCTCGTCGTTCCTGCTGCTCTCCGCGATGATATTTTGCGTGCTTGTCACGACGAGCCGTCGTCAGGACATCTTGGCTTTGCGCGTACTCTGGCGCGGATCAAAGACAAGTACTACTGGCGGAAACTTACGAAAACCGTCCGGCAGTACGTCAAGACATGCACAATCTGTCAGCGCCGCGAAACTCCAACGACGAAACCAGCCGGTCTGCTTCAGCCTTTGCGACCCCCTAACGCACCTTTTGAAAAGGTCGGGATGGATTTACTCGGCCCATTTCCGCAGTCTACGGCTGGTAACCGCTGGATTGTGGTTGCCATGGACTACTTGACCAGATACTGCGAAACACAAGCTGCCCAGCGAGCAACTGTTTCCGAGGTGGCTGACTTTTTCATCAAGAACATCGTTCTCCACTGCGGTGCTCCCGCTGTCGCCGTCACAGAGCGTGGTACTGCTTTTACGGCACAGTTGCTCCGACAGATCCTGTTGCTGAGCGCCACGACGCCCCGAACAGCAACGGCGTACCACCCGCAGACTAACGGGTTAACCGAACGCCTTAACAAAATGATTGCAGATATGCTTTCGATCTATGCCGCCAAGGATGAGATTTGATTGATTGATATGTGAGGTTTAACGTCCCAAAACCACTATATGATTATGAGAGACGCCACCGCCAAAGATGAGAAGAATTAGGATGAAATCCTCCCGTATATAACATTTGCCTACAGTACGGCTTTGCAGGAAACCACCGACTTTGCTCCTTTTCGCCTGGTTTACGGCCGCGACGTCACCACAATGCTTGACACCATGCTGCAACCAACTCTGCCGGACACGATTACCCCGGACGCAGATGTATTTGTTCAGCGTGCTGATGACGCCCGGCAGCTGGCGCGCTCTCGCATTTCATCGCGGCAAAATCAAGATGCTCGCCGATACAACACCCACCACAGAGCAGTAATATACGAACCCGGTGACGTAGTCTGGGTTTGGACACCTATACGTCAACGGGGACGCTCAGAAAAATTGTTATGTCGGTACTTCGGACCCTACCGAGTTCTTCATCGCCTCGGCGAAGTGAACTACGAAGTTGTCCCAGCAGACACGTCACACCGTTCTCGCAGACCACGCTCCTCGAATGTGGTTCACGTCTCCAGGATGAAGCCATACTATTCGCGTTGACTGCAAGTCAAGAACTTTGTGATGTGGCAATAGCCTTTAAGACAATTGTGCATTACTTTCTCGCTTCTTTATTTTTCATCTCGTCTTTTTTCTTTTCGAAGGACACAGACATTTCTGACTACCTTTCGTTGTTTTTCGGAGCCGTGGTATTCATGCGATGCTTCTTCTTCTTTTATTTTTCTTTGGGGAGAGGGTAATGCCACGCTGTGTTGGTGGCATTACCCTCTCGACGAGAGCAAAGAAATGAAAGGCAAAGACGAGAGCAAAGAAATGAATGGCAGCTGTGGCTGAGTAAACAGTCCTCCACTTCGAGTTCCTGCCTATCGTTTCTTCTCGCGACAATATAATATATATATATATATATATATATATATATAAAATGTAGTGAAGAGGAATGCCCACTACTGCAGCGACATCGACACGTTGGCGCGAGGCACGAGCTAAAACTGCCTGGTGGCTGCTGCGACGCTGCCCCTACACCCGGCTAGCTCTTGCTGCTTCTGTACCGACGCTGATACCGCTTTTGACCTTGCATAAAAATAAGCCGATTATCCAGTTGCAGCATTGTGCTGGCAAGTACGTGTCTGTCTGAGGCAAATAGAATACAGTGGCAAAGCAGTTCAATGTTTTCATCGGTGCCGCAAACATCGCATGCCGCACTGTCAGTCATTTCCAGTAATAGGTATAAGCTTTCGTGAAAGCAACTCCCAGCCAAAGGTGATAAAGAAGTGGAGCTTCACGTTGATGTAGGCCAGGTGGAGGCCGGAGTTGCAGTGAAGGGACAAGCTCGTGCAGTCTTGTTTGTCCTATGCTTGGTGTGTCCCACTCAGTTAGCGTGAGACTGCAGGCCAGTTGACGAATCTGCCTCGCCGCATTCGCTCTTGAAAGCGGAATTGGAACGCTGTTTGTTTCTTCATAGGACATGCGAGCAGCATGATCTCCAGAATCATTTCCGCTTATACCACAATGCCTAGGTAAGCATTGAAAGACGATATCGTGTCCTTTTTATATTAAGAGGTGGTGAAGTTTCACGGTTTAATAGGTCAATTGGTCGTGGCATCCGCGTCGCAGAACTGACGGCAGGCACTGTAACGCTGTATTTAAGTCATAAATGAAGCACGGCCGATTTACTTGGTATTTTTTCAGATTTGTTGAGTTCCAGTGCACTATGCAGAGCCTCGAGTTCTGCCATCGTGGACCTTGTCGTATGTGAAGTCTAAAAACGCCGAGTTACCCTTTGTGATAGTATAACCACTGCTCCACCTAACTAGGCGGTGTACTCGAGCCATCTATGTAAATGTGCACGTGGTCACTGTAGTATTGTTCCAGTAGGAATAGACTCAGTTTTTTCAGGCCATGTGTCGATAAGCCCGATTTCGACCGCATTCTTGGAATCAATAAGTAAACTAGTGGCTTGATGAACTTCCAAGGAGGAAGCAGTGGCTTTGAGGCAGGTGCGTACGCCCCAGTAAACGATAAACGATGCTTGCAGACAGTGGCACTGTATGTCATGTGGGGCCTTTCAGCAGTGAGGCTCACCAGGAGGTGGGAATGGGTCCTGGCATAATGACTGTGGTGCATGTGCATCGTCTCGGTAATAATATGCGTCTTGATTGAGTGATCTTGAGCAATGAAATTTGTTTCAGCCGTTGAAGCACTGCGGGGCAATCCAAGGCATATCTTAAGTGCACTAAAATAAGTGCACTGAATAAGAATGCAATGAATTTTGCGCAGGTTGGTCTCGCCGGTGTTAGATAATGCAGATAAGCTATACCGTAAGAATTCAAAAAACTGCACTCTGTAGAGATGTAGGATGGATGATATGGGCACTCGCCAATTCTTTCCTGCAAAAAATTTGAACATGTAACATGTTGCGATCAGCCGTTTCTTAACGTAGTTCATGTGTGGAGTCCACGACAGGTTTCTGTCTATTATGACTCCCAAGAAGCTGTGGCTTCTGCTGAACGATCTGTGTTCTTTGTTAATCGAAATGCTGTAAGCAGACATTGGTTTCCGCGTCAATGCTACCACTGCACATTTCCTGCAGGACACATCGACACCTTGTTTACGAAGGTAGCAAGACCTCGTTGTAGCAGCCTTCTGAAGGCCGGCGCGAAGCTGAGGTCTTGTCAGACCTTATGTCGAAATGCAGATGTGATCACCGTAGATAAAAAGTTCTACAGTGCCAGGTAGGCGCTCGACTAGTCCAATGAGAGTTAGAGTGACAGGTATAGGGCTTAGCAGGCCTCCCTAAGAAACTCCTCGGGTGCTGTAATAATCAGGTGTTGGGCTATTCGCCGTCATCACGTAGAATGATCTTAGCTGTAAGAAGCTCTAAATCCACATATATATATCTTTCCGCCAAGACTTACTGTTCTCAAAGCACTTAGGATGGCTTCATGGGTTACATTGTCATGAGCCCCCAATGTTTAGAAAAAGGGCGGCGCACAGTCTCCTACAGTCTTTCTGGTGTTAAACATATGTCACCAGATCAACAACGTTGTCGATTGATGAATGGCTGTGCCTGAATTTGGTCATAGATGTTGGATGAATTTTGTAGGGCTCAAATACCACTCCATTCGTGTTAAAATCACTTGTTCTATTGCTTTTCGCACACAACTGGCAAGCGCGATAGGATGGTATGAGGCAACATCCAAAAGAGATTTACCAGCATTTAGAAGTGGAATAAGGTGACTTGACTTCCATTCTGGGGGAACCGTGCCAGTCTGAAAAAAGTCGTTGTATAGGCGTAAGAGTGCCTTGCAAGCTTTGTCTGAACTATCACAAAGGACACGATAGGTAATGCCGTCAGGTCCGGGTGCTGAAGAACGTCTGCACAGTGCGACTGCCACCTCTATCTCATCCACAGAAAACTGGCATACCGTACGTAGATCACGTGAGGGTTGTTTGTCGAGTGTTTCCATTCTTAATTTCGTAAAATTGCAATCACCAGCAATTCTTATGCAGAAGAATTCTGCGACCTTAATCACTGTGCATTGTCGGTGAAGTGCCAGAGATTTAAAGACGTATCGCTGACTAAAGGTTGCGCTAGGACCCTGGACAGTTCGCCATATTATGAATAGGGGCTTTCGCCGAACCAACGATTCGCAGAAGGATGTCTAACGTCACCAAGCCAGTTTATTCATGTGCCACTGCATTTGCTTTTGAATGCGTCTAGCCAGCCTCAAATCATCCATGCAATTTGTCCGTCAGTACCTATGTTCTGCATGATGACGTATTGCGCGAAGTTTGTCAAGCTCGATGCCAAATCGGTGCACTTGTGACTAGTCAAACGTGAATGCGTGGTATTCTGCAGGACATCATTTATCGAGTATTCTAGGTTATACGATGAGCTGTCGGAACAACAGTCTTGCATTAACACTTTGTATTTCGGCTAATCGGTGTATTTGAGGTCTCTTGGAGACTTGGCACTGGTGAAACCTTCTATCCTCATGTAAGTTAGAATATGGTCGCTGCCCCACGTTTCCGGATTCTAAAACCAGTGCACTATCCTAGTAAGTGAGTAAAAAACCAATGTAAGTTACAGACAGGTGATAAAGGCGAATCCGCGTCAATATGTAGGTCTTTCCTCATAAAAACGCAGACTTCGTACTCCGAGGCTAAGGACACCAATTTTCTTTCTACAGAGTGGACCCTGGAGCTTCCCCATAGAAAGTGGTGGGTATTAAAGTCCCCAGTGATCACCCACGAGCTTGGAATCGATGTCAGAATACCGCGTAAGTTCTCGTAGTCAAGGCGACTTGATAGAAATATAAACAAGCTCCAAAAGTTGTGAAAGTAACCTCAACCTTCTTCATAGTAAGGCACACATATTGATTGTCTTCATCGGACAAAACTGTGTGGTGAACGTAACTTAGGTCACGGCGCATGAATTTAATAACCTTGCTGCATTCTCCGTGTGTAGAGGACATACAGCACTCATATCCTGACAGATTTATTGAAGCAGACACGTTGAGTTTGCAAATCACAATACAAACTGTCTAAAGTCAGACATGCGTGACTGAAGTCCTCTGGTGTTCTAATATAAGACAGATGCATTCTTGACTTCCACTCGAAACGATGGTGCCTCGCTGGTCGTGGTTTCGCCCTAGAGCTGCAAGTATCGGACGCAGGGTGTCCAGCCCTTGCAAAGCGGTCTGCTCAGACAAAGTCTATATATTACTCCGTAGGACATTCATGGCACTCATCAGCTTTTAACTCATCAGCAAGCTTATAACTTGATCTCCATTAGTCGCATCACTGTGTCAAGGAGTCATCGAGGGCGGCGGGATTAGATGCAACGCGGAAGTTGGTTGACTTTGTAGAAGTGAGGTCCACTGTTCGTAAGGTGCGACTGCTGTCCCTTTCTTCTGTTTCGCAGTATCCGTCTTTGATGAGTTCGGTGTTTGTGCGTCAGCCACTTTGATACAGGATTCCATCTCTCTGTCGGTAGAGCAGTCTTTTCGTGATGGTCTTCGCCCTCGACGCCATCGTCCACGAAGTGTAGCGGCAGCTTCCCTGTGCGTTGAATTGACAAGCACCACATGCCTGAGTACCACGAGCTTGTTTCGGAACCGCGGGCAATTTTTGGATGAGGCTTCATTGGCGCCGTGGCAGTTTGGACATAGTAACACGTTAGCGCCGCAGGCGACTTTTGAGTGATATTCAGCGCACCGCAGACAGACAACTGTGTTCTCACACATTTTTTGTGTCCCATCTTGAAACAATTGTAGCATTGCAGTGGCTTCGGTACGTATGGACGTACTGAGTGGTGAACATGGCCAACTTTGACATACGAGTAAAGGCTGTCTCTCTCGAACACAAGCCTCAAGCAGCCTGAGTTGCCGAGTCTGGTGATAGGCGTGATGCGAGTGCCTTCTGTAGCTGGCTCAATTAATGTTAGCAGGTCATTAGCTAGGATGAAAATATCCGCATCATAAATGATGCCTACAGTGCCAATACAATATGTAGCGACCATTGATCAAACTTTCACGTTGCCAATTTCTGTTATGTGACAAAAGCTTTGCAGCGCACTACTGTGCAGAACGTCTACGGCAAGAACATTCTTCCTTGCATTGATTCTTGCGTCTTTGATC
Source organism: Rhipicephalus microplus (assembly GCF_043290135.1). Lineage (NCBI taxonomy): Eukaryota > Metazoa > Arthropoda > Arachnida > Ixodida > Ixodidae > Rhipicephalus > Rhipicephalus microplus. The sequence goes on along the minus strand of NC_134708.1, from coordinate 90,152,713 downwards.
TCATTCAGCGTGGTTTCCTCGAGAAGCACAGAAAGAACTTGCCTGTCGAGGATTCGCAAGTTCGACGCAGGGTCTTCGGGCATGAACAGCATGGTGTGTGGCCAGCGCTGTGGTGCAGTCTTAACAGTGAAAACACTTGCCGACAACGCCGTCAGCAGCAGTCTTCGTTTTGTAGTTCGATTCATGAAGTCCGTGAAGTCATCATCCAATGAATCGAAGCCATCCGAGTAACAATCAGTCGCCTCGATGTCCGTGTCGCTCGACGCGTTGCCGCGCTTACTGGACGACGAAGCCCGGCGTGAAGGTTGCACGCCAGGAACATTCTCAGGTGTGTCTTGAAGCATCACCGCAATGGAGGCAGTGGTAGCTTCTAGGATTTGCAGGAAAGCAAAGTGAAAATACTGAGACATCAGCACAAGCGTTCTGTGGCAATCAATTCGTCATTGTCCTTTTTTGCAGTGTGCTGCCAGAATTCTCGATGTGTTCAGTATTTGTACCAAACGTTGTTGAGTACTGGAACTATTATTTGCAAAGGACTTATTAGTGAAGCGAAGACGCTTCGAAAGTTTTTGTCCACATCTCTGTCTACACGTTTGCATCTTGTCACAGTAGTGGCTCTTTCCATTTACCACGTACAGGCCAAACTAGGCGTAGAAAGACGTGAGAGCACAATGAACACTATTTGCAGATTGTGAAGTGAATAATGTGGCACCCTTGCAGCGCACGTCTTGTAAGACTTCTCACCAACCATGAGTCGCCCACACCGTGACCTATCCTGTACGGCTGTGCACCACAGATAAAACTAAGTGTGTCAGCCTGCATACAGTCGTATTATTGAATGAACTCTTGTGGCAAAATGCCGTGCCACCTTTCGCGGTGGTATTGAAGGGCGAATCGTTCCCATGAAGTAAATAAAATTCAACGCTCCGGCCAGATTCGAACCAAGCTCTTTTTAATGGCAGAAAAACATGCTCTTACGCATAGATAGATGAATGGGTTGATGCGAAACTTCATTAATAGTTATGAGGTGCACTATTCAGCATGCAGGATGGCGTTTCCAAGTTGGTGCAATTAGGCCAAACCCAACCCCTACAGAGCCTCGACAATGCTGCAAGCAGCTTCAGGAAAAGATCATACATAGAACTTGTGTCAGCACACATACTGATTGATTGATATGTGGGGCTGAACGTCCTAAAACCACCATATGATTATGAGAGACGCCGTAGTGGAGGGCTCCGAAAATTTTGACCACCTAGTGTTCTTTAACGTGCGCACAAATCTGAGCACACGGGCCTACAACATTTCCGCCTCCATCGGAAATGCAGCCGTCGCAGCCGAGATTCGATCCCGCGATCTGCGGGTCAGCAGCCGAGTACCTTAGCCACTAGACCACCGCGGCGGGGCGTGTCAGGACACATACATCTGTTGTGGCAGTGCGCACTAAGGAACGACAGAGCTCGATGGCATCCATTCTTCTGTTACAGAAAACAACAAGAACTTGGAAAGCAGTGGTGATGCCCAATTTATAAAGACAGATCAGTGGCTCTTCGACACTATAGAGACGCTGCGGAGATAATTATTCATACATTTTTTATTTATTTACACTCATAACCATAGCGCCATTCAGGCATTACTCTGGTTCGCCGCGGTGGTCTAGTGGCTACGGCACTGGGCTGCTGACCCACAGGTCGCGGGAGTGAATCCCGGTGGCAGCGGCTGCATTTCCGATGGAGGCGCAAATGCTGTAGGCAGGAGTGCTCCTGTTTGGCTGCAGGTTAAAAAACCCAGTTGGTCGAAAATTTCCGGGGCACCCTGCTACGGCGTCTCTCATAATCATACAGTGGCTTTGGAACGTTAAACTCCACATAATAATAATAATAATAATAATAATATTAATAATAATAATAATAATAATAATAATAATAATAATAATAATAATAATAATAATAATAATAATAATATCATAATAACAATAAAATTAATAATAATTTAATAATCATAATCATAATATTATTATTATTATTATTATTATTATTATTATTATTATTATTATTATTATTATTATTATTATTATTATTATTATTATTATTATTATTATGTATTACAGTTGGGGAGCATGCGTAATCAGGGGGTCTCTGCGACCCTTTGGGGGCAGTCGTAATTTAGCACCGAACCGTGTTGTAAGGAATGCGGAAATCCATAGGCGTGCGCAGAATTTTGTCATCAGCGGGAGCACGATGTTACACCACAGCGCCCCCCTCCTCTCCATCTTTCTACCGACGCACGTCTGCTGATGTCCTTGTGCCCATAAGGCAGTGCGAATACAAGATATCATCTTACACCCCTACTGAAACGTTCCGTATGATGAGGAGACCTCAAGTACGGAATTATTGGAATATGGAAGACTTATGATGCGGACTCCGCATAAGACGTATGATGCGGACTCCGCATTTTATGGAAAGACGTATCATGCAGAAATTACTGAAATGTGTGCATGTTACGTCTGAATGTAGTGCAAAGCAATATAATGTGTAAATTGAATAGACGTCCACATCTTGAGTACATGCAATACTGTGTACAAATCACAATATTTCTTAAATGTGCATGATGAGGGATTGAATCATCGGCATGTTTCTAATTGTCGTGATGCGGAAGCAAAATTACCTTTTAAATAAAACATAACAAAACTACAAAATTAACATGCTAGCGATCTTAATTGGTGGTTACATTGCAACACATTAATGCAGTGTTCTATGCAAGACTTAAAGAACCTATAAAGTTATTATTATCAATAGAGAAGCATTAATATACACATCATCCCTGCTACAATCAATATATTTTTTTATTTGTCTGTATGCTCCAGCAGTGAATAGTGACATTGCAGTGTTGATGGTACACAAATGAGGTGACTGCATCGTAATTTCACAAGCTCCACCTAAGCCACAGGATGGTGACCCAAAACACAATGTAATAGCAATTTTAGAACGAAATGTTTAAACATAAATAATAATCATAGCACTGTGAAAGTGTGGCGCTGTGTTTATCTCATGAACGCCTTGTGGAGATCGGCGAAATGCTGCCTGAGGTTCCAACACCACTGTAACTTTGGGATGTCACTGCCATAGAACTTATGTGTCCTTCATAGGCACCTGGAAATGAAAATATTTGGCACAAATAATGTCAGAGACACAATTTAGCACATTAGTTCACATGCACAAGAAATATAACACACAGAATGAAACTGAAAATGTAAGGCACACAGTCCTTCATGTTATGCATATGTGAATAATAAAAGGAATGAGTGTATAAATTAGTTCTGCCATATCAAAGAAAACAGCATGCTTATCGCAGTGAAAATAACTATGTTGTCCCGATTTTCAATAGTAGAGATAATCGATTAATATGTCCTTATGAAATTACGATTTAAATGCTTCCTGCACAGTAAAACTTCAGGAACTGCAAGTGAAAGCTCTCAATGTACATTTAATAGTGTGTGCATGTACATCTGCTGCCTTTACACTAGACAGTTTGTGCACAAAATTGGCATCTTGAACAATTTTGAGAGGTAAACCTATGGAAAATATGAAGGTTAAAATCACCATGAAAGCAAGCAAGACCAGGCAGATGCCAATAAAAATCTGTGCAAGCCAGATAACTATAATCGAACTGCACACATATAGGGGAGCATGAGTAACAGAAATTCGGCTGCTGACCCGCAGGTCACGGTATCAAATCCCGGCTCCATTTCCGATGGAGGCAGAAATGCTGTAGGCACGTGTGCTAAGATTTGGGTGTACGTTAAAGAACCCCAAGTGGTCGAAGTTTCCAGTGCCCTACACTACGGCGTCTCTCATAATCATATAGTGGTTTTAGGACGTGAAACCCCACATATAAATCAAGAATAACAGAAATAAACTGCCAGCAGAAAAGTTGGGTGCATGTGCTATCTGTAAGTGCTTACACCTTACTACATACAGCATGCTCATTCCATTTTAAATACCGATATTGAAAATAACGGCTCTATTAGGAATGTAAAAGGTAAGGTAGAACTGAACGACTCTACAAAAAACGACCCTATTACGACATCACGTTTTCTTATAACAAAATTGACTAAGACTCTGAATATCACTATGCAAGAAAAAATCTTCGAAAGAACAATCAAGTTTGAAGTCATAATTTTTAATATGGCTACTAAGACTATAACCAATAAATCGACCTCAACATGGCTAATGTTAGTTTTTAAGGCCTATGTTCACTAGACAATGAACTATACCACAAAAAGCACAGCGTTCATGCAAAGCACCACACGAAAAAAGAAAGGAGTCCTTTTTGTTATTACCTACAATGCCTTTAAAATGGTATTTTTACCTCTACTTTCCGCTTTTTATCTAAGTAACTGGTGTGAAACAAGTTAGCTGAAAATGCACTGTGCCTCCAAAACCTGTTGGTTGAATCTGAATTTTTGAAAAATGGTGAAGCTTGCACTAAATTAGGCTCCACAAGCCTTGGAACAGCGAGACTGCATGACTCTTAAAACTACTTTGGTTACTTGTGTTTTGTTTCTGGGCCTAAGCATAAAGACAAGGGCTTAACTGAATTGCTGCTAACAAACAAATGCTTTTGAAATTGCCCGAGCGTCAAAGGATGCTCAGACATTTGTTGTTTTTTGCACTGGGCTATACTACACCAAACATACAAACCATACTGCCTGGTGATCATCACAGATGTATAGTTTAAAAAATGATGGTAATTTACTCTTCTGAAAATAGTTATTTGTAGAAATGTTTTGAAGAGAAAAAAGTATTAGTCACGTAGGCACCTTCAGAATTTCGCAGAATGTCGTGCGGGTGTTATTTGTGAGAAAAATTTCAAAGTAACGCTTTTTCTTGCCATATCAAATTTGATCCACATATTAGGTAAAGGTGCTTCTTGAAGTATTTGAAGCCGAGTAACATTAGTGCAATTTTTCCGCTACATAGGCTTTGAAGAATTCAGCCAAACTGTTTATCGTTTGCATTTCTTGTATGGCGATACTGCACTTTGTATGAATATTTGAGCCACAAATACTCACTGCACAGAGGTTATATCTCACGAAAAAAAAATAATGTTAGGCCCAGATTACAAATATCACTATATATTCGTTTTTGTCCACATCGAGATGCAACTTGAGCTGTGTGTTTGTCTAATTGAAAATTACTTTTATGTGTAAGTTGAAAGCAAATAAACAATTCTTGTTATATGGCAAATGTTATCATTACAATTTTTGTTTAAATGAGGAATATGATTTTTGAAGTCTCCTATTGAGGGCCATGGGGAACTTCGGAACGGAAGCTGTCGTATATCAAATGCAGAAAACAGCCATCATAAGAAAACTTCAAAAAGTAATTTCTACTTTAAGACAAAGTGTAGTCATATAACTTGCCATATAAAGAGAACTGATTCCTTGCTTTTGATGTGGCGAAAAATTGCACTAATATCACTGAGCTTCATGCACTACACACAAACACCTTTACTTAATACCTAGACCGAATTTGGTGTAGAAGAGGCAGTATTTTTGAAACACTTTTTACTTTTTACAAACAACACCCAGACGACATCCTGGGAAGTCCAGAAGGCACCAACGTGGCCTAATATTTTGTTCTCTGCGATATATTTTAGCATTTTGCTGTTTTCAATACAGTAAACGAGCACAATATTTTCTATTTCAAAACACATTTAGGACGGTTGGCAAAATGGCTGGGAGGTTTGATGTATAATTGCCTCACTGCCAGCATTTATTCTTCCAAAGCACAAGCTATCACCTCTCTGTTACTGCCTCCCTCACATACAATGCCTGCATAGGAAAGAAAAAGAAAGGCAGGTCCGACAAAGTTCAGAAGGCAAGATATTTTCATGTTGGATAAATTCATTACCATAAACAGCAGCAAAATAACATTCATTTTGAGTAGTCCAAGACACAAGCTATATACCAGCATACTAAGAGCCAAGCACAAACTTTTCAATTGATCATGTGTGGTGATAGACAGGAAGCACTTATTGCAAGACTGATCATTCTGTAATTAACTGAATGAGGTACAATGCACTGTTCAATCCAACACCACATAGGCATCTTTGCTATAGCAAAGCCATGTGTCATTGATTCATGCACTAGATGGGACAATGCAAATGTAACAAAAAGGTGAAAAAAGAGAACAAGGAAAAAAAAGAAGAAAGGGGGATGTAAAGTAGGAGAAGTGTACCACTACTTTTACTTTGCATCCCCCTTATCTTTCTTCTTTTTTCTTTTTTTATCATTTAACTTTTTTTTGCTTCCCTTACCCCAACCTTCGACAGGAGAACACTTTGTATCAGCGCAACCTAACTTGAAAAGAAGCAAGGGCTGCAATCTTCTGCGTTATAGGTTTTTTTTTTCAGACAAACATTTCCAACAGGCACACACGCCTACACCAAAAGATGATGTCATTAATGACCCCATTTAAACTAACACGCCAAGGATGACAAGGTGACTTCTAAAAAATAGGTCCTCCTATCGCAACATCGGCCTGCCGGTCTGAGGCACTTCCACTGTTTACCCTGATCCCCCCGCTAGATGTTTCCATCTTGCGACTCACATCTTCATTTTAGATAACACTAAGTCGAGCTTACATTGATGAATACGCACGAAAGTTTAGTGATGTATCATGTATAAGATTAAGCAACTCTGTTAAAAAATTATTGATAGCTTGCTTCCAGGCTTTTTATACTCTAGCCTGAAACTTCGTAATGTCTTCTATGCACATGAACCAGATTGACAACGTAATGCACAACATGCTTAAGAATACTGCGAGGAACATGATAACCACAAAACGACTAGCCACCCAAATTTTTCGCAGTACATGTCTATAAAATGTTCATGTACACACAAATGAGGTGCTTATGATACAAGCCGACAAAACCTACAAGTGGGGCCTTGGAGCCTTCTGGAAGTAGACGTCTTGCATTTTTTCTGTGGAAGGCTTTACACCCATAAGTGAGGAACAAAACTGCTGTGTAATGAAGAATATTGGCAGCTATCAGTTATAGAAAAACCTAATGTAGCTAATCTTCCCCGGCACATCTGTACATTTAGAGAGGTGACGTAGCTTCTGTGATTGTGGCAGTAACTCCAACAGAACCAGTGCAAAAATTGGCACTACTTGGCTAGACAAATGTCCAAACATGCCTGCCCGACTCCCTCTAGCCATCCCCGCTGAATCTGACACATGATTTCTTAACTGCTGGCTGGACAAAAACAAAACCACTGAAGCACTCACAATACACACCGTGAAGTTCCTCTGGAGTGGTAAACTTCGTCTTTTGCGATGAAAGAGCAGCACAGCGTACTGATAAGGCACTCCTTGCAATGGTTTTCGATGCCACACATTGACCTTGCTGTTCCTGTCGAAGAGAGCTTCGGGAGCTTGGAGGGTGCTTGCTCTCTTCTGGGGGCTGCTGCCGCTCCTCGTTTTCTGCTCAAGGTCAACCTGCACAAAGTTGTAGACGAGGCTTTAAGAGTTGTATATAATGATATACAAATTTTCGCTGAACACACATTTCCTCGTGGCACACTGAGGAATTTCTTATAAACTTAAGGCCTCGCATATGCAAACATTTACAATCGATCCGAAGATGCACTCGACACTAAAGAGCAAGTTTGTTACGTAGTGCATATAAATAAAGGTCATTCAGCACAACCACAACTACAGTTGCACACAAAAACGACATTTTACACGATCCTGTTTATTTACATGGTCCATTTTATTTTATTTATATGGTCTATTTCACACGGTCCTGTTTTACACGATCTGGTCTGCATGAACTCTTGAACCGGGCACCATATAGGTTGAAAGACACACACAGAGTTTGAGACAAACCTAGTTACCCGTGGAGCATCCTCTTGCACTATAACAACACATCTCGATCTAGTTAGTTGGTCAGAATGAGGTGAAAACAGCTCGCACTTGAAAAGCACGGGCAGAAGGAATGACGCCTGCACCCTGTGCTCTCTGTACAATCTCGTGAAGAGTGCAGTTTTCACCATATCCTTATGCAATTTCGCATTTAAACATTGTTCGCTGCATAATCTTTGTGGCTCTAAAGTGTGTGATACCGTCATGTGTATCCTATGTAATTTATAAAAATAGAATACAAGATAGCTTGATTCAAAAATAACAAAGTGCATCCAGCGCCATGTCCTCTAGCCATTCTTTAGGCAAGTGGCAGAATGATTTATTCTTCAAAACATATCTTACTTGTAACCACTATAAGAGCTAACTCGTACACTGGCACATTCTGTTTGCCTCTTCAGATTAAAAGGTACCTTTTTTACACCAGAAAATCTTCAAGAAGAATAGAAGTGTTGTATTTGGGAAGAAAGAAAAGTAGAAGAAAAAAAAGATAACCTGCCCTGTACAGGGACCGTGCCTGCGAACTTCGAATAACATGTCCGATGCTCTATCAACTGAGCTACCATGGCGGCTATCCCTCTTCCATTTTGTACGGTATATATGTGCATTTATACATGAAAGAGTCAGTCAGCGCTGCCTGTTACCATTATGGCGAGTGTGGGACACCTTTTTTTTGCCTACTGGCAATTACATTACGATTGCAATTACGTTACGATTACTTCCAATATCCCTATGATTCTTTGGCAGCATTATGCATCTGTCAGTTCTCAGAAAATCTGCTAGTCACAGGAGGTGGCAATGGTTCGCCCTCCCACCTAAATGCATGTACTTGAACACATGCACAACTTATGAAAAAAAAAACAAGTCACACACCGCTAAGATTACTGAGATTCACTGTTTCAGATTCATGAGTAAAGGGAAGAACTATAAAGTTAAGGTTTTGTTGTCATTGTTGAACACAATATAATGAGAACTAGCAGAAATTGATGCCAAACAAACTATAGGGGATGTTATCAAAAGTAACTTTAACAAAATATTGAAAAGAAAAGTGAACAAAAACGTAACCTGACAACGTTTTTTTACAATTGAATTGACATTACTTTTTATAACATCCCTAAATTTTATTGGATGATGTTGTCGGGTAATTCTCCTTATTAGAGTGGTGAGTAGGCTGACAAAGAAAGTATATGGCATTGATACTTCTTCTGAACACCTAATAGTTTGAGGAGCTTAAAAGAGCGGATGCTACTTTGAGTAGACCAGAATATTTAGTTGGAGCGAAAAAAAAACGTAGACACATTTTTACCAGGCTTTTTAACACATTTTGAGACATAAAAGTGTATGCTGCCAGTAATGTTTAGTACCATTACATTTGTCACACTATGCACTGTAGCAGGTGTAGTTAGAGTGGTGATAGTGAAGGATTATTCAAGCACGCCACCAACTGCGTTCACATCAATGGTCGCATATTTTAAAAATAAACCTTTGGTATAGTAAAAATATTTTAGAGCATTTATGATTTTATCCAAATCAAGTTAAACCGACTGATTAAGCAAACCATTTGCATAAAGTCAAAAGGCATAAAGTGATTCATGTATTATAACTATGTGAACAATTTCAGCAACGCAGGGCAAAGTGACAACAGTTCTTATAAAAACCCCTCTCATTATAACATGCATGAAAAGCACAACACCAGAATATTTTATAGTGCATGTAATATCGAGACTACTAGACTGTCTATTGACCTTTTAGAAGAAGGGTATCTCATTCACGTTCAAGGGGCCTTTTCCTGAGCTTTTCTGTGAATATTTCCTGAATTTCAGATATCATTAGGATTGATTTAGAGTGAACAGATTTTGCTTACGCAGTGAAACCTAGTTCTGTATGTAACTGCAATTATGAAGCCAAACCACCTCCAACCAATTTTTAACATTTACCTTCTTTTTTAACTGTAGCAGCAGAACTACCTATGGGTGCCCAAAAAGTAGCTAGAAACAACACCTTTATCTCTTTGAGCCTTTTGGAAGTGTTCAGCTTCTCAGTGCTCACCTTACAACATTTTTTTAAATACGTGTTTGTTTGTCAACTGCTCTTTCTCCTTGTACAGTGAGGAGGAGCACATGGCAAGAAGAGACAAGAAAGAAGCATAGCGAGAAAAAGCGAAATAAGCGAGGACCTCTTTTGTATCGTACAATGTGTGTAACAATACCATTGCGACAACATATAGACAAATTATCATGGCTATGCATTCATTGTAGAGTCATAAACGGCTGCAACACCACGACTAAATTTCAACCTTGTGTTGGTTTAGGATCCCATTATAGTGGCAAGCTAATGATATCTGCATTTGTTTGGCAAATATTAAGATGCAGTGAAATGTGATATGGTAATCTCATTTAGAATGCACGTCATGCGGCTTTATTGTATATGTGGCCACAAGTAACTCTGGTTGCAGAGCAATATGGCAGAGCCTAAACAGACGTCACCGACCACTCCAATCTGAACTTGCCTTTGCTACTTGCCCATTATCATCCCAGCGAAAAATGAATAATTGAATCTCCTACAGATATGTGCTAGCTTATGCTAAGGACCAAGTATGAAGGGTGTTTGGTCATTATTGAGATCAGTTACTTGTTCAAGAATACTTGCTGTCTAACACAAATACATTGCTGTCGAAGCATCAAGACTCAAATATAAAGCAAAAAGAAGTGTCTCTTTAAAAATTACAGGTCACAAGGTGCAAGATAAATATTTGATATACTTGAGATGTAAGGCACGCACAAGAGGTGCTGCCATAATATACTTTTCCTTGTGTTGAAACCTGCTTTTACTCACCCAACACATCTGTAAAGATGCCGTGAAAACACCAAGAAGCTGATGCAGCAAGGTTCAACACATGTCCAGGGATTCCATCATTCCTAAGCAGCCCTACAGCTTCCACAGTCCTGCAATTATTTGTAAGATAAATATAGTTCTACCCAAAGTTTTTGGTTTACAGACACACGTGCAAGACGCATAACCACTCTATAGGAAGTTTGCATGATAATGCGCTGGGTAGCAAAACGGATGTCAATATCAAGTATCCCGGCCTGCCGCTTCTTTCTTTCCGTTCTTAATTAATCAACCCATGGTCAATAAATGTTCCCCCAACGTGAAGTGTACTGGCCGTCCGGTGAAGAATTGCAATGTATTTCAAACACAGTTCAATTCATGGCAAGTAAGCATGCAATAGCGTTTTGTCAGCTGTTCGAGAAAAGAGCATGAAGTTTAGCTAAAACTCATGTTTTTTAAGAACACCATTCAATTTGATATAAAAGTTGTGAGCATTATGTGAAGGAACACGAATTCATGTTTAATCAATTATTTCTTATAATGTACTGATATTGCAACTAACTGAATATGAAACGATAGTTTTTGCTTGAGAATTTAGAGTTATGAACACGTTCGCACTTGCCAGCTGCATCTTGTCCAAAACAGCGGCAAGATAGGCTAGTTTCTGCAGGTGAGCAGTAATGAGCAGTGCAAAGAAACAACAAGAAACACCAGTAACAACAGTATGGGGCAAGCACAGACTGCCAACTGCATAATTTATTGCACAAAAGTTCGCCTGAATAACAGTCAGACAACTCGTGCAAATGAAGGTCCAAGTGGGAATGAACAAGTTACGAAATCAACAATGCCTGCTTTCACTAACAGGACCCTCATTCACATAAAGTATGCAGCGATAGGCCCCTACCGAGGTATGTCAGAGCATGATGTCACTGGCACATGTAAAAGGTGTGGCTGGAAAAACACTCCCGCTGGTGGCTCAGCCCGGTACAGTCGTGCGGTGTTTGGGGCAAGATTTAATTTTTCAAAGCTTACACTTCATGTTACAATGTCGACATTAGCTGTAGTATGTGTCAGCAAACATCTAGCTGTGTGGTAAACTGTGTGGTAAAATATTTGGCACACTGTCTGTTTATCTTGAAGAAGTGAACACACGTGGTGGCCTGTGCGAGGAACAGCGGCATAGTCTTCAGAAATGTTCACTGTTGATAGCGGCATGTAGTGTGCATTGAAAGGTATTGAGAATATCGGTTCAACTGAGAATATTGTGTGTGGTGTGTGCAGTGTCAATAACAATAAGTCTTGTTTTCGAAGACGTTAGCACTCATGGCAGGGACCGGTTGATGAAAAAAACTCGATTCGACATTTTTGTCATGGTAAATATGCACTTGACGCGACCATCTGCGAGTGGGTACATCTCGGTGTTTGCGCTGTATGCAAAAAAAAAATTTCATGGTCACCGGAATGGAAGATACCATTTGCTGAAGCTGCATGTATGAATCGCCCCGACGAGTACGCAAGCCCAATAAAGGTATAACTCGTTTTATCGAAAGCCTCATATGTCTTCATGTAATAAGCAGAGATTCTTGTTTCACATATACTCAGTACCTTTACCGCTCGATATTCATGAAGTGACAATGCAAACAACAAGTTTGTGTGTTAGGTTCTAAGGAAGCAATGTAAATATGCAAATATGTTGTAGGTGTCAGATGCAGCGATGTAACTGCACAAAAGATTACGTATATATTAGGCTACAGGTTTAGAATCGCATACATATCAGTGGTCTATCAGGAACGTCTCCAACAACTTCCTTGCCAACCAGCCCTTGCACAGAGGGAATGGCAGGCACGGTGCTTGAAGTGACGTCACACTATTTGAAAACATGGAGAGGTTTCTTACTTAGTACCGTGCCATCACCACACACATGCATGTTGCCGCAGTTGTCTCGAATTAGCTCCAGTAAGGCCGCGCCGTTGCGCCATGGCTCTGCTGGCGTTAGCGTTGTCAAAGCGAATCGGCAACAGCACTCGCAAAGGCGCGTAAGGTTGCCATTTCACGACGCCTCGTTCGAGTGCAGCAACACTCGAACGAGGCGTTGTGTATATCTCCACAAGCCTCTAAAGAAGCTTGTGGAGATATACAGCAATGCAGAGCTAAAGCGAGCTCATCCCTGAGGCCTTTTTCAGTTGACCCTAACCATTATGATAAAATGAAGGTAAGGCCAACATTCAGCCTTATCAACGGCGACACTGCTGCTGCAGTATGCTTGCTTGTAGATAATGAAACATAAGATAAACCAGCCTTGACAACTGCATGGTTTATTGAGAGGATGTTTCGATGGTTCGATGGTTAAGACTCATGGCTTCCAGAACAACAAAACTGGCTTTGAGCCATTTTGATGTTGTTGAGTATAGAAAGACGCTTCAGTTTTTTTGAAGAAACAATTGCACTTTTTAAAATATATATGTGTATTGGGGATAAAAAAGCCACCTAGAAACCAACGCAGACTGGCGTCATCTTAGCGACAACATCAGTGTTGCAACTGCAGGCACAGTTTCTTGAAAAGTACAACTTCAAGTTTTTGCTCCTGACCAGGTTCGGCCAAGATGTCCTAGAGAATATTTTTTCTACACTAAGGTGTAAGAACCCGGTGCCTTGTGTACTTTAATTCAAGTTTTCACTTCGAGCTGCTACGATGGCCCAGTTTTTGAGGCCAAGTAAGGGCGGCAGCTACACTGAAGAAGACCGCTTTCTCTTAACTGGCATGGCCGAAGACAACAAACCCAATGAAAGCAAAATTTACGTTTTTGTCCGTCTGACCTCCTTGAAATTCAAGACTTAGAACATGAATCCTTGGAGTACCTTGCTGGTTATGTTGTTTCACAAGTCAAGAAGGCAAACTCCTGTCAAGCTTGTGTTGAAGCGATCACAAGCTCAGCCGAGGGCAACAAGCTCACAATGCTGAAGTCCTACAACAAAGAGAAGCTGGCATTGACGGTCCCATCAGCAGCTGTTTTGCAGTTAGTAGAGGCTGCTGAAAATTATGTGCGCCTGAATGAAGATGCATTGATTGCAAACAGAGTTTCTGCATCTAAACTTCAGAGTACCATTTAAAGTTCCCTGTACTTGGGCAATCGCTTCCTTACTTGCCACAGCATATTGTACAAACTCCATGCCACGTTTTAAGAACTAGAATGTCAATTCTCGTGAAAAATAAAAACCATCTCCTTATGACAAAAATTCAAACCTTACAGAAGTGTGGTAGCCAAAGCATTGCAATTCATGTTGCTGCAGGTAGCATTCGCTAGTACTGGTAGAAACGTTTGTGTAAAATGTATCATGTTTCTTGTACTACTGTAAGTATGGCTGTTCTTTGTTTTTGCATTCTAATAGTTATTTCACCTACCCTTACTGTTCAGTGCATCTTCATGTCATGTCCTTTTGTTTACTTGGAAGCATATACTAAGTGTATTTTGTGCATTACATGTGTATATTATTATACTAGTAAGAACCTGCATTACCCTGTACTTTGCATTGCAGGTGGCTTGTGCCGCAGCTTTTGCCTGCAAGCATAACCTTACGTAGTGATAATTGTGTTGTAATATGAAACTTAATTTGGGTTTGTGTATCGTTCAGTTCGTTTTAAACAATTATTACTCTAGTTCATACATTATGATCTGTCCTATATTTCGTATTGTTCTGTAGGCTTTGTGTATTTCTTGTACAGTGTTATTCCCATTGTATTGCTGATCCTGCCTAGAGAATTGCATTCGTACTGGCTGCACGTTCGAAAATAAATAAATAAATACCATATAGCCACTGCTACTGGCCATCACTGTATTTTCTGAATTGTGTTATTCCCACTGTATGGCTGACCCTTGCCTAATGTATGGCATTCAGAATAACTCTATGTTCTTAAATACATAAATAAATAAGTAAACAAATAAATAAATACCATATAGCCAAGGGCCATCACTGCATTTTCCTATATGTGTCGCTCACCGCTGCCCAAAGTATGACATTCTCACAAGCAGTATCTTCTTAAATAAATAAATAAACTACTAAATAAATAAATTAATAAGCACCTCGTATTCACACCTACTGGCCACCAAATAATAAAACTATATCAAAGTACATTTCATACCCTTGTCTACTCTGTTACTCTTAGGTTACCCTCGCACTCGGATAATAAACTTGGTAAGCAGGAATGCTATTGCACTAATGAAAAGCACCGAGCTGCGATCTAACGTAGGAAAAAACATCAGAAGCAGTATAAAATTGCCAGCAAAATAAAGTGCAGCAATAACTAGGTTGATTCGTCGGTGTATCTTGTGGGGATCTTTAATTCTTGAGAAGCTCGTGCGCTTCAGGGAGGCACAAGGGCAAATCGAAAAAGCATAAACACACCATTAAAATCCACGCGGTGCTTCAAGGTTACGTAGCGACGTTGCTCATATCAGGAATAAAATCGCATTCCCACACGCACACACAAGAAGCCTTGTCGAAGAAATTTAACTACACCATAATGTTCTACGTGGTTAGGTCGCGTTTGAAACACGAACAAACTCGACGATTGGTGATGACACGCCGCTTTAGAATGTCGTGACGCCTGCATTTACTCGTAGCACAGAGTAGCAAAACACACTCAAGTGATCGGGTAATCGCCGCACGCAGTGAGAATAAGACTGTTGGTGCACGCATTTCCACAAAATTTTAGTTTGCACACACGTGCGCAGAATGTTTGCTTTCAATGAGGATCGCACTTAAGCAAAGCCGTGTCGAACTTTTTCGGCTCCGCGTGGCTCTCAGATGCATTCTTCGACCGAAGTGAGCGCTATATGTACACAGCACAATTACGAGCAAGAAAGGCGAAGAGCAATCGGATTAAGCGCACGCAGTCACCAAGGTAGGGCCAATAAACCAACCAAAGCCATGGCCAGCCGCAGGTAAACTCGCCTATGGTTGTCTTCGGTCCTGGCTCGTTGTTATTTACCGTCAATGGCTTCGAATATTTTGTGAAATGAAAGCAAACCAACACGCCTTCGTTTTTTTATTTATATGCAGCTAATTTAGGTTGCAAAATGCAGTGCAATACGAGCGCGAATAAACGAGATGTAAACAAGCCGAATCTGCGCGATCAAACATTTTTTTCACACTCTTTTTCAATGTTTAATTGAAATAAAGGTACAGATTTAGCATTTTAGGCCCTTATTTTGGCCTTCATTACAGTTAGGTATCATTATCTTTTATTTCCTAGCATGTGCATAAATTGTTTCTACCAGCTGAATGCCGTGCTTTTAGCAGAGCGCCGTCTGCTACAGAAACTTTCAAGGTGGCGCGCGCGGCAGATGTCGCTACCTTAAAAATTATGGAGGGACCTTAGGTGCTCCCCGATCGCTCCAAGTCATCGCTCACAGGCATTCATTGGCTGTTCGAGAAGTGACGTAGGTTTACGGGCGGCCTTGCCGCCGGGAGGCCGTCCCTCACAAACCAACATGACACAGACCAAGCGGGTGCAGTGAGGACTGTGCGAAGCGTTCAGCCATGTTGCAGAAAACAAAATGATTCTGAGCAACTTCTGGATTTCACAAGCGACATGCAGCAATGAAGGTTATCAAAGACAGAAGAGAGTTGTGCAAATGGTAATCGTGTGATGGTTCCTGGCAGCGAACGACACTTTGTGATCTCGCGAGTGTTGGGGGGCCCGGTGGTCCCAGGTGCGGTGGAAAATGGTGATTGGCTCACTTTGAATTACCTGTGTTATTCTTTTCAAGTAGTACTATGATTGGATAATGTTGGGTTGAAGAACAAAACATGTGATCAAAATTTGGCTAATTTCACAAGACGTCAGTGACAAATCAGCGAAATTTTGATGTTGCGTTGTTTGGACTACGCGTTTTTTTCTTAACATATTTTGGCAAAGCAAAACGTAGAGGTGAGCGAGTTGGTACTAAACTTTTATTACGTAAATAATGTAGCGCAATGTAGCGCAAAAATTGTGAATACTACAAGCGCTTGTGGTTGTTGCCTTTCTTTTACTCGTCCTTTTTTGTGCAGCGTTAACACCATAATGACTTCGGTATATTGAATCAAGTCACTCTAACATTCGGAGCGCTGAAAACATATGCAACAAAAGAAATTATTATAGCTTCAGGTTGATTCTATCAAACAATAATAATTGTTATAGGTAAACCTAACTGATTAAAAGATATTTTTAGTCTTGATTGTACACACAAACGGTAACAGTTGTCCGTTTTCCATATCAGTAAATGCTAGATGGAGGCCTACCACTGCGTAAAAAATATTTTGAAAGAATATATAGGCTGAACTAATAAAACTTGAATAACTAAAAGCAGCGGTAATTCTTTATAAGTGTTGTGAATTGAGGTAGAGCAATGCAAATGGTAATCTTTTAGAACGCATACACGCACTCATACTTGTGAAAACGTTACTTTAGTTGGATAAATGGTATCTGGGATATCAATCTAGAAGTATTCTAGACTCTTCGCGGGACGTGGTGCTTTTAGGAAAATAAAGAGAGGGGCGAAAAAAAACTCATGATATTACAGACGACGAATGCAAAAAACAATTGGCCCAAATCTGCATGTTACACTGTAAATGTCATTGAAAGACGATAATCTTTTTTCTGAAGAGAGTGAACAAAACGTTTATTTGATGTTCTGCGCAAGAAAATTGGTGAACCGTATTCTGCAGGCGCTACGTTAGAGTGCCTCGAGGGTGTCGCGGAGGTGAACGAGTGCATCTAGGCACGTTAGACACAAGTGCCATCTGGCTGTTATCTTCGAAAACGAAGGCGTGCAGCACGCAGAGAAAGATGCGCGCCAGTCTCGGAGTTGGTAAGGTGTACAACGCAAAGCGACCGGCAGGTACCACCACCATGACGTCGTAGCAAAGCGTTTGAAACACCTTTTTTAGCATCGCGTTGCACAGTCAGCGCAGCACGATTAAACGCTACATTTCTTAGAGTTACTTATGTGTGCCTTTTCTAGTATAAAGGCAGGCATAAAAACACCGAAGCGTTGTTGTGGCGCCTCAGATATGCGCAATAATTGCTTTTTATTCACAATCGCATAACTATGAACGCTAAACCTTGAGCAATATTGGTGGGCACAGCGGATGGGGTTGGCTGTTTGGTGCCGTTTGTTGTATCGCTAGGACGGACAAACAAACAAATGTACAGACAGACAGACCAAAATTTTTTCGTCGAAGGTCTCCAAGAAAGACTATCGTCTCTAAAAGAAGGGTTGCTTGCCAGAACGAGTCATGCACCACTCGACGTTTCTGTAAAAAGGAGGAGGGGGTAGTAAAGTTGACCCAAAAGACAGCCCGGCTCGACATTCTAAGATGGAGGAGACATTGTAGTGAAAGAAAGAGAGAAAAAAGAAGGCCCCCCATCGAAAAACTAGCCGTATTTTTTGTGTTGACAGTGGGAGAGATTATTATCCTTGTTGCTGCATTTTCAAAAATGATTGTCTTTCTTGGGAACCTTTGAAGCAAAAATTATGGTCTGTCTGTCTGTACACTTCTCTGTTTGCCCAATATTAACGGTACGGTAAACGGCATCAAAGTGACCAAACGATACTCCAAATGGCCGACCCTATCCGCAGCGCCCACCAGTGTTGCTCAAGGTTCAGCGTTTATAATTGTACTATTGTCAAATAAAAAGCAATTATTGCGCATATTTGAGGAACTATGTATGTGTATGTGTATATGACGTATGTGTATTTTTTACTATAAATGACATATATCAGTATTTTTGAAAATCGTAGCCTTTATGATGCTGCGCTGGCCATGCAATGCTTCACAAAACGGCAAGTGTTGGCAACGCTTTGCTAAGACGGCACGGTTGTAGCACCTACTCGTCGCCTTGCGTTCCATACTTTACCACCTCTGAGACAGGCGCGCATGCCGCGCACCCCGTTTTCCAGGATAACTGCCAGATAGCGCTCATGTCTCACGTTTGACGTGACCTGGTGCACTCGTTCGCCTACGCTGCATGCTCGAGGCAGAATACGATTCACCGATTTTCTTGCGCAGAACATCAAATAAACGTTTTGTTCACTCTCTCCGGACGTAAGACTATAATTTTTCGACGACATTTGTGGTGTAACATGCAGATATGGGGTCATGTTTTTTCTCTTTTCAGTCATGCTTCTGAGGCTGTGGCTGCAGTTTTTTTTTTCGGAAGACGGGAGTGCGAACAGTGCTGAGACGTATTTTTGACATATAAAATGCAACGACACCGGCTTGTGAACAGAAGAGGGAAAAAGAAAATTTGTTTAAGCCTTGTACGCTCGTCGTGACGCTTGCGCGTGGCCTCCGAACGTGTGCACGGACTTTTCAGTTCAGTAAACTGGTCGGCCTTCCCTTATTTCTGTGAAAATGCAGTTGGCTTAGGTGGTGTAATGTTTGTGACTTTTATGGCTTAATATTTTTTGTTAGGTAGTAGTGAACTTTTTCTTACTTTGTGCTTGAAGCTGATCGTATTCAAGAAATACATGCTCATGCAATAACTATTTTGAAAAATGTTCACAACGACAAGTATCAAAACAAAGCGGGCAGTGCAAATCAAAAAAAGAACAATGCCCTCTTATGTCTAAGCTTATTTTCCTAAGGGGATGAAGCTACGCTTTTCTTAAAAACAGGCCGCAACCATGCAAACTGAAAATTCCCACTTTGCTAGAAGTATGGCGATAAGCACGCACTAAAATGCGACTGTATATTAAGAAAAAATATTTTATAAAATTATGTAATTATTGGTAGGGGTAGTCCTGAACGACTTGGAGAAATACAGGCCGATTAGCTCGCTCTCTGTAGTGTACAAGCTATTTACAAAGGTAATTGCTAACAGAGTAAAGAAATCATTAGAATTCAATCAACCAAAGGAACAAGCAGGATTTCGAACAGGCTACTCAACAATCGACCACATTCATACTATCAATCAGGTAATAGAGAAATGCTCAGAATATAAACAACCACTATACATAGCCTTTATAGGTTATGAGAAGGCATTTGATTCAGTAGAAATATTAGCCGCCATGCAGACACTGCGGAATCAGGGCGTCGAAGAAGTATATATAAACATCCTGCAAGAAATCTAGAGGAGATCAACTGCTACCGTAGTGCTTCATAAAGAAAGCAACAGAATACCAGTCAAGAAGGAGGTTTTCAGAAGCCTAGAATGGGAACAGTTAGGGGATCAGAGTTAATGTAGAGTACCTTAGTAACCTGCGCTTCGCCGATGACATTGCATTGCTGAGTAACTCAGGGAACTACTTGAAAGTCATGATTATGGAGTTGGACATCGAGAGCAAAAAGGTGGGTCTTGAAATTTATCTGCAGAAAACGAGAGTAATGTGCAACAACTTCGGAAAAGAGCAGCGCTTTGAGATTGGTAATAGTGCACTTCAAGTTGTAAAAGACTATGTCTACTTAGGGCAGATAATAACCGAGGAGCCAAAGCACGAGATTTAAGTAACTAGAAGAACAAGAATGGGCGGAGCACATTTGGCAAGCACTCTGAAGCAATGATAGGTAGATTGCTACTATCCCTCAAGAGGAAGGTATATAACAGCTCTAACTTACCGGTACTTAGCTAAGGATCAGAAACCTGGAGACTTACAAAGAGGGTTCAGCTTAAATTTAGGACGACGCAACGAGCAATAGAAAGAAAAATGGTAGGTGTAACCTTAAGAGACAAGAAGAGAGCAGAGTGAATTAGGGAACAAATGGGGGTTAAGGATATCATAGCTGCAATCAAGAAGAGGAAATGGACAAGGGCCGGGCATCTAGCGCGTAGACAGGATAACCGCTGGTCATTAAGGGTAACTGACTGGATTCCCAGAAAAGGCAAGCGGGTTCAGGGGAGACAGAAGGTTAGGTGGGCAGATTAGATTAGGAAGTTTGCGGGTATAAATTGGCAGCAGCAAGCACAGGACCGGGTTACCTGGTGGAGCATGGGAGAGGCCTTTGTCCTGCAGTGGACGTTGTCAGGCTGATGATGATGATGATGATTCTTCATGCCTTCTACAAGCGTACCAAAAAGGAATAATTTTGGTCAAAAGTTGATTTTGAATGTTTCAGCAAAGTAAGAGCTATAGATTTTGAAATGTAAAGAAAACTTTGGCTAGTTACAAACTTTGTTCACGTCATGGAGGTGTATTTTATCATGTTGCGGCTGTCTCACACTGGATTACATCAGATGTTCTTCTGAATATTGAACGCTCATTCTGTTTTTGTGTGTGTGTGTGTGTGTGCGCGCACTTGTGTGCTGATTTTTAGAAGTTGCTTTTACGCATAGACTCGCAGACTGTATAGTGTCCGTGGGTTAACTGTTTTCAGTTTCTCTGCTTGTCACATGAGTTGCAGTTCTCATGTATAGTTACTTTTTTATATATTATGCAGGAAGCAATCAGCTCAAGCCTTGCGTCATGAATGAATCTGTTAGATGGTTTCTCGGGGATTGTGAGGAGTTGTTCTCGGTGGCCACGCTTCTTCATTTGCTGTGCATCGTTTTGCAGCAGTATAGCCTTCATTTTGAAGCGCTGCGCTTCAAACTTGAGTGCTGTGGATTTCATCTGATCTGTCTTATTGCGCCTTGTTTTGCTGGCTTTCTGCTTGTTCGTTTATTCTTGTCTCCTTTTCCTAAATGCCGGGTAATCATCCAGAATTGGCAGCCAATTTCAATAAATCAAAGAATAAGAACTCAAGTGTTTCCTTGAGCTTCATCTGCTAGAGCACTGTGGAAGAGAGTACACAGTACCTTTGCAGTGTTTACTTTACATGAAAATAGAGATTTTCTTCATCTAACCAATGCATGATACGATCGGCATATAATACATAAACAGCGGAGTGAATCCATTAAAAAAGTACTGGTCCACCTCACTGAAATTCCGTCTAGACGAAGTAAGTGTATTCGTAAAATACTCCGGAGGTACCACACAAAAGCTCCAGATAGCCGGAGTGAAAAACCCTCGGTAAATGCTCCCGAGTTGCCACGTAATTAGTCCGGCCAGCTCGAGAAAAATGCTAGTAAAAAGTACTCTGGTGGCACCACGCAACTGCTTCGGTCCACCGCAGTGAAAGCTCTTTAAAAGACGCTCCGGGTGCGCCACGCTATTCCTCCGGAACGGAGCAAAAATTTTGCACCAGGTGTCCGGAGCAAAAATCGCTCCGTATGATGGGGCGCTAGAGAACAAGCATTTTACTCCAACCTCGGAGCATTTTTTTAGAGTGTGGAGCTACAGACCAATGCGGTGACACTACTGTATGCAATTAACGTTGCGCAAAACATTACAATAGTAAATTCCACATTCACGAATATTCAACGAACGAGCTTAGAGGCGACATGAAGCCTCTGCACATCTCGCCCTTTGGACAGAGCGAGAAACAAATGTTATAGTTAGCAGTAAAAGCCGGCAAACTGTATCTGCTCTTCTATTCGCTTGATTTTTTTTCTTTTTTTTCAATTTTTTGTAACAGAAAGGTATTGCTATTGCCACAACTGTAATTCCATTTATTCCAGTTTTTATTATTTATTAATAAATTCCATTTATTTATAGGGCACGGCAGCATCACTGGCATGACGTCTAATTCGTTTGTTTTCATCGTCCAGGTGAGAAAACATTACGGCAAATGCTTTCGCTCAAATAACCTTTGTCTAGTTGTGCTACCGTGCCCAGGGCTGCTCTGCTTAATATTGACTGAAATGCTGTCTTATATTAAGAAATTACTGTTACTTTGTGGAGACGTTGAAATTAACCCTGAACCTGGACCAGACCTAACCCTCCTCCTTAAACAGATTCAACAAATTGCTGATGATGTCAAGGAAATTAGGAATGACCGGCTCACTGCCATAGAATCCAAACTGGAAAAAGTAGCAGCTCTTGATGAGAAGGTTTCCTCATGTGTAACCGCGGTAAACAAATTACAGCAATCACTTTCTGCTATGGAAAACAGGCTAGATGACCTTGAAAACCGTTCGCGACGGTCTAATCTAATAATGTATGGAATTCCAGAGAACGGCAAAGAAAATGACAGGGACCTTGCTGAAATGGTTAATGAAGATGTAATAAAGAAGGTACTCGAATTAGAACCCGTGGCTATCGAACGGATACATAGACTAGGAAGGCCTTCTGCCAACAAAGCACGGCCGATAATACTAAAGCTTTTTGATTTCCGGGAAAAGACTACCATACTGAAGAATTGCTATAAATTAAAGGGATTAAAGATTGCGGTGGGGGAAGATTTCACTCCCCGTGCACGCGACATCAGAAAGAAACTGTGGCAAGCAGCTAAGGCAAGGAAACTACAAGGTGACAAGATAAATCTTGTGTTTGACAAATAAAAAATCAACAACGAAGTGTTTGAATGGGACGATGATGTAAACTGAATTCGGCCTGTTAAGCGCAACCCTCAGCAAAAAAAAACGAAGAATCCCATGTGCGCGCGTTGCGACCACGCAACACTCAGTCACGCACCAAGTAAAGTTCGCAAACATAAACGTTCGCAGCATTCTTCTAAAGACAACCTGCCTAGAATCATTTTTACTCAGCACAGATCCCGACTTTGTCGCACTCACCAAAACGTGGCTGTCAAGTGACGTCAGGGACTTCGAAATAACGCCACCCAACTATGTAATCTTACGTAAAGACAGAGCTACACGGGGGGGGGGGGAGGTGTGGCTATCCTAATAAGAAAAGATATCGCCTTCACGGCCCTCCCCGATGTCGATGGGGTGGAAGCAGTTTTTTGTAAAATGCACCTGACTGCCTGTCCAATGGTAATTGGTTGCGTTTATCGGAGCCCCTCGTCACACTCGGAAGCAATGCATTCCTTGTATAAATACCTGCACATTCACGCTCTTGCATGTAGGCTTATACTTGTTGGCGATTTTAACCTCCCTGGTATCGACTGGCTCACCATGAACCATCAATCATCTTCGTCTGACATTATTATTGATACTATGCTGACATTCAACCTCTCCCAAATTGTTAAAGAGCCCACTCATGTACAAGGGTGTTCCTCAAATATACTTGACCTAGTTTTTATTAGTGACCACTTTCCTGCAGATGAGGCCATCATTGAGCTAACTGATGGTATATCAGATCACAAGATAGTATTGTGTTCGATTCCCTTGCATGAACGTATCAAGAATTCAAATTCAGTTTTGTCATTTCTTGATTTCAGCAACGCTGATGGCACTAGTGTACTGGACCACTTATTATACGAATGTAGCTCATTCGAGCAGCTTGCCGATAATCCGGATGTTGATATCGAAACGTTGTGGCAGAAATTTAAAGAAATTGTTCCGTATTGCGTCTCTCACTATATACCTTATAAAACAAAGAAAGAAAGACAATTCAATCCATGGATAAACCGCGACAATATTCATGCTAAACGTAAAGTAAAGCGCCTAAGAAAGTCTTCCAAACAAACATCGAATCCCATAACTGGTAAAAACTTTGCGGAAGCCATAAGTTCAATGAAGTCTCAACTTAAAGCAGCTAAGAATCACTACTTTTCTTATACTCTACCTAATTTTCTTATCGATGCACCTCAAAAATTCTGGAACTACCTAAATCCAAAAAATAAAAAATATAGTACAATGTCTCCAGAAGAAAGTAGAGACCGAGCTATTCTGTTCAATAACTACTTCCACTCAGTTTTCCCTACAGATAACGATATCCCACCGCCTCTCGAAATTCATGGAGTAAACCCCATTGAACATCTCCGCATAAACGAAGCAGGTATATTTGGCCTTTTGCCAAAAACGAAGATCAAGAAACAACCAGGGCCTGATAATATACCTAATGAGTTTCTCACACGTTACGCCGAATGGGTAACTAAATATCTGTTTATTATATTTAACATGTCCCTAACAAAATCTTCACTGCCCGATGACTGGAAAATAGCACAGGTCATACCAATTCACAAATCGGGTAGTGAAGCTGACGTCGCTAATTATCGCCCGATATCCTTAACAAGCACAATCTGTAAAATATTTGAGCATATTATTCTTAAACATATAACTACTTACCTTGAAAACGAGAACATTTTGACACCATCTCAGCACGGGTTTCGTGAAGGTCTTTCCACCGTTACGCAGCTTACCGAATTAATACATGAATTGTCATCGGCCATTGACCCTCAAAAGCAGATTGACCTCATCTCACTCGACTTTTCTAAAGCATTTGACCGGGTTTCGCATCAAAAGCTCATGGAAAAATTGCAGGTGACAATAGGTAAAGGACCAATCACAAACTGGATCGGAGCATATCTAACCTAGCGGACACAGTTTGTGAAAATAGACCAGCAAACATCGAAACTAACGGAAGTTACCTCAGGTGTACCACAGGGCGGCGTCCTAGCTCCTATTCTATTTCTGATTTTTATCAACGATTTGCCTCAATCCATCGGGACGAACATAAAGCTTTTCGCAGACGATTGTATTATTTACAAAGAAATTAACTCACCTTCAGATGATATGGTCCTCAGCAATGCTCTATTATCAGTGTCAGATTGGTGCACGAAATGGCAGATGACATTAAACGTAAAAAATTCAGCCTTGTTAAGAATAACCCGTAGACAAAACATTTCAAATTTTGCCTACACTATTAGCGGCACGCAACTAACTTCCCTGAAACAGCATAAGTATCTTGGACTAGTCATTTCTAGCGACCTTAGATGGGAGGCACATGTTAATTACGTTACATCCTCAGCCTTAAAAAAATTATTTTTTCTTAAAAGACGACTACAATCCGCACCACCTCAAACAAAACTCTTAGCCTATAAAACCTTCATTCGACCTACAATAGAATACGCTAACTTAGTCTGGTTCCCGGCCACAAATAACTTAATTAAAAAGCTAGAAAGTGTACAAAGAAAGGTGGTTAGCTTTATTTACAACAAATACAGTCTGCTCGATTCACCTACTGAATTATTCGCAAAAGCTGGGTTACTAACATTGCGAAATCGCGCTCAACTCTCACGTTTAAAAATGCTCTTCCAACTCATTCATAAACAGCTAAACATCGACAGCTCTAGGTTCATATCAATTTCGGAAACTAGACAGTCACGCCATAAACATCCATTAACTTTACAGGAATACCGTTTCAACAGCAACTGTTTCAGGTATTCTTTCTTCCCACAGTCAATTAGAGAATGGAAAAGATTACCCGGCTGTATAATTAATAGTAAAGATTTGAATACATTTTTGATGTTGCTTAATAATCATATTCGTGCCACCCATAGTTAAATTGATGGTTTTTTTTCTTCTCCTTTATTTGCTCAATTCTTGAGTGCCTTTTGATCATGATAAGTATATCAGTGTCGTACGCATGGAAAAGTCTTTTATGTTTATTAGTGATATTTCTTGCATGCTATTAATAACCGTCTATTATGTACCAAATCTGTGTTCTAAATGTTTTTCACTACATTGTTTTTGCTCCCATATAATCCATGTAATATCGTATAGGATTTGTAGTCATACATTTTTACTTTTTCAATGTAAGTGTATCTATAGTATCTTTTGGTTGCCCTCCTGCAATAGTCCCCATTGGAACTGGCAGTATGTATAAATAAATAAATAAATAAATAAATAAATTACTGGCTACATTTTATTGCGTTTAACAAAAACGTAAATTTTAGTAGGAGATTACGATCGCATCTGTTTCGAGTATATGACATGCAAAAATGTAGTCGAGCTGGAAATCAGTATATTGACTAATCAATGGAAAAGAGGATAAGCATGTATCCTCTTGACGTGGTAGTTAGACTACTCGGCTCAAAATCTAGAGGTTGCATGGTACACTTCTTCTGTATGTTTTTCTTGTTTCTGTGCAGTTTTTCTATCACTGATGCTTTTGCTTCATGCCTTATATGCAAAAAGTTTCTGTGTGGCAGCATGGCAGGATGATTCTGACGCTGAAGAGAGGTTTTGCGCGTCGTTGTTCTTTAGTATTGTGCAATCGCCAGTATACACCACGTGCCACCATAATATGGCACCAAAATCCACCATACGATTGTGGAATCCTCATGGCGGAAAAATGTTCAGTAGGGGGACTTACCTCTCCTATTGGAATGTGTTCACAGCATACCTTGTCTCTTTACCACCTGAAAAACGGTGCAATGCTGTGATAACCAACATCAATACAGAAGGTGCTCCCAAAAGTGATGCATATCACGCTGCACCAGGTGCAGCGTGATTTACTAACATCGACATCGTGCGGCTGCAACAAATAAAACAAGCAAAAGCGGACGCATCATAATACGGTGGCGAACGCTATCTTGTAGGCATAATTAATTATAATCAGTGATATCATAGACATCTTCGCAGCCTATTGATTATAATGGACACGAGTTATTCTCTGTCACAGAGCCACCACCAAACTCTATTGAAGTTCATACACGTAAAACCACTTAAGGAAGTTTGATGGAGATAGAGTAAGGCACAAGTCACACGGCAGCATGTCAAACTGCCGGGTAACATGGGCGTAACTGCATCTCTGTGCAGTTACGCCCATGTGGTGTAATTTGGTAGTGGCGCAGGGGCAGAGACATTGCATTTGCTGATGTTCCGAGTATTCAGGGTGTTTGAATTACCTGTCGGTGCGTTACTATCGCTACAAGTGTTATATTTTGTTTTCACGAAAAGAAACCGCCATCGCATCGAGAAGAAAACTCCGCCAACTTTATGAATATTTATTGGTAGAAGAACATCAACGTTATTAACTTTATAGTCAGGAAAAATAAAAAAACTCATGTGGCAAAATCGTACTCTTCATTGCTTTCTCTCATTAGCTGAAGACATCGGGGAGAGAAAACGAGGTGCGCGGTTCGAGGTCTTTTGATGCGATCAAAAAAAGCTCGACAGACTGGAAGGGGTGGTGTACGGAGAAAATTATTGGTCACGCGCAAATCGTAGTACGGCTGGTTAACTAGACAGAGAAAAAAATAGATTCAGAAAACTGCAGTGATGCGAATTTGTAAAATACTTCAATAAATGAATACACACACACACTCACACACACATATATATATATCTTTATATAGGTATGTATATATATATAAACAAATATATATATATATATATATATATATATATATATATTTATATATATCCAGCCGCTTACGACTTTAAGCTCTCCTGGCCATTTGGACATTGGTATCAATAACAAAGTTGGTAGGATATAAAACGACTGTATAACGAACATATCTGGCTTGTCATCACATGAAAATTATGACATGTACGTCATAAATGTCAATAAATGTCCTGATTTACATGTCATGATCTTGCTGCTTCTGCGGTGGTTTATTTCACATGATAATATGTTGCAAAACTGGTATGGTATGATATGACTGCATGGAGAACGCAAGCGACCGACCCTAACATCAAAATCGTGACAAGTGTGTCATGTAAAAACATTACTAAATGCTACGCTCATGATACTCTCATGGCCGTTTCGCTAGCTTCACATGCACCAAATGCGGTATTACGTGACGCGAACGGACGACATAGATAAATGACAAGTTCAAACATGATGATCATCGCATGCGTGTCATGTAACAAATAGACTACGTCCCACACTCATGATCCACTCGCGGCCGTATGGCTACCTTACCATACGCCAAATTTCGATATTACAACACGTTTAATAAATGACGAAGGTATGTGACTGGTGCAAACATGATAATCTTGAGATGCGTGTCATGTAAAAACATTAATACACGCCACACTCAAGGCACGAATACACTTCAACGTGAGCCGGCGTGCGTGCGCGCCGGCGTTCCTTTTATCCCATCACGCCGGCGAAGCCGCGCCAGGCGCCAATATTCCCCTAGTAGAGATGAATGGATCTGCCCACTGACGTTCATTGTTGATCTGCATGCCATATACTTGCAGGTGTACCCTGCGCTGCATTGCATTGATGCATGCGCGTTTGAGCACACACGGCATTCCTCCGTCACGAAGAGAGGCAGACGAGGTGGTGTCTAAGTAACGTCGTCGGCGCGAAATGCAGCTTGTCGCATTTCACGCCGGTTGCCACCCAGCCGCGTCGACAAGCACTGGTCGCACCGGTCGCGCCTGGCGTCACACTATAGCGTGCTCGCGTTTTGCTAGCGTGGCGTCACTGCGACCAGCCTGCGCGTGCGTCAAAGTTGCGTTGGAGTATATTGGGCCTTTCATGACGCGCTCGCAGCCATTGCGCTAGCTAAACATGTACAAAATTTGGTATCATGGAAAGTGAATAGACGACCAAGGTTAATGACACGTCCAAACCTGATAATCATAATATGCGTTTCATGTAAAGCATGACCAAATGGCCCACTCATAGCGTTCTCGTGGCCGCTTCACTAATTTCAGATATACCAAGTTCGGTATTACGTTACCTGAATGGAAGGTGAATGTAAATGACACATGCAAATATAGTTACAATATGAGTTTCATGTAAACTATCACTACATTTTACGCTCATGGCACGGTTGCGGCCGTTTCGCTAGCTCCATATAGACGAAAATTGGTGTCAGGTGACGTTAATAGATGACGAAGGTAAATGAAACATCCAAACCTGGTATTCATTATATGGAAGTCATGTACAACATAATTTACTTCCGCTTCTTAACTTTGTGCTGATTTTAAAGTAACCTATCACCCTTCATCATTCGTGCTTCGCATATCATCGATTCCCACTGTATGTGGGATCTGCCAATTTTTCATTCAGACATATTTATCATTAAAATTGAAAAAAGTATATCAAGAACAGAAAGATAGTATAAACAATACGCAAAGCGTGATATAACAAAAGATTAAGACGGCATTTAGAAATTGGAAAAACACGCACTGGTTGATAGACACAGCACCGAATATCTGTACTTTCATGAGCTTAATTATTTTCTTAAAACGCATGTTCCGAACTTCTCTCTAAATATTAACAGCAAATTATTCCATAGTGCAAAATTTCATTACGGAGGCAAGTCCGTCTCCTAAAGCTGTGGTTGATTCCGTGGGAGAACGATTTCAATTTGTTTGGGAAGTGTGGCTACCACTGTAAGCGCTCCCTCGTGCATTTAAAGTCGCAATGTAGAAGTATATAGGTGATGCTCCCGAAAAAGAGACTAACCAGATTAGACAGTTTGGAGAATGGCAAGTAAAGCAGGCTTTTCACATGGGCCATCTGGTTGTTCAAACATAAAGTGAATGTCTTTTTTGTGTCCAGCGCATTACTCTTTTCACACTTCGAAGTGATTTTTGTACACCACACTGGTAACGTTACAGCTAAACTTGTCCTCAATTTTATACGCAATGTCTAAATATGAAGCCTCATTCATTTTTGTAGTCACACCTTACATTTGCGCACGGCGACTTGAAGTTTCCGGCATGATCTAGCACCCTGATGCTGGGCAGATTTGCTTGTTTTGGCAGTGGTCCATTATTCTCCTCGTTATTGCTTTTTCGGTAAAACATCCCCGGAAGTGTTTGAAAAAAAAAAGCCAGACCTGCACGGAAGGCGCAGGCAGCCCAGTCAAGGCAAAAGCTATAAGAGCGGCCCTTCAGAACCTTTTCAAAATACTAATTGGGTAACTACTGCAAGCACACGTTTTTGATACACACAAGGGTATTAAATATAAACTTTTGGGTAGTAGGCCAGCATTCGCTCTGCTATTTTCTGTCATTCTGTTGAGAAGCGTGGTATCCGCTAAACACTTGAAAAAAATTTGTTCTTGTGCTTGTTGCCCTTCACTTGTGGCTCTTACCAACTTTGGGGGATCGGTTAAATATTGAGTGGTCTTATAAAGTATTATTCGATTTTAGAGTAAAGGAACTTACAAACTGAAAACGTTACAAAGTTTAAAATGAAATTTTGATGATCACTGATCTGTGCTTACTCTAAAGATTTTGTATTAGTAATAGATAATAACCTAGATTAAAACCTAACTTAAAAAAGAAAAAAAGAGAAGTTATATGTATGTCGACACAGAATAATATATATTAGTTTGTTAGTCTTTTCGTTTCATACAGATAGTCCCGCACTGCCTTGCAAACTTTCGCACTGGCAAACCCCAAAATACAGGCTCCAAAAAACAGACTTACGCGCATGGATAAAATCGTTCCAATGGAACGTAAGAAATTTTCTAACTTGAATTTACAAGCTCTGCGAATTGTTCATGCAGTTGACGATGAGCAAATATGGCTGAAGTAAGCATGCGCCACAGTTATTAGGGGAACAAGAAAAAGCTTTTGTGATGTTTTGGAGCATTGAAAGGCCCACTCGTGGCGCCATTCGCATTGTTTTACGACTGGGTGTTTTTTCGCTGTTGCAAAACGCTTCATAAGTCGTATTAGCGGGATTCCTTTCCCGACATCAAGCCCGTCTAGTTTGGCAAGTTTGACAACAGGTCAAAAGCACCAGTGTAGCTCTGTGGTAGATTACTGGGCTGGCACCCAGTGAACTCGGGCTCGAGCCCCGCTGTGTGATTCAGCGCATTGTGGTTACGGACATCGGCGGCGGTGGCGGCGGACGACTGCGTGTGACCCGAGTTGTGATCTCAATACAGCTTTCACTGTAACAAGCAGACCCAGCGAAAACAAAAAGAGTGTATCTTCTACGCCTTTCAGATGCGAAGCATTTCTTGGCGAATTTCGGCTACTTCGAGCGTATGTATGTATGTATGTATGTATCTATCTATCTATCTATCTATCTATCTATCTATCTATCTATCTATCTATCTATCTATCTATCTATCTATCTATCTATCTATCTAACTATCTATCTATCTATCTATCTATCTATCTATCTATCTATCTATCTATCTATCTCGCCGCCTATGGCTTCTAGCTCCCTAGGCAATCTCGATAATGGTATCGATACTTGGTATGGTATAACATGACTGTATGACTAGTCATTACATAAAAATACGACATGTTTAGCATGAATATTATGATATACACTTCATGGTCTTGCTGCTCTTGCGGTGGTTTCGTGCACATGACAATTTGCTAAACTGATATGGTATGAGATGACTGCATGGTGTACATAAGTGACAGACTTGAACGTGCACATGATGACATGCATGTCATGATTTTCATGTTATGTCTGGTCATGACTGCACGGCGTGCTCATGGTGCACTCGCCGTCGTTTTGATAGCGTAACATATAACAAATTTGGTTATACGGGAAGTGAATGAATGAAGAAGGTATATGACTGGTGCAAATATGATATTGATATATGTACAATGTAAGAACATGACTTCATACCACGCTCATGATACGCTCACGGCCGTTTTGCTAGCCTCAGATATACCAAGTTTAGTGTTATTTGACGTCAATGTATGACAAGTGTATACGACTGATGCAAATATGATATAAATGTTATGAGTGCCATGTAAAACATGACTACATGCTACGCTCATAGCGCCCTCGCGGCCGTTTAACTAGCTCCACATATACCAAACTTGGTATCAGGTGACGTGAATGGGAGAGAAAGGTAAATGACACGTCTAAACGTGATAATCATTATATGCGTGTCAAGTAAAACATCACTACGCGCTACGCTCATAGCGCGCTCGCGGCCAAATCTCCAGCTTCACATATACAAAATTTGTATTAAGGAATTTTTATGGACAACGCAGGTAAACTACATGCCCAAACATGATAATCTTCCCAAGCGTGTCATGTAAAACACGACTACACGCTACGCTCATAGCGTACTCGGGGCCATTCCACTAACTTCAAATATATAAAATTAGGTATTACGGGACGTGAACAGGCGACGAAAGTAAATGGCACATTTAAACATGATGATCAAGGCATGAAAGTCATGTACGGCATACAGTACGTCAATTTCTTAAAGTCGTGCTCAATTTAAAGTGAGATATCGACCTTCCTCATTCGTGCTTTGCATATCATCGATACCAAAGTACGTTGGATCTGCCAATTTTTTCAACTTCCTTGGGTCAACTGCTCGAAGTACACTTCGCATGTCGCCCTCTACTCCATAAACCATCCCAATTTTCATGAAGTGGAAAAGCACACGCACTGCCGTAATTCGGCATTCTTAGAAAAAGTTTGCTATCCACCACAAAATTGCAAGGCATTATGTGCAGTTGGTTGATGTTGTGGCTACTGCTGTGGAAGGATGTTTCAGCCTGTTTTAACGACTTGAAAGCACTCAATAACCCACTCGGTATGAATTTCACTTTGTATGACGCCTGGTTGTTGCTTCAATACACATTTGAACGTGGTTTCTTAACCGATATGAGGCCTCCTTAGAGTATGTTTGCAAGAGAATTTCTATCACCGGGGGTTGCTATTGAAACAATGATTCATCGTTCTTTCTTAAAGCACGCCTTTTTCTCAGAAGTGCTGTCATAACCTGTGATGACATTTTACAATATTTTAGAGTTACAAGAAAACCGGTGATACGAAAGAAGGACGCCTTGAGAAAAAGACTAGCTACCTGAAAACACGCGAAAGGCATTGACGTCGCCGAAATGAGGGAAACCAATCAAATAGAACTGCTGTGAAAATTTTGTGTGGATTGGACCTTGTTAGCTGTAGGTGAGACTTCTGTTTGTTCATAAGTTGTGATCGACTACAGCTAATAAATCAATGTGTTTTTAACCTTAAGAATGAAATAGAAACACGCACAATTTGTAAGCGAGTCGACCTTAATAACAGCGCAGGAGCGGTCCCGAGACAGAAAGAGCAGAGTTTCAGCTCTGGTGAATGTGCCTGAAAAAATGAAAGAAAATAGGTGATTAACACTTGCAATTTTGTCTGATGCTGCCTCGAGCTACTCTGCTGAGCCGGTAAGGCTCAGCACACAACCTTAGAGCTTCGACCATTATTAGACAGGTTTCATTTGTTGCAAAAAAGTAAATTGACTTGAGCTCACAATAACCGGTGACGACTCACCAAGCAAATTTATGAGACAGGAGCGTAGTGGAAAATTATTACAAATGCGAGGAGTAAGCATCTTCAGAGGCGGTTGGCCTGTGGACCTCGTATAATCCCTCCTATTTTTTGTAGTTGCGAAGCAGCTCTTTCACTATCCTGTGTAACAGTCCCGTACGTCCGCACCAATTCGATAGCCGCAATTGTTCTACCGGTGCCAAGTAGGTCAAGTCGCAGCAGCACGTTGACGTCGCTCTCTCTCTCACTGCAGCAGCTGCTCGCCCCTCGGCCTGCTCACGACACACTTCTCTCCCGGTTCACCCTCTCCACCACCCGCAATGCTCGAACAATATCACTCTTTCGGATCGTTTACTTCGCATGGAACTTACACGAAATCCAGTTTTTCTCTCTTGTCCTTGCTTTTCAAACAAACGTTTGCTCGAGTAAACGCTACGCGGAGTTTCACTTCAAACCGTTGTTCCAGCACCCGCGTCGACGCCCGTTTCAGCCGGGTCAACGCCGTGCGCACCGCTGCTGGTTCGCATCCCATCAGGGTTCACTTCGAGGGGATGGTTTATTTTTTTTTTTGTTCGTACGTGTTAAGAAAGCGGGTCCTGCCAATTCTTGTTCTATACTAATTAACAAGAGCAAAGTCTGAGATGGTGTTGCCTAGTGGTCGGTAGCATAGGCTAAAGTGAGCTGCCTGTCGCTTAGTGTAGACTGATTATGGTTGTTGTTTACCAGCTCGTAGCAACTAACTCTTCGCTAATGCGGGCTAACTCTCGGCAACTGCTTGATAATTTCGCGGTGGTGTTTAGGACTGGCTCGCACAAGTTAGCACCTCTACGTGTACCTCTACGCGAAATGGTTAGAGAGGGCGTTTTTAAACAAAGTGAGGTCAGTGATAGCAGCGATTGGGGCGGGAAGGTGGTTCCACTCATTTGCAGTTTTCGGGATGAATGATTCAAAATATAAATTCGTGCGGGCGCTAAGAACGCCCACTTTAAACTGACGATCGTTGCGTGAGGAAACGTACGATGGGGGCTGGAAAAGAGTGTTGATAAAAGACGGAATGCAATGAAAGATCTTATAGAACAGGCAAAGGCGAGATATTTTACGCCGCAGTGAGAGAGTGGGTAAGTGAAGATTGGCTTTCACCGAGGTAACACTGGACTTGCGATGGTAGTTTGACATGACAAAACGTGCCGAGCAATTTTAAACCGCCTCGATGCTGTCAGTGAGGTAATTGGTATGTGGATCCCAGACTGATGACGCGTACTTGAGTTTGGGTCGGACTATTGTTTGATAAAGCAGAAGTTTAAGGTTAGTCGGAGCCAAAGAAAAGTTTCTGCGCAGATAACCTAACGTGCGATTCGCATTGTTTGTAATATAATCGACATGCGTGTTCCAAGAGAGATTGTTAGAAATATACACTCCAAGGTACTTGTAGGACGAAACCAGATTGAGATTGCTGTGGTTAAGTGTGTAGTCGCACGGTAAATTATAAGAAATACAACGGGAACTTCGCATAGCCTTGCATTTAGTAACGTTTAGCTTCATTAACCATGCGTCGCACCATGATGAAATGTGATCCAGGTCTGTTTGAAGGGCAAGATTATCTGCGTTAGTCTGAATTTCACGGTAAATTACACAGTCATCGGCAAATAGTTTGATGGATGATGAAATGTCTTTAGGTAAGTCGTTGATGTAGATAAGAAATAGTAGGGGACCAAGAACTGAACCTTGCGGAACGCCGGATGTTACAGGGCTAGTCGGAGAACAATGGTCGTTAGCAGTTACAAACTGGGTGCGGTTAGATAAGAAACATTCAATCCGTTTTAAGACGTTAGCATCAATATTTAGCGCGTTTAGTTTCAGAAGAAGTAACTTGTGGCAGACGATATCAAAGGCTTTCGAAAAATCTATGAAGACACAATCAACAGTAAATTAACGATCAGCAGCAGAGAATAAATCGTTAGTGAAGGCCAGAAGCTGTGTCTCACATGAATAATGTTTCCTAAACCCGTGTTGGTGAATGCTAAAGAAGGCGTTACTTTCAAGATAACTCACGACGTGGGTGTAAATTACATGTTCGAGAAGTTTGCATGGTACACTGGTTAGTGAAATGGGGCGATAATTCCTGGGACTGTGAGCGTCTCCTGATTTAAACAAGGGAGCCACCTTCCCCACCTTCCAGTCTTCTGGGAGAACACCTTCTTCTAATGACTGATCAAAAAGTCTCGACAGAATAATTGAGGAATGAACGTCAGTGTTTTTCAAAAATTTAGAAAAAATGCCATCGACGCCTGGCGACGACGAAATTTTTAAATTTTGGATCAACTTGCGTATGCCGGCCCGGTCAACGTGTACAGAATTAATCACAATGAAATCGCGAGCTTGAACACCTGGAAGGACGGCAGGAGTAGTGTTCGTAAAGAATGAAGAAAATGCATGGTTAAGGGTGATACAAACGTTCTCACTGGAAATTACTTCGTCCGTGTCAGTGGTAAGTTCAATCTGTTTCCTATCGCCCCCATTAACGACCTGCCAAAATTTGTGGGGATTGTTTTGCAGAATTAACGGTAGCGTTTGCTGAAGAAAGGACTCCTTTGCCGCGGATAAAGCACGCCCGTATTCATCGGCTACCTTTTTGTAAACCTCCCATCTTTCAGATAAATTAGAACGCTTGGCTTGGCGGTAAACGCGCTTCTTTTTATTGGACAGGCGTTTCAATGTTGGCGTGAACCACGGTGATTGACTGTTACATGCGATTTCGCGTAGTGGTGTGTACTTGTTAACGAGTTCGGCAACTTTATTTTTAAACAGCATCCAGTTATCGTTGACAGATCTTTGGTTGAAATCTAGAAAAACGGAGGTGAAATGTTCAAGTTCGGTATTAATGGTTCCATAATCAGCTCTACTATAGTCCTTGAATCGCTTTTTACTTTTTTGTTTACGGGGCGATGCGCAGGGGAGGTTGAAAACGATTGCTTCGTGATCACTGAGGCCTGGCAAAACAGAAAGCGATTGCACGAGATCGGGGTGAGAAGTCAGAACTAAGTCTAAAGTTGAAGCACTTGAATGTGTAATGCGAGTTGGGCACATAACCAGCTGCGTTAAATTGAATTGCGCGCATGTGTTAAGGAAGCAGGCGCTTTCAGAGGAGCCAGAGCCAGGCGATAAATGGGAGTTGTTCCACGAAATATCAGGAAAGTTAAAATCACCTAGTATTAAAATTGGTGTGGCAGGGAACCTCACGTGCAAGTCACTTAAGACGTCATGAAAATCATTGGAAAAACCAGATGGCGCATTCGGAGGGCGATAACAGGCACAAATAATGACATCTTTGTGACTTATGCGGATTCGAACGCACACCAATTCAAGGGAACATACAATGGGAATTTTAAAAGACATGAATTTCTCTGAAACAGCGATCAAGACACCGCTACCAGAACGCGAGCCACGGTCACACCTAAAAAAGGAAAATTTTTTGTCGCACTGCAGGATCTCACAGTTTTCAACTTTTGACGACAGCCAGGTTTCGGTCAAAACTATCACATCAGAAAGGCACGTGTTTACTAACGAAGACAAGGCATCACGCTTGTTGATAACACCTCTGATATTACAAAGCAAAAAACAACAGTCAGGGTTAGAGGTATTACAACTTGTATTAGCATCTAGCTACAGTGGAGAAGATGGGCCTCTGATGACAGGATCGTCGCGATTAGGAGGATTTGAGGGGTCAAGCGAGTCTGTTTCTATTTTGCACACGCGATCTGAAGATGCGCAGTAGGTGTATATTTTATTGCCAATGACCACTTTATTGTATTTAAGAGAAAATTTGTGACCAGTCGACTTGGCGAAGTCGATTAGTTTTTTCCGGGTGGCGCGTGTAGCCTTGCGGAAATCCTCACAGATTGATGTATTTGTGTCACGAAACTTAGACCTCTGAGACAAAACACTATCTTTAGTTTTGGAGGAAGTGAAACGTGCTATTACGGGCCTAGTTTTATGCCGCGAAAACGTTCCTGGCCTGTGAGCACGCACGATAGCATCGTCAGGTAGCTGCAAGTTTAACGTAGAGGTAAGAATCAATCGGACCTTTTCTTCAGAATCGGCCCAAGTTTCTGACGCTGAATCTTCAATTCCGTAACAAATTAGGTTCTCACGACGAGACCTATCCTCGAACTCATCCAGACGCGCTCGGAGCGAAACCTGTTCGCTTCGAACGGCGGTGGCTATCATTTTCTGCACGTGAGAGCCGTCTAGAAATTCTTCAAACGAATCGACTCGTTTTTCTAGATCAGTTAGCCGAGTGGTCAAATCTAACACTTTGGACTCAAGTAACTTATGGTTTTATTTCACTTCGTCTATGGATTTAATGAGGGTGTCATGCCGTTGGTCAAGGTGTTTTGTTAAATCTTGAATAGCCAGAAGAACGTCACTGCTCTGTTTGCTAGGGTCTTGTTTCGGGGGACCAGGGTTGAGCTCGACGTCTCCGCTGACCAACAACACTTTAGCAACAAAAACACACTCCACAACGGTGCAAGCAAGAACACTCGGTCATGGGAACAGCAGCAGAAAGAGGTTGTTTGAGCGTTTAGAAAAAAGGGGTGGGGCGGGACCAACCTGAACAAAAAGACAAAGGGGGTTGTCAGCCGCCGGCATCACTGCTGCGATCCAATGCCCACTGAAGGGCGAAGGGTTCCGCCAGCCGGTTATATGGTCAGTTTTCATTGCTATCAAAATAGTTCGGTCTTTGTCTAGTGAAATAAGACTGCCATACTGCACAGTTCTATGATGAAGGATGTTCTCACTGCATATTGCTTATCCCGTAAGATATACCTACATTGTGCTAATATACAAAAAAGTGTCGGTTATGTATAGTGATCGGTCTAGCTCCAAATCTGGCCCGAAACTTAGCTTCACGATTGTGGGACCACCGCAGGAAAATTAGCGATTCCCGTTGACCGGTTTTCACCGTTTATGGGAATCACGCAGGGTTTCTTTGGTACGATTGTAATCTAAGTAGTCAAACTCGAGAACACGGTATGGACATTCGCGCTACTTTTTCTGCAATTTATCGACTGCCTTGTTTTAAGGGAAAACGGCTTTCTGTATAATGTCTGAGTTCAGTGCGGTTGTTTTTCCTCCAGATACGTAGGGACAAGTGCAGCGGGCACTGCCGTTCGAAGGAACAATTCGTCTTTTGCGAGGTGCAGCGGTGGCGCCATCTCGTGCATGGCCCGGTAGTCAACATAAGTTAGTCGTGATCTTAAGCGTTGTAGCGACTTTATTTTACCATCACTTCCGGGATATTTCTGGTCTTTTTGCTTCTTGGTCATCACAACGAAATCTCAAAGGTCCTGCACGCTTTAAATACCTGCCTATGCTGCCGCCACTCATATCACGACTTCGAATTTGCGCAGCCTTCCTTCCTGTATACTACTCCTGCTCGCAGGAAGAAGGAAATTTAAAAAGAGGAAAACTGAGTTCCAATAGGGATCTGCTCAGCCTAAGAGCAAAACACAACAATGAAAGGAACATATTGAAAAGAGACTGCTGAAGCTAGGAAGTACACAGCACTGATGAAGGGGGCTAAGAAAACATTCATTTGAAGAAATCGGAATAGCGTGGCAGCTTAATGCGTCCATCACAGGGCAGATTTGAAGCCACTGTAAATGTAATAGGTCACTTACCATTTTATTTCCTCAGCTTATATAGGGCGAGATAGATTTAGCATGTTCAAAGAACAATGACGCATTTAAGTTTTGTTATTTCACCTCTTTCTACAAATATGCATACATGCAAAAGTAATTTTCATATATCTTGATACCGAAGGGGTAGTAATGGTGTATTCAATAAACTAAACATCAGTGAATTCCTTGATGCGTTAGAACTACAAATGAGACCTTGCAAATATGTCTAGGTGTTTTACTTAGTGGCGTAAGTAGTAAGTTTACCATGTGCGATACAACAGGAGTATTTCGAAGTAAAACGCCGTGTGCAAAACGACCAGTTGTATAAAAGAAGGGAGACAAAACTGTCCTTGCAGATCTTTTCTTATTTCGATCCCGGCAGTTTTTAAAAGGGTAAGGGAAGGTGTTTGATGAGCAACATTCAGCCTTCGCTGATCGATAAAAAATGTGCGTCGAAGTGCCACATGATTAGCAGTGAAATAAATCTGCAGAGCCTGCCAACCTTGCCGAAAAATAATGCAGTCGTAAAATTCCCTTTGAAGTTCGTTTTTACGCTTCACAATAAATTCGAATTGCTGAAGTCATGACATCGTTCGGACGAACTTTCTCATCATATGTTACTTTTCTGACCATGGCTCATTAAAATATTTTTAAAAAAGTACAAATTTTCTGAAACCCGTATTATTTCTGTTGAACCATGTTTTCTGTTATGATGTTACATAAAATTTTTGGTTTATTTTAGAACTTTCGCAAGAATTTTCTGCATAAAGACAACTTTAAGTATCACCTTACAAGAAAAAGATAAGTTTTTTGTTTTTTTCCATGTGTATTTATGCTATATTCTCTTTTACTGTACTCATATTTTTTGTCAATAATTTCTACATGTTTTTAGTCACCGCAAACTGTTTCTTTTATACCCTTCGCAAGATTTAAGTGATTTTTTTATTTTATGTATTTATTTAATACTGTAAGCCTTTCTCAGGCTCATACAGGGTGGGCGGGCAAATATACACAGTCGCGTAAAAACCAGGCAATATCGCACATAGCGGAAGAAACAGAATCACAAAATGATGGTGAAAATAAAACTTGAACGATGAAAGCAATTGTACAAAATCATGGACAGGTCACAAAACATCGAGGTATCAGCAGGGGGTACAGTGATCAGTGTGTTCGGAAGCGCTCGCAAACATCAAAAACAAAAGTTGGTTTAGTCTTCATAAAACAGGCTTTCTACATTCCGAACAAATGAATCTGCAGGGGAAAGATTAACGCATTCAAGTGACAATTTGTTCCACTCTTCCACTGCTGACGGGAAGAATGAATATTTAAAAGTGTCACAGCGTGACATGAATGGTCTGATGCACTTATTGTGGTTGGTACGAAGGAAGTGATGGTTAAGAGGCTTTATATAGTTGTCTTTATCTATGTTTAAACCGTTGTGATACAAAAGAAAAATAAACTTTAAGGAAGAGACACGGCGACGGGCTGCAAGGGTCGGCAAGCATGCCCGCCTGCGCAGCTCAGTGACACTGTCATGCCTCGAATACTTAGAATAGATAAAGCGAAGGGCCTTGCGTTGGACGATTTCTAATTTGTTGGAAAGATATTTTTGGTGGGTGTTCCAAACAATGCTGGCGTACTCGAGGATTGGCCTTATGAGAGATTTATATGCTGTCAGTATTACATTAGAAGGCGCCAATGCAAGTTTTCGACGCAGGAACCCTAGCTGGCGATAGGCTTTTGTGTATGTGCTCCTTATATGTGCATCCCACTTCAGTTTACTTGTAAAGGTAACGCCCAAGTATTTAACAGCGTCGTTTCTTGCAATGTTTGTGCCGACCAAGTTGTAACTAAAATGCTGGATTGTTTTTCTGCGAGTTATGCTAAGGCAAGCTGTTTTTGACACGTTAATTTCCATTCCCCACTCAAGGCACCAACATGCAATATTAGTTAGTGTGGTATTAGGTCTAAGCTGGTCATCAGTTGTGTGGATATTGGTGTAGATTACGCAGTCGTTAGCGAATAATCTTATTTTACGTTAGACTCAAGGCACATATAGATATCATTAACATATATTAGGAACAAGATGGGTCCTAAAACGGAACCTTGTGGTACTCCGGAAAAAACTTCCAATGAATCAGAGGCTGTGTTCTTTACGGTTACATACTGGCTTCAATTTGATATACATTTTTATCCATGCTATTATGTTACTGTTAATACCAATAGACACAAGTTTGTCAAGCAATATACTTTGAGGCACCTTGTCAAAAGCTTTGGCGAAGTCTATAAATATGGAGTCGGTTTGCAATTGTGAGTTAATAGTAGTTACGAAGTCATGCGTTATTTCCAAGAGTTGAGTAACGGTAGACAGGTTTTTAGGGAATCCGTGTTGGTTTGGGTGCAATAAGTTGTTATCTTCTGAATAAGTATTTATTGCCCTGTTGATAACATGTTCCAATAATTTACAGCAGCAGCTAGTTAGCGAAATAGGCCTGAATGTTTCTATGGACAGCTTGCTCCCACCTTTATGAATCGGAATTACCTTCGCACACAACCAGTCAGCAGGTAAAGAAGCTGTTAGCAGGGATGCTTTAAAAATTGCTTCAAGGAAGCAATTGCTGTGCGTAGGACATAGTTGTGCGTAGCGTCAAAAAAATACATTTGAAATGTTGTCAGGACCACTGATTTCTTAACATCGATCTGCAACAGCAGGTTCAGAATACCTTCCGTAGTGATAACGACATCGGGCATTAAAAAGGATGCACCGGAGCAACAGGGCTGCTTGGTGCGCATGCGCGTGTAAATACCGACTGAAAATGCCTATTGAAAGCATTGCAAACGGCCTGCGCGTCCTTTACGATAGTACCCTCAATTTCTACTTCAGTTGTTGGGTTTTCAGGTCGTGCCAAGAAACGCCAAAATTTTTGTGGCTGATCCGTCATGAATTGAGATAACGTATCTGAAAAAAAAGTGTCTTGCATTACTAATTTCCGCCTTAAGCCGAGATGCAAGTTCCTTTAAGATAATTCGATTCCTCTTTTTCTTGCGCATTCTCTGTACCCTTCTTTTAAGGTGAATAATACGGCGATTGATCCATGGTGTTTTTCTTTGTGTGCGTTTTAGTTTTGTTGGATAAAATTTTGTTCACAGTACGTAATTATTTTTTTCAGTTGAATCCACATACCATTAACACCCTCACATTCCTCTAGAGAAAAAGTCTCTAGTGCTGTGTCGAGGTAATCAATAACACAAACATCATTAGCTCTGGTGTAGTCTTTCCCGGCTATCCGTGAATTCGTGCCATCGGGTTTGGTATTTAAGCATTCAAGGTTAAAAGTTATGATTAACATTTTGTGCTCAGATATTCTATCTTCTACAGTGGCTTTACCGGATAGGTTATTGGAAAGAAAAGCTAGGTTTAGTATGGAGCGAGTGTTTCCTGGAATTCGGGTTGGTTCCTGGACCAACTGGGACAATGAAAAATTGAACATTAAATTGTATAATAGCTCGCTGTTGGCGGTATTTCTTGTACTTGTTAAGTTTTCCCAGTCAATAGCGAGATGGATATCTCCAGTAAGTATTAATTTGGTACGGGGGGGGGGGGTAACCTAATCAACCAGATAGTCATGTACTTCTAAAAAGCAATCATC
Organism: Rhipicephalus microplus; assembly: GCF_043290135.1. Taxonomy (NCBI): domain Eukaryota; kingdom Metazoa; phylum Arthropoda; class Arachnida; order Ixodida; family Ixodidae; genus Rhipicephalus; species Rhipicephalus microplus. The sequence continues at coordinate 90,109,694 of NC_134708.1, read as the reverse complement.
AGACGCATTTGGCTTTCTGTAGATGCCACCGATCAGTACTGGAGCATCGTGAGCAAATATTGCGCACCAAACGCTTTCGTGATTCGCGATACCCTTCTCTCTACGATATTGCAAACCACATTTTATTGCAATGGCGACCCCGCCCCCGCGACCGTCACGATCTGACAGAAGAACGCAGTATCAAGAAGGAACAATTTCTTAATCAAGAATGTCTGGGTGCAGCCACGTTTCAGTTATCACGATAATATCAGGAGTGTACGAAAATAACAATTCTTCTAGCTTGTCAGTTTTGTTAACAGTGCTACGGGCATTCAAACATACCAATGAAAACAGTGTGGCGGCTTCCGCCTGTCACGCGTTGCTTTTCGCGCGACCATCGTGACGTGCCCTTCTCAGGGAAACTCTTGCAATTTTGGCTTCATCCCGTACGTACAAGTCGTCATCTATCTTTAGTTTATCGAATACAAGAGTTACCTTAGCACCATTGTCCCGATCTTCCTTTGCTGATTGCCATAATTTTTTGCGCAGGTCCCGAACTCGTGCGGAAAAGTCTTCGGATATCGATATCACTGTCCCCTTCAGTTTGCCGCAATTACGAAGGACTAAAATTTTTTCGGAGAAATTCTACAGCTTAAGAGTTACTGGCCGCTCTTGATTTTGTGTTTTCCTGCCAATTCGGTGGATGCGTTCTACAGATGTAAGATTCACCTTGAGGATGTCTTTAAAAAAGCCCTTAACAATCTGCTGTTGTAAATCTGCATTTTGTTCGTTATCACCCTCTTTCACGCCATAGATTATAATGTTATTCCGGCGGCTCCTGTTTTTCAAGTCTTCTACCTTAACTGATAGCCCTCGCACCAGCCCTACTGAAACGTTCCGTAAGATGCGGAGACCTCACATACGGAATTATTGGAATATGGAAGACGTATGATGCGGACACCGCATAAGACGTATGATGCGGGCTCCGCATAAGACGTATGATGTGGACTCCGCATCTTATGGAAGGACGTATCATGCGGAAATTACTGAAATGTGTGCATGTTACGTCTGAATCTAGTGCAAAGCAATATAATGTGTAAATTGAATAGACGTCCACATCTTGACTACATGCAATACTGTGTACAAATCACAATATTTCTTAAACGTGCATGATGAGGGATTGAATCATCGGCATCTTACTAATTGTCGTGATGCGGAAGCAAAATTAACTTTTAAATAAAATACATTACAAAACTACTAAATTAACATGCTAGCGATCATAAATGGTGGTTACATTGCAACACATTAATGCAGTGTTCTATGCAAGACCTAAAGAACTTATAAAGTTATTATTATCAATAGAGAAGCATTATTATACACATCAGTCTGCTACAATCAATATGTTTTTTTATTTTTCTGTATGCTCCAGCTGTGAATAGTGACATTGCAGTGTTGATCGTACACAAATGAGGTGACTGCACCGCAATTTCACGAGCTCCACCTAAGCCACAGGATGGTGGCTCAATGTAACAGCAATTTTAGAACGAAATGTTTAAACATAAATAATAATCATAGCACTGTGAAAGTGTGGCGCTGTGTTTATCTCATGAATGCCTTGTGGAGTTCGGCGAAATGCTGCTTGAGGCTCCGGCACCACTGTAAATTTCGAAGGTCACTGTGATAGAACTTATGTGTCCTTCATAGGCACCTGGAAATGAAAATAATTGGCACAAATTTCAGAGACACATGTTAGCACAATAGTTTACATGCACAAGAAATATAACACACAGAATGAAACTGAAAATTTGAGGCACACAATCCTTCATGTTATGCATATGTGAATAATAGAAGGAATGAGTGTATAAAATAGTTCTGCCCCATCAAAAAAACAGCATGCTTATCACAGTGAAAATAACTAGGTTGTCACGATTTTCAATGGTAGAGATAATTGAATAATATGTCCTTATGAAATTATGATTTAAACGCTTCCTGCACAGTAAAACTTTAGGAACTGCAAGTGAAAGCTCTCAATGTTCATTTAATAGTGTGTGCATGTACATCTGCTGCCTTTATACTATACAGTTTGTGCACAAAATTGGCATCTTGAACAATTTTGAGAGTTAAACCTATGCAACTTATGAAGGTTAAAATCACCATGAAAGCAAGCAGGAACAGGCAGGTGCCATTAAAAATCTGCGCAAGCCAGATAACTATAACCGAACTGCACACATATAGGGGAGCAAGAGTAACAGAAATTCGGCTGCTGACCAGCATGTCGCGGTATCAAACCCCGGCTCCATTTCCGATGGAGGCAGAAATGCTGTAGGCACATGTGCTCAGATTTGGGTGTACGTTAAAGAACCCCAAGTGGTCGAAGTTTCCAGTGCCCTCCACTACAGCGTCTCTCCTAATCATGTAGTGGTTTTTGGACGTGAAACCCCACATATAAATCAAGAATAACAGAAATAAACTGCCAACAGAAAAGTTGGGTGCATGTGCTATCTGTAAATGCTTACACCTTACTACATACAGCATGCTCATTCCATTTTAAATACCAATATTGAAAATAACTGCTCTATTAGGAATGTCAAAGCTAAGGTAGAACTGAACGACTCTACAAAAAGTGACCCTACTATGACATCACGTTTTCTTATAACAAAATTGACTAAGACTCTCATATATCATTATGCAAGGAAAAAATCTTCAAAAGAACAATCAAGTTTGAAGTCATAATTATTTATATGGCTACTATGACTATAACCAAGAAATCGACCTCAACATGGCTAATGTTAGTTTTTAAGGCCTATGTTCAATAGACAATGAACTATACCACAAAAAGCACAGCGTTCAGGCAAAGCACCACACAAAAAAAGAAAGCAGTCCTTTTTGTTATTACCTACAATGCCTTTAAAATGGTATTTTTACCTCTACTTTCCGCTTTTTATCTAAGTAACTGGTGTGAAACAAGTTAGCTGAACATGCACTGTGCCTCCAAAACCTGTTGGTTGAATCTGATTTTTTAAAAAATGGTGAAGCTTGCACTAAATTAGGCTCCACAAGCCTTGGAACAGTGAGACTACATGACTCTTATGACTACTTTGGTTACTTGTGTTTTGTTTCTGGGCCTAAGCATAAAGACAAGGGCTTAACTGAATTGCTGCTAACAAACAAATGCTTTCGAAATTGCCCGAGCGTCAAAGGATGCTCAGCCATTTGTTGTTTTTTGCACTGGGCTATTCTACACCAAGCATACAAACCATACTGCCTGGCGACCATCACAGATGTATAGTTTAAAAAATGATGGTAATTTACTCTTCTGAAAATAGTTATTTGCAGAAATGTTTTGAAGAGAAAAGAGTAGTGGTCACGTGGGTACCTTCAGAATTTCGCAGAATGTCGTGCGGGTGTTATTTGTGAGAAAAATTTCAAAGTACCGCTTTTTTTTGCCATATCAAATTTGATCTACATATTAAGTGAAGATGCTTCTAAAAGTATTTGAAGTCAAGTAACATTAGTGCAATTTTTCTGCTACATAGGCTTTGAAGAATTCAGCCAAACTGTTTATCGTTTGCATCTCTTGTATGGCAATACTGCATTTTGTATGAATATTTGAGCCACAAATACTCACTGCACAGAAGTTATATTTTACGAAAAAAAATAATGTTAGGTCCAGATTACAAATATCACTATATAATCGTTTTTGTCCACATTGAGATGCAATTTGAGCTGTGTGTTTGTCTAATTGAAAATTACTTTTATATGTAAGTTGAAAGCAAATAAACAGTTCTTGTTACATGGCAAGTGTTATCATTACAATTTTTGTTTAAATGAGGAAAATGATTTTTGAAGTCTCCTTTTGAGGGCCATGGGGAACTTCAGAACGGAAGCTGTCGTACATCAAATGCAGAAAACAGCCATCATAAGAAAACTTCAAAAATTCATTTCTACTTTAAGACAAAGTGTAATCATATAACTTGCCATATAAAGAGAACTGCTTCCTTGCTTTTGATGTGGCGAAAAAATTGCACTAATATTAGTGAGTTTCATGCACTACACACAATCACCTTTACTTAATACCAAGACCGAATTTGGTGTAGAAGAGCCAGTATTTTTGAAACACTTTACTTTTTACAAACAACACTCGGACGACATCCTGGGAAGTCCAGAAGGCACCAACGTGGCCTAATATTTTGTTCTCTGCGATATACTTTAGCATTTTGCTGTTTTCAGAAAAATACAGTAAACGAGCACAATATTTTTTTTCAAAACACATTGAGGACGGTTGGCAAAATGGCTGGGATGTTTGATGCGTAATTGCCTCACTGCCAGCATTTATTCTTCCGAAGCTCAAGCTATCACCTCTCTGTTACTGCCTCCCTCAGATACAATGCCTGCATAGGAAAGAAAAAGAAAGGCAGGTCCGACAAAGTTCACAAGGCAACATATTTTCATGTTGGAAATATTCATTACCATAAACAGCAGCAAAATAACATTCATTTTGAGTTGTCCAAGATACAAGCTATATACCAGCATACTAAGAGCCAAGCACAAACTTTTCAATTGAACATGTGTGGTGATAGACAGGAAGAACTTATTGCAAGACTGATCAGTCTGTAATTAAATAAATGATGTACAATGCACTGTTCAATCCAACACCACATAGGCATCTTTGCTATAGCAAAGCCATGTGTCATTGATTCATGCACTAGATGGGACAATGCAAATGTAACAAAAAAGGTGAAAAAGAAAACAAGGGAAAAAAAGAAGAAAAGGGGGGATGCGAAGTAGGAGCAGTGTAGCACTACTTTTACTTTGCATTCCCCTTTTCTTTCTTCTTTTTTCTTCTTTTCTATCATTTATCTTTGGTTCCCTTACCCCCAACTTCTCTTTTTTGCTTCCCTTACCCCCAACCTCCGACAGGAGAACACTTTGTATCAGCGCAACCTAACTTGAAAAGAAGCAAGGGCTGCACTCTTCTGCGTTATAGGTTTTTTTTCAGACAAACATTTCCAACAGGCACAAACGCCTATACCAAAAGATGATGTCATTACTGACCCCATTTAAACTAACACGCCAAGGATAACAAGGTAACTTCTAAAAAATAGGTCCTCCTATCGCAACAGCGGCCAGCCTGTCTGAAGCACTTCTACTGTTCACCCTGATTACCCCACAAGATGTTTCCATCTGTCGACTCACATCTTCATTTTGGATAACACTCTGACGAGCTTACATTGATGAATACGTACGAAAGTTTATTGATGTATCATGTATCAGATTAAGCAACTCTGTTGAAAAATTATTGATAGCTTGCTTCCAGGCTTTTTGTACTGTAGCCTGAAATTTCGTAATGTCTTCTATGCACATGAACCAGATTGACAACGTAATGCACAACATGCTTAAGAATACTGCGAGGAACAAGATAACGACAAAACGACCAGCCACCCAAAATTTTCGCTGTACATGTTTATAAAATGTTCATTTACCCCAAACGAGGTGCATATGATACAAGCCGAAAAAACCTACAAGTATGGCCTTGGAGTCTTCTGCAAGTAGACGTGTTGCATTTTTTCTGTAGAGGGCTTTACACCATAAGTGAGGAACAAAACTCCTGTATAATGAAGAATGTTGGCAGCTATCAGTTATAGAAAAACCGAATGCAGCTAATCTTCCCCGACACATCTGTACATTAAGAGAGGTGACGTAGCTTCTGTGGTTGTGGCAGTAATTCCAACAGGACCAGTGCGAAAATTGGCACTACTTGGCTAGACAAATGTCCAAACATGCCTGCCCGACTCCCTCTAGCCATTCTGGCTGAATCTGACACATTATTTCTTAACTGCTGGCTGGACAAAAACAAAACCACTGAAGCACTCACAATACACAGCGTGAAGTTCTTCTGGAGTGGTCAACTTCGTCTTCTGCGATGAAAGAGCAGCACAGTGTACTGATAAGGCACTCCTTGCAATGGTTTTCAATGCCACACAGTGACCTTGCTGTTCCTGTCGAAGAGAGCTTGGGGAGCTTAGAGGGTTCTTGCTCTTTTTTGGGGGCTGCTGCCGCTCCTCGTTTTCTGCTCAAGGTCAACCTGCGTAAAATTGTAGACGAGGCTTTAAAAGTTGGATATAATGATATACAAATTTTCGCTGAACACACCTTTCCTCGTGGCACACTGAGGAATTTCTTATAAAACTTAAGGCCTCGCATATGCAAACATTTACAATCGATCCGAAGATGCACTCGACTCTAAAGAAGCAAGTTTGTTATGTAGTGTATATAAAGAAAGGTCATTCAGCACAACCACAACTACAGTTGCACACGAAAACGACATTTTACACGATCCTGTTTCTTTACATGGTCCATTTTATTTTATTTACACGGTCCAATTTAGACGGTCCTGTTTTACACAATCTGGTCTGCATGAACTCTTCAACCGGGCACCATATAGGTTGAAAGACACACACAGACTTTGAAACAAACCTAGTTTCCCATGGAGCATCCTCTTGCACTATAACAACACATCTCAATCTAGTTAGTTGGTCAGAACGAGGTGAAAACAGCTCGCACTTGAAAAGCACGGGCAGAAGGAATGACGCCTGCACCCTGCGCTTTCTGTACATTCTCGTTGAGGGTGCAGTTTTCACCTTATCCTTATGCATTTTCGCATTTATAACATTGTTCGCTGCATAATCTTTGTGGCGTTAAAGTGTGTGATACCGTCAGGTGTATCCCATGTAATTTATGAAAATAGAATACAAGATAGCTTGATTCAAAAATAACAAAAAAATCCAGCGCCATGTCCTGTAGCCATTCTTTAGTCAAGTGGCAGAATAATTTATTCTTCAAAACATATCTTACTTGTAACCACTACAAGAGCTAACTCGTACACTGGCACATTCTGTTTGCCTCTTCAGATTGTAAGGTACCTTTTTTACACCGGAAAATCTTCAAGAAGAATAGAAGTGTTGTAATTGTGAAGAAAGAAAAGTAGAAGGAAAAAAAGATATTGATTGATTTGTGGGGTTTAACGTCCCAAAACCACCATATGATTATGAGAGACGCCGTAGTGGAGGGCTCCGGAAATTTTGACCACCTGGGGTTCCTTAACGTGCACCCAAATCTGAGTACACGGGCCTACAACATTTCCGCCTCCATCGGAAATGCAGCCGCAACAGCCGGGATTCGAACCCGCCACCTGCGGGTCAGCAGCCGAGTACCTTAGCCACTAGACCACCGTGGCGGGGCAGGAAGAAAAAGATAACTAACTGCCCTGTACAGGGACCGAGCCTGCGAACTTCGAATAACATGTCCGATGCTCTATCAACTGAGCTACCATGGCAGCTATCCCTCTTCCATTTTGTACGGTATATATGTGCATTTATACATAAAAGAGTCAGTCAGCGCTGCCTGTTACCATTATGGCGAGTGTGGGACACCTTTTTTTTGCCTACTGGCAATTACATTACGATTGAAATTACGTTACGATTACTTCCAATATCCCTATACTTCTTTGGCAGCATTATGCATCGGTCCGTTCTCAGAAAATCTGCTAGTCACAGGAGGAGGCAATAGTTCGCCCTCCCACCTAAATGCATGTACTTGAACACATGCACAACTGATTAAAAAAATCAAGTCACACACCGCTAAGATTACTGAGATTCACTGTTTCAGATTCATGAGTAAAGGAAAGAACTATAAATTTAAGGGTTTGTTGTCTTTGTTGAGCACATTATAATGAGAACTAGCAGAAAATGATGCCAAACAAACTATAGGGGATGTTATCAAAAGTAACTTTAACAAAATTGTGAAAGGAAAAGTGAACAAAAACGTAACTTGGCAACGTTTTTTGACAATTGAATTGACATTACTATTTATAACATCCCTTTATTTTACTGGGTAATGTTGTCGGGTAATTCTCATTATTGGAGTGGTGAGTAGGCTGGCAAAGAAAGTATATGGCATTGATACTTCTTTTGAACACCTAAAAGTTTAAGGAACTTAAAAGAGTGGAAGCTACTTTGAGTAGACCAGAATATTTAGTTGGAGCGAAAAAAAAAACGTACACACATTTTTACCAGGCTTTTTAACCTATTTTGAGACATAAAAGTGTATGCTGCCAGTAATGTTAAGTACCATTACTTTTGTCACACTATGCACTGTAGCAGGTGTAGTTAGAGTGGTGATAGTGAAGGATTAATCAAGCACGCCACCAACTGCGTTCACATCAATGGTCGCGTATTTTAAAAATAAACCTGCTGTATAGCAAAAAAAAATTTAGAGCATTTATGATTTTATCAAAATCAAGTTAAACCGACTGGGTAAGCAAACCATTTGCATAAAATAAAAAGGCATAAAGTGATTCATGTATTATAACTATGTGAACAACTTCAGCAATGCAGGGCGAAGTGGCAACAGTTCTGTTAAAAACCCCTCTCATTATAACATGCATGAAAAGCACCACACCTGAATATTTTATAGTGCATGTAATATCGAGACTACTAGACTGTCTATTGACCTTTTAGAAGAAGGGTATATCATTCACATTCAAGGGGCAGCCACTTAGCCTTTTCCTGAGCTTGCCTGTGAATATTTCCTGAATTTCAGATATCATTAGGATTGATTTAGAGTAAACAGATTTTGCTTACGCATTGAAACCTAGTTCTGTATGTAACTACAATTATGGGTGCCAAACCATCTCCAATTAATTTTTAACATTTAACTTATTTTTTAACTGCAGCACCACAACTAGCTATGGGTGCCCAAAAAGTAGCTAGAAACAATACCTTTACCTCTTTGAGCCTTTTGGAAGTGTTCAGCTTCTCAGTGCTCACCTTACAACATTTTTTTTTAAATACGTGTTTGTATGCCCACTGCTCTTGCTCCTTGTACAGTGAGGAAGAGCAGATGGCAAGAAGAGACAAGAAAGAAGCATAGCGAAAAAAAGCGAAATAAGCGAGGACGTCTTTTGTATCGTACAATGTGTGTAACATTACTATTGCGACAACATATAGACAAATTATCACGGCTATGTATCCATTGTAGAGTCATACACAGCTGCAACACCACGACTTAATTTCAACCTTGTGTTGGTTTAGGATCCCTTTATAGTGGCAAGCTAATGATATCTGCATTTGTTTGGCAAATACTAAGATGCAGTAAAATGTGATATGGTAATCTAATTTAGAATGCACGTCATGTGGCTTCATTGTATATGTGGCCACAAGTAACTCTGGTTGCAAAGCAATATGGCAGAGCCTAAACAGACGTCACCGACCACTCCAATCTGAACTTGCCTTTGCTACTTGCCCATTATCATCCCTGCAAAAAATGAATAAGTGAATCTGCTACAGATAAGTGCTAGCTTATGCTAAGGACCAAGTATGAAGGGTGTTTTGTCATTATTGAGATCAGTTATTTGTTCAAGAACACTTGATGTCACACACAAATACATTGCTGTCGAAGTATCAAGATTCAATTTAAAGCAAAAAGAAGTGTCTCTTTAAAAATTACAGGCCACAAGGCAAGATAAATATTTGATATACTTGGGATGTAAGGCACGCACAAGAGGTGCTGCCATATTATACTTTTCCTTGTGTTGAAACCTGTTGCTTTACTCACCCAACACATCTGTAAAGATGCCGTGAAAACACCAAGGAGCTGATGCAGCAAGGTTGAACACATGTCCAGTGATTCAACCATTCCTAAGCAGCCCTACAGCCTCCACAGTCCTGCAACCATTTGTAAGATAAATTTAGTTCTACCCAAAATTCTTGGTTTTCAGACACACATGCAAGACGCATAACCACTCCATAGGAAGTTTGCATGATAATGCGCTGGGTAGCAAAACGGATGTCAATATCAAGTATCCCGGCCTGCCGCTTATTTCTTTCCGTTCTTAATTAATCAATCCATGGTTATTAAATGTTCCCCCAATGTGAAGTGTACTGGCAGTCCGGTGAAGAATTGCAATGTATTTAGAACACAGTCCAATTCTTGCCAAAAAAGCATGCAATAGCGTTTTGTCAGCTCTTCGAGAAAAGAGCATGAAGTTTAGCTAAAACACAAGGTTTTTATAAACACCATTCAAATTGATATAAAAGTTGTGAGCATTATGTAAAGGAACACGGATTCATGTTTGATCAATGATTTCTTATAATGTACTTATATGAATGCAACTAACTGAATATGAAACGATAAATTTTGCTCGAGAATTTAGAGTTATGAACACTATCGCACTTGCCTGCTGCATCTTGTCCAAAACAGCGGCAAGATAGGCTAGTTTGTGTAGGTGAGTAGTAATGAGCAGTGCAAAGTAACAACAAGAAACACCAGTAACAACAGTATGCGGCAAGCACAGACTGCCAACTGTATAATTTATTACACAAAAGTTCGCCTGAATATCAGTCAGACAACTTGTGCAAATGAAGGTCCAGTTGGGCTTGAACAAGTTACGAAATCAACAATGCCTGCTTTCACTAACAGGACCCTCATTCACATAAAGTATGCAGCGATAGGCCCCTACCGAGGTACGTCACAGCATGATGTCACTGGCACATGTAAAACGTGTGGCTGGAAAAACACTCCCGCTGGTGGCTCAGCCCGGTACAGTCGTGCGGTGTTTGGGGCAAGTTTTAATTTTTCAAAGCTTACACTTCACGTTACAATGTCGACATTAGCTGTAGTATGTGTCAGCAAACATCCAGCTGTGTGGTAAACTGTGTAGTAAAATATTTGCCACGCTGTCTGTTTATCTTGAAGAAGTGAACACACGTGGTGGCCTGTGCGAGCAACAGCGGCATAGTCTTCAAAAATGTGCACTGTTGATTGCGGCATGTAGTGTGCATTGAAAGGTATTGAGAATATCGGTTCAACTGAGAATACTGAGTGTGGTGTGTGCAGTGTCAATAACAATGTGTCTTGTTTGCGAAGACTAGCACTCATGGCAGGGACCGGTCGATGAAAAAACTTGATTCGACATTTTAGTCAAGGTAAATATGCACTTGACGTGACCATCTGCGAGTGGGTACATCTCGGTGTTTGCGCTGTGTGCAGAAAAAAATTGCAAGGTCACCGGGCTGGAAGATACCAGTTGCTGAAGCTGCATGTATGAATCGCCCCGACGAGTACGCAAGCTCAATAAAGGTATAACTCATTTTATCGAAGGCCTCATATTTCTTCATGTAATAAGCAGAGATTCTTGTTTCACATATACTCAGTACCTTTACCGCTCGATATTCATGAAGTGACAATGCAAACAACAAGTTTGTGTGTTAGGTCCTAAGGGAGCAATGTAAATATGCAAATAAGTTGTTGGTGTCAGATGCAGCGATGTAACTGCACAAAAGATTACGTATATATTAGGCTACAGGTTTAGAATCGCATACATCTCAGTGGTCTATCTGGAATGTCACAAACAACTTCCTTGCCAACCAGCCCTTGCACAGAGGGAGGGAATGGCTGGCACGGTGCTCGAAGTGACGTCACACTATTTGCAAACATAGAGAGGTTTCTTACTTAGGCAACAATTTGTACAATATATTTTTTAGATGCAAGACTGTACTCGTCCACATTGATCATACTGATGTCTTTTGTTGTTACTTTGTGCTGTGCATTACTAGGCATTTAGTCACCATGATCTTTAAAAGCTAATTTCAGTGTTCTCTCTCATACTGCTGACAACTGTGTTGTTGCATAAATTGGGCAAAAAAGCAACACAGAAAGGCTGTCACAATAAATACACCAACATGGGTATTCTCCTGCAAACAAAAGTCGGCACTGGTCCTGTCATTACCCGTCTTCCTTCTCTCTTTGCCTTGTTTGTGCTGAAACAGCCAAACACCTGATGAGTTAGATGAGAAATATTAACGCATCAAAACTATAAGTGCTTGCATCAGCAACTACACAACAGCGTGATAACCGCACCCCCGCCACACAGCAGCGAAACATATTTTGAATATGCTGGCAGTGTATTATTTTATAAAAAGCAACTCTGGCAGATTACAAAATCTCACAATGTGCATGCAAGTTTTCTTCAAAGTGAGGCGTACAATGTAGGTGCTGGCCGGTACATTATTAGTTACAAGCAAAGGCGTCTTGCAGGTACACATGCAGATTGTACGAACACCTCTCTCTCTCTCTACACTAGGCACACACATTATATCTTTCAACAAGCACACGCCACTGTTTAGCGGCATAATAACGCTCTACCGTGAACGTATGCTAATCAACCCACTTAGGCGGTTGGCTAGGTAAATCGAGCCAAGTTACAAATTGTATCGCCCGCGAACGTAAACAAAATGCTGCTTTGCATCAAATGGCACTGCAGGCTTCGTTTAATAAACAACGTAGCAAGCGCCGTGTGCGTCTTCCTCACTACATTGCACATATGAAAAAATCGATCACCATACACATGCATGTTGCCGCAGTTGTCTCGAATTAGCTCCAGTAAGGCCGCGCCGATGCGCCATGGCTCTGCTGGCGTTAGAGCGTTGTCAATGCGAATTGGCAACCGCACTCGCAAAGGTGCGTAAGGTTGCCGTTTCACGACGCCTCGTTCGAGTGCAGCAACACACACTTGCACTGAGTGGCATACTTGGTCTACATAAAAAAGTGTCCCCCTTACCTTTAGTTTCTTTCACACTGTCCTGAGGGAAGCGACCACAGGCGTCAGCCGTCACCTCGGAGTCCTTCGAGCGCCCGCCCAACCCGCCGATTCCTTGGACGACTCGCACTTGATCCGCACTCGGACAACCGCGGGAATAGGGGGCAATCTTAGCACATCACACGAACGAGGAACGGCGCTTCCGTGCGTAAATTTAACATTTCGTGCTCGCGTGTGTAGCAGCGCGAACACATGAGACACGCACCGAAACGGCATGCCCACAGAAACAAAGAAGACAAACAACATGTGGCTTTAGCTGTGAATGGATTTGACTTGGATATCTGTGTGAGAAAAATAAAAAAAAATATCTGTCGCTGCTATAAACTGAAAAAAAAATGTATGTTATCTGGCAAAATAACTTTAAAAGTGATAAACGATTATTAAAAAAACAAGTTACAACTTATGATTATTTTCGCAGGTCTTTGTTTGGTTTTTGTTCTAGCAGACGACAGCCTCCTACTGCTTCTACGACAGACGTAGTGCGGTTTCACGTTCAGTGCGTGTCGCCGACGCAAAGCTCTACAGTAGTGATATCAGAGTTATCAATTCTCAATGAATCATAGGATGGCTACAAAGCAGTAACATTTTGACATAGTGCAGTACGCAATCTTTCAAGGTATGACATTTCTTTGCTCTGAAGCAAATCGAAGCAAGCCGGCCGGCAAAATCAGCTGATGTCGTCGCTACGCGAGGCATGGTCGTGCGCAATAGCGTCGCGCCCCGCGCTCGATTTGTCATCAAGCGATAGAGCTACTAAGTGGAATACAGCTAGATGCAGGGATTAATGGCGTATCACTCTAATTCCCTGTGGTGGCCGACTCAATCGCAAGAAAGCCCCGGGAAACAACCTTCAACTGCTCAAGCTTGTGTGTGGGTGTAAAAATACTTGTTTTCATCCGCCGCGGGGCAGAAATCTATAGTTGAAAGACATGCGAAAAGCATGGGACGTATATGCAATCACAAAACATATGCACACAACAATAGATACAATCGCATATCGTACACAAATATGCCAACACATAGCATGTAAAAAGCAAATTTATATACATGACTTCAACTCACGTGCACTCTCAAGCGCGAATAGCTTAGCAATCTAACGCACTGAGTTCACGTACGCGAGCACAACTGAGTGGCGCAGGTTTGAGTCCCGCCAAGTCTAATTTTTTTGTTTTTTTTCAACGTTTTTATTGCACTGCTATCTTTTCTAATGCCTTAGGTTCTAACACAAAATAAAAGCAATATTGCGTTCAAGTACGTATGTGGGACTGTGTTTTTTGCACAAGAGTTATTAGTGTTTTTATTTTCATTATTATTTTTTGATTTATTTCATAATATAACAAAATTAAGGACTAAGGGGAACAATGGGTCTGCTTGATTGTGAAGGGACTCGAGAAGTGAGAAAACTCAAACCAAAAAATTTATTTGAGAAAAAACTGAGCATTTCAAAGCCGGACCAGTTTCTTCAAGGGTAGGCCCTAAGTATGCGCGAGACTTGCTATATGACACATCTCAAGCTGTGGCAGTTGAGGGAAGGCAATATCACCGAGGAGCAGTTCCAAAATATATTTTGGTTGATGTTTTTTGATTCCTCCAAAATAAGGGCTGCACAATTGTGATCGAGCAAACCGAGAATTGCGGGCACGAAGTCATCAGACAGAAGATGAATAATGGTGATTGTTTGAAAATTGCCCTTAATTAAAGGAAGAGTTATGGAGTGCTACGTAGCTTAACTCGCAGTAGGAATTTTATATATACATATAGATAGTTTAAAATGGACAATGTTGCACACACAGACATTGGTTAAATTTCTTTGCAGCACAGTTGAAGCATCTATGTAGAACTGAAGCATCAAGAGAAGCTCATGCGTCCTCACTTTATTGCGCTTTACATAGCTTGTATGCGTCCATGCAGCCATGATATGATATATTATAAAGCATTTGTTTAACCTATAATCTTCTTATTCATTAAAGCTGGTCCATAAGTTGTGTATTATGTAGCACTACAATTGAAGCGTAATCTGCATGGTGGTCTGAAACAATGCTTTTGAAAATCTCAAAACGACCCAGCTCTATACACGACCATCCGTGCATCAGTGATAAGCACCATTATGTGTTGGTACATATCAGTTGTGCTCTCATACTTAATTATTTTTCTGACCACTCCCTCTGCCCCTACCTCGTTTCTGTCGTGAAGCTGTGGCAAGTTGTGTATAGCTGTATTTATATTGTAGGAGCACATACAATCAATAAAAAATTATTTTTAGGCTACATGCAATTAGTTTTCATAGATTTTCATTTCTTTTGTCGGTGCTCAGGAGAGCTAAGCTCATGGTCGATATTTTAAAATGACATTTCTCTTTGCCAATGTTAATGAGAACTGTTTCATTAATATTGACAAGTTCATTCACATTGGATTTAGTTCTCATTATTATTGTTTCTACCAAAAAACGAGCCCTTGAAGTTATGCTTTTTTTGCTTGATTTGTTTTCGTGTGACAGCATGCAAGTAAAATGACAGTTATTGCCATTCCTTGTGAATGACACATTTTCCGTGTGACAGACTTTAGCACCTGGTCATCTGCAGAAGTGGTATTCATTCTGGAAAAGGGCGAACAGCGGTGACTGACAACACAGACTAGCCTGCATTATTCTTTTGTACTATATATGTCACTGTGCATTCATTTATAACTTTATAGAGCTGGGATTTCCTGCCTAAAATGAGACAACAACTGTAGAGTTTCCACATTTTTTGCAACAATCCACATGCCTTTCATACACTATTGCACATTTTCGTAAGCACCTTACAAATTCTGTATATTTCCGTAAGACCTTACATTCTGCATTTTCCTTATGAAAGCTTCTGTACACTCCATACACTTTCCTTATCCTTCCATATCTTCCATCATGAACCCTCCGTATGCTCCATAAGTTTCCTTATCGTTCTTTATCCTTCCATATACTCCATAAAAAGCTTTCCATATATGCCATATATTTTCCTTATCTTTCCGTATACTCCATAAAAAGCCTTCCGTATACGCCATACAATTTCCTTATCCTTCCTTATACTCCATAAGAAGCTTTCCGTAAATGCCATACAACTTCCGTATATTTCCATAAAACTCCATATATTTTCCGTATGTAGCATAAGGAAATGTTACGGAGTCCATATATTTTCCGTAAGATTTCATACGGAACGTTTCAGTAGGGAGTTTATTTGTTTCTACGGTCATCAACTCATGCTCGGCGAGTTTATCCTCGAATTGCTGTAGGCGAGCAAACTCTTTTTCTATGGCGTTTAATGTTTCCTGTACGTTGCCTACTGTAGTTTCTACGTGCTTTAGGTTTTCGGGAAGAGCAGTGAGCGTTTTATTGGTCTTTGTTTGTTCCTTTAGAATTTTCTTGAGGAGCTGGCTGTTTAAGGTGGCTTCTGAACCAGACTCTGAGTCTGAGCGAAGTGCAGGGTTTAGCTCTATATCACCTGATGTTAACAGCAGTAACCTAATAACAAGCAAACAATCACACAATGAAGAAAGCAGACTCTGTGGACCCGGCAGCACTACTAAAGTGAGCGAATCGTCTCTAATAGAGCAGACAGTTTGTCACCCACCTGGACGAAAAATAGAAATTCATGAGCAACCGCCCTAACACGGTGCTGCCAAGCCCACTGAAAGACTGCTGAAGATGGCTCCGGGTTTTATGCTGAAGCTCAAGCGTGTCCGCTGACGTTACTCGGTTGACCACATGGTAGGGAGGGGCACTTGAGGCACTGCTTTCCATGATGGTTCTTCGTCGACGGGGCTGTCCGGCGCAGGCGCGACGATGTTTCCCTGCGGTGGGAAGAGTTCCGCCGGGCCAACGACGGAATCCACCCGCAGCAGGGATATCTGGATGAAAAAGTAGAAATTCATGAGCAACTGCCCGAACACGGTGCTGCCAAGCCCACTGTTTTGTTTCTTTTAGAAATATAACACATAAATAATTGGTTACATATTGTCATACAGAACGTTTTCAAACTAGAAAAAAAGTAGCTCTGTCACTTGTAACACCGGTATGCAAGAGTTCTTCCTCTTAGCCAAATGCAATGCTACAAAAACAGACATATTGAGCTTCCGAAAATCACACACTTTCCGGATTTTTAAAAACTCTGCTCTTCTACGTACAAAAACCACTATAAGGTTGCAAGGCACACCACAGTAAAAGGCTCCCGAAACTAGGTTCACCTGGTTTTCGCCAACGCGCACTGACCTCAAACTGTACACGGCACTGCAAACGCTGTGGTCGGGAATAAACCCGCGACTTCCTGGATAATCACCATGTCCAGTAGATACTAAATTACCGTGGTAGAAGCTGTACAATTCTTTGAACTACAGTTCTAAGAAGATGTTTCAGCATTCGAGTAAAAAACCTAATGAAAACAGGCACGTTTCAGGGGATTTTTTCTTTCTTGCATAATAAAAATATGACCATTTTTTGAAGCACGAGAAAAATTGTGTTTAAATAGCCAGCTTCAATACTATGAATCGAGAATAGATCTTGTCAATGAACACTCATACTATATATATATATATATATATATATATATATATATATATATATATATATATATATATATATATATATATCTGCATATTAAAGGGCTCGTGTTTTAGCGTTTGACGCAATGTAATGACATCTACCAGACGATAATGTCAAGCAAAGTATAGGGAAGTTATCAGACCTAATTCTTGTGCAAATGTGAGGAAAGTAAGTGGGTGTTAAGGTAACTTGCCGTGGACAGGAACTGAACCTGCGACCTTAAAACAATGCGTACGCTGCTCTTCCATCTAAGCTACTACGACGGCCATCTCCCACAGCCACTTTATTGGGTATATATCTAAACTTAAACGCGGGAGTATCAGTCAGCGCCGCCAAAAGCCATGACGGCGAGTGTGGCACACTCTTTATGAGCCTGTTCTGCGTCAGAACGCCCGCTAACTTATACGAGCTGGCAGCTGACCAATAATCCTTCGTATACAACCTGAAGACACCAAGGCTGCCAGTCCAAGGTCCTCATTATAGAATTAGGGAAACAGTATAACTTCCCCTATACTTCGCTTGACATTATTGTCTGTTAGATCACATTATCATTGTGTCTATTACTAAAGAACAGGCCCTTAAGTGTACAAATCTTTCCTTATTCATTACTGAGGTTCTCATACTGGCAGACTTGGTACCATGAGATTGTATAAGAAGGATTATTGGTCAGATGGCCGCTCGTAATATGTTCACGTGCTTCGTGACGCCAAACACCCTCATAAAGAGTGTGCCACACTCGCCTTCGTGACTACTGGTGGCACCGACTGACACACCCACGTTTAATTCACAGATACCCCCAAAAAGTTGCTAGGTGATGGCCGCCGTGGTATGTCAGTTGCTACGCGTTGTTCGATGGTCGCAGGTTTGATTCCTACCCACGGCAAGTTATCTTTTATTCCACTTTTTTCACATTTAGAAAAAAATTAGGTCTAATAACTCCGCCTACACTATCCTTGGCAATATTTTCTCAAGACTTGGCTACGTCCTCCCCGGTTACCCACCCTTCTGCCCGGCCTGTCATCCCAGCGCTCGCCACAAATTTCGTGACGCTTCCCACCCTCAAAGATCTTGGCGTGTTCTCGGGCCGTGAGGGTGCCGAGTTCGACCAGTGGCTACGCCTCTACGAACGCGTCAGCGCCACTTACACGTGGGATCCCACACTTTTGCTCGCAAATGTGATCTTTTGTTTCAACGGAACACCTCGTGTTCAGTTTAACAACCACGAGCATGACATTACAAGCTGGGACAGCTTCAAGGAAAAGAGCTCTTTTGGCAACCCTTTTGGTCGCCGTGAAGTTGCGAAAATGACTTGTCGACTCGCTCACAATCTTTCACGGAGTCCTACATCAGTTACGTTCAGGCTGTCTTTTCACTATGGCGCCAAGCTGACGAAAACATGTCCGGGCCTGACAATGTTGCACATATTCTATAGGGTATCGCCGACGATGCGTTCAACCTGTTGGTATTGAACAATGTGTCTTATGTTGATGCAAATATTCAAGAATGCTGCCGGTTCCAACAAGCTAAAAACAGGCGCATCTTACGTCAGTTCCAGTGGCTTCCAAACACCGCTGCGACGTCCTCGTGTCTCGACACATATCATCCACAAGACACCTGTGGCAACTTGATGCGACTCGTCAGGCGGGATCTTGAAGCGACTGCTCCAGCTAAGGTGGAACCAACGTCCCCTGACCCCTCTCTTCCAATTACGTTGCCCCTCGTTCAAGCAGTCGTCCGGCAGGAAATCGTCAGCTTGGAATTTGCTCTATTTCACCGCCTTCCCGCACCGACTTCCAGTCCCAATACACGCCTGCATGTCCCTTCCCGACCGGCTCTTCCTCAACGTTCCCTAATCCGTCCGCACGGCGAACACACGATGACAAGCCGATCTGCTTCTCGTGTCACTGAATCACTAAAAAATTGTATCGGGCTAGTTGGTAAGGATCCATCTTGCTAGGAAGCGCAGCCACTATTACAAAGAACACACAACACAAGCGCTTACTTCCACTAAACGTTTATTGCAAACATCAGAGATTATAAAAGAGGTGAAAAGAGAAAAACAATAAAAAATGAATAAAAAATAAAAAATGGTAGATAACAAAAAGCACACGTGCCAGTCCCGTACATTACTATCCGTTATTGTACTTCACCCCATCCAGAAAACAAAGTTGTTTCCGCGTGAGTGAGATAGAGGGTGCACTAACACAATCAAAATCATCGCGTGTCATTTCAGCCGCTTCTGCTATCAAACGAGATAACGAATCTTTGTCCCGATACAGCACACACGTGTTATCGAAATAACGCACACAACCGCACTACTTACAGTGGATCGCCAAGTGACCATCATTACCCTTCTGCACTTTATTGTGGTGCTCTTTTAGCCTTTTATTATAGCATCTTTCAGTTGTTCCCGCATAAACAAAACTACATGACTAGGGCACTCTGTAAACAAACGACTGTGCACACTCAACATATTTATTGCAATGCTTAATTTGGCAACCTTTCTTTTCTTTTGAAACAGGACAGGTTTGGTAACCTATTCAGGACAATGTTTCAGGAGCAGACATAGGCCCAAACAACGAAACGTTCCTTTCCTTTGACCGCGTCCTCTCCTTACGTGAGGCTTCCTTACAACCAAGGACCGACGGAGGAAGCAAGCGTACTCTGAAAGCTCCCTTAACCCGTCCTCGCGGGAGGAATGGTTGCCACGCTCCTGCGTTCGAGATTATCAAATATAAGCTTTGCTCACAAGCGTTTATTCTGTAAAAAAAAGTTGGGTCGCCACATCACTTCCAAATTGAAGTGTTAATATAGAGACGCGTGTACGCTTTCTTCCAACTACGATTACTGAATGTGAAAAGCCACCGTAGTCGAGCGCAAAACGTGGTGCATTCTAGCAACACTGCGCGCCGTCGTGCCTGGCACCGTGCACGCACGCTCGCCGCTCGCGTCTCCCCGCAGGGGTGGGGTGGGAGGGTTGCCTCGAAAACGAAAACATCACGTGGGCTAGCTGTGAGGCGAAGCGCTCGTTCAGGGCAAGGAGCGGACCTAAGGGCGCACGAAGGTAGCCCCAAAGCAACCTTAAGCTGAGGAAGCGCCAAGGAAGCCTTCACCGAGGGATCCTTAGTGAGGAAGCTTTCAGAGTGACATAAGGCGGCCTCACAAAAATGAAGGCTTCCTCACTGAGGAAAGGAACGTTTCGTTGTTTGGCCCATAACCACTCGGACGCCCACCTTATTACCAATCTTTTTAAGATTGTGTGCCACACTATGGATATAGGGGACAACAGTCGTTTTACGCTGCTGCAGGGAAGTGTTAATACGCTGCCTGTTTTGTTTCTTTAGGTCCCTATGTAGCGATTCAGCGACGATTGTAACCATTCGTTGTGGGTAGCCTGCTGCCTTCAGTCGAAAAACCTGCTGTTCAAAGCTCTTCTTCATGAGGTGAAAACAGGACTTCTTCCTCGTTTTCCCCCGCCTTCCCACAAGGTTTCCCGACGAAAAACTAAGTGTGGCAGCCCCGCGAGGTGGTGCTGCATCGCTCGGAATGACAGAAAATCTGCTCTTGACAATACAGACGTTACGGAACCTAATAGACGTACAAGTAAACGGCGTACATGTAACTGCTCTTGTCGGCACCAGTGATCAACTTTCCGGGATGACGAGTGATTTTCGCTGCGAGCTCAAGAAAGTTCTCACACCTGCGACCACTCGGTTCATCAGTGTTGTGGATAGGGGAATCGCATCTATTGTTGATTTGTGCTCCGCTCGTGTAAGCATTGCAGATCGACACACCTTTGTTCCCTTCACCGTCCTTGATAAATGCCCCCATGACGAAATTTTAGGCCTCGACTACCTGTCTGCGTATTCTGCCCTCATAGAATGTTCGACCAGTACACTCCGTCTATACTTGCCCGCAGCAGAACCTTTTGCAAGATGGCTGAGTCGCTTCTGCACAACGGGTCATGCGCGTCTCTCTCCACAGACACTGACCTACGTAGAACTCGTCTCAATCACACCAGTTCCCGGCGGTGACTATGTTCTGACCCCCATCACCGATGTTCTCCTAAGCCGTGGAATTACATTACCACACACCATTCTGTCCGTAGCAGGAAATTCTACGTGCCTCTCACTTGTTAACTTTAGCTTGACACCTCAAGTGCTTCCGTAAGGGATCTCTTTGGCGTTGCTCTGCACCTTAGAAGACAATACTGTAGATGTTTTCACGATGGCCGCTCCTTCTGACCTCCACGCTTGACATCAATCTGACACTTGCTCCGACAGCGCTATTACGTCGATGATCGCTTCCAAATTAACGCCGCAGCAGACTGACGAGCTTCACCGGGTTCTGCTGTCCTACATCAACGTTTTTGACCTCTTCGGCCGTCTCTTGAGGAAAGCTACTGGCATTACACACCGCATAAACACTAGTAATGAGCATCCTATTCATAGGCGTCCATATCGGTTGTCGGCAGCTGAGTTTCACATTATCCAACGTGAGGTCGATGAAAGTCTCGCCAAAGCCACCATTGAGCCATCGTGCAGTCCTTGGGCTTCTCCTGTAGCGCTAGTCCACGTGAAAGATGGTGCATGACGTTTCTGCGTTGATTATCGACACCTCAACAAAATTACCAACAAAGACATGTACTCTCTCCCGTGAATACATGATGCGCTTGATTGCCTCTATGAATTACACAATTTTTTCTTCATAGACCTTCGTTCGGGCCACTGGCAGATAAAAGAGGTAGACGAAAAAGACCGTGAAAAGACGACATTTATCACCCCCGATGGCCTATATCAATTCAAGGTCATGTCGTTTGGCCTTCGAACGAATGATGCAATCCCTGCTCAGATGATTAATTGTCCACCTGTTTGTGCTACTTGGACGACGCCAATGTCTTTTCACCAACATTTGAAACTCACATAGAGTGCTTCTCAGCCATCTTAATCTTAGGCATCTTCCGTCGCGCTGTCCTGCAGCTCAACTCCTACAAATGTCACTTTGGTTGCCTCTAAATGACAGTACTTGGCCATTTAGTAGACGCCAACGGTGTACAATCAGACCCAGCAAAAATCAGTGCCGTCAATAACTTTCCTGTACCACGATCTTCGAAGGATGGACGCAGCTTCATCAGACTATGTTTCTACTTATGACGCTTCTTAAAAAATTTTGCGCACATAGCGAGGCTGCTTACGCAGCTCCTCAAGAAAGACGTCCTGTTTTCTTGGGGCTCCGGAAAGGCTTCTGTGTTCTCGACTCTCATCGCTCTTCTCCCTGTGTGCTACCTAGGTAATAACCCTTTAGGAAATGTCCCCAATTACAAATACCTTGGAGTGCACAACACAACTAACATAACCTGGAACGTTCATATCCCCAAGTAATTAACAACGCCCACCGCATGCTTGGGCACCTACGCCGTAACTTTTCAAAAGTCCCTTCCTCACTAAAATTACCCCTATATAAAACACTAATTCGTACAAAACTAGAATACGCAGCAGCAATTTGGGATTCCTTTCATGTCGTTTTAATACCGTCACTAGCAATGGTTCAGAACAACTCGGCTTGTTTTATTACATGTAATTACAATCGCACCACAAGCATAACATCCATGAAAACAGGCCTCAGCCTACCATCTCGTGCATCACGGCGTAAACTTTTCCGCTATGTCTTTTTCACAAGCTCTACTACCGTGCCCACCTACATCACGAATTCATAATTCATCGTCATCACATTTTTCAACGTCTGGATCACGCCTTCGAGGTTGGCATGCCTTTGTGTAGAACTAACTTTTTTTCGCAGTCTTTCATGCCACGTACATCAAAGGAAGGAAATTGTCTTCCAAACCCGACAGCAACTATTCGAGATTTCAACCTTTTCATGAAAGCAATAGCTAACGTTGTATGACATGCTGACTGTATAACCCTTGTTCTCTTTTTTCTTTTTGCGTTGTGTTGTATTTTACTTTTTCTCCCTACCCAATCACCCCTGTAATTCATATTGACCCTGCGGGTAAATAAATAAATAAAATAAAAAATAAATAGTCCTCCGATTGTGGCACTGATCAACCCTACTGCCCCTACGGAAATTCGTACAGAGGCAGGTGGACATGGCATTGGTGCAGTGCTGGCTCAGAAACAAGATGGCCATGATTGCGTTATTGCATTTGCCAGCCGCCTCCTTTCTGCCCCTGAACGTAACTGTTCGATCACAGAGCGTGAGTTCTTGGCTTTGGTATGGGTGTTGGCGAAATTCCGACCTTATCTATACGGACGCTCATTTTTTGTAGTTACTGACCACCACACCCTCTGCTGGCTCAACTTTCTGAAAGATCCATCAGGCCGCCTTGGACGCTGGGCTTTGCGTCTGCACAAGTTTTCCTACTCGGTGGTCTACAAATCTGGCCACCTGCACCACGATGCCGATTGCCTCTCCCGGTACCCAGTCGACAATCCTAAGGACACTGACGAGCCCATGGAGAGCTCAATCTTTTCAGTGTCCAACTTTCTTCAAAATGGGGAAGAACAGAAGAGTGAGCTAGTGCTGCTTGACAACATCAGCCGTATGAAATCCTCCCCAAACGAAGCTTCCGTCAGCTAGTTTGTCATTCAAAAGGGTGTGCTATACCGCCGCTATTTCCGACCAGACGGGTCCGACCTTCTCATTGCTGTGCCTAAGCATTTGCGCCGCTGTGTACTCACAGAAGTTCACGACGCTCCCACGGCTGGACACCTTGGCGCGTTCCACACGTACGAGCCCGTCCGACGTTGTTTATTCTGGCCAGGCATTGCTCGCACTGAACGCCGATATATCGCGACGGCTGACCTATGCCAACGTAGTAAAACACCATCGCTGCTACCCGCTGTCCATCTTCAAGCAATTGACATACCCGCGGAACCATTTTACAGTGTTGGGTTAGACTTGCTTGGTCCTTTCCCCACATCAATATTGGGAAACAAATGAATAGCCGTAATTACAGACTACGCTACACGCTACCCTATTACGTGAGCTCTACCGACCAGCTGTGCAACGAACGTCGCTCAATTTTTGTTACGGGACCTTATATTGATTCACGGTGCTGCGCGACAACTCCTCAGAGACCCTGGTCGTACATTTATATCCCAAGCAATCGCTGACATTCTGCGTTCTTGTCCCACGCAACCCACACTGACGATCGTTTACCACCCTCAAACAAATGGCCTCACGGAACGATTTTATCGTACTCTAAGAAATATACTCGCAATATAGGTGTCACCCGACCCCCGAGACTGGAATCTTGCCTTTTCCTACGCAACGTTTGCGTATAATTCATCCCATCACGGCACAGAGGGCTTTTCGCTGTTCTACTAATTGCACGGAAGAGAGCCAACTTTACCACTCGACACAGTCATCTCAGCTCACAACTCGTCCGCCAGCGAGTATGCCCGCGACGCCATTGCGCGAGCCGATCCCGCCCGTCAGTTCGCTCGCACTCGGCTGATGGCGTCGCAAACCAACCAGTGCCGTCGGTATCATGCGGAACATAGAGACGTACATTTCACTCCCGGTACAATCGTTTTACTCTGGTCCCCTCACCGTTGGCTGGGCCTATCAGAAAAACATTTGTCTAATTACACGGGACCCTACTCTATATTGAGTCAAGTAACACCTGTCACCTACGAGATCAGCCCCATCTATTCATCATCATCTGCTGTGCGGTTCAGTGATATTGTACACGTCTCGCGGACCAAGCCGTACAAGAATGCATCAGATAACGACCTTTAAAGCACCGGGACGGTGCCTTTGCCGCCGGGGGTCATGCTACGTGCCACTGCATGAAGATGAAGAAGAAAAAGCATATAGAGCGGCGCCAGCTAATCTCTGTGGCTGGTGCTGCTTGCTTAACCGGCTCTAAACACATCCGTGACTGCCCCTCCAAGTCAGTTTCCTTCTCGTAACCATATATAATAGTAAGAGTCAACCCGCCGCCTGGGCCAAGCATGAGAAACAAGCTTGGGATGGACGAAAACTTAATTTTTCTTTTTGTGAAGACAGAAAAGTATACTTTTCATACATTTTCATTACGATTTGGTATAAAAACTTCCCCTATACTTTCCTTCACATAGTGTTTCTTAGATCTAAGTAATATTGTGTGAAACACGGCAAAACAAGCCCTTATGTAGTGTCTCGTATACAACCTGCCAGTATAGAAAATCTGCCAGTATGACAGCCTGGATCATATATGAATCAGGCAAAAAAGTGTATTCTGAAGGGCTTGTTTTTCCGTGTTTCACACATTATTTATTTATTTATTTATTTATTTATTTATTTATTGCTTTTTACATACTGCAACCCGTAAGGGCTATGGCAGGAGTGGGTAACAGGCCGGTACAAAACAAACATGGTGTAATACTTTGCGAAGGAAAGCAAAATACAAAGTGGCAATACATGGCATCACATGGTGGCATAATGAAGACATGGTGGCGAGGAAGAGAACACAATTAACACAGTAAACAATGAAACAAAAAAGAAAAAAACTGTCAAAAGGTATTTATGGATAACAAGAATTCATTTAAGGGCAAAGAACGTATGTCACCGGATAAGTTATTCCAAAGTTCAACAGTTCGTGGAAAGAAGCTAAATCTAAACATGTTAGTACGGGCGTAGAATGGTGTCATAATAAAAGGATGGTATCGGCGTGTTGAAGAAGGTCTGGAACATGTTAAGAAGAGACCTTTTGAAAGTTTGCACGTCGAATAAATTATAGAATGTAATAACTTGAGAGACTCAATGTTCCTTCGCGATCAAAGTAGAGATAGGTTAAATGGTAATGCTGTCTTCCCTACTGATACGTTCCGTATGAATTCTTACGGAAAATATATGGACTCCGTAACATTTCCTTATGCTACATACGAAAAAATACGGAGTTTTATGGAAATATACGGAAGATGTATGGCATTTACGGAACGCTTCTTATGGAGTATATGGAAAGATAAGGAAATTGTATAGCGTATACGGAAAGGTTTTTATGGAGTATACGGAAAGATAAGGAAAATGTATGGCATATATGGAACGCATTTTATAGAGTATATGGAAGGATAAGGAAGTTTTATGGCGTGGATGGAGTGAGTTTTATGGAAAATATGGAAAGATAAGGAAAATTATGGAGCATACGGAAAGTTCATTATAGAAGATATGGAAGGTTAAGGAAAGTGTATGAAGTGTGCAGAAGCTTTCATAAGAAAATGGCGGAACGTAAGGTCTTACGGAAATATACAGATTTTGTAAGGTGCTTACCACAATGTGCAATAGTGTATGAAAGGCATTGGAAGTGTTGCAAAAATGTGGAAAATCTACATTAGTTGTCACATTTTCAGCAGGAAATCCGAGCTCTATATAGTTATGAATGAATGCACAGTGACATATATAGTACAACAGAATAACGAAGGCTAGTCTGTGTTGTCAGTCACCGCTGTTCGCCCCTTTCCAGAATGAATACAACTTCTACAGATGACCAGGTGCTAAAGTCTGTCACACGAAAAATGTGTCATTCACAAGGAATGACAATAACTGTCATTTTACTTGCATGCTGTCACACGAACACAAATCAAGCAAAAAAAGCATAACTTCAAGGGCTCGTTTTTTTGGTAGAAACACTATTAATGAGAACTAGATTCAATGCGAATGAACTTGTCAATATTAATGAAACTGTTCTCATTAACATTGACAAAGAGAAATGTCATTTTAAAATATCGACCATAAGCTTAGCTCTCCTGAGCCCCGACAAAAGAAATGAAAATCTTTGAACACTAATTGCATGTAGCCTAAAAATAATTTTTTATTGATAGAATATGCTCCTACAATATAAACACAGCTATACACAACTTGCCACAGCTTCGCGACAGAAACGAGGTAGGGGTAGAGGGAGTGGTCAGAAAAATAATTAAGTATGAGAGCACACATGATATATACAGACACATAATGGTGCTTATCATTGATGCTCGGATGGTCGTGTATAGAGCTGGGTCGTTTTGAGATATTCAAAAGCATTGTTTCAGACCACCATGCAGATTACGCTTCAATTGTAGTGCTACATAAGACACAACTTATAGGCCAGCTTTAATGAATAAGAAGATTATAGGTGGAACAAATGCTTTAAAGTATAGCATGTCTGCATGGACGCATACAAGCTATGTAAAGCGCAATAAAGTGAGGACGCATGAGCTTCTCTTGATGCTTTAGTTCTACATATATGCTTCAACTGTGCTGCAAACAAATTTAACCAATGTCTGTGTGTGCAATATTGTCCATTTTAAACTATCTACATGTATATATAAAATTCCTACTGTGAGTTAAGCTACGTAGCACTCCATAACTCTTCCTTTTATTAAGGGCAATTTTTCAAACAATGAACACTATTCATTTTCTGACTCATGACTTCGTGCGGCAATTCTCGGTTTGGCTCGATCACAATTGTGCAGCACTAGGAGGAATCAAAAAACATCAAACAAAATGACTTTCGCAACTGCTTCTTGGTGATATTGCATTCCCTCAACTACCACAGCTTGAGATGAGTCATAGAGCAAGTCTCGCGCATACCTAGGGCCTACCCTTGAAGAAGCTGGTTCAGCTGTGAAATGCTCAGATTTTTCTCAAATAAATTTTTTGGTTTGAGTTTTCTCACTTTTCGAGTACCTTCACAATCAAGCAGACCCAACGTTCTCTTTAGTCCTTAATTTTGTTCTATTATGAAATAAATAAAAAATGTAATAATGAAAATAAAAATACAAATAACTGTTGCGCAAAAAACACAGGCCCACATACGTACTTGAACGCAATATTGCGTTTATTTTGTTTTAGTACCTAACGCAAAGGAAAAGATAGCAGTACATAAAAAACATTGAAAAAAAACTAAAAAAATTGAAACTTTGCGGGAATCGAACTTGCGCTACCTAGTTGGGCTCACGTACGCGAATTGATTGCGTTAGCTGACTAAGCTATTCGCGCAGGAGGGCGTGTGAGCGTTTAGGTTATATATATAAATTTGCTGTTTACACGCTATGTGTTGGCATATTTATGTACGATAAGCGATTGTATCTATTGATCTGTGCATATGTTTTGTGATTGTATATACGTCACATGCTTTTCACATGTCTTTCAACATTAGATTGCCGCCCCGTCCGGATGAAAACAAGTATTTTTACACCCACACACAAGCTTGAACAGTTGAAGGTTGTTTCTCGGGGCTCTCTTGCGATTGCGTCTGCCACCACAGGAAATTAGTGTGATACGCCATTAATCCCTGCATCTAGTTGTATTCCACTTAGTAGCTCTATCGCTTGATGACAAATCGAGCGCGGGGCGCGACGCTATTGCGCACGACCATGCCTCGCGTAGCGGCGACATCAGCTGATTGCGCCGGCCGGCTTGCTTCGATTTGCTTCAGAGCAAAGAAATGTCATACCTTGAAAGATTACATACTGTACTATGTCAAAATGTTACTGCTTTGTAGTCATCCTATGATTCATTGAGAACTGATAACTGTGATATGACTACTATAGAGCTTTGCGTCGGCGACACGCACCGAACGTAAAACCGCACTACGTCTGTCGTAGAAGCAGTTGGAGGCTGTCGTCTGCTAGAACAAAAACAAAACAAAGACCTGCGAAAATATTCATATGTTGTAACTTGTTTTTTGAATAACCGTTCATCACTTTTAAAGTAATTTTGCCAGATAACATACATTTTTTTCAGTTTATAGCAGCGACAGATGTCTTTTTTTCCTCACACAGATATCCAAGTCAAATCCATTCACAGCTAAAGCCACATGTTGTTTGTCTTCTTTGTTTCCGTGGGCATGCCCTATCGGTGCGTCTCTCATGTGTTGGCGCTGCTACACACGAGAGCACGAAATGTTAAATTTACGCCAGGAAGCGCCGTTCCTCGTTCGTGTGATGTGCAAAGATTGCCCCCTATTCCCGCGGTTGTTCGAGTGCAGATCAAGTGCGGGTCGTCCAAGGAATCGGCGCCTTGTGCGGGCGCTCGAAGGACTCTGAGGTGACGGTTGACGCCTGTGGTCGCTTCCCTCAGGACAGTGTGAAAGAAACTAAAGTTAAGGGGGACACTATTTTATGTAGACTAAGTATGCCACTCAGTGCAAGTGTGTGTTGCCGCACTCGAACGAGGCGTCGTAAAACTGCAACCTTACGCGCCTTTGCGAGTGCGGTTGCCGATTCGCTTTGACAACGCTAACCCCAGCAGAGTCATGGCGCATCTGCGCGGCCTTACTGGAGCTAATTCGCGACAACTGCGGCAACATGCATGTGTATGGTGATCGATTTTTTCATAAGTGCAATGTAGTGAGGAGGACGCACACGGCGCTTGCTACGTTGTTGATTAAACAAAGGATGCGGTGCCATTTGATGCAAAGCAGCATCTTCTTCACGTTCGCGGGCGATACAATTTGTAACTTGGCTCAATCCAAATCAAGCAAACCGCCTAAGTTGGTTGATAAGCGTACGTTCACAGTAAAGCGTTATTATACCCCTCAACAGTGGCGTATGCTTGTTAAAAGATATAATGTGTGTGCCTAGTGTAGAGAGAGAAGTGTTAGTGCAATCTGTATGTGTACCTGCAAGACGCCTTTGCTTGTAACTAATAATGTACCGGCCAGCACCTAGATTGTACGCCTGACTTTGAAGGAAACTCGCATGCACAATGTGAGAATTTGTAATCTGCCAGAGTTGCTTTTTATAAGATAATACATTGCCAGCATGTTCAAATTATGTTTCGCTGCTGTGTGGCAGGGGTGCGGTTATCACGCTGTTGTGTTGTTGCTGATGATAGCACTTATAGTTTTCATGCGTTAATATTTCTCATCTAACTCATCAGGTGTTTGGCTGTTTCAGCACAAACAAGGCGAAGAGATAATGAAGACGGGTAATGACAGGACCAGTGCCGACTTTTGTTTGCAGGAGATTACACATGTTGGTGTATATATTGTGACAGCCTTTCTGTGTTGCTTTTTTGCCCAATTTATGCAACGACACAGTTGTCAGCAATATAAGAAAGAACACTGAAATTAGCTTTTAAAGATCATGATGAATAAATGCCTAGTAATTCACAGCACAAAGTAAGAACAAAAGACATCAGTATGAACAATGTGGGATGAGTACAGTCTTGCATATAAAAATGTATTGTGCAAAGTGTTGCCTAAGTAAAAAACCTCTCTATATTTGCAAATAGTGTGACGTCACTTCGAGCACCGTGCCATCCATTCCCTCCCTCTGTGCAAGGACTGCTTGGAAAGGAAGTTGTTGGTGGCGTTCCTGATAGACCACTGTTATGTATGCGATTCTAAACCTCTAGCCTAATATATACGTAATCTTTTGTGCAGTTACATCTCTGCATCTGACACCTACAGCTTATTTGCATATTTACATTGCTCCCTTAGGATCTAACACACAAACTTGTAGTGTGCATTGTCACTTCATGAATATCGAGCGGTAAAGGTACTGAGTATATGTGAAACACGAATCTCTGCTTATTACATAAAGACATATGAGGCCTTCGATAAAACGAGTTATACCTTCATTGGGCTTGCGTACTCATCGGGGCGATTCATACATGCAGCTTCAGCAATTGGTATCTTCCAGCCCGGTGACCATGCAATTTTTTTCTGCACACAGCGCAAACACTGAGCTGTACCCACTCGCAGATGGTTGCGTCAAGTGCATATTTACCTTGACTAAAATGTTCAATCAAGTTTTTTTCAACGACCGGTCCCTGCCACGAGTGCTAACGTCTTCGCAAACAAGACACATTGTTATTGACACTGCACACACCACATACAATATTCTCAGTTTAACCAATATTCTCAATACCTTTCAAAGCGTTCTACAAGCCGCCATCAACAGTGCACATTTTTGAAGACTGTGCCACTGTTCCTCACACAGGTCACCACGTTTGTTGACTTCTTCAAAATAAACAGACAGCGTGGCAAATATTTTACCACACAGCTAGATATTTTCTGACACATACTACAGCTAGTGTCAACATTGTAACATGAAGTGTAAGCTTTGAAAATTAAAACTTGCCCCAAACACGGCACGTCTGTACCTGGCTGAGCCACCAGTGGGAGTGTTTTTCCAGCCACATCTTTTACGTGTGCCAGTGACATCATGCTGTGACGTACCTCGGTAAGAGCCTATCGCTGCATACTTCATGTGAATAAGGGTCGTGTGAGAGAAAGCAGGCATTGTTGATTTCGTAACTTGTTCATTTCTAACTGGACCTTCATTTACACGAGTTGTCTGACTTATATTCAGGCGAACGTTTGTGCAATAATTTATACAGTTGGCAGTCTATAGTTGCCCCATACTGTTGTTACTGGTGTTTCTCGTTGTTACTTTGCACTGTTCAGTACTGCTCACCTACAGAAACTAGCTTAGCTTGCCGCTGTTTTGGACAAGATGCAGCTGGCAAGTGCGATAGTGTTCATAACTCGAAATGCTCAAGCAAAAATTATCGTTTCATATTCAGTTAGTTGCATTCATATCAGTACATTATAAGTAATCATTCATTTAACATGAATTCGTGTTCTTTCACATAATGCTCACAACGTTTATATCAAATTGAATGGTGTTTACAAAAAACATGGGTTTTAGCTAAACTTCATGCTGTTTTCTTGAACAGCTGACAAAACGCCATTGCATGCTTACTGTCATGGATTGGATTGTGTTAGAAATCCATTGCAATTCTTCACCGGACTGCCAGTACACTTCTCATTGGGAAAAATTTATTAACCTTGGATTGATTAATTTTTAAGAACGGAAAGAAAGAAGCGGCAGGCCGGGATACTTACTTGATATTGGCATCTGTTTTACTACCCAGCGCATTATCATGCAAATTCCTATAGAGTGGTTATGCGTCTTGCACGTGTGTCTGTAAACCAAAAACTTTGGGTAGAATTATATTTCTATTAGAAATGGTTGCAGGACTGTGGAGGCTGTAGGGCTGCTTAGCCAATATGAATAGTGTAATCTCTGGACATGTGTTCAACCATGCTGCATCAGCTGCTTGGTGTTTTCTTGGCATCTTTACAGATGTGTTGGGTTAGTAAAGCAAGCAGGTTTCAACACAGGCAAAAGTTTAATATGGCAGCACCTCTAGTGCGCGCCTTACATTCAGTGTATATCAAATATTTATCTTGCACCTTGTGGGCTCTAATTTATTTTTTTAAAGAGACACTTGGCCCGTGTGCTCAGATTTGGGCGCACGTTAAAGAACCCCAGGTGGTAGAAATTTCCGGAGCCCTCCACTACGACGTCTCTCATAATCATATGGTGGTTTTGGGACGTTAAACCTCACAAATCAATCAATCAATGAATTAAAGAGACACTTCTTTGCTTTATAAATGAGTCTTGATGCTTCGCCAGCAATGTATTTCTGTTTGACAGCAAGTGTTCTTGAACAAATAACTGATCTCAATAATGACAAAACACCCTTCATACTTGGTCCTTAGCATAAGCTTGCACATATATATAGCAGATTCAATTGTTCATTTTTTGCTGTGATGATAATGGGCAAGTAGCAAAGGCAAGTTCAGATTGGAGTGGTCGATGACGTCTGTTTAGGCTGTGCCATATTGCTTTGCAACCAGAGTTTTTTGTGGCCACATATACAATGAAGCCATGCGAGGTGCATTCTAAACGAGATTATCATATCACATTTCACTGCATCTTAATATGTGTCGAACAATTGCAGATATCTTTAGCTTGCCACTATAAAGGGATCCTAAACTAACACAGGGTTGAAATTTAGTCATGGTGTCGCAGCTGTGTATGACTCTGCAATGGATGCATAGCCGTGATAATTTTTCTATATGTTGTCGCAATAGTAATGTTACACACATTGGACGATACAAAAGAGGTCCTCGCTTATTTCGCTTTTTTTCGCTATGCTTCTTTCATGTCTATTCTTGCCATGTGCTCCTCCTCACTGTGCAAGGAGCAAGAACAGTGGCCACACAAACACGTATGTAGAAAAATGTTGTAAAGTGAGCACTGAGGGGCTGTACACTTCCAAAAGGCTCAAAGAGGTAAAGATATTGTTTCTAGCTACTTTTCGGACACCCATAGCTAGTTGTGCTGCTGCAGTTGTAATTGTTGATCAGGACACGATTCTGAAGTGGTTGCACACATTTGCTTGAAATGTTAAAAATATAATTGGAGGTGGTTTTGGCACCCTTTATTGCAGTTACATACAGAACTAGGTTTCAATGTGTAAGCAAAACCTGTTCACTGTAAATCAATCCTAATGATATCTGAAATTCAGGAAATCTTCACAGAAAAGCTCAGGAAAAGGCTAAGTGGTTGCCCCTTGAACGTGAAGGAGATACCCTTCTTCTAAAAGGTCAATAGACAGTCTAGTAGTCTCGATGTCACATGCATTATAAATATTCTTTATGCATGTTATAATGAGAGGGGTTTTAATAGAACTGTTGTCACGTTGCCCTGCTTTGCTGAAATTGTTCACCTACTTATAATACATGAATCACTTTATGCCTTTTGATTTTTTGCAAATGGTTTGCTTACCCATTCGGTATAACTTGATTTGGATAAAATCTTATATGCTCTAAAATGTTTTTAATATACAGCAGGTTTATATTTAAAATACAGGACCAGAGATGTGAACACAGTTGGTGGTGTGCTTGATTAATGCTTAACTATCACCACTCTAACTACGCCTGCTACAGTGCATAGTGTGACAAAAGTAATGGTACTTAACATTACTGGCAGCATACACTTTTATGTCTCAAAAGGTGTTAGAAAGCCTGGTTAAAATGTGTGTACTTTTTTTTCGCTCAAACTAAATATTCTGGTCTACTCAAAGCAGCTTCCGCTCTTTTAGGTCCTCAAACTAATAGGTGTTCAAAAGAAGTATCAATGCCATATCCTTTCTTCGTCAGCCTACTCACCACTCTATTAATAAGAATTACCCGACAGCATTACCCAGGAAAATATAGGGATGTTTTAAAAAGTAATGTCAATTCAGTTGTCGAAAAATGTCAACCCATTAGTTACTTGCCGCCAAGTTACGTTTTCGTTCACTTTTCTTTTCACAATTTTGTTAAAGTTATTTTTGATAACATCACCTAGAGTTTGTTTGGCATCATTGTCTGCTAGTTCTCATTATAATGTGTTCAACAAAGACAACGAACCCTTAAATTTATAGTTCTTTCCTTCACTCATGAATCTGAAAAAGTGAATCTCAGTAATCTTAGCGGTGTGTGACTTGTTTTTTTGATCAGTTGTGTATGTGTTCAAGTACATGCATTTAGGTGGGAGGGCAAACCATTGCCACCTCCTGTGACTAGCAGATTTTCTGAGAACTAACACATGCATAATGCTGCCAAAGAAGTATAAGGATATTGGAAGTAACTGTAATGCGATTGCCAGAAGGCAAAAAAGTGTGCCCCACACTCGCCATAATGTTAACAGGCAGCGCTGACTGACTCTTCCATGATTGAATGCACATATATACTGTACAAATAAGAAGGGGGATAGCCGCCATGGTAGCTCAGTTGATCGAGCATCGGATATGTTAATCGAAGTTTGCAGGCTCGGTCCCTGTCCAGGGCAGGTTATCTTTTTTCCTTCTACTTTTCTTTCTTCACAATTACAACACTTCTATTCTTCTTGCAGATTTTCTGGTGTAAAAAAAGGTACCTTATAATCTGAAGAGACAAACAGAATGTGCCAGTGTATGAGTTAGCTCTTGTAGTGGTTACAAGTAAGATATGTTTTGAAGAATAAATCAATCTGCCACTTGCCTTAAAAATGGCTACAGGACATGGTGCTGGATGCACTTTTGTTATTTTTGAATCGAGCTATCTTGAATTCTATTTTTATAAATTACATGGGCTACTCATGATGGTATCACACACTTTAATGCCACAAAGAATATGCAGCGAACAATGTTATAAATGCGAAATTGCATAAGGATAAGGTGAAACTGCACGCTCAACGAGAATGTACAGGGAGCACAAGGTGCAGGCGTCATTCCTTCTGCCCGTGGTTTTCAAATGCGAGCTGTTTTCACCTTGTTCTGATCAACTAACTAGATTGAGATGTGTTGTTATAGTGCATAAGGATGCTCCACGGGAAACTAGGATTGTCTCAAACTCAGGGTGTCTTTCAACCTATATTGCGCCAGGTTCAAGAGTTCATGCAGATCAGATCGTGTAAAGCAGGACACCCATTTAACATAATAACATGACTCAAAGCATAAAGCTGGTAATGGGACCGAATATCAATTTTCATAGTAGCTGTTTTTTTCTGCAATAGAAAGCTTACTGGTCTGATCGTATAAACATGCAGTAAAAGAAGAGAATTTTTGGGGCTTGTTCCTTTTTGTTTGACATGGCTTTCATGAGTACATCTAGTGGTAACACAGAAAGTAGTGGAAACATTTTAAGAATTTTCGGGTCTCTGACTGCTATGAAGTATCACACAACACAGGCAGCAAACAGTGCGAAGTCAGCATAACAGCTTTTTATGTTTGTGCATTGCAGTTTGCTGCGAAAGCATGCATTTCATGTGCGTATGAACTGCAAATATTTCGCACTGTTTGCCACGATGACAGTGCTGCTTTTTGAGGGTTGACTCCTCTGCCTAGGCAGCGCATAATAATGTTGGCACAGGTAATAAGCATATATGCTGTAACTTTGACCACTAATCTTTTTGCATGTTAAAGCATCAAATAATTTGCAGTAAATAAACAGGCTGCATGACATACTGATTTTAGGCTTTTAAATTGCCATCTTAAAAAGAAATGCCACTCAAGTTGAAAAAAGAATGCAGTTCAATTCACATTCTTGATTTCCACCTCCAGTCACACGTTCTGGTGACTTGTCAGTCTCTTTAATGAAGAAATCCTAATCAAATTTTTAGTTGAATGGGTTGGTACTGATGTTGAATTTTGTGCATTGCTCATACTAGAACGATAGATTTGTGCCCTACCCTTCAGTACTGTCTTAAATCAATCGGGCAATCTTTGCATATCTTTAGTATCGTTGGACGATCAGTGTCAGCTTAAGCTATGCCATGAAAGCGGCCCACAGCGACCAGCTATTGTTGTTTTCGTTTGCAACTGTAGTTGTGGTTGTGCTGAATGACCTTTCTTTATATACACTACATAGCAAATTTACTCCTTTAAGTCCAGTACATCTTCAGACTGATTGTAAATGTTTTCATATGCGAGGCCTTAAGTTTTCTAAGACGTTCCTCAGTGTGCTACGAGGAAATGTGTGTTCAGCATAAATTTGTATATCATTATATACAACTCTTATAGCCTCGTCTACAACTTTGTGCAGGTTGACCTTGAGCAGAAAACGAGGAGGAGCAGCAGCCTCCAGAAAAGAGCAAGAACCCTCTAAGCTCCCCAAGCTCTCTTCGACAGGAACAGCAAAGTCACTTGTGGCATTGAAAATCATTACAAGGAATGCCTTATCAGGACACTGTGCTGCTCTTTCATCGCAGAACACGAAGTTGACCACTCCAGAGGTACATCACGCTGTGTATTGTGAGTGCGTCAGTGGTTTTGTTTTGTCCAGCCAGCAGTCAAGAAATCATGTATCAGATTCAGCGGGGATGGCTAGAGGGAGTCGGGTAGGCATGTTTGGAAATTTGTCTAGCCAAGTCGTGCCAATTTTTTCGCTGGTCCTGTTGGAGTTACTGCCACAAACGACAGAAGCTTCGTCAACTCTCTAAATGTACAGATGTGTCGGGGAAGATTAGCTGCATTATTTTTTCTATAACTGATAGCTGCCAACATTCTTCATTGTACAGCAGTTTTGTTCCTCACTTATGAGTGTAAAGCCTTTCACAGAAAAAATTCTACACGTCTACTTACAGAAGGCCCCAGGGCCCTACTTGTAGGTTTTTTCGGCTTGTATGATAAGCACCTCATTTGGGTGTACTTGAAAATTTTATAAACATGTACAGCAAGAAATTTGGATGGCTGGTCATTTTGTCGTTATCATGTTTTTCGCAATATTTTTGAGCATGTTATGCATTACGTTTTCAATCTGGTTCATGTGCATAGAAGACATTACGCAGTTTCGGTCTACTTCAAGCACTGTTAGTATAAAAAGCCAGAAAGCAAGCTATCAATAAATTTTTTGACACAGTTGCCTAATCTGATGAATGATACATCAATAAACTTTCGTGCGTATTCATCAATGTAAGCTCGTCTTAGTGTTATCCAAAATGAAGGTGCGAGTCGACAGATAGAAGCATCTAGTCGGGTAATCAGGGTGAACAGTGGAAGTGCCTCCGACAGGCTGGCCGATGTTGCGATAGGAGGACCTATTTTTTAGAAGTTACCATGTCATCCTTTGCGTGTTACTTTATATGGGGTTAGTAATGACATAATCTTTTGGTGTAGGCGTGTGTGCCCATTGGAAATGTTTGTCTGAAAAAATTCCTATAACACAGAAGAGTGCACCCTTGTTTCCTTTCAAGTTAGGTTGCGATGATACAAAGTGTTCTCCTGTCGGAGGATGGGGGTAAGAGAAGCAAAAAATGTAAAAGAAAAGAAAGAAGAAAAAAGAAGAACGAAAAGGCGGATGCAAACTAAAAGTAGTGTGTTACACTGCTCCTACTTTGCATCCCCCTTTTTTTCTTTTTTTCTTTGTTTTCTTTTTTCTCTTTTTTGTTACATTTGGATTGTCCCATCTAGTGCATGAATCAATGACACATGGCTTTGTTGTAGCAAAGATGCCTATGTGGTGTTGGATTGAACAGTGCATTGTACTTCATTCAGTTATTTACAGGCTGATCAGGCTTGCAATAAGCGCTTCCTGTCTATCACCACACATGATCAAATGAAAAGTTTGCGCTTGGCTCTTAGTATACTGGTATATAGCTTCTGTCTTGGACTAATCAAAATAAATGTTATTTTGCTGCTGTTTATGGTAATGAATTTATTCAACATGAAAATATCTTGCCTTGTGAACCTTGCCAGACCTGCCTTTCTTTTTTTTCTTATGCAGGCATTGTATGTAAGGAAGGCAGTAACAGAGAGGTGATAGCTTGAGCTTCGAAGAAGAAATGCTTGCAGTGAGACCATTGCACATTAAACATCCCAGCCATTTTGCTAACCATCCTAAATTTGTTTTGAAAAAAAATATGCTCGTTTACCGTATTGAAAACAGCAAAATGCTAAAATCTATTGCAGAGAACAAGATAATAGGCCACCTTGGTGCCTTCTGGACTGCCCAGGATGTCGTCTGGTTGTTGTTTGTAAAAAGTAAAAAGAAGTGTTTCAAAAATACTGCCTCTTCTAAACGAAATTTGGTCTAGGTATTTGGTAAAGGTGATTGTGTGTACTGCATGAAGCTCAGTAATATTAGTGCAATTTTTTTGCCACATCAAAAGCAAGGAATTAGTTCTCGTTATATGGAAATTTATATGATTACACTTTGTTTTAAAGAATAAATTAGTTTTTGAAATTTCCTAATGATGGTTGTTTTCTGCATTTATTATACGACAGCTTTCGTTCCGAAGTTCTCCAGGGCGCTCACAAGGAGACTTCAAAAATAATTTTTCTTATTGAAACAAAAATTGTAATGATAACACTTGTCATATAACAAGAACTGTTTATTTGCTTTCAACTTACACATAAAAGTAATTTACCCTTAGACAAACACATTGTTCAAATTGCAT
Organism: Rhipicephalus microplus; assembly: GCF_043290135.1. NCBI lineage: Eukaryota > Metazoa > Arthropoda > Arachnida > Ixodida > Ixodidae > Rhipicephalus > Rhipicephalus microplus. The sequence goes on along the minus strand of NC_134708.1, from coordinate 90,070,780 downwards.
CTCATTGTGGAAAAAACGATTATATAGTAATATTTGTAAACTGGACCTAACATTATTTTTTTTCGTGAAATATAACTTCTGTGGAGTGAGTATTTTTGGCTCAAATATTCATACAAAGTGCAGTATTTCCATACAAGAAATGCAAACGATAAATAGTTTGGCTGAATTCTTCAAAGCCTATGTAGCGGATAAATTGCACTAATGTTACTCGACTTCAAATACTTTAAAGAAGCCCCTTCAATTAATATGTAGATCAAATTTGATATGGCAAGAAAAAGCAGTACTTTTAAATTTTTCTCACAAATAACACCCGCACGACATTCTGCGAAATTCCGAAGCTACCCACGTGACCACTACTTTTTTTCTCTTCAAAATAACTCTGCAAATAACTATTTTCAAAAGAGTAAACTACCATCATTTGTAAAACTATATAACTGTGATGGTCGCCAGGCAGTATGGTTTGGATGTTTGGTGTTTGGTCGCCCAGTGGGAAAAACAACAAATGTCTGAGCATCCTTTGACGCTCGGGCAATTTAGAAAGCATTTGCTTGTTAGCAGCAGTTCAATAAAGCCCTTGTCTTCATGCATAGGCCCAAAAACAAAACACAAGTCACCAAAGTAGTCCTAAGAGTCATACACTCTCGCTGTTCCAAGGCTTGTGGAGCCTAATTTAGTGCAAGCTTCACCATTTTTTAAAAATTCAGATTCAACCAACAGGTTTTGGAGGCACAGTGCATTTTAAGCTAAATTGTTTCACACCAGTTACTTAGATAAAAAGCGGCAAGTAGAGGTAAAAATACCATTTTAAAAGCATTGTAGGTATCAACAAAAAGGTCTGCTTCCTTTTTTTGTATGGTGCTTTGCCTGAACGTTGTGATTTTTTGGTATAGTTCATTGTATAGTGAACATAGGCCTTAGAAACTAACATTAGTCATGTTGAGGTCGATTTCTTGGTTATAGTCATAGTAGCCTTATTAAAATTTATGACTTCAAACTTGATTGTTCTTTTGAAGATTGTTTCTTGCATAATGATATTTCAGAGTCTTAGTCAATTTTGTTATAAGAAAATGTGATGTCATAATAGGGTCACTTTTTATTGAGTCATTCAGTTTTACCTTAAAAGGTATACCTCTAACATTCCTAATAGAGCAGTTATTTTCAATAATGGTATTCAAAATGGAATGAGCATGCTGTATGTAGTAAGGTGTAAGCACTTACAGATAGCACATGCACCCAAGTTTTCTGTAGGCAGTTTATTTCTGTTATTCTTGATTGATATGTGGGGTTTCATGTCTCAAAACCACTATATGATTATAAGAGATGCCGTAGTGGAGGGCTCTGAAAATTTCGACTACTTGGGGTTCTTTGACGTGCACCCAAATCTGAGCACACGTGCCTACAGCACTTCTGCCTCCATCGGAAATGCAGCTGGGATTCGATACCTCGACCTGCGGGTCAGCAGCCGTATTTATGTCACTCTTGCTCCCCTATTTCTGTGCAGTTCGGTTATAGTTGTCTGGCCTGCACAGATTTTTAATGGCACCTGTCTGATCCTGCTTGCTTTCATGGTGATTTTAACCTTCATAATTTGCATCGGTTTACCTCTCAAAAGTGTTCAAGATGCCAATTTTGTGCACAAACTGTATGGTATAAAGGCACAAGATGTACATGCACACACTATTAAATGTACATTGAGAGCTTTCACTGGTAGTTCCTAAAGTTTTACTGTGGAGGAAGCATTAAAATATAATTGCATAAGGACATATCAATAGATTATCTCTACAATTGAAAATCGTGACAACCTAGTTATTTTCACTGTGATAAGCATGCTGTTTTCTTTAATGTGGCAGAAATAATTGATACACTTACTTCTTCTAATATTCACATATGCATAACATGAAGGATTGTGTGCCTTACATTTTCAGTTTCATTCTGTGTGTTATATTTCTTATGCATGTGAACTAAGGTGCTAACATGTGTCTCTGACAATAATTGTGCCAATTATTTACATTTCCATGTGCATATGAAGGCCACATAGGTTCTGTGGCAGTGACCTCCCAAATCTACAGTGGTGCCGGAGCCTCAAGCAGCATTTCGCCGATCTCCACAAGGCGTTCATGAGATAAACACAGCGCCACACTTTCACAGTGCTATGAATATTATTTGTGTTCAAAGATTTCATTCCAAAAATGCTGTTACATTGTGTTTTGTGCCACCATCCTGTGGCTTAGGTGGAGCTTGTGAAATGACCATGTAGTCACCTCATTTGTGTACCATCAACACTGCAATGTCGCTATTCACAGCTGAAGCATACAGACAAATAAAAAATATATTGATTGTAGCAGGGCTGATAAGTATAATAATGCTTCTCTATTGCAAATAATAACTTTATAGGTTCTTTAAGTCTTGCATAGAACACTGCATTAATGTGTTGCAATGTAACCACCATTTCTGATCGCTGGCGTGTTAATTAAGTCGCTTTCCAACGTATTTTAGTTAAAAGCTAATTTTGCTTCCATAACACGACAATTAGAAAGATGCCGATGATTCAATCTTTCTTCATGCATATTTAAGAAATATTGTGATTTGTACACAGTTTTGCATGTACTCAAGAAGTGGGCGTCTATTCAATTTACACATTATATTGCTTTGCACTAGATTCAGACGTAACATGCACACATTTCAGTTTTTCTGCATGATACATCTTTCTATAAAATGCGGAGTCCGCATCATGCGTGTCTCCATAAAATGGGGAGTCCGCATCATACGTCTTCCATATTCCAATAATTCCGTACTTGAGATCTCCGCATCATACAGAACGTTTCAGTAGGGTACTTTACACGTTTCACATTACACTCTTCGCTGTCATTTACTTTTGGAAAAATTGCACCTTCTTTTATATGGCATGACAACGCAGACAATCAAAGTTTACTCAGAGTACCCGTGGCTACTCACTTTGCTACTGATCGATACCGTTGGCTACGAGCCTGGTTTTTATAGCACTTGTGAAGCTCAATGGTGAAAGCTGCTCATCTGCGGACTAGAAATGCATACATCGATTGTTGTCGTCCAGCGAGGTCTGTTTGCTTCCACGGAATTCTTGCAATATACATACTCCACTCTCACAGATCCACTTTAATGTAGCTGTGGCATGCCGCATGTGATTGCATCAACAAAGTGCTCTTGAGAAGCAGCGTTTTGTGCATTGTAGTTATACACAATTCAAAAGAGATCTCCGCTTCAGCACAAGGGCAAACTTCTTAATGAAATATAAAGGCATGACTGTCATTAACGTGTGGGGTAGGTATGTGTTATCCCACTTGCTCTCAATTTACCATGCCCCCCCACCTTAAAAACAGTGAATTTTGTAAAAAACGGCAGGCTGAAGTAAAAGAAACATTTCTTTGGCTTACTCAGTTGAGACTAAGTAGGATTAGTGAGTGGGATGGTTAATCATACTGTCTAGGCTGGTTCTCTGTGTCATTACATTACTTGAGGCATGCGTCTCGCTCTTGCTTCATAACATTGGCTCACTTTTTCCTCCTTATTTTGTTTCAACGAATGAACCTAGCCTAACTTTTTTCGACTGACCTTCGTTGCTGCCAACAAGTCCCACCGAGCTCTTTTTCTGTTGTCGCAGCGCGGTTTTGCCAGTTCTTTCTTTGAGTCAGCGGCGTCGCTAGCAGCGGGGGTCATTAGGCGACAGTCCAGCTGGAGGTTCAGCCAACAGCCACAGCGAAACGGTGACAAAAAACTTGGCCCTGTATCTGCATGTAATCTGCAAATATATTCGAAAGACGATAGTCTTGGGTGTGGAGAGAGTGAATAAGATATTTATTTGATGTTCTGCGCAAGAAAATCGGTGAATGGTATTTTGGAGGCGCTGCGTTAGAGTGCCTCGAGCATGCAGCGGAGGCGAACGAGTGCATCAAGTCATGTCACACGTGAGACATAAGCGCCGTCTGGCAGTTTTCTCAGAAAAGAAAGCACATGGCTTTGAGCCGAGTATGCGCGCCCATCTCAGAGGTGATAAGGTGTAGAACGCAAGGCGACGGGTAGGTGCTAGCACCGTCTCGTTTTAGCAAAGCGTTGGAAACACTCGCCTTTCCGTGCAAGCGCTGCATGGTCAGCACAGCGTGATAAGCGCTATGGTCCTTAAAATTACTTGTACGCCTTTCCCAGTAAAAGACGCACATGCAGAATATAAACGTGTTGTTGTGGTGCCAATAACATGCGCAATAATTGCTTTTTAATTGACAATTGTACAAACATGAACGCTCAAACTTGGGCAACATAGGTGGGCGCTGCGGATGGGGTCGGCCGTTTACAGTACCCAATGTTGTTAAGAGTAGACAAACAGAAAATTGTACAGACAGACAGACATACAGACAGACAAACAGACAGACAGACCAAAATTTTTGCGTCAAAGGTCCCCAAGAAAGACCATCATCCTTAAAAATGAACGTATAGCTCTAGCTACAAAATTTATGTACCCTCTCCCCTAAAAAAAAGCTTGACGGGATACGAATGCTCTAGTAGAACTCGCTGTTGGGCTAATTGGTGCATGTCCTGAATAAATATTCAATGTCGCGCCGAAAGAACAACCACAAACAGAAAGAAACAAATACAGACACGACAGGCGCTCACTTACAACTCTTTATTCCTTGAGAGAACTAGCTAATATAAGCCCACTCTTCGTCGAGAGATGCGAAACATGATCAGCTTTTCTCTTACTTATTCACAATATCGGACAAATGCTATTTAGATAAGGTGTTTCGGACATACAGGTTCAGTGACGTTTCACTAACACACTCATTGTCCCGTTTCTTCATGTGATATGCCTCCCAAATTTCCCCTGCTAACTTGTTTGTATCCTAATATGTGTGAAGTATGGTGTGGATCCACAAGCTGTAACATGAACACTCAGATGCGCACCAACCTTATTCCTTACCGTGAGAGCATGTTCCCTCGCAAGATTATTCGCAAGATTATTCGCAAGATTATTGGCCAACATAGCTATTCCCGTCCGCTAGGGGAATTTCATGAACCACTCAAGTGGCGCACTTCATTGACGGCCGCCCATGCTTCTTTTTGCAGCCTTTGGGTTGTTGAGCATGCCTTCCATTGACGCAAGGGCGCAACTTCACCAGTTTTTCTGGGGCGGTGAACACCGGCGGTAGACCACGCCGCCTCGCCACCTTTTATAAATTGTGTGAAACCTTATAAATATAAGGTACCACCTCCGGCAGTTATTTTTTTATAGTTATATTTATTGGGATACGCAGCAGCTGCTGTCCTCAAGCCGTTGATCCGGCTGTACGGGTGTTGACGCGGGTGTTGGAAGAACGGTTTGAAGAAAAACTCGGTGTAGCCTTTACTCGAGTAAACGTTTCTTAGAAATGCAGACATGGGAGCCGGGTTGGGTTTTGTGTAAGTTTCAACGCAGAAAGACTGTTCGCTCGATGTGTGTTCGAACGTTGCGACTGGTGTAGAAAGTGATGCAAGGAGATGACACGCGGCGAGCGGGGAGAAGCTAGAGAGAGAGAGTGACGTCAACGCGGACGAACTGCGAGGGAAGGCATGACCTACTTGGCACTATCCCAACACCGGTGGCCAGAGAAGCGCGGTGCGAACGGAGGGACAGTGTTACTCAGGCAAGTTAAAGAGCTGCTTCGCGTTTAATAAATCTGCCCTACACACTGCCAAAAAGTTGGAGGGAGCTGGAATTGCAATTTCAGTATTAGAATGGGCTGACATACTTGGGTCCCATTCCTTCGAATTTCTCAATCGGTAATCAGGCTTGCATCTTCCTTGGACACCTCCTCTACATTGGGGTGACTATGTGGACGCCAGTGCGTGTGTTATTGGCCGTGATTAAGTATCCTTGAACAATTGCTGCAATGCACGACACATTGTCAAAAACAACCCCCAATAACCCGTACGTAACATGACTTTGGGGAGCACTCTTGGTCCTGTTGTCACGTTTGATGCAGGTGAATTGCGGAGGCTTATGCACCATGCGATGCTAGAGCATAATAAAGAACTGCACATGGTCGAAATTCGTGGAGTCCTCCGCTACGTTTTCTTTCCTGATGATATAGTGGTTTTGAGACAAAAACATAATATGCTTAATTTGTTATCATTGTTACGTAGCAGTTGCATCGAGATGAAGAGCAGAAATAAGGTAGACTAGCACGAGCTAGTCTGTATCTCTGGCGCTGCTTGCTTAACCAGCTGTTCATATATATCTATGAGTACTCTTTCCAGTCTATCTCCTCCTCGTAACATATTTAGTGGGGGGGCTATGGTTATTACTATTAGCATCAGTATTACACTAGATTCAAACACACTCCACGTAAATCCGTTTTACTAACGAACTGTACACTAATAGGTTTACCCGCGTCTTTCATTTCTTCAACATGTTAACACCAATTGTGTAATCAATTTACCAGTGCTTGCGAACTACTCTCTATTTCAAGATGGGGAAAGGAGCGGTCGTGCAACAGTTACTCAGATAACTACAGTTGTTCAAAAATTGCTTAGATATTAAGGCTAGTTAGATAGAATATACTTTAGATTTCAGAAGCAGATTAGATCTTTTTGATCGCGCAAAACTATTGTAATAATTTGAAGAAGCCTCCGCCCTTGGCTTATCACACGCTGTCGCTTATGAGCCACCTAAGCGCTTATGAGTCCGTGGAGCAGCCACGCCGAGTCGGCCCACCGCCCGAGCCAAGCGTGAGCAACAAACTGGGGAGGGACAAAATATTTATCACTCTTTTTGTGAAGAAAAAAAGTATACTTTTATTTCTTTACATTTCCTCTACAATGGGTCTAATAACTTCCCTTATACTTTTCTTGGCATTATTGTTTGTGAGATCTCAATAATATTGTGAATCGCCTCGTGAATCGCCTCAGGCGATCTGAACGTAACAATAACCCTGACACTATCACCAAGTTCAATCTCGCGAAAGAAGATTTTCGATGGATGACAAACTCGGCTAGGGATTTTTATATTCGGGTGCAGCTTCAAACTCTGCTTAAAAGTAATCCCAAAAAGTTTTGGCGTTCTATCCTTCCTAAATCCAATTTACCGTTTTCATTTACCTCTGATGGCGAAACATTATGTGACGCAGCTGATATACCAAATGCCTTCAATGACTATTTTAGTTCCAATTCTTCTGTTGACATTAACACTGTTCCTCCCTTCCGAAATCGTTTCTCTAATATCTCCATTGGGAGTATTACAATTACCGCAGAGAGCATTCTGCACCATATATTGAATCTGGACGTAAGAAAATGCAGTGGTCCTGATTGCATTCCCAATGCATTTCTACTCAGGTATTCCCAATGGTGTGCTCGGTACCTTGAAATTATTTTTAACACATCTATCCACACCGGTACCGTTTCCTCGTCCTTGAAAGTAGGTAAAGTTCTTCCTCTTTTCAAATCCGGCGATAAGCACTCCTTTTCCAATTATAGACCAATTTCATTAACCTCATACTCTTGTAAAATGCTTGAACACGTAATCTTTAAACATATCATGATTTTCCTCGAGTCTAATAACCTTCTGTCCAATTTTCAACATGGATTTCGACGCGGGTTCAGCACGGTGACGCAACTTATTGCCTTTTCACATGACATTTCCATGAACCTTGACGCAGGATATCAGATTGATGCCATCTTTATTGATTTTTCTAAAGCCTTTGACACTGTTATTCATTCAAAACTCTTGCACAAAAAATAAATAAGATCCTCAATTACCCGCAATTTGTTAACTGGATTTCTTGCTTTCTTTTAAACTGTTCTCAATTTGTGTGCTTTGATTCTGTTGCTTCTTTCCCAGCCAAAATCACTTCTGGTGTTCCGCAGGGCTCAATCCTCGGGCCTTTGTTATTTTTGCTTTATGTTAATTACTTGCCTGATATTGTTAATTGTAAGATTCGTTTGTAGGCTGATGATTGTGTTTTATATCATGTAATCCACTCGCCCAATGAGCACATCCTTTTCAACGATTCATTTGCATCATTCTGCAACTGGTGCCGTTCCTGGAAAATGAACATTACCTACAAAAAACTGTGTTCATGTCCTTTACTAATAAATTAGTTCTTTCAGATTTCAACTACTCAATTATAGGCCTGTCTTTGTTGAGAGTTTACCAATATAAGTACCTTGGCGTACTTTTCACTCTTATCTGTCCTGGTCTCACCTTATTGATTACATTACTTCTAAAGCGCTAAAAAAACTTTGTTACCTCCGGCGTACACTATCTGCGGCCCCTAGCGATACAAAACTAACTGTGTACAAGACCCTTATCCGCCCCGTGCTCGAACACGCGTCACCTGTATGGAACCCCTACAACCAGTGCGAAATAAAACAAATTGAATCGGTACAGAAAAAGGCCATTAGATTCGTCTTCAGGCGTTATGACTCTGCTTTTTCACCTACCCCTACTGAAACGTTCCGTATGATGCGGAAGTCTCAAGTACGGAATTATTGAAATATGGTAGACGTATGATGTGGACTCCGCATTTTATGGAGCGACGTATGATGCGGACTCCGCATCTTATGGAGAGACACATGAGGCGGACTCCGCATTTTATGGAAAGACGTATCATGCAGAAAAACTGAAATGTGTGCATGTTACGTCTGAATCTAGTGCAAAGCAATATAATGTGTAAATTGAATAGACGCCCACATCTTGAGTACATGCAATACTGTGTACAAATCACAATATTTCTTAAATATGCATGATGAGGGATTGAATCATCGGCATCTTTCTAATTGTCGTGTTGCGGAAGCAAAATTAACTTTTAAATAAATAAATAAAATACGTTACAAAGCTACTCAATTAACATGCTAGCGATTATAAATCGTGGTTACATTGCAACACATTATAGCAGTGTTCTATGCAAGATTTAAAGAACTTATAAAGTTATTATTTGCAATAGAGAAGCATTATTATACACATCAGCCTTGCTACAACCAATATATTTTTTTTATTTGTCTGTATGCTTTAGCTGTGAATAGCGACATTGCAGTGTTGATGGTACACAAATGAGGTGACTACACCGTAATTTCACAAGTTCCACCTGAGCCACAGGATGGTGGCACAAACACAATGTAACAGCATTTTTGGAATGAAATCTTTGAACATAAATAATAATCATAGCACTGTGAAAGTGTGGCGCTGTGTTTATCTCATGAACGCCTTGTGGAGATCGGCGAAATGCTGCTTGAGGCTCCGGCACCACTGTAGATTTGGGAGGTCACTGCCACAGAACTTATGTGGCCTTCATAGGCACCTGGAAACGTAAATAATTGGCACATTTAATGTCAGAGACACATGTTAGCACCTTAGTTCACATGCAAAAGAAATATAACACACAGAATGAAACTGAAAATGTAAGGCACACAATCCTTCATGCTATGCATATGTGAATAATAGAAGAAATAAGTGTATAAATTAGTTCTGCCACGTTAAAGAAAACAGCATGCTTATCACAGTGAAAAGAACTAGGTTGTCACGATTTTCAATGGCAGAGATAATCTATCGATATGTCCTTATAAAATTATGATTTTAATGCTTCCTCCACAGTAAAACTTTAGGAACTACCAGTGAAAGCTCTCAATGTAGATTTATTAGTGTGTGCATGAACATATGCTGCCTTTATATTATACAGTTTGTGCACAAAATTGGCATCTTGAACAATTTTGAGAGGTAGACCTATGCAAATTATAAAGGTTAAAGTCACCATGAAAGCAAGCAGGATCAGACAGGTGCCATTAAAATCTGTGCAGGCCAGACAACTATAACCGAACTGCACAGAAATAGGGGAGCAAGAGTGACATAAATTCGGCTCCTGACCCGCAGGTCGAGGTATCAAATCCCGGCTGCATTTCCGATGGAGGCCGAAATGCTGTAGGCACGTGTGCTAAGATTTGGGTGCACGTTAAAGAACCCCAAGTATTCGAAATTTCCAGAGCCCTCCACTACGGCATTTCTCATAATCATATAGTGGTTTTGAGACATGAAACCCCACATATCAATCAAGAATAACAGAAATAAACTGCCTACAGAAAAGTTGGGTGCATGTGCTATCTGTAAGTGCTTACACCTTACTACATACAGCATGCTCAATCCATTTTGAATACCAATATTGAAAATAACTGCTCTATTAAGAACGTAAAAGGTGTACCTTTTAGGGTAAAACTGAATGACTCAATAAAAAGTGACCCTATTATGACATCATATTTTCTTATAACAAAATTGACTAAGACTCTGAAATATCATTATGCAAGAAACAATCTTCAAAAGAACAATCAAGTTTGAAGTCATAAATTTTAATAAGGCTACTATGACTATAACCAAGAAATCGACCTCAACATGACTAATGTTAGTTTCTAAGGCCTATGTTCACTAGACAATGAACTATACCAAAATAATCACAACGTTCAGGCAAAGTACCATACAAAAAAAGGAAGCCGACCTTTTTGTTGATACCTACAATGCTTTTAAACTGGTATTTTTACCTCTACTTGCCGCTTTTCATCTAAGTAACTGGTGTGAAACAATTTAGCTTAAAATGCACTGTGCCTCCAAAACCTGTTGGTTGAATTTGAATTTTTAAAAAATGGTGAAGCTTGCACTAAATTAGGCTCCACAAGCCTTGGAACAGCGAGAGTGTATGACTCTTAGGACTACTTTGGTTACTTGTGTTTTGTTTCTGGGCCTAAGCATGAAGACAAGGGCTTAATTGAATTGCTGCTAACAAACAAATGCTTTATAAATTGCCCTAGCTTCAAAGGATGCTCAAACATTTGTTGTTTTTCCCACTGGGCGACCAAACACCAAACATACAAACCATACTGCCTGGCGACCATCACAGTTATATATTTTTAAAAATGATGGTAGTTTACTCTTTTGAAAATAGTTATTTGCTGATTTATTTTGAAGAGAAAAAAGTAGTGGTCACGTGCGTAGCTTCAGAATTTCGCAGAATGTCGTGCGGGTGTTATTTGTGAGAAAAAGTTAAAAGTACTGCTTTTTCTTGCCATATCAAATTTGATCTACATAATAAGTGAAGGTGCTTCTTTAAAGTATTTGAAGTCGAGTAGCATTAGTGCAATTTATCCGCTACATAGGCTTTGAAGAATCCAGCCAAACTATTCCATAGTGGGCAGCGCACAAAAGGAAACACACAAGAGAAGGAATCAGGACAAGCGCAATTTATCCGCTACATAGGCTTTGAAGAATTCAGCCAAACTATTTATTGTTTGCGTTTCTTGTGTGGCAATACTGCACTTCGTACGAATATTTGAGCCAAAAATACTCACTCCACCGAAGTTATATTTCACCAAAAAAAATAATGTTAGGTCCAGATTACAAATATCACTATATAATCGTTTTTGTCTACAATGAGATGCAATTTGAACACTGTGTTTGTATAAGGAAAAAATACTTTTATGTGTAAGTTGAAAGCAAATAAACAGTTCTTGTTATATGGCAAGTGTTATCACTACAATTTTTTTTCAATGGGGAAAATGATTTTTGAAGTCTCCTAGTGAGCGCCATGGAGAACTTCGGAAGGGAAGCTGTCGTATATCAAATGCAGAAAACAACCATCATTAGGAAACTTCAAAAATTAATTTATTCTTTAAAACAAAGTGTAATCATATAACTTGCCATATAACGAGAACTACTTCCTTGCTTTTGATGTGGCAAAAAATTGCACTAATATTACTGAGCTTCATGCAGTACACACAATCACCTTTACTTAATGCCTAGACCAAATTGGGTGTAGAAGAGGCAGTATTTTTGAAATACTGCTTTTTACTTTTTACAAACAACAACCAGATTACGGCCTGGGCAGTCCAGAAGGCACCAAGGTGGCCTAATATCTTGTTCTCTGCAATAGATTTTAGCTTTTTGGTGTTTTCAGTACAGTAAACGAGCATATTTTTTTTTCAAAGCATATTCAGGGTGGTTGGCAAAATGGATGGGATGTTTGAAATTGAATTGCCGCACTGTCAGCATTTATTCTTCGAAGCTCAAGCTATCAGCTCTCTGTTACTGCCTTCCTAACATACAATGCCTGCATAGGAAAAAAAGAAAGGCAGGTCAGGCAAGGTTCAAAAGGCAAGATATTTTCATGTTGGATAAATTCATTACCATAAACAGCAGCAAAATAACATTCATTTTGTGTAGTCCAAGACACAAGCTATATACCAGTATACTAAGAGCCCAGCGCAAACTTTTCATTTGATCATGTGTGGTGATAGACAGGAAGCGCTTATTGCAAGCCTGATCAGCCTGTATATAATTGAATGAAGAACAATGCACTGTTCAATCCAACACCACATAGGCATCTTTGCTACAACAAAGCCATGTGTCATTGATTCATGCACTAGATGGGACAATGCAAGTGTAACAAAAAAGACAAAAAAACAAAACAATGGAAAAAACGAAGAAAAGGGGGATGCAAAGTAGCAGCAGTGAGCACACTGCTTTAAGTTTGCATCCCCCTTTTCTTTCTTCTTTTTCCTTCTTTTCTTTCTTTTACCTTCTTTGCTTCTCTTACCCCTCTCCTCCGACAGGAGAACACTTTGTATCAACGCTACCTAACTTGAAAGGAAGGAAGGGCTGCACTCGTCTGTGTTATAGGTTTTTTTTTTCAAACAAACGTTTCCAACAGACACACACGCCTACACCAAAAGATTATGTCGTTACTAACCCCATATAAACTAACACGCCAAGGATGACATGGTGACTTCTAAAAAATAGGTCCTCCTATCGCAAGATCGGCCAGCCTGTCTGAGGCACTTCCACTGTTCACCCTGATTACCCGACTAGATGCTTCTATCTGTCGACTCGCATCTTCATTTTAGATAACACTAATACGAGCTTACATTGATGAATACGCACGAAAGTTTAGTGATGTATCATTCATCAGATTGAGCAACTGTGTCAAAAAAATTATTGATAGCTTGCTTCCTGCCTTTTTATACTAACAGTGCTTAAAATATCCTGAAACTGCGTAAGGTCTTCTGTGCACATGAACCAGCTTGACAACGTAATGCACAACATGCTCAAAAATATTGCGAGAAACATGATAACGACTAAATGACCAGCCACCCAAATTTTTTGCTGTACGTGTTTGTAAAATTTTCATGTACACGCAAATGAGGTGCTTATCATACAAGCCGAAAAAATTTACAAGTAGGGCTTTGGGGCCTTCTGTAAGTGGACGTGTAGCATTTTTTCTGTGGAAGGCTTTACACCCATAAGTGAGGAACAAAACTCCTGTACAATGAAAAATGTTGGCAGCTATCAGTTATAGAAAAAATAGTGCAGCTAATCTTCCCCGACACATCTGTACATTTAGAGAGGTGACGAAGCTTCTGTCATTTGTGGCAGTAACTCCAACAGGACCAGCGCGAAAATTGGCATGACTTGGCTAGAAAAATGTCCAAACATGCCTGCCCGACTCCCTCTAGCCATCCCGGCTGAATCTGACACATGATTTCTTGACTGCTGGCTGGACAAAACAAAACCACTGACGCACTCACAATACACAGCGTGAAGTTCCTCTGGAGTGGTCAACTTCGTGTTCTGCAATGAAAGAGCAGCACAGTGTCCTGATAAGGCATTCTTTGTAATGGTTTTCAATGCCATACAGTGACTTTGCTGTTCCTGTCGAAGAGAGCTTGGGGAGCTTGGAGGGTGCTTGCTCTTTTCTGGGGGCTGCTGCCGCTCCTCGTTTTCTGCTCAAGGTCAACCTGCACAAAGTTGTAGACGAGGCTTTATGAGTTGTAAATAATGATATACAAATTTATGCTGAACACACATTTCCTCGTGGCACACTGAGGAACTTCGTATAAAACTTAAGGCCTCGCATATGAAACTATTTAGAATCAATCTGAAGATGCACTTGACTCTAAAGGAGTAGGTTTGCTATGGAGTGTATATAAAGAAAGGTCTTTCAGCACAACCACAACTACAGTTGCAAACGAAAACAACTTTAGCTGGTCGCTGTGGGCCGCTTTGATGGCATAGCTTAAGCTGACACTGATCGTCCAACGATACTAAAAATATGCAAAGATTGCCTGATCGATTTCAGGCAGTACTGAAGGGTAGGGCACGAATCTATCGTTCTAGTCATGAGCGGTGCACAAAACTCAACATCAGTAACAACCCATTCAACTAAAAATTTGATTAGGATTTCTTCATTAGAAGGACTGACAAGTCACCAGAACGTGTGATTGGAGGTGGAAATCAAAAAATGTGAATTGAACTGCATTCTTTTTTCAACTTGAGTGGCATTTCCTTTTAAGATTGCACTTAAAAAGCCTAAAAATCAGTATGTCATGCAGCCTGTTTGTTTACTGCAAATTATTTGATGCTTTAACATGCAAAAAGATTAGTGGTCAAAGTTACAGCTTATATTCAAATTACCTGTGCCAACATTATTCTGTGCTGCCTACGCAGAGAAGTCAACCCTCCAAAAAGCAGCACTGTCATTGTGGCAAACAGTGCGAAATATGTGCATTTCACACGCACATGAAATGCATGCTTTCGCAGCAAACTGCAATGCACAAACATATAAAGCTGTTATGCTGAACTCCCACTGTTTACTGCCTGTGTTGTGTGACACTTTATAGCAGTCGGAGCCCTGAATATTCTTAAAATGTTTCCAGCACTTTCTGTGTTACCACTAGATGTACTCATGAAAGCCATGTCAAACAAAAAGGAACAAGCCCCGAAAATTCTCTTCTTTCACTGCATGTTTATACGATCAGACCAGTAAGCTTTCTATTGCAGAAAAAAACAGCTACTATGAAAATTGATATTCGGTCCCATTAATAGCTTTATGCTTTAAGCCTTGTTATTTTGTTAAACGGGTGTCCTGCTTTACACGATCTGGTCTTCATGAACTCTTGAACCTGGCACCATTTAGGTTGAAAGACACACTGAGTTTGAGACAAACCTAGTTTCCCGTGGAGCATCTTTATGCACTATGACAACACATCTCAATCTAGTTAGTTGATCAGAACGAGGTGAAAACAGCTCGCACTTGAAAAGCACCGGCAGAAGGAATGACGCCTGCACCTTGTGCTCCCTGTACATTCTCGTTAAGGGTGCAGTTTTCACCTTATCCCTATGCAATTTCGCATTTATAACATTGTTCGCTGCATATTCTTTGTGGCATTAAAGTGTGTGATACCGTCATGAGTAGCCCATGTAATTTATAAATATAGAATTCAAGATAGCTCAATTCAAAAATAACAAAAATGCATCCAGCACCATGTCCTGTAGTCATTTTTTAGGCAAGTGGCAGATTGATTTATTCTTCAATTTATATCTTACTTGTAACCACTACAAGAGCTAACTCATACACTGGCACATTCTGTTTGTCTCTTCAGATTATAAGGTACCTTTTTTTACACACGAAAGTCTGCAAGAAGAATAGAAGTGTTGTAATTGTGAAGAAAGAAAAGTAGAAGTAAAAAAGATAACCTGCCCTGGACAGGGACCGAGCCTGCGAACATCGAATAACATATCCGATGCTCGATCAACTGAGCTACCCTGGCGGCTATCCCCCTTCTTATTTGTACGGTATATATGTGTATTTAATCATAAATGAGTCAGTCAGCGCTGCCTGTTACCATTATGACGAGTGTGGGACACATTTTTTTGCCTACTGGCAATCGCATTACGATTACCTCCAATATCCCTATACTTCTTTGGCAGCAATATGCATGTGTTAGTTCTCAGAAAATCTCCTAGTCACAGGAGGTGGCAATGGGTCCTCCCACCTAAATGCATGTACTTGAACACATACCCAACTGATCAAAAAAACAAGTCACACACCGCTAAGATTACTGAGATTCACTGTTTCAGATTCATGAGTGAAGGAAAGAACTATAAATTTAAGGGTTCGTTGTCTTTGTTGAACACATTATAATAAGAACTACCAGACAATGATGCCAAACAAGCTATAGGTGATGTTATCAAAGATAACTTTAACAAAACTGTGAAATGAAAAGCGAACGAAAACGTAACTTGGCGGCAAGTTACTAAAAGGTTGACATTTTTTGACAATTGAATTGACATTACTTTTTATAACATCCCTATATTTTCCTGGGTAATGCTGTCGGGTAATTCTTATTATTAGAGTGGTGAATAGGCTGACAAAGAAAGGATATGGCATTGATACTTCTTTTAAACACCTATTAGTTTGAGGACCTTAAAAGAGCGGAAGCTGCTTCGAGTAGACCAGAATATTTATATTTAACGAATAAAAACACACATTTTAACCAGGCTTTCTAACACATTTTGAGACATAAAAGTGTATGCTGCCAGTAATGTTAAGTACCATTACTTTTGTCACACTATGCACTGTACCAGGTGTAGTTAAAGTGGTGATAGTTAAGCATTAATCAAGCGCACCACCAACTGCGTTCGCATCCATGGTCACCTATTTTAAAAATAAACCTGCTGTATAGTAAAAAAATGTTAGAGCATTTATGATTTTATCCAAATCAAGTTATACCGACTGGGTAAGCAAACCATTTGCATAAGATCAAAAGGCACAAAGTGATTCATGTATTATAAGTATGTGAACAATTTCAGCAATGCAGGGCAAAGTGACAACAGTTCTATTAAAAACCCCTCTCATTATAACATGCATAAAGAATATTTATAGTGCATGTATTATCGAGACCACTAGACTGTCTATTGACCTTTTAGAAGAAGAAGGGTATCTCCTTCACGTTCAAGGGGCAACCACTTAGCCTTTTCCTGAGCTTTTCTGTGAAAATTTCCTGAATTTCAGATATCATTAGGATTGATTTACAGTGAACAGATTTTGCTTACGCATTGAAACCTACTTCTGTATGTAACTGCAATAAAGGGTGCCAAAACCACCTCCGGTTATAATTTTAACATTTCAAGCAAATGTGTGCAACGACTTCAGAATAGTGTCCTGATCAACAATTACAACTGCAGCAGCACAACTAGCTATGGGTGCCCAAAAAGTAGCTAGAAACAATACCTTTACCTCTTTGAGCCTTTTGGAAGTGTTCAGCCCCTCAGTGCTCACTTTACAACATTTTTTCAAATACGTGTTTGTGTGGCCACTGTTCTTGCTCCTTGCACAGTGAGGAGGAGCACACGCCAAGAAGAGACAAAAAAGAAGCATAGCGAAACAAAGTAAAATAAGCGAGGACCTCTTCTGTATCGTCCGATGTGTGTAACATTACTATTGCGACAACAAGTAAAAAATTATCACGGCTATGCATCCATTGCAGAGCCATACATAGCTGCAACACCACGACTAAATTTCAACCCTGTGTTGGTATAGGATCCCTTTATAGTGGCAAGCTAAATATATTTGTGTTTGTTCGACACATATTAAGATGCAGTGAAATGTGATATGATAATCTCATTCAGAATGCACGTTATATGGCTTCATTATATATGTGACCACAAGTAACTCTGGTTGCAAAGCAATATGGCACAGCCTAGACAGACATCACTGACCACTCCAATCTGAACTTGCCTTTGCTACTTGCTCATTATCATCACAGCAAAAAATGAACAATTGAATCTGCTATAGATATGTGCAAGCTTATGCTAAGGACCAAGTATGAAGGGTGTTTTGTCATTATTGAGATCAGTAGTTGTTCAAGAACACTTGCTGTCAAACAGAAATACATTGCTGTCGAAGCATCAAGGCTCAAATACAAAGCAAAGAAGTGTCTTTTTAATTGATTGATTGATTGATTTGTGGGGTTTAACGTCCCAAAACCACCATATCATTATGAGAGACGCCGTAGTGGAGGGCTCCGGAAATTTCGACCATTTGAATTCTTTAACGTGCGCCCAAATCTGAGCACACTGGCCAAGTGTCTCTTTAAAAAAATAAATTAGAGGCCACAAGGTGCAAGATAAATATTTTATATACATGGAATGTAAGGCACACACAAGAGGTGCTGCCATAATATACTTTTCCCTGTGTTGAAAACTGCATGCTTTAGTCACCCAACACATCTGTAAGGATGCCATGAAAACACCAAGCAGCTGATGCAGCATGGTTGAACACATGTCCAGGGATTCCACCATTCATATTGGCTAAGCAGCCCTACAGCCTCCACAGTCCTGCAACCATTTGTAAGACAAATATAGTTCTACCCAAAGTTTTTGGTTTACAGACACACGTGCAAGACGCATAATCACTCTAAAGGAAGTTTGCATGATAATGCGCTGGGTAGCAAAACGGATGCCCATATCAAGTAAGTATCCCCGCCAGCCGCTTCTTTCTTTCCGTTCTTAAAAATTAATCAATCCACGCCTAATAATTGTTCCCCCAATGTGAAGTGTACTGGCAGTCCGGTGAAGAATTGCAATGGATTTCAAACACAATCCAATCCATGGCAAGTAAGCATGCAATAGCGTTTTGTCAGTTGTTCAAGAAAACAGCATGAAGTTTAGCTAAAACCCATGTTTTTTATAAACACCATTGAATTTGACATAAAAGTTGTGAGCATTATGTGAAAGAACACGAATTCATGTTTTTTCAATGATTACCTGTAATGTACTGATATTAATGCAACTAACTGAATATGAAACGATAATTTTGCTTGAGCATTTCGAGTTATGAACACTATCGCACTTGCCAGCTGCATCTTGCCCAAAACAGTGGCACGCTAGGCTAGTTTATGTAGGTGAGCAGTAATGAACAGTGCAAAGTAACAACGAAAAACACCAGTAACAACAGTATGGGGCAAGCATAGACTGCCAACTGTGTAATTTATTGCACAAACATTCGCCTGAATATAGGTCAGACAACTCGTGTAAATGAAGATCCAGTTGGAAATGAACAAGTTACGAAATCAACATGGCCTGCTTTCAATAACACGACCCTCATTCACATGAAGTATGCAGTGATAGGCTCCTACCGAGGTACGTCAGAGCATGATGTCACTGGCACATGTAAAAGGTTTGGCTGGAAAAACACTCCCACTGGTGACTCAGCCAGGTACATACGTGCGGTGTTTGGGGCAAGTTTTAAATTTTCAAAGCTTACACTTCATATTACAATGTCGACACTAGCTGTAGTAGGTGTCAGCAAACATCTTTGCACATCACACGAACGAGGAATGGCGCTTCCTGGAAGAAATTTAACATTTCGTGCTCTCGTGTGTAGCAGCGCGAACACATGAGAGACGCACCGAAACGGCATTCCCACGAAAACAAAGAAGACAAACAACATGTGGCTCTAGCTGTGAATGGATTTGACTTGGATATCTGTGTGAGGAAAATAAAAAAAACATCTGTCGCAGCTTTAAACTGAAAAAAATGTATGTTATCTGGCAAAATAACTTTAAAAGTGATAAATGGTTATTCAAAAAACAAGTTACAACTTATGAATATTTTCCAGGTCTTTGTTTTGTTTTTGTTCTAGCAGACGGCAGCTTCCTACTGCTTCTACGACAGACGTAGTGCGGTTTCACGTTCGGTGCGTGTCGCCGACGCAAAGCTCTACAGTAGTGATATCAGAGTTGTCAATTCTCAATGAATCATAGGATCGCTACAAAGCAGTAACATTTTGACATAGTGCAGTACGCAATCTTTCAAGGTATGACATTTCTTTGCTCTGAAGCAAATCGAAGCAAGCCGGCAGGCGCAATCAGCTGATGTCACCACTACGCGAGGCATGGTCGTGCGCAATAGCGTCGCGCCCCGCGCTCGATTTGTCATCAAGCGATAGAGCTACTAAGTGGAATACAGCTAGATGCAGGGATTCATGGCGTATCATTCTAATTCCCTGTGGTGGCCGACTCAATCGCAAGATAGCCCCGGGAAACAACCTTCAACTGCTCAAGCTTGTGTGTGGGTGTAAAAATACCTGTTTTCATCCGTGGTGGGGCAGCAATCTATAGTTGAAAGACATGCGAAAAGCATGTGACGTATATACAATCCCAAAACATATGCACACAACAATAGATACGATCGCATATGGTACATAAATATGCCAACACATAGCGTGTAAAAAGCAAATTCATATACATAACTTAAACTAACCTGCTGCCTTCAGCGCGAATAGCTTAGCAAGCTAACGCACTCAGTTCACGTACGCGAGCACAACTGAGTGGCGCAGGTTCGAGTCCCGCCAAGTTCAAGTTTTTTTGTTTTTTTTTCAACGTTTTTATTGTACTGCTATCTTTTCTAATGCCTTAGGTTCTAAAACAAAATAAAAGCAATATTGCGTTCAAGTACGTATGTGGGACTGTGTTTTTTGCGCAATAGTTATTAGTATTTTTATTTTCATTATTATTTTTTTATTTATTTCATAATATAACAAAATTAAGTACTAAGGGGAACATTGGGTCTGCTTGATTGTGAAGGGACTCGAGAAGTGGGAAAACTCAAACCAAAAAATTTATTTGAGAAAAAACTGAGCATTTCACAGCCGGACCAGTTCCTTCAAGGGTAGGCCCTAGGTATGCGCGAGATTTGCTATATGACTCATCTCAAGCTGTGGCAGTTGAGGGAAGGCAATATCACCGAGGAGCAGTTCCAAAATATATTTTGGTTGATGTTTTTTGATTCCTCCAAAATAAGGGCTGCACAATTGTGATCGAGCAAACCGAGAATTGCGGGCACGAAGTCATCAGACAGAAGATGAATAATGTTGATTGTTTAAAAAATTGTCCTTAATAAAAGGAAGAGTTATGGAGTGCTACGTAGCTTAACTCGCAGTAGGAATTTTATATATACATATAGATAGTTTAAAATGGACAATGTTGCACACACAGACATTGGTTAAATTTCTTTGCAGCACAGTTGAAGCATCTATGTAGAACTGAAGCATCAAGAAAGGCTCATGCGTCCTCACTTTATTGCGCTTTACATAGCTTGTATGCGTACATGCAGCCATGATATGATATATTTTAAAGCATTTGTTTAACCTATAATCTTTTTATTCATTAGAGCTGGCCCATAAGTTGTGTCTAATGTAGCACTACAACTGAAGCGTAATCTGCATGATGGTCTGAAACAATGCTTTTGAAAATCTCAAAACGACCCAGCTCTATACACGACCATCCGTGCATCAATGATAAGCACCAATATGTGTTTGTACATATCAGTTGTGCTCTCATACTTAATTATTTTTCTGACCACTCCCTCTGCCCCTACCTCGTTTCTGTCGTGAAGCTGTGGCAAGTTGTGTATAGCTGTAATTATATTGTAGGAGCACATTCTATCAATAAAAATTATCTTTAGGCTACATGCAATTAGTTTTCATAGATTTTCATTTCTTTTGTCGGTGCTCAGGAGAGCTAAGCTCATGGTCAATATTTTAAAATGACATTTCTCTTTGCCATTGTTGATGAGAACAGTTTCATTAATATTGACAAGTTCATTCACATTGAATTTAGTTTTCATTATTATTGTTTCTACCAAAAAACGAGCCCTTGAAGTTATGCTTTTTTGCTTGATTTGTTTTCGTGTGACAGCATGCAAGTAAAATGACAGTCATTGTCATTCCTTGTGAATGACACATTTTCCGTGTGACAGACTTTAGTACCTGGTCATCTGCAGAAGTTGTATTCATTCTGGAAAAGGGCGAACAGCGGTGACTGACAACACAGACAAGCCTGCGTTATTCTTTTGTACTATATATGTCACTGTGCATTCATTTATAACTTTGTAGAGCTCAGATTTCCTGCTGAAAATGTGACAACATGCAACTGTAGAGTATCCACAGTTTTGCAACAATCCGCATGCCTTTCATACACTATTGCACATTTTCGTAAGCACCTCACAAAATCTGTATATTTCTGTAAGACCTTACATTCTGCATTTTCCTTATGAAAGCTTCTGTACACTCCATACACTTTCCTTATCCTTCCATATCTTCCATCATGAACTCTCCGTATGCTCCATAAGTTTCCTTATCTTTCCTTCTCCTTCCATATACTCCATAAAAAGCTTTCCATATTTGCCATACATTTTCCTTATCATTCCGTATACTCCGTAAAAAGCTTTCCGTATACGCCATACAATTTCCTTATCCTTCCTTATACTCCATAAGAAGCTTTCCGTAAGTGCCATACAACTTCCGTATATTTCCATAAATTTCCATATTTTTTCCGTATGTAGCATAACGAAATGTTACGGAGTCCATAAACTTTCCGTCAGATTTCATACGGAACGTTTCAGTAGGGATGCAATTAGTGTTCATAGATTTTTATTTCTTGTGTCCGGGCTCAGGAGAGCTAAGCTTATGGTCGATATTTTAAAATGACATTTCTCTTTGCCAATGGTAATGAGAACAGTTTCATTAATACTGAGAAGTTCATTCGCATTTAATTTAGTTCTCATTAATATTGTTTCTACCAAAAAAGGCAAGCCCTTGAAGTTATGCTTGTTTTGCTTGATTTGTCTTCGTGTGACAGCATGCAATTAAAATGACAGTTGTTGTCATTCCTTGGGAATGACACATTTTCCATGTGACAGACTTTAGCACCTGGTCATGCGCAGAAGTTGTATTATTCTGGAAAGAAGCGAACAGCGGTGACTGACAACACAGACTAGCCTGCGTTATTCTTTTGTACTATGTCTTTGTGCATTCATTTATAACTATATAGAGCTCGGATTTCCTGCTGAATATGTGACAACAAATGTAGATTTTCCACATTTTTGCAACAATCCCAATGCCTTTCATACACTATTGCACATTGTCGTAAGCACCTTACAAAATCTGTATATTTCCGTAAGATCTTACGTTCCGCATTTTCCTTGTGAAAGCTTCTGCACACTCCATACACTTTCCTTATCCTTCCATATCATCTATAATGAACTTTTCATATGCTCCTTGAATTTCCTTATCTTTCCATATTTTCCATAAAACTCACTCCATCCACGCCATAAAACTTCCTTATCCTTCCATATACTCTATAAAAAGCTTTCCATATATGCCATACATTTTCGTTCTGTTTCCGTATACTCCATAAAAACCTTTCGTATACGCCATACAATTTCCTTATCCTTCCATATACTCCATAAGAAGCATTCCGTATATGCCATTCAACTTCCGTATATTTTCATAAAACTCCGTATTTTTTTCCGTGTGCAGCATAAGAAAACGTTACGGAGTCCATATATTTTCCGTAAGATTTCATACGGAACGTTTCAGTAAAATAGGTTGATGATTTTAATTATTATTTTATTTTTGAAGAGAATGAAAAGCACTGGCTTATACTGTATAGAATGAAGTAATTGTTCTTAGTAAATTCTTCATTTATTTATCAAAATTCATTAGTTCATATAATACAATTCACGATAATGAATCTTCGTAAAGCATTTTAAAACTCTGCTTATTGTTACAAGGATAAAACACTGACAGAACGAAGCGTCAAGTACACTTAATATTAGCTCTAGTATGGTGCGTCTACGAGCTGAAAGCTGTCATGATTTCGATTATTCATGTCTATCATTTCCGACTATAGAAGCCTACAAACGTTAACCTAACACTGACATTGATTAGTAAAAATGACAACTGAAGAGCATGTTTGCAATCTCGGTTATGACATATGCGCATCATAACTTCAAAAGGCATTGAAACACTCGGGTAAGTTTAGTGGCGTGTTGGACATTCGAACGAGCCATATGAGTTGTAGTATATATATATATATATATAAATGCCCCGCGATTAATAACAGACCTGCTTGATATCCAATCCAGCTGTATGAATTATAAGTTCAGAGGAAATGAGGAGAAGTACAGCTGCGAGTGCCCCTGTAGGCATGTCGCTTTCGTTCACTGTTCGCGATTCTTGCGAACTCCCAATGCGAAGCTTCGTGCAATTGGCAGCTTACTTTGTTTAAACAAATGCATACGACTTTCCTGCCTTTTATAAAACATTTTGACGCAGATATATCGGAATGTTTCACTCACAGAATGTCATATATGTCCAACTCGTCATTTTTTTACAAACACTCAGCTGTGGAATCCTCAGCATGTTGTCGAAGCTTTATGAATGCTGCATAGGAAACTCAACGCCATAAGAATTGGCACAACCTGCTTTTAGCAAAACCATTCGAAATATATAGATTTCTGGAAGACGAGAAAGACTCAGATACTGCCGGGAAAAGTTATTAGTGCAGGCTTATACTAGTGAACAAAGGTAAATTTTTTCAATTAGAAAGCTTTTGCCTGTTTGAGATGGGTATTGATTCCTTTTGTATTTGATCTACCAACCTTTGGTTGGAAGGTACATCATTGATCATCCTACTGACAGATTGCATTGTTGCTCAGGACTAGCTAACAATATAGGGAACGGTTTGCAATGATGCACACGTTGTAAAAAACACTTCCTCTTGACGACAATCGTCTCACTTTTCAATATCTCTTACCCTTTTGCAGATGGTGGCACGTAAACTTGTGAGAACTGATGTGTTAAAAGCTTGCTGTATCTTTGCGTACGTGTAATTGTACGCGTTATAGAAAACAAGTAACCTATTACAAATACAATTGCACCATTTGATTGTATTTAATATAGTTCTGACTTATTAGCAAGGACCGCGTGATTACAGCAATGCAATCATTTACCTTTCAGTTACTTAGCTTCAATATTTTGCTGAAACTTATTATCGGTATTTCATCCAAATTACAAAAACTAGTCTGATTTACATGGTTCACAGATTAATATAAAATGTCATTAGGTGACAGGGCATAATACGTTCAGCGCTGCACATCTGAATGATTTCAAATAAATAATTTGAGCGCAAATACACGACACATCCACGCACACACACACCTAGGCATCAAACACACGCAGCGCGTGTTTCATGACATGGTGTGTGTGTGTCTGTGCGTGAAAGGGCCGTGTGTTTGCGCTCAAATTGATTTCTTGAATTGTTATATCAACTAGCCCAACAACAACTTTTTTTACATTTGATTCAGTGCGCAGTAGCACATCTTGGCACGAGCACTTCTTTGAATAGTTTAATTTACCCGAATTCTAAGAGATATACGCAAAACGATGATGAAGTACGGTGAGTGGCAACATTTCAGCTGAATTCGCAGTAGGCCGAATAAGCCAGTTTACAACTGGCTGTGTCAAGGTTGCCACTCAAAGTTCTACATCCTGCGTGCTGTGCGCAGGCTTGGTGTTTTTGTTGAAATGATCAAACTGCTCAAGATCGATAATAAATTTTACGGGATCTGTCATCTACACTTTCTCGCCCGCACTCTGGTGACCGTGGTGCTCAAGAGAACATAAAATATCAAATAACACGATTATTATTTACGTGGCTGAACGAGAGACGTGTTAACTTAGGCGGTCGTTTTTTTTATCTATAAAAGCTGGGAGCTAAGAGACAACAATGCCAACAAAAGGATAGGAGATGTTATCAGAAGTAGTTGCCACGCATAGGAGAAGAAAAAAAAGTTAACAAAAAGTTAACTTGCCTCCGGCAGGTTATTTCATCGGGTAGTGGAAACGAGCCCCTAAATTAACACTTCTTTCTTACTATCATAGCAAGGTTCTCGTTCTGGCATACATTGCCTTAAAGCATTATGCAAGCGATTATTGTTCAGCTGCAAGCTTGTAATAGGATCACGTGCGTTATGATGTACACAGGCCGAAACTGGTGTTCCACGCATGTCATATTAGCTAATGGCAGCATTGACTGATGCTCCAACGTTTAATGCACTTTGTTAATTGGACGGCGGATTGAGCGCCACAGTAGCTCAGCGGTGGAGCAATGGACGCGTTATTTCAAGGCCACAGGTTTGCTCTCTGTCGGAAGCACATAGTCTTCTGGTTTACATATATTTCGTTCCGTGCGCATTACAATTACTTTTAATACAATAGCCAATACTTTCTCAGCATCACTGTCTCTAAGTTTTTAACTAGGCCCGTGTGCTCAGATTTGGGTGCGGGTGGTCGGAATTTCCGGAGCCCTCCACTACGGCATCTCTCATAATCATATGGTGGTTTTGAGACGTTATACCCCACAAGTCCATAAATCAATCTAAGTTTTTATCGAATAAATACGTCGCTTTTCCAGCACTAGTTTCGTGATGTTTTCTTCATTTTATTGTCACCTAGACGCAGTAAGGATAGCAAGTAATCTTAAAAGTAAAAACACTGCATTGTGCATCGTAACCTTTTGGTTGCAACTTGGAAAAGTGCATTGATCCATTGTTCAATTGACCTATACAATGGAATTATTGTGTATAGATATTGGTGTAACATTGCGATATAGATTGAAAACTCTCGACTTGTGCGATCATAAACAAAGACGTTTGGCCAAACAGCAAGGTCCTCCGTCACATGCTGGCGCTGCAAAATGCTGTAGTGATGACAAATAATGCCGCAAAGCTTGTTGAAGGCTGAATGTTGCATCTATCTATCTATCTATCTATCTATCTATCTATCTATCTATCTATCTATCTAGCCGTCTAGGTCTGAGTGCTCTCGTGACCACGCGCATAGCTTGGGGTAAACTAAAACTAGACAGTTTCACAAATATCACTCACTGTTCGAAACATCAATACTGTCGTATTTCCATCGAGTGCGTAATGAAATCCCTTACCGTCAGACGTGTGACACTCACCCGAAGACCGATAAGCGCGAGAGATATGCGGGCATGTGCCACGGTTGATTGCAACCACAATGCGAGGGCGTGCGCCAGAGTAAGAAGCAGGTGAGAGTCGCGACGGCTGCTCGCCGACTAGAGGACGACACGCTGAGTTGACGTGTGGCCGCATCACGATGACCTTTCCGGCGCGGGGCGGGGATTGTCGTCCTCCAGATAATTCCATGAAGTATTTCTTTATTTTCTTGATTGGTGAGGACAGACACGTGAATAGTTAACGCGTGAGCGTTAACAAAAAGGTTACATCGGCCACATTACCTCGAAGAATGCGAAGAATAAATGTCGTGGTCCCAGCAGGAATCAGATCCCGCAATTTCGGGTTGCAGTCAAGTATTCTGCCATAAATACAAACCAGCTTTCACAAATACTTTTGAAACGGAACCGAATGTTCGTAAAACGTCTTAAGTGGTCGCAGTGCTGGCTAGCTAATTTTATACTTATTACATCTGTGCTCATGTGATACATCCGTCACGTAGGGTTGTTTTCAACTGTAGCTAGGCGCCATTTACTGAAGTTGATTTAAGAAGCATTGTCTAAGGCTACTGCCCTCGCTAGCACAGGAGCTGCGTAACACCTAACGACATGCGTTGTTGCTAATAACCAGTTACTTTTGGTGCTTTATGCAACTGTAAACAACTGTATATATAAATCTTATACGATGGTTCAACTTTCGCCTCTAAGTACATTTCTACACATATTTAGCGGGATTTGTATACGTTTCGCTGAATTTTTCCCGATAGAAACTCACAGCATAGGCACCTTCCCTCCACACGCATTGTGAAAAATTGATTCCGGACGGGTATGAGATCTGTCAATTCCTCGGTTATTTTGGTTGAGACCACACAGCAATAATTGTCAAACCTTACGCTCACTTACGGATGTTGGTCTGCACCAAGCAAAAGAGGTGATCACGAGAACATCAAAACGGAGGCGGCTAGAGATAGATAGATGAAGAGATAGAAAGTGGGATAGATAGGTAGATAGATGATAGATAGATAGATAGATAGATAGATAGATAGATAGAAATGTTATGACGATTATTAGCCGGCAACCAATGAGCATACACAATGGCAACAGTCACGGCCAAGCACAGATTCCTAGGGCGAACGGCGTCTTTGTTGGGCAGCCCTACTGAAGGTACTCAAGATTTTCACCCATTTCAGAGTTCGGAGGCTTCGCTACAATTACCTCGGTGTCGAAGGAGGCTTGGCGACCTAGTTGCTTGTTACTATGAGCGGGTCATAATAAGCCTTCAGGCGCTCCCCGTTGACAATGTCGTGCCCGCGGCGGCGCATGTCTGCAGGTTGTTCGACGGGTTGGATTAAATAGTGGACCGGAGATGCGCGCACGATGACACAGTAGAGGCCTTTGTATTTGGAAGTAGTTTGGAAGAGAGGCCAGCTACACAGGACGGGATCGGGAGCCATACAAACGCACCAGGAAGGAACATGGGCTGTTGAAGAGCCGGTTGGTGGGTGAAGGGCAGGAGGGAGAAGTGGCACGCGATTTCCTCACGGATGAAGGATTTGAGGTCTGCCATCAACGCCACTTGGTCACACATGGCCTCCAACCCAGCAATTGTTGCTGCTCGTGGTGGGGAGCAACGGGTCATCGAACGCTGCCGGCGGAGCTCCTCGTAGCTCTGGCACAGTGTGATGACCTCAGCCACCATGCCGGGGTTTTGGGCGAGCAGCATCGTGAAAGCATCATCGTCAATGCCTTTTAAGATGTTTCAGATCTTCTCAGAATCGGAAATGTTATGAATGGATTAGCTGCTTAAGTACAGGACATCTTCAATATAGCTGATGATTGACTATCGAGCCTGCTGAGCGCGTTCACGTAAGCGCTGTTTGGCTTGCAGCTTACGAACGGCAGGGTGGCCGAAGACGTTGGTGATAGCAGTCTTAAAGTCGGACCAGGTTGCAAAATCGGACGCGTGGTTGTTGTACCACAAAATGGCAACGCCCGCAAGGTAGAACACCAAGTTCGTCAAATTGCTGTCCTTGTCGCATTTGTTGGGGATGCTCACGCGATCCTAAATGGCGAGCCAGTCCTCCACGTCAGTACCATCGGTACCAGTGAAGATTGGTGAATCGCGGATCCTGGGGACACCGGGGCGAGGGGGTGGCATGGAAGAAGGCGGTTGCCGAGAGGCGTCGTGGGACATGATATGTGGCAGGGTACGTGATCCCAGCTCCAGTACATCGAAGGGGATCGCCGCACTCTCCAGCAATTTCTCAAAGCGTGTATTAGCCGGCAACCAGAGGGCACACACAATGGCGACAGTCACGGCCAAGAACGGACTCTCAGCGCGAGTGGCGTCCTTGTTGGGTAGTTCCACTACAAGGTACTCAGGAGTTGGACCTATTTCAGAGTTCGGAGGTTTCGCTACAGATAGATAGATAGATAGATAGATAGATAGATAGATAGATAGATAGATAGATAGATAGATAGTAACATTGTAATATTACGGCGTAGTCCTAACTCACTTGCCTTCAAATATTACGCAGCAAAATTATAAAAAAGTATGCTGAAATTTTCAAGTTAACTTATCTAATTTGCACCTTTGCAAAAAAATGCGTTATATTCATGTTGGCTATGTTCTTGCCAGCGCGCTTTCAATGCTGGAATGTTGTCGAGGAAAAATGGCTGAAGGTGATCGTAATGCCTGTTTGAATTCTGGATCAGAAGCGATGAACGACAAGGTGAGATCAGTGATGCGGTTGCGAAATGAATTCATTGTGAAGAGATGGATGATGGTTGAACTTCAGCAACTGAGCCAAGTGACCTATTTTCATACGGTGCTCATTTGGTGAAAGTCACGTTAGCTTTTATTGTAGATGTGCGGGGTTTGCGGTTATAGTTAGAATAAAATAATTAGACTAAAATATTTTAGCGAGGTCTAAAAAAGATTAGCTTTTTTGTTCTGTTGACCCCCCACTGATGCAGCATATTTCAATTTGGAGCACACAAGTGACTAAAGAAACAGCAATTTCAATGATTAGTGGCCAAGGCAAAAGCTGACATACGTAGCGAAGCATCTGTTAGGTATCTGTTTACGTACTCCCTGGAAACAGACTGTTATATTTGAAATTATATGAACACTCATAGATTAGCTTGAATAAAAACGCCAATTTTCACATTTATCACTATTTTGGTTGCATTCGCCATGTATGACACTAATCATTAATGTAATAATATTCATAGCTTTGCGGTAGTAACAGTTTTAAAATATGAAGCAGACCAAATTAAACCTATTGATGCCTTCCGCTCAAATTAGGAATGGTTAGCAAGGGGGGATTAAAAATAATTCCTTAAAAAACAAATTTCTTGTTTGCCAACAAAACGATGCCTCCCTTTGCATATCTTATAAGAAGTGCTACCATCGCGAAACCTGATCGTGTTAAATATATAGAAGTCACACTCAATTAAAAAATGCATGTAGAAAACGTGTGTAAGGTTTCACTGAATACATTGTGTTTTTTTAAGAGAGAACTACATTATAATACTCCCACGGTAAAACTCAGAGAATTTGAAGCCCTAGTGCGACCAAAAGTAGAGTACGCTCGTTATATTTGGAGCCTTTCGCAACAATACTTGATTAAAAATTAAAGTAGGCAAAAATTTTGCTTCACGTTTTATTTACTCCGCTTAGTACGAACAGTCTAACGAAACAAATCCACGTATTAGGGCGAGCCTACCGAAACATGAGAAGTGCTGAATAAGAATCAGAATAAAATTTATTTAGCAACTTTTATATAGGCTCCTCCAATAACTCCCCGCAGCGGCGGTCTAGTGGCTAAGGTACTCGGCTGCAGACCCACAGGCCGCGGCATCGATTCCCGGCTGCGGCGGCTGCAATTCTGGTAAAGGCGAAAATGCTGTAGGCTCGTGTGCTAAGATTTAGGTGCACTATAAAGATCCTCAGGTGCTCAAAATTTCCGGATCTCTCCACTAGGCGACTCTCATAATCACTTGGTTTTTTTTGAGACGTCAAACCACACAATTCAATCAATCAACCAATCATTCAATTATCACAGAAACGTTATCTTCAGCAACTTTAAATACTTTAGGCAAGAACAGATCATGAAAATATTTTAAGACAGCCAGTTAGCCACAATAATGTTCACCAGTTCATTCTTTTTCCTTGCGCTATTTTTCACTGCAATGCGTTTTATGCTGAAGCAGCGAATGCTGCCTCGATGGCTCGATTTATTGAACATTTCGAAAGTATAATTTTTTCACAAGTGATATATGTTTAAAAACCTTGATTTGTGTGCGATCTGGGTGAATTTTGAGTATTGAAACTAAATGTGTTGCGCAATTATGTTGCCTACTATGAATCTAAAAGTACTAAACTTTAACATAACATTGCACTTGTGTACTTACAATTGGTAGATGATTTCAAATTAGCCAAGCTGTTTGGGACATGACTATATAAGGTGTGACTCTATTTTTGTATTTTACTCCTGCATGAGGCCGAAGAGGGCCTGCAGTATCTGTAAAAATTAAAAAAATAAAATACAATAGGAGTGTTTGAAGAGCATCCAAATGCTGAGTACCGATTATTTCACGATAAATTAGGTAATATCAGCAAAATATTTTCGAAATCCTTATTGTACAAGGTAGAATATTAGTATAGATTAGGAAAAGAAGTGATTAGAGCACTGACCTATTAGGTACATCAGTAGAAACCTTAGTTAATGATGACTTAGGAATATTTGCAGAAACCAACTGATAGCGGTCAAAAACAAAATATACAATTGTATCAGTTCATTACTGTCGAGGTTTCAAAACGTGGCTCGTAATACTTCAGAACTTTTTAAAATTTTTTCTAAACTATAACACACATATTCGGTAGATAGGGCCCTATTTATAATAGAAAGTATTTGATCGTCGACGCGAACATTTTTTCCACAATCATATAAAGTATGTGCTCGTGACCAGCTATCACATGGAGGGGACTGGCTGTTATAGTAAAAAAATACAATATCAGAGCTTTTAGGACGCCAACTTAAAAATCATGAAAGCGTCATGACAGTGAAATTGTCATGTTGAGAGCGAACTTTTATGCTTTTTGCTGTGTATCCTGCACCTGACGCCCCTTCATATTTCCCGGGTTTGCTGTGCAAACATCTGGCTTCAATTATCAGGAGAACAGTTATTTAGACGGGTGACTTTATTCAGACAGATGTCGACTGAAACAAGCCGTATCCTAACAATGTAGCCAGAGCACATGTCAGATATGTGACTGATATTATTCTTATGGCTAACGTCCAACAAGAAGCTGAATAGCCTACCCACATCCGAGGTGTCTGTGCTTCCACGCTTGACCTCATTTTTATTAGCCGTTTTATTGAAGATTACTCAGTGTCAGTGCAGTCTTGTTTCTTCCATCATGAAACGGTACTTTGGTGTTCTCTTGGGTTGTATCATACCCGGGATTTTGTCGTTTGCCCTTGAAAATTCTCAGCAAACAAACTTCGTGAGGAAACGATGAAAGTATCCATGGCTTTCTCGATCTACATTTTAGTAACTTACAGTGTGCAGATTCTGGAACTGTTCTTTAGAATTTTTTTTAAATAGGGCATATGTTGCCTTAAAATCTTCCTACCAAACAAAATCCAGAGAATACACCACAGAAAGTGTTGGAATTAAAGACGGGTATTGCAACTAAAGACAAAGTTCAATAGAGCGAAACAGCACTGCGCTAACAAGAGCATATTGCAGAGCAATCGGATAAAGTTAAACCAAGCTATTAGAAGTGTGAAGCCCCGCCGCGGTAGTCTAGTGGCGAAAGTACTTAGCTGCTGACCCGCAGGTTGCGGGATCAAAACCCGGCCGCGGCGGCTGCATTTCCGATGGAGGCGTAAATGTTGTAGGCCCGTCTGCTCACATTTGGGTGCACGTTAAAGAACCCCAGGTGGTCAAAATTTCCGGGGTCCTCACTACGGCATCTCTCATAATCATATGGTGGTTTTGGGACGTTAAACCCCTCAAATTAATCAAATTATTAAAAGTGTGAAAGAGCCCTAATTCAATCACATGCCACCTAGTTTCGTTGTGAGCTCCCCCTCTCCAAAAAAAAAGTCTGGGTGTTACTGTCGAAAAGCGAAAAATCAGTTGATCGCATTTTGCAGCATGACGCAAATCTCGCTGGCATACATGTAATTGCCGAAAAGTTGAATGCAGATTTTTTCAGCGTCTTTTCCATTCCTACCAAAAGTTTAGGCCAGAATAAAGCCAGTTGTACCGACCCATGTGTTAAGTTATAACCTGTCAGTAGTCTAACAGGTTGCTGTATCAATGTTAGTAAACCTATAAAAGAAACCATCATCTGGCCCTGACCACTTACATATCATTTTTTTCCCGCCGACCTGCGAAGATGCTAGCTTCATAGCTGGTCATTATTTTCATCAAATCATTGATGATGGCTACCATTTCTGAAGAATGGATGACGGCTAAATTTGAACCAGTGCTAAAAATGATTGACTCAGCAATACAGACTAAATACAGACCGATATTTTTACCCACGTCTTCATGTAAGCTCTTAAAACAGGTCATCGCCAATTATAAAACCAAGTTTTTATGAGAACCAAATACGCTTTTCATTTCAACATGATTCAAGGAAAGGTATTTGCAGAGTAACTAAGCTAACCACAGTTGTTCATAACTTTGCCTCTGTTGTGAAAGAATGCAGCCAAATATATGCTATATATTTGATTTCGGAAAAACATTTGATGTTGTTTGTCTCACGAAATGAATTTTATCTTTTTGCTCGAAGCTTCTTCATCACTCCCGTCGTGGTATCCACGGCAGTTCTCATCGCTTTTGCTAGAGGCACAGCACTGCTCTTCATTGATTAAAGTGTCACCCACTAGATGGCGCGCCCTTAGTGGGCGTACCACCGCTCAGGCAGTGCTCGCTCGACAACTCGGCGCCTGCTCTCGTTTGATAGGATACCGCTAACACCGCTTATATATAACGCTCGCTCTTGGTGTGCATCCTGTCTCTTTCGCCGGACATGATTCAGTGGGCTGCAGTACTGCTACCCATCATGAACATTGAATAGCACTAGGTGGTGGAACCGAGGGCTCGCAAGGCAGCTGCAGCGTGGGCCTCTCTGGATCCGTGCTGTTGTAGGGGGCGGGGGGTTGAGGTGGCAACGCCTTAGTCAATCAACAGACAGGAGCGAGAAATGTGGTCACACATTGACCTAATAGGAGTGCGGCAGGGGCGCTGCCATATTGGCTATATTATTAACATTGGCTATATTATTAACAATATTATTAATTGTAGGGGTTTATTATTAACCTTGGCTATATTTTTAACAATAATAATAATTGTAGGGGTTTCACGTCAAAAAACGTTCGCTGCCCCTGATAGGGCTCGTCTTTGATGGTTGAGGAGCTGTAGGGAGGATTCTTGGAATACAAGATATAACCTCCGGAGCAAGCTTCATCATCATCATTCACTCCGGGCATATGGCGTCATTTTTAAATAAAAAAACATACGACTACCGGAAACAGGTTCTTCAGTTTGCGCATATTTTACAAACCGCACAAGTTTTGTTAGTACTGACAATCAGCTTTGACATCATTGGCCTCTCAGCTCTGGAGTCTCACAAGGAAGCGTTGTAGGTTCACTTTTATTGCTAATATTGTAGTGCTGAAAAGTAAGCAACACAAGAGACAGCGCTCTTGCTAGGGCCGGTGTTGTTTTTTGACTTGTTCTTTCTTCCCTCCATTCGTCTAGCCTGTACCCGTTCGTGAGTGCCACTTTTTATCATCAATACACTTGGCCCCGACTGTGAGCCCCCTGGGCTACAGAGAATGTAACTGTTGGGTGGCATTGGCTACTCCTGGGTGGTCGGGCTCGATCATTCTGGTACTTTACATGGAAAATCAGTTAAGAGGTTCCTGTGGCCAACACAGGCTGTGTCTCAACGGTCACAGGTCGGAGACGCCATGGCTATGCCGTTCCTAATCTGTACCCCTTGCTTTGTCTAGTACAAGATTTGTGCCCTCTGGAGGACGACACTGCCCGTGACGGAATGGTCGGAGCAAGCGTCGTCCACGCTGGGGCCAATGCTGGCGACTTGCACAGGATGCCGCTAGCTGGAGATACAGACTTCTACAAAGTGGCCGCGTTGGTTTAATCTTGTTGGTCTGTCCTCCTTTAGTAGTTGTGTATACAGCGCTGCAAATCATGCACGCTGCACCGTCACATGCTGCTCTGAGTGTTGACGTCTGCTCTGCTTGCACTGTGTCGAAAAGTGCCAGGTGTCTTTGTATTCACCTGAGAGTCGAGGTCAGGTTTCCGCGTGTGAGGCAACTCGTGCTCTTACAGCAATGCTTTTGTCGGACTTATGCTTGAGCTGCTTACTGATATAGCTCCATGTGCAGTAGAGCCTTCATTAGCGGATGCCACGTCAATTACCGGAAATATTACCTGCTTCAATAGGCCTTTGCTGACAATGACTTTAAAGGAGGCTGCACTTAGCCCATGGCAGACGTCCGCACAGTCAGCCACCATCTGACGTGAATTGAGAGAATGTCACTAAGAAGTGAGGATCGAAATCTCGAGGATTATTATCTCTTCACTTTCGACTAGTGAGGAAACTGATGTCACATAACTGGCTGGCGCCTTCGGGTGCTTTTGCACTGACCATCCTGCAGGCCGATCGGTGGCTGCCGTGAATGCAATGGGGTCTTTTCAGCTGTCGTGAATGT
This sequence comes from Rhipicephalus microplus, assembly GCF_043290135.1. NCBI lineage: Eukaryota > Metazoa > Arthropoda > Arachnida > Ixodida > Ixodidae > Rhipicephalus > Rhipicephalus microplus. The sequence continues at coordinate 90,035,375 of NC_134708.1, read as the reverse complement.
AATGGTGGGACATGCCAATGCAGAGTCCGCGGCTGAAAGTTGTGAGTCTGGTCTCCGAGGAACGTTCGTACCAGAGCAGGTGGTTATAGTGGCTGCCGGGAAGCTGTTAAGTAAAGCTGTAGCCTCAAAAAGTGGATTTCCTCCTGGCCTCCATCCTCAGTAGCGATCACGTAGGACAAGGTGGTCTTGGATAAGTGGTGGCGACTTCATCCGAAAGCAGGTATGAGCTTGGTGCTCCAGTCGGCCCAGAACTGCTGCCGCACACCTTCATGTCGAAGCCACGTCATGGCAGCATCGGGAAGGCAGTCTATGGTAAGGCACCACTTCTTTTGGTCCGTCCACGCTGCGTGACCTGCGATAGCGTGGCCAGTCGCTACCCATTCCTTCGCGTCGTTCTGGAAGCCACGCAACTTTGATAGTTTGAAGAGAACCGGCGGTAGTGACACTGCAGAAGAAACTCCGGAAAATAATGACGCGAGCCAGCCGAGTTCGTGTGAGAGCACTGTGAGGGTACACCTGAGCTTCCTGTGGCTCTCGCATGAGCTTTCTTCATGGTCTTCAGAGGCGGTTGTGGCTAACGCCTCATCAATCACATGTAGTCCTGGCGATGCCACAGGAAACAGCACAGTGGTCGGTACTGTCAAAGCGTTGATCTCGACGTGGAGTCGCACTGTGGTGTGCGAAATCTTGGCAGCGCTTCCGGGTGACCCACATGTGGAGCCAGTAGTGATGTTCATAATGTAGCCCTCGATCAGTAGACTCACTGCGGTGGTATCCTTGGCAAGAGAGCCTGGACGACAGCGTCACTAAGCGGCTGAGGTGACGTAGGAGTACTGAGCGAGACATTGGCGTTGAGGAAAGCGTAAACAGCATTCCAGGGCAATAGTAGGCTATGCACTGTCTTGATGGGGCCGTGGTAAGCCTGCCCAGGAACCATTGAGAAGGCCTGAATGCGGTCTTCGGATGGTGGCATGGGTGGTCCCGGCTGCAGGAGGGTCATTTGCTTCATGGTCGGGTTGCCGGGAATGGCGTTAGTTGGAAGAAGGCAAGACCCACGGGAACACACTTGCAATCGTAAGTCATCGACTGTGTCTGTGTAGTGCTGAGAAAAGGGGGACACAAAGAGCGCACCCTCACTACGCTCCAGCTATTCTTGTTCTTCTATTTCACCCACCTACTCTCCGTTCGTCTAGCCTGCGCCTGTGCCTGAACGCCGCTTATTATCATCATTACAGTATACACTAAGTATATTGTCAACGTGACTATCAGGCCTGTTAAGGTTAGACTTTTCTCATGTGATTGCTGGCTGTTTAATGAAAATACCATTCAGCGTGATCAAACTATCCTAAACACTAAAGTGCACAACATACGTATTTACTATCAAGTTGGGAGATGCAACCTAACGCTGAAAAAATAAAATCAAACGGTGTTCATGATTATTGCAAAAGAAAAATTCCTAGTATCTCTCTAAAGGGAACCCTGATAGGATGTGAAACAGCAGCTTTCTGAAGTGGGGGCGCCACGGGTTGAACGGTGCTAACGTTGGTGCTGTGGTGAGCACTGAAAGATTTGTATGAAGCGATGGCTGGCGCAGGTCTCCTAGATGACACGTACAGACATGCTTCAACACGTACGTTAGCCGCGCATCTGCTTTTTGTACTGACAATTTGGTCGTGTACCGAGTGGCTGTCGCGGCAAGTGTTGAGGAAGAACGGACGCGGCTGCAGCTGCAGACGCCACGGTGAGCACGCGGTAAGCGAGGGAGAAAGGGACGTCCGCGTGAACTACGACGGGCACCTAAAGCCAACGCGCAGCAGCTATGTGACCTACTTGGCACCGTGCCAACGCCTGTGGCGTATGGTGCGTTCAAACAGGGGGACTTTACACAGGCTAGTCAAAGAGCTCCTTCGTATAAAAACTGATTTTTTTCATTTCATATATGCTAGCATCACAAAAAGTAACGAATGTAAGTCATTACAAATACCTTTAGTTCATGACAACTGATACACTTATTGGAGAAAACTTGTTCCTCAAATTTGTTTATGTGCATTTCCTAAGCTATGATTTTTCAACACATATGATTGAGCAAGAGTTCGAATTTTGGTGACGTGTGCTGTACGCGTCCCCAAAATCAGAACCTCTAGTATAGTCATCTTTCTTGGGACACAAGCTACAGTATGCTTCCGTTGCCTGAGACCATCTTTCAAAATGTAATATTGATGCAATGAAGATGATTCAGTGACAATCTTCAAGATTTCCTTTCATTCTAAGTAATGTCAAACTGACCCTCCTACTCGTCCAAGCAATCATTAAGGAATAAAAAGATTACACTTACGATGGCAAATACACAGCATGAAATTATTGTTTCATTTGAAATCTCGCGATTTGTTAATTATTCCTGTACTCTGCGCAGAGCCACTGGTATCATAAACTCGGTATCTGCAATCACTAACACAATACAGCACAAAAACTAACTTTTTCATGTTTTTGTTTTCCATCGAACAATCGTCAAATAGAATTCTATTATTTTTCCATCACTTCACTCCACAAGAACAATGAAAAGTGTTAAGAATTGTTGTTACGTCGCTCTATACGTTTTTTATTTATTATTTGCTCTTGTGCAATTTTGTATTTATTTCTGCTATGTGTTATTGTACTTCCCGTCATTTTTATTGATTGTGTGAATGGGGCACGCAGTCTTTTTTCTATTGCAAAGTACACTCCAAAAAAGTGCGCGTATTTACGGACAGAAAAACAGACATAGTCACCAGGAAATGAACACACTTCACCCCTTCTCCAACATCAAGGATGCAGCACACGTTTAAGAATCGCAGACTTCCCCACTTCGCGAATATTTTGGATACAGCACACGTTTACGAATGATGTTTCACTTAATTGTGCAACACAGTAGTGTCAGCTCCGTCAACAAAATATTAGACGAAAGTAATCATTTGCAATACGGATGACCTTCAAAAATTTATACTAATATGGCCGTCGCATACCATCATTGCACCCATCACCGCGACGTGTTCGGTACCGCTTTTATTGTACGAAATTGTATTTGCTCCCAAACGGTGGGATAGGCGGCGACGCGGAAAGAGAAACGATTCGACCGCGGCGGGCGCACTGCCATCGTCACTAATCTGTTGAAAGTCACTGCTCTAGTTTCTAGCCTGACGACCGTCCTCAAAGGCCAGAACAAACACTGAACGGGACCCGGCTAGCGCGGATTTTTTTTATTTTGTCTGCATCTGGAAGGTGAGCGCCTAACTTTTCAAATACTCGCCGTTTGGGTAATAGCTCGTGCCACTAATGATCTGTGTCATGTAGTACCTACGCAACATCTCAGATCAGGCCGCTTCTCGTAAAGTCGAGGCCATAAACGCAGCGCTCTTTTGTCGATGTCGTTTTGGCGCGGCTTGTATCATGCTTGCTTTTTTCTGAGACGGCGTGCGTACTGAGAGCAGAAAGCAGAGCAATTACGGAAATCGTGGATTCATTGTGGTGGTCGTGTTTACATTTTCAGCACACATTTTTATTGCGCTCTGATTACTTGTCCACAGCAGTTGCATTACTCTATGCCGACAGTGTTCGGGCTTGTCAGCACCGTTGTGCAGCTGTGTAATCTGTGCGCCTCCATTTATGCTGGCGCTGTTAGGTGAGCCTCTGTTTACGGTGCCGGTACGTGGCTGCGCCGTAAGACGAGGCGATATCTACCATGAAATCTTGGCGCTCTGCAGCCTACCGGCGTCTTCTCCCTGTCGGGCAGAAGTCCATCTTTTCCGCGTCGTCTAATAAAAGGTGGCTGGTGGCAGGTATAGCACCGAGATGGGAACAGACAGAGTGAACTTTCACTTCAAGAAATCTGAAACAGCATGTGAATTCTTCCCAAAAGCTAGAAACCACGACTCGTAAAACGCGTTCTGAAAAAATTGGCACGAATCTACATGTTAGTCTGTAAATGTCGAAAAACTACAGTTTTGCGTCTGGAGAGAGTGAACAAAACGTTCATTCGATGTTCTGTGCAAGAAAATCGGCGAGTTGTATTCTGCAGGCACTGCGTTAGAGTGAATAGAGCGAGTTACTGTGGCGAGCGAGCGCATCTACGGACCTTAGACACAAGTGCCATCTGGCAGTTATCTTTGAAAACGAAGGCGAGCAGCCGCGGAGAAAGATGCGCGCCAGTCTTGGAGGTCCTAAGGTGTAGAACGCAACGTGACGGACAAGTCCCACCACCGTGACGTCGTAGCAAAGCGTTGCAAACATCCTTTTAGAGCATCGCGTTGCACTGTCAGCGCAGCACGATTAAACGCTGCATTCCTTAGAGTTACTTTTGTGTGCCTCTTCAATTATGAAGGCAGACATAGAAAATATCGTAGCGTTGTTGGGATGCCTCAGATATGCACAATAATTGCTTTTTAATTGACAATCGCACAACTATGAACGCTAAACCTTGAGCAACATTCCTTGGCGCTGTGAATGGGGTTGGCCGTTTGCTGCCGTTTGACTTAACGTTACGGCGGACAAACAGACAAACGTACAGACAGGCAAAGAGACCAAAAGTTTTCCGTCGAAGGTCCCCAAGAAAGACTATCGTCTTTAAAATAATAAAAAATTGTGGCGCTTCGTCTACTGCGGTGTATAGTGGTTACGGTGGTCGGCTGCTGACCCGAAGGCAACGTGTTCGATGCCGGCCGTGGTAGTCGCGTTGTGGTGGACGGGGAGTGGTAGAGGGCTATGTTCTGTGCAATGTCAGTGTACTCTAAAGATTCATCATCATCATCATCATCATCATCATCATCAGCCTGACTACGTCCACTGCAGGACAAAGGCCTCTCCCATGTTCCGCCAGTTAACCCGGTCCTGTGCTTGCTGCTGCCAATTTATACCCGCAAACTTCTTAATCTCATCTGCCCACCTAACCTTCTGTCTCCCCCTAACCCGCTTCCCTTCTCTGGGAATCCAGTCAGTTACCCTTAATGACCAGCGGTTATCCTGTCTACGCGCTACATGCCCTGCCCATGTCCATTTCATCTTCTTGATTTCAGCTATGATATCCTTAACCCCCGTTTGTTCCCTAATCCACTCTGCTCTCTTCTTGTCTCTTAAGGTTACACCTACCATTTTTCTTTCCATTGCTCGCTGCGTCGTCCTCAATTTAAGCTGAACCCTCTTTGTAAGTCTCCAGGTTTCTGCTCCGTAGCTAAGTACCGGCAAGATACAGCTGTTATATACCTTCCTCTTGAGGGATAGTGGCAATCTACCTGTCATAATTTGAGAGTGCTTGCCGAATATGCTCCACCCCATTCTTATTCTTCAGTTACTTCAATCTCGTGGTTCGGCTCTGCGGTAATTACCTGCCCTAAGTAGACATAGTCTTTTACAACTTCAAGTGCACTATTACCTATCTCGAAGCGCTGCACCTTACCGAGGTTGTTGTACATTACTTTCGTTTTCTGCAGATTAAGTTTAAGACCCGCCTTTCTGCTTTCCTTGTCTAACTCCGTAATCATGAGTTGCAATTCGTCCCCCGAGTTACTCAGCAATGCAATGAAATCGATGAAGCGCAGGTTACTAAGGTATTCTCCATTGACTCTTATCCCTAACTGTTCCCATTCTAGGCTTCTGAAAACCTCCTGTAAGCACGCGGTAAATAGCATTGGGGAAATTGTGTCCCCCGGCCTTACACCCTTCTTGATTGGTATCCTGTTGCTTTCTTTATGAAGCACTATGGTAGCAGTTGATCCCCTGTAGATTTCTTCCAGATTATTTATATATACTTCATCTACGCCCTGATTCCGCAGTGTTTGCATGACGGCTGATATTTCTACTGAATCAAACGCCTTCTCGTAATCTACGAAGGCTATGTATAGTGGTTGGTTATACTCTGAGCACTTCTCTATTACCTGATTGATAGTATGAATGTGGTCAATTGTTGAGTAGCCTGTTCGAAATCCTGCTTCTTCCTTTGGTTGATTGAATTCTTATGTTTTCTTTACTCTGTTAGCAATTACCTTTGTAAATAGCTTGTATACTACAGAGAGCAAGCTGATCCGCCTGTAGTTCTTCAAGTCCTTGTCATCTCCTTTCTTATGTATTAAGATGATGTTAGCGTTCTTCCAAGACTCTGGTACTCTTCCCGTCAGGAGACACCTCGTAAACAGGGTGGCTAGTTTTTCTAACACAATCTGTCCTCCATCTTTCAGCAGATCTGATGATACCTGATCCTCACCAGCAGCTTTGCCCCCTTGCAGGCTCTCCAAAGCTTTTCTGACTTCTTCTATTATTACTGGTGGGGTGTAATCTGGGTTACTGCTAGTTCTTATAGTATTAAGGTCGTGGTTGTCTCGGCTACTGTACAGATCTCTCTAAAACTTCTCCGCTATTTTAACTATCCTATCCATATTGGTAGTTATTTTGCCTTCTTTGTCCCTTAGTGCATACATCCGACTTTTGCCTATCCCGAGTGTCCTCTTCATTGCTTTGAAACTTCCTCCATTTTCAGAGGGTGTTCAATTCTCTCCATGTTATACCTTCTTACATCGCATACCTTACGTCTATTAATCAACTTCGAAAGCTCTGCCAGTTTTATTTTGTCTGTTGTACTTGACACTTTCATGATTTGACGCTTCTTAATTAGGTTCTTCGTTTCCTGGGAAAGCTTGCCAGTGTCCTGTCTAACTACCCTGCCTCCAACTTCCACTGCACACTCCGTAATGATACTCGTCAGATTATCATTCATTGTATCTACGCTAAGGTTGATTTCCTCACTAAGAGCCGAGTACCTGTTCTGCAGCGACACTCTGAATTCCTGTACTTTCCCTCTCAGTGCTAGCTGATTGACTGGCTTCTTGCGTATCAGTTTCTGTCGTTCCTTCTTCAAGTCTAGGCGAATTCGAGACCGTACCATTCTATGGTCACTGCATTGTACCTTGCCAATCCCTTCCACATCCTGCACGATTCCGGGGTGTGCACTCATTGTAAAGTCTATTTCGTTCTTATTTTCGCCATTAGGGCTCCTCCATGTCCACTTGCGGTTTTCTCGTTTTCGGTAGAAGGTATTCAAAATCCGTAAATTATTGCGTTCTGCGAATTCTACTAGTAGCTCTCCTCTGGCGTTTCTTGTACCGATGCCATAATCTCCTACTGCCTGGTCTCCAGCCTGCTTCTTTCCTACCTTTGCATTAAAGTCGCCCATCACTATAGTATACTGTGTTTTTACCTTACTCATTGCCAATTCCACGTCTTCATAGAAGCTTTCAACTGAAGCGTCATCATGGCTGGATGTAGGCGCGTAAGCCTGTACTACCTTCATCTTGTATCTTTTATTCAGTTTAATTACGATACCTACCACCCTTTCGTTAATGCTATAGTATTCCTCTATGTTGCCAGCTATGTTTCTGTGAATTAGGAACCCCACTCCCAGTTCTCTTCTGTCTGCCAAGCCCCTGTAGCAAAAGACGTGCCCATTCTGTAGCACCGTATAGGCCTCATCTGTCCTCCTAACCTCACTGAGCCCTATTATAGCCCCGCCGCGGTGGTCTTGTGGCTAAGGTACTCGGCTGTTGACCCGCAGGTCGCGGGTTTGATTCCCGGCTGCGGCGGCTGCATTTCCTATGGAGGCGGAAATGTTGTAGGCCCGTGTACTCAGATTTGGGTGCACGTTAAAGAACCCCAGGTGGTCAAAATTTCCGGAGCCCTTCACTACGGCGTCTCTCATAATCAAATTGTAGTTTTGGGACGTTAAACCTCACAAATCAATCAAATCCTGAGCCCTATTATATCCCATTAAACACCCTCTAGCTCTTCTAATAGCACAGCTAGACTTCCCTCACTAGATAAGGTTCTAGCGTTAAACGTTGCCAAGTTCAGGTTCCAATGGCGGCCTGTCCGGATCCAGAGATTCTTAGCACCCTCTGCTGCGTTGCAGATCTGACCGCCGTTGTGGTCAGTTGCTTCGCAGCTGCTGGGGACTGAGGGCCGTGAGTTCTTTGACGTAAGCATGTGGGAGGTAGTCTAAAGATTACCACATCGTAAAATTTTCCGCGACTGTCCACCACGGCGTCCTTCCTAATAATATCGTGATTTTGGGGCGTTAAACTCAGCCATAATTTTCAAAAATCTGTTAATCTCCAATTTGGTTAGTACAAAATTTTCTGGGTAGAAGAATCGTAGAATTGTCAGTAAATGAAGATTATGTCCCACATTGGGATTTTTTTTCATAGAGAGATAACATGTTTAACATACAAATATACATTCCTAAACGATAAAAGGTATTTCGCTTAATTTCTTTTACTTATTTATAGGCACGCAAACAAAAGGTAGTCATTGGGGACATCAAGTCATCTTACGGTTTTAATAAATATGCGGTGCCACAGTTTTCATATTTGGGCCCTATATTGTTTTCTCTTTATATCAATGATGCTCGCCCTCCCTACAGAAGTCAAGGGCACTGATGCACGCGGACGACACTGTTTTAGTTTTCACAGGACACTCCTTAGCAGATCTACAAAAAGACGCGATGACCGATTTATCGAACATTTCGAAATGGTTTGCCAGAAATCAGCTGATTGGTAACTGATTTAAAACAAATTACATGGTGTTTCAAACTCTTAGGAAACATATTGACGCTTACTCTCTTAATCTAACAATAAACAACGCTTCTATTCAACAAGTTATTGTTTTAAATATTTAGGCGTCACTTTTGATGAGTATTTACACTGGTATGAGCAAGTACCCAGTGTGTGCGCAAAGGTAGCCTATGGCTGATATTCTGTAGTAAAAGCTCGCAAATATTTTCCACTAGCTATACTTCGCACACTGTACTTTTCATTGTGTCATTGTCACATATGTTACTGTCTGCAATCGTGGGGTGGTGAGCAGCAGTTATCTAAAAACTCTTGAACGTCTTCATAAGCGTGAAATGAAAATCATAAGCCAAGGTGAATAAGTGTGTAATATTTTCCAATCACAACGCATTTTTTCGCTTCTGATGTTGCGCAACTACAAAATTGCCCTTTGAGTAAATAACATATTAATAGAAATTCACACTTGCCTGCTGGTCTTTTTTCAATTCCTTGACGCAATACGCGACATGCTTCGAATGGTAATTTCAATCTGCCCAAATGTTCTAGTGTTTACGAAGAAAGACTGATACAGTTTAATGGAACAAAAATATGAAACATGATACCTCAGAGATTAAAATGGCATGTAATTTCAGCATGGATATGTAAATTATTATTTCTGTAGAGTCAAGACATGTAAACATGTGCATGTTTGATTCGATTTTCATTGTATTTTTTAAATAGGTGCCTATGCATAGAAATCTAGCTGCAAGCTAATAAGTATGCATGTCTACAAGGAAAAAATGTATCACTGTGTTATCTGTATTTCTAAGATTGCTTTCGTTTGTTGCCTCAAAGCTGACCTGTTCACTTTTTTATGTTGCACTTGTATTGGACCGTTCACTAGCCACTTTAGGCTATCAGTTCAAATAATCCCTGTAATTACATATCTCTATTCATGAAAATGAAGTTTCATTGATCGATTGATTGGTGGATTGATTGATTGATTTAGTGAAATAGGATAATTCGTATTAGCTGAATATCAGAGTTTTCTTTCCGTGAGCAAAGTGTAATTTGATATGTGTACAGCATGAAAGAATATTTATAGCTGACAAAAAAGTTGGGAAAATGTGGATTTTTTACAAGTTTATTTCTAAAATTAGCATTGAAGCAGTCCTAGTAACAAACTAAGGTAAATTACACATTTAGTATTAACCTTCATTGCTTACTGTCAGTGAAAGTCATCAAATATCTTTGTAGTTTAAGAAATAAAAATTTTTATGTGGTTGTTCGACTCTGTGCTTGCCCGTGTTTATACCTTGAATAAATGCGACCTAGTCTTGAGAACTAGCTGCAAAGGCATGAGGAGTACTTTGACAATATATCAATTTCTTCCGTGCTTACTTTCAATAGTTTGCTATCTAGTACTAGCCTGCATGAGTAAACGAGAGATTCAAACCGTACTCGGGTGTATTGAACTACATACAGCTATCTTGTGACACTTCTAATAGCGTGTTTATGCAACACTGGTAAGTGACATCGATACGTGCAAGTACCTATTACCTATGCGATAAGATTTGAAAGTGGCAAGAACGCCACAATAAGGAAAAGAATCTATTAAAATCAGAAAAAAAGGATACGTTTTTGTAATGAACCAATACAGCTCTTTCAAAGTGACAATGCCTGCTAATATAGTGACAATGCGGTGCTACCTGCCGTTGAGCATTTGCAGCAAAATTTAGACGCCCGGATTTAACAAAAAAGGAGTAACAAAACACTTCTAACTATTGGCGTTTATTAAATCCTCTGCAGATTATATGGCTTTTGTCACCTCCAGTTGAAAACTCCTCGTCAAAGATTAGAAAAATGAAAAAAGCATTCAAACCATAGTAGGACACTTGTCATGAAGGAAAATGATTCTTTTAAGGTGAAGCTTCATGAGGAAGTTGTGTTGTTTCTTTTCAGTTTTGTTTGAAGTTTGCAGGGTGAGAGCTACTTAGTATATTTGATGTCGCTTCCACCTTGAAAGAAACAGAGTTGATACTTTAATGTTAATAGCGAAATAAAAGTGACTCATTTTTTCAGTCGGAAACAGTTGATACCTTAATATGGTGACTGAAATAGAATGATTTATTTTTTTCAATTGGGAACCTTACAGTTGATTTTAAGAAAATTTTTTACAATAACAAAAGGTAGGCCTTTTTTGCACACTCTCAAGTCTATGTGCTTCGGTCATTACTAGCTTATAAATAGGAAGTTAGTTTGCATGATGAAATGCGTTAGTGCCAACTTTTGTTTACTAAGTTGAAAAGATCTTATTTCTTTCAGAGCAACCTGAAATATTACAGAGTGCGTAATTGGGTCAGAAGATCAGTGTCAATATGTTCTTGAAGTCCATATTCATTTACTTTTATCTTTGGTTGCATGTCTGTGATTTACCACACTCGTTATAAACGTACTGCTTTTATGAGTTCTGTTAGTATTATACCAGGAATATCATGCACAGTGTAGCAGAGGGCACACAAATAACTTTAAAAAGCGTGGTTTTCAAACAATTTAATGGAAAAAATCTAAATATAATACAGTGAATCGCATGATTTGTGGAGATCAATTTCATGTGAAAGGTTAAATGGAGAGCTGTCTTGGCTGCAATTTTTTTCTCCTTGAGTCAATTCTTACTAACTGATATCTTTGTGTAGACTTAGCTGGCAATCTCACTGTCAATTGCACTGATATGTCAATTGCTCGGATGTCTCAGGAGTAGCTGACGGTACAATATTATGCCTGCACTCACATCGGTGCTTTTAGTAGCACACACTTACGTTCATCGAAATCAGGTGCATGCCACGGTGTCATGATGCGCATATCATAGTTTCTGCCAGGTAAAATAGCGCTTCATTGTAGCTTGTTGAGTCATATATGAGTGCATATTTATTGTTTATTACATTCTTTTAATCAAGGATAGCCAACATTGCAAACACACTGGACATCGCTTCAATACGATGCCTGATTAGTCCTTTCTGGAGCATTTAAAACCACTAGTGTGGCTATGACCACCAGGAATTTCAACGTTCGAAGGACGCTGCAACTGATATTTCCTGTATCTTTTCATTGAAACCCTTCGCTCGTTGTGAAGCTGCTATTATTGGCAACAGATGTTGTGTTGTACTGTCTCCTTAATGCTTACTTAGAGATTTCCAAAGTGCATTCTTGCTGTTCTTGGGTTAAGATAGGCAGTGAATCACATGTGCGTCATACCCACATTCCACAGACAGTAGTCTGCAGGTATGCACACACATAACTGCTGAAGAAGGCTTGACATCGTGTTAGACCATAATGCCACAATATTCATGTGACGGTGACATGACACAGCAGCTACAATATCGCACTCACTATTTATTCTCTTCCAGGTGCTGTTTTTATTGTTCTTGGGCCAGCTGTCGCCTCTCTTGCCAGTACCACTATGACTGTTCACGACGCAAGCACCTTGGTGACCTGATGTTTCAGAAACTTGTGTCACCACAACACCAGCAAATAATCAAGCGCCATCACTTTGGCTACATCCTCCACTGCCAATTCTGAACGGTTCAGCGTTCATCAGTCAAGTAGCATGGGACAAAGGCAGGTGATCAAGCAGGTCATAAGCACCGCCATATCTTCGTTCCATGAGGCTATAGCACTGCAGTCAAAGTTTCATACTCGTTGTTAATGTTCTTCCAATTTCGTGATTTTTAAACAAACCTATGCCATGTCGATTACGTTTACTTTGTTGTCAGTATCCTGTTTGAAATTGGCTTTCGACATCGCGCATTCATTCGAAAGGTGAACTTTAAGACCCACAGTTGTAATTTCTGCGTTGAGTTTTACACAGGCAATCTCGAGCTTTAGTGCGTGCAAACATTTAGTGCTGGCAACCTAGCAAGAGTATCGTGAACATCACTGGCACATCGTTACTGTGTTTGACAGCATACCAAATTAGTCAGCTAGAGCACAAAAAGTCTAAACAGCACCCACTAGGGCCACCAATTTTTCGTTCGTAATTTTACATTACTTCAGTGGGATGAGTGGCGGATGAGTGGGATGAATTCGCGTGTTGCGGCTTGTCTTACTGATCATAGGTAGTGAAGAAAGTCATTTTTAATGGCCATCAACATGTGCTCCCCCCTCCGAAGAAAATTCCTGGCTACGGGGCTGTCTCTTTACGAGATTGTTACTTCTTCCGGCTTGTTATTCATCGTTTGTTTTTACCTCGCATTGTCGGCATGTGTATTAAGTTGAGGGTGTTTTATCGAATGTGTCCAATATTTTTTTAAAAATTAGAGAAAGGAGGTACTTGTGTGCTAATTGCGGCATTGCCTTTTCCGTGACAAAAGGAATCTTCAGTTAGGCAGAAACATTCATTGTGGCAGTGATTATTGCAATTAAGACAATTACCTTTTTTACCAGTAGTAGTAGCTGTGCGAGTCAAATAGAGAAATTAAAGTCCTTTCTATGAAAAGTCTATAGCCACTTTGAAATTATGGAAAAGCAGCGACTGATAATCACCGTGGAGTGATGGAATCTGCCTAATTTAGCGATCAAAACAAAAACCGATGCACGAGACAGCACATTTACTATTCATTTCGACAACGCCCTCAATGACGACACTGTTTCTCTAGTCGTTATCAACCGTCGATTTAGACACTCGGCTTTGTTCCCACTTATCGACGCTCACTTAATCTTCTCCCTCAGTGCGAGAGAAACAGTGTGGCCATGAATGACTTCGTAAACTTTTTAGCATATGCAGGTGCAGTGACAAGTTCGCAGGTGACGCTGCCACAAGATTACTTCGAATAGCGGCCTTTGAAATTTTTTATGACCTTGTACTTGCAGAAGAAAAATCTGCTGAGTACATATGCCTCATGTTGAATCTAATGAAAACACGTTTTTTATTTACAGAGATGTAGCAATAGTATTATAAATAATGTGTGAGAAATGGTCCTACGGAGCAGGTGTTGTTCCGTAGCAGCCGTTACTTAGTTTTTTCATTTCAGAGATCTCCGTGAATGTTTAATGAGCTGTACGTTCTGTGTGTTCTACGTGTTTTCTGGCGTACCATTTTCTTTTTACAGAAGTGCTTGGCAGCATGTTACCAACGCCTTTTTACGTAATCAAGGGAAAATATTTGTTGCAGTGTAATATATAGAAAAGTGGCTTCGCATTATTTTCTTTGTGGGTTTTTGGTCTTCCTGTCATAGCCGAAACTGGACCTGCAGTTTTTCATATATAAAAAAACTAAAAGTGTGCAGCGTTTCACACAAGTATGTTCCAAAAATTCCACAAGACACTACTTCACTTCATTCACAACAGCGGCCTAACAGCACACGTTACACAAAATTAATATGCATTGAAGGCAAGTCTTTGTCTCAATAATAAAAGTTTACAAAAGCATGCTAAGATGTGGTGAAAATTGAGTTAGAAATAACAATGTTAGTGAGATTGCTAAATATTAAGTGTTCATTGAAGAAGTTTGTAACATGCGCTGGTCAAAAAAATTAGATGAAGTTTTACAGATAAAACTTCTGCAGCACAATCACCTTCCCTAATTTCTATTGCGAAGGCAGAATAGATGCTTTTTCATTGCTGAAATATTTTGGTCAATATTGTAGAACTGAATGGCGCCAGGGCTTTAACAAAATAAAGGTACTGCTAAGCATTACCTCTAAGATTTCAGCTGGATAGTTATACCCTGTCACTAGTGCGTGCTTACAGCACCTAAGGATTATTTTTTTTATTTTATCATGTTACTCGAGAAACTTAAGTTGTGTAATACTTCAATGTAGTTGATGAAGTTGAAAATTATTTCTGTAAGTAAGACTCATATAGCTGCGTTCTGTCTAGTGGGTAGCATCGCTTGCTTTAAACTACGAGCGATTATGTGCGTGAAATCTTTTAGTTCTTGCTATGCACTCACTACGTGGTCAATACAGGAACTTGTATGCCTGATGTTATGGGTGGCCGGAGTTAAATCATGAAGTTTCCATGATAATCACATGTTCTGATCTCCAGTGACAACTCATGCTTGCACCAGACAGCGTTACTGCGATATAACATGTTGTATTGCGAAGCCATAAGCAGGATGGGTGTGTCTGTAAAGCATGGACCTGATCTTCACTGCATTTTCAAGCTGAAAAAGTCATTTTCAGGGTATTTCGAATGGGATGCTTGGCTGAGTAGTGAAACACCTGCTTGCCACTGGATCGGGCTTGGGTCGCTCCTCACTCTGACCTCGAAATTCTTTCTTGGGGTGAAGCTCCTGAGGATGCGTGGGTAGTTCCCTCCTCCGTTATGTAGTATGTATGTAGTTACCTCATGTTTATGAACTGCTCACTACATGGTGTTGTTTGTTAATGTCTTTCAAAATTGTATCGCGAGATGGCGTTAGTGGCTTTTGCATAGTTGATGAATAAAGCGAGTAGATGGCGCTGTAATATTAAAAATTGACAGCTTTATAAGAAACACCATGGACTGAGTGAATGAGTGGAGCGAAGCGTCTATCCATTCGCCCGTCCGTCCGGCTGATGCTTGCTCTAGTGCGATAAGAGCGGAGGGTAACACGTTAGAAGATCAGGCGAACTTCCTCGGCCTACACTTCAATTGGGTGTCCAGCTCGTTACATTATAATGATGCTATACCAAAATACAGAACAGAAAAAGAAAATCAAAAACTCGAACACAAATGTAAAAATACGAGGCATACAACCAAGCTTTCAGCTTAGCTGAACTCAAAGCATCTCTGAACTCCTGCAGGGATTCCGCCCTGGGTTCTGACCGTGTATTGTATGAAATGCTAAAAAACGTACTCATCGAAACTCAAAAAACCTTACTTTGTACAATGCTATCTGGTCTCTGGCACTATCCCTACTCCCTCGAAAGAGGTTATTGTTATTCCCAATTTGAAAAATGACAAGGACCCTTCTTCAGTTTCGAATTATAGGCCTATTGCACTTACAAGCTGCCTGAGATTTAAAAAATGATATACTGTCGACTTGTACTATTCTTTGAAACAAAAAAAATTCCTAGACCAATTTCAGGGCGGGTTTTGAGAGGGTACGTCCATCACCGATCACATTGTTCGTATCGAGGCACAGATCAGAGATGCTTTCGTCCACAAGGAATACTTTCTTTTTGTGTTCCTCTATATCGAAAAGGCTGATCATACAACATGGCGCTTTGAAATATTTAGAGACCTGTCCCACTTTAGCGCGTGGCAGGATGTTTACCTTAACCAAAGTTATTTATCGAATCGGACATTCCGTGTTCAAATGGGCAGCGTTCTTTCCCAAACGTTGTGCAAGACACAGGTGTGCCACAAGGTGTTGTACTTAGCTTCACACTTTTTATGATCAAAATTATTTTTTGCAGTAGTTCATTCCTCGTAAAAGGTTTTACTGCACGTATGTAGATGACGTCCAGCTTGGTTTCAAGTCCGGTAGTCTGGCCAAGTGTGAGAGGCCGGTTAATCTTGCTTTGAACGAAGTCTCCGATTGGGCAGAAGAGAACGGATTCCGGCTGAATGTACAGAAAAGCACGTGTGCTTTATTCTCCAAAAAGAAAAGGCATTAATTTGGAACCCTATATTCAACTTAATGGGCAACGTATTGCTGTTAATGGTGAGCATAAGTTCTTAAGCCCAATATTCGACACTAAGCTAACCTTCATACCACACATCAAGTATTCAAAAAACAAGCGCATCAATGCCATGAATGTTCTAAATGTGTTGTCATGCACTACATGGAGAAGCAACAAGAAGTGACTGAAGAACTTGTATAGGAGCCTCGTACACACTCGCCTGGATTATGTAGCAATAACCTATAAGTCTCCGACACCTACCGCCCTAAAATGCTTGACCTTATTCACCACCTAGGCATTCGCCTCTGTACGGGTGCCTTTCGCACCAGCCCCGTTGAACACCTGTACGTGGAATTTCATGAATGGTCACTCCAGCTACATAGATGTTAGATGTTTTTTTCTATATTATCTCAAAGTCAAGGCAGACAAGGACCACGCTTCACATTTCACAATTGCTGACAAGTCTCATTCTGTTTTGTTCAAAACCGGCCATCTTTGAGACAACCATATTTACTTCGTGTTAGGGGCCTTTCTGCGGAAACCGTTGTGTCACTCGGACTTCGTTTGATGGCTCCCGCAGCTTGTGTGCCACCATGGCGGTGGTAATTGATAGATTGTGAGGACTCTTTTTTTAAGATTGCAAAGCATGCGCCCATTGTTCATGTCCGCACATACTTCCTTGAACTGCAACAAAGGTACACATGTCCTGAGTTTTCTATAGATGCCTCGAAGTCCAACACTTCTGTTTCGTACGCAGCCATTGACCCATCCTTCTCAGAAACTGGCATCTTGCATCCTGATGCAAGTACTTTCACAGGAAAAGCCTATGCAATACTTGCGGCTGTAAAACACATTAAACCTATAAAGTTACAAAAAGCAGTAGTTTACACGGATTCTCTGAGTGTGTTGAAAGCCTTGAAATCTCTCAAAGAACACAAAAACTTAGTTTTTGTGTCCCACTATTTACTTGCATGCACAGTCTACTCATCCAAACAGCATGTTGTAGTTTGCTGGGTGCCTCTCACCTAGAGAAAGGTTTTGGCAGACCAGCTGGCTACATCTGCAAACGACGACGCCGCTAATGCATCAATACCAACCCCAGTACTGGACATGAAACCTTTTTTAAAACAAAATCTCAGGGGTTATTGATAGAGCATATGGGACACGCCCACAGGTACTGCACTGCTCAAGCCGCAACTTGGTCATCAGCCGCCAGTATGAAAACTATGCCACACAGAAGTAATCCTTACAAGGATAGGAACAGGACATACGCACAAAACACATTCATTTCTTTTGTCTGGGGGCAATCTACCTTTGTGTGATAGATGTTGAGAAGCCCTCACTTTACTTTAGATTCTAATTCAGTGTGAATAATTAGACACGCTCAGAAGACTACACTTTCCGTTACCCCACCGATAACAGATACCACTCCATCCTGTAATGTTCAACGGTAAAGAAACACTTTTTACACATAAAGAATTGTTAGCTTTCTTAAGTGAAGTTCGTACTTTTCGTATCATATACCCGGGCATTCTGTAGAAAGACCTCTCCAGAGAGGTCTCCGCTGCTGTGGCTACACTCAACCAAGCATGTGCCTCACGGCCCTTAGACGCAACAGTGTGAACACTTGAGGCATTTGTGCTAATGCCAAACATGTCCACCACGCTTTTTACTGTCACGGACTTTCATCTTCCATTGACACTACACATTTTCCATGACACGGCCATGATTTTATTAATTTTATGGTTTCACCCTTACACAGCCGCTTATCACAATCATTGTCCACATCTCTAGTAACATGAACTGGCGCTCTTTGGCTATGGAGCGGCCCTTGCGCCACAAAACACCAAACATCATCGTCATCAACAAGATGATAGCGTTTCTAGTTCCAACTAGGTGGGATACTGAGGCATGCAAGGTAGGCTGTACTACTCTCTAGTTTACCGGCCAACATCAATTTAGGTCATTGCAGGGCACTCTTCTATATATGTTTAAGCCTCTGGTTACATGACTGTAGCACTGCCCCAAGCCATGCGTCAAAACATAAGCAGAAAGATTCTAGACAGCGAGCCCTGTGCAATTGCAGAGAAGCCTGACTTGGTTTACGCGCATCAAAGCAGTTTTATTAAATCTTGCATTGTATTAGTATGAATATATAAAGTTAAGTAATTGAGTATAAACATTCTTACTCGTAAAAACTACCTATTGTACATCCGCACAATCTGTAATTAATAGATGCCCAGAAAAGAGTTCTGTACACGTTAGGCAGAGATATTGTAAACTAATTTCCTTGTTCAATACTAAAGGTTGTTTATAGTGAAACCGCAGGCTCCAAACTTTGTCTAAACACTTGATGGGATCAAAACAATGCATACCCTGCTTGTGTATAAGATTTATTTGGTTTGGGTAGACAGAAAATACGAGGAGATAGAGAGATCGGGGATGAAAACAAGTTGACAACTTGCACCCAAAATGGCACAATGCCTGCCTACTTCTTTGGGAAGAAAAAAACAAAGGAAATGAAGAATAAGCAGTAAATACTTGCAGAATTATGGTTACTGCATACGTGATTTGGGCACGAGCCTGTGGTCTTTTCTTTGCAGTGGGTGTAGTCAGCCTAATGATGATTAAGATGATAATGGTACATTATTAAATTGCATAAGAAGCTCCATGCTATAAATGAACAGAAATTGACACAAGGGGATTCACACCAGTTATTTGCACTTGCGCCACGATGCCAGCGGCAGCATACGTATTAGCAACACCAGAAGCTGATATGAAACGCTGATGCTCGCGAGGATGCTGGCCCTGAACACTGCCACATAAGTCAACCTCAGCGCATGGCAACTAACCTCAATTAACGTTAACCCGACGTGACGGATGTATGAAAGGAGCACATGTGTAATGTTTAAAAACATGGGTTGGCAGAACTGCAACCAGTAGTAACGTTTCACGAAGATTGACGTCTAATTAAAAGTAGTTCCGTGACCTGGCGTAGCTCTGTGGTAAAATGCTTCATTTCCAAGCAGAATGCTTGCGTTCAATTCCAGCAATGATTCTGAAATTCATTCTTTGCATTCGTCGGGTTGACGCTACCGATTTCGGTTATTTCTTAGCGCTCGCACGTTAAAATTGCCTATGTGTGTTCTAGTAGTTCCTGAGTAGATACTAAGTGTCAATCACTTGTGGAACGTACCCGCATACCAGCAGCACATACCCCTTCGTGGGTTTGTGCCACTGTCTGGCGGGAATTGTTTGACGACGTACGTGACGGGATCGAGACATAACTGAGGTCTTGAGCAGTGCGTCATATTCGCCAAACCATCTTATCTTTTCATTCTAAGTTTGGTTCACGCCAAGTTAAAGGGGTGACCACGACAGCACCCAAACGTAAGCGGCTAGACAAATAGATAGATACGCTCAAAGTCGCCGAAGTTCGCTAAGAAATGCTTCGCAATCAGAACGACCGCGACCTTTTAACCAGTAATTGCAGTAAAAAACATGCTAAAATATGCCAGCCACGCAGCCTGCCTCATAAACTTGCCAACTCTCCTATGGTCATATCAAGGAGATTGATTGATTTGTGGGGTTTAACGTCCCAAATCCACCATATGATTATGAGAGACGCCGTAGTAGAGGGCTCCAGAAATTTTGACCACCTGGGGTTCTTTAACGTGCACCTGAATCTGAGCACACAGGCCTCGACATTTCCGCCTCCATCGGAAATGCAGCCGCCGCAGCCGGGATTTGAACCCGCGACCTGCGGGTCAGCAGCCGAGTACCTTAGCCACTAGACCACCGCGGCGGGGCTCATATCAAGGAGAAATGAATAGAAAAATTATGTATGCGTGTTTACGGCTAAATCAGCTGGTAAAACAAGAATGAGGAATTGTTTTCTTTTGTTCATATGAAAGACCAGCTTGTATAAAGCTAAAATTGCATTCAGTCGCACCACAGCAATGTGCAGTAGGTGAAACAGAAGCTCGCAACTTAACACAGTAAGAAAACGCAGACTGTCGCCAAGCGTCAACATTTTTTTCAGTAGCAAGTTCCCCTTGTCCCTAGTAATATTAAGGTTTGGCGAGCTCTTTGCATACTTTTAGCAATAAATCACATACATACAACAAAACTAGCTCCCCAGTCACGACATTTTATTCACCGACAAACGGCTCCCACCCCTTACAAAAAGGGGCCACTGCACACATATGTATGGTGCCACCGGCCACTTATGCAGAGTAGCACGGTGACGCCGCGACTACCTATGGCACAATCTCAATACAATTTTGTATACTTCAGATGTGTGCGATATGTAGTTGGTCCATGGACAACCTTTGAATTTTTGGAAGATTGTGAAAGCGACCTGCTTGATTGATTTTTACGCAACAAGAACTGGTGTTTGGACGATATTAATAATTCTCTGGCAGGAAAATTTTAGATCGTATGTTATATGCTATTGGTGTAGTCCTGAGTTGGGTCGGAGGTTAACTTTCGGTAGTGAGTGCTGTGTCCGAGTTGACTGATTCTATTTCTTTAGTACAGGACAGATTACCATGCTACTGCTCTTGTCGGCCGGTTTTATGAAAATGTCCTTTGTGTTTCAAAGTTCAAAGATGATGGATGCAAAGCAGCACACAGAGAAAAAACGGATACCAAGAAAAAATAGACACAATATGCGCGCTGAGGTTGAACGAGAAATTTCTTTTGCAGATGCATCAAAACATACTGCTTACAGCGCATGCTCTTACAAGGCCACGAAATCATAGCCGCAGCGGTTTTGTTGTGTATCACAGTGTTGGTATTTCTTGATTCCCTCGTGTGAAAAATCCTTATGAGGTCAAAAGTATACCTAATTAATGTGACGACACTCCTGTGTGGATGCAAGACAGCTAACCTTAACAGTGTAATGATAAAAATATTTTTAAAAAAAGCTTCCTTTTTTTGGAATGCTATTGAATGCAGGCTGACACAGTTACGCCTTGCCTTCTGTTTTGCATCTACCAGCAATGAATCGTTGCCAAATTGCCCAGATTTAAATTCCACACTCTAAGCTAAAAATGACCAAAACGGGAGCAATGGCTGATATTAGCCTTTGAAGAAAGTGATACTCCCCAAAATTACCAAGGGGAGAAAGACGGCCGACCTGTTTGAAAACGGGGGAGCAATTGTACTAGTCTTAAATTCGTAAAAAAGCAATGGGAGAAGGAACTGTAGTAAAAACTCTCGCCAATGATGGTTACTCACCTAAAGATCACCGCCGACAAATATGCATGCCGCCCACATTGATATTCCGGGGCCAGATTATTCTTTTGGTGCGTTGAACTGCATTAAACCAAAGCATGCCGAAGCATGTGCAAAACGAGGATTGCAAAAAAAAGCAACCTGCGCTGTTCATCTGCTGGGACAGGAACTCAAAGCCGGTCAAATGCCGTAGCACGTGCGAAACGAGGCTTGAAAAAAAAAGACCAGAGAAAAAATAACAGCAACCCCAGACGCGCATCTCGATAGCAGCAGAATTTAGTACAACATCTCAACATGAAGTGTGTAGTATACTCTGACAAAACTCCACCCGCCCGAAAACGTGGCACTAGCATAGCGAGTGATGTATCTTACAAAGTGATAGCTATTAATCAGAAGCGAAGCATTTTGTATCGAACTTCGGCCACTTTGAGCGTATCTATCTATCTATCTATCTATCTATCTATCTATCTATCTATCTATCTATCCGCCTACGACATTTAGCTCTCTTGGCCGTTACGAAAATGGTATTAATACCAAACTTGGTATGGCATAACATGACGGTACGAAAAAGATATTTGACTAGTCATAACATGAAAATCTTGACATTGATGTCATGAATGTCATGATTTACATTTTATAGTCATGCAGCTCTTGCGGTGATTTCATTCTCATGGCTTGTTGCAAAACTGGTATGGTATGACATGATTGCATGGCGAACAGAAGCGACATACCCTAACATGAAAATCATGACATGCGTGTCATGTAACCAGATAACTACGTTACACGCTCATGACGCGCTCGTGGCCGTTTCGCTACCGTGACATATACCAAATTTGGTATTACGGTACGTGAATGGATTGCAAAGGTATGTGACTGGTGCAAACATGATAATCATGAGATGCGTGTCATGTAATAACATGACTACATGCTACGCTCATGATGCGTTCGCGGCTATTCCGCTAACTTCACATGAACTAAACTCGGTATTACGCGACGCCAATGGATGACGAAGGGAGCTGACTGGTGCAAACATGATCATGAGATGCGTTTCATACGAGAACATGACTACATGCCAAAGACTAGACGCCAATACAATTCGACGTGACGTGGTGCGCGTGCTCTCCGTGGTGACGCCGGCATTCATTTCGTCGCGTCACCCTGGCGTTGCTACACTCTAAGCCAAAACGGAGCAACAGGGGTATAGGGGTTGCTCCTTTCAGGGAGCAATTGCATTGCCACTCCCATTACTCTCCTAAAAGGAGTAACTGCAGAGGGAGGAACCGTTGCTCTCCTTTCAGTTCCTCCTTCGGGGGATGAACAGTTACTCCCTCCATTTCCTCCCTGCAGACCAACAGTTACTCCCACCAGTTGCTCCATGCCGACCAACCATTACTCCCACCAGTTGCTCTTCTAAGAGCAACAGTTACTCTTTACCGTTCCTCACACGTGTTCGCAGTTACTCTCTGAAAACCAACTGCACATGCTTCCAGTTACTCCTTGGGGAAATGAGTATTTATCTCGAGTATGCTTGTCACACGCTTAACACATGGCGAGAGCTCCTTGGAAGAGCACTGCTTGGGTGCTTCTAACACAAAAAGTGGACAATATTGAAAGGAAAATAAATGCTTTATTGTTCTTTTTATGAGGCGACCTGTGACCACACGTAAAAGTAGACTTCGCCACACTACAGCCAGCACTAAACAAACACAATACATCAAAGGTTTTCTGCGTCATCCGTGGATAAACAATCTTGAATTTCTAGCATAGGGCAGTCTGTGTCATCATTGGTGAGAGAAGGGCAACTTCTCCAATTCTGAAGAACTCAAGTTTCGCAGCTGGTGTTTCCATCAGGCTAGCGCAGCGGAACGTCACCGCAGGCATATGTGAAGCATCTCATTGCTGCAAGAAAAAAAATAGAAGTGTGAGGTTAAACATGCCAGAATCAATTCATAACAATGAGTCACACACACTGCAGCAGCGCTTACATTCTAGGATGTCTACTGCAAAACGAAATGTGAAAAAAGGAAGGTTCGGCCAAACGTTACTTGGCAAGCCATATAAATGCTGATGTGATAGACGCTCTTCACATGATGTCTCAGACAGCAATATTCTGGAAGAAAATGTGCAGCACCTCAACAAGGCATATTTGTAGCAGTTAAAGATACCCTTAGGTTCAGCTAACTTGTTTCCTATACACAGCTGAGTGACATTTCTATGAGCCCATTCACCAATGGGCATTCTAAGTGTGGTCATGTGTGTGGCAAATAACACGTACTGTCCGCTCATGTTAAAATACTTATTTAGCTCGTGCACATAGATGCTCTCGATTCTACTGTTCTATCATACGCTGCTGCGTCTTGAATTGTGCAATACCTGTAGGCACAAGCCAAGCAGGCAAAGCCTGCTTGAAAGCAACCATTTGCAGAGGCTACATGATAATCTTCAGTATATTTCTTTGTACCTGACGCAAACGGCTGGACAAAACTATAGACAAAAAATGTAGACCGTGCTACCTTGAAAAAATGCTTTAAATTTAGTAAACTAGGGTGCATTTGTTCACTCGGTTGTCGAGGAAGCAATATATCTTAAGGCATGCACAGATATTCTGATTCTTTGTTTGACAGTGTCACAGATAGGTTGCCAATACATATATATTTGAGAGCAACAAGATGTGATGCTTCTATTAGTTCAACGTCTTGTTGGTTCACAGCCAAACAGGTTACTGCTTGTTAGACAAATTGGAATAAGCACACCGTGGTTTCCAAAAAAAAAAAAGCATTATTAGAAGTTAGCTCCCGGTGTGAATGTCTGCCTATTCATTTTGTACTGCCTTCTACATGTGCCACAAAGACATTTGTTGAGGATGTGCTACCAGTCCAGCCAAGATCGCATACTTGGTGAATGTGATGGAAATACAAACATTAGAAACACTGCCACCTCTAGTAAGAGCATAACACTTCATTATCTTGGACTAGCAAAGAGGTGCACAAGAAAGTTAAGCCCACTCTTGCGGAACTTTGAACGCGAATATTTCAGAGTGGGGGAGGTCAACATGCTGTGGCACTTTTAAACCCTCGAAACATCTGCAGGAAACAGGGTAAAGGCAAGTCAAGAAACGCTGTTATGAAGGCCTGTGCATGGACAGCTTTGTGAATCTAGGCCCAAGTGTTATGCTTTGTGCAAGCCAAAATCCATGTAAATAGGGAAAGCATACTTTTAGGAGTACCAGCGTAAAGAAATCTTGGCACTTGGCTTTTTAGTACAAACAGCAGTCCCTGCAATGAAAACATAAACATTTTATCTTAACGGTAACAGTGTGAGCACACACACGGGCCAGCGGAGCCATGTCGAATTGTCAGTGCCAGTGTAACCATGTGGCATGATGAACTATTCTCTGGCCAACACATGCACAGTTTGCCCCTAAAAAGCGATGCATTCATATACGTAGTACAAAAAGTCTGCACTTACCAAAATTCACTTGCTTTCTGTACTTTAGCATCGTTGGGAGCATCTGCAGTATAACCAAATTTGTGTCATATCTCTGAAAAAAAAAGTAAAAGACAGGCATCAAATATTGTTTCATTTGGTAGCAGTGAAGTCAGGTTAAGAACAGCCAAGTGGGAATCAGCCTAATTATGTGCATGCGGCAAATCCCAAACGGTGTTATTGAGGTTGTCGAAATTTTCGTCGATCGGTATTAACGTCGATATGTGACTTCAACGGCATGCCAAGTTTTCACAGCGCATAAAGATTTCATGATGCAGAATAATGACAACGCTAACGAGAACATACAGCATTTATGATTGTCTTTTACAATATTCAGTTTTGCTAAGGTTTTGCATCTCTAAAGAAATCTGAAAGATTTGGGTCATTCCTCCTCCAATTGTTCTGTCAATATGTAAACTGCTCGCTTGATGGTGCGCTTATAAAATAGTACGTTCAGCGCAGAGGTGAAGCAAGTGACGCAGTGATGTGGGCAGATTTTTTTTTTTTAGGCGTGCGGGGAGGGGGGGGGGGGGTCCGCTTATCTGAATAGGCCGGGCAAGCGAATATGGTCGTCAATTTGAGCTCCCTACGCCCGGCCTAAAAAAATTCTGTGCGCAACCGCCTGGCTATGCCAGTGAAGTGATGCGACAATGATTTGTTCACTTACTGATTTACATACACTTTACAGCTCTAAAAAATGCGGCCCAAGGCCCCAACACTCAGCCGTTAACATTACATAAAGCCAATGGTAGAAAAGTGCCAGTATGAATGCAGCTACAACCCCGCCCCAATGTTTTTTCAAGCGAGGTAGTGTTGCGGAAATGAACTTTTAACTGCAAAAGTACACTGGCACTGCAGTGGTGACAGGGGAAGCAAGAGGGTATGCAGGCGGTAATAGAGGTAATTTAGTCCGATACGGCAAGCAATGGATACGGCGAATAAGAGCAAATCATTTCTCTTTCAATAGCGCAACCACTCAACAATGTATTGTAAGAGCATTAAATCTTGCTGGAAATGCCACTCACCTGCACGCTGATGCATGCACAGTCCTTTGTCCGACGAGCGAACAGGCTTGCAGATAGCTGAAGACGTGTTTACGATGTGTTTGTTCCACCCGGCAGCAAAATCCACAACTACTTCGCGCTCCATAAAGATAAATATACACTAACCTTCATCACGAATAAGTAGAAACGCAAATCTGCGACACACACACACGATCAAAACATAGCTCACAAGCCCGCACGTCCATGTGCTCACCGACTACAGACCAAATCATTATGAGTACTGCGAACGCGAACCTAGTTGCGCCGAAAAAAAAAAAACGTCGAGTAGTGGCAGCACAGGCGTCAGCGCAATGATTTCAGTGTGTTCTCCTAATACAATTATAAAAAAAACTGAGGTACACTAAAACCCATAAATAAACATAAAAAATTGAGTATAATTTTTATTCAGTGCTAGTCAACATAAACACTGAATAAAAATTACTTTGTAACTTACATCGTTTGCTACGCTAGCGCCACACTTGTCGTGCGGGCGCAGATGGCGCAGATTTGTTATTCTGCCCTCAAACTACACGGTGAAGCGTGCTACTAAGTGTATGGCTGATGAGAAGCGCGTCTGGGTCCGCTTTTTTTTTTTTTCTTCTCCGATATATCTGGGCGGGGGGGGGGGGGCTCCTTATGCACGTGTTTCGGTGCTTGATCGACTTTGACGCCCTTACTTCGCGGACGAACGGCGTGTCTAGGCTATTTTTATCGTTGTTTTGCACGTGTTTCGGCGTTCGGTCCGCTTTGACGTGCCAACTCTCCATTCTGCTGCTGCGTGTGTTAGGTATTTGCCGTACTGTATTCTCAGGCCTTCTGTGTTCAGCCAGCGCTGCTATCTTATTATCTACGGATGCTAAAATAAATCACTGTTTTGGTTTGGTGAAGTTTGGCACACAGAACAAACAATAATCTGGCCCATGAATATCAATGTGGGCGGCATGCATATTTGTGTGCGGTGTCCTGCCGGGGAGTAACCGTTGCGTGACGAGAGCATTTACAGCGGTTCCTCCTTCCGTTGCTCCCTTACAAACTTAAGATGAATACAGTTGCTCCCCCATTCTCGAACAAGTCGGCCATCTTGTTCCGCTTGGTCTTTTCTGAGAGTAACAGTCGGTCTGAAGGAGTAAAAACAGCTGTTGCTCCCATTTCGGCCATTTTTGGCTTAGAGTGTACGCCATGTGCCGGTCCTGCCATATACTCGCAGGCGCGCGCCGCGCTGCGTTGCTCTGACGCATGCGCGTTTCAGTGCGTCCGGTGTACCTCCGTCACGAAAAGAGGGAGACTCAGTGTTGTCTAGGTAACTGATTGGCGCAAAATGCAGCTTGTAGCATTTCGCGCTGGTTGCCGTCGGGCCGCGCTGATAGATGCTGGTCGCGCCTGGCGTCAAACAATAAGTGCTAGCGTTTTGCTAACGCAGCGTCGCTATGCCTTGAGTGCGCGCGCGTCCCCTCTACATTGGAGTATAGTGGGCCCTTCATGATGCGCTCGCGGCCGTTTTGCTAACTCCACATATATCAAATTTGGTGTTACATGGCGTTGATTTATTGGTTGATTTGTGGGGTTTAACGTCCCAAAACCACCATATGATTATGAGAGACGCGGTAGTGAAGGGCTCCGGAAATTTCGACCACCTGGGGTTCTTTAACGTGCACCCAAATCTGAATACACGGGTCTACAACATTTCCGCCTCCATCGGAAATGCAGCCGCCACAGCCGGGATTTGATTCCGCGACCTGCGGGTCAGCAGCCGAGTACCTTAGCCAATAGACCACCGTGGCGGAGTGGTGTTACATGGCGTTAATGGTTGACGAAATATACGACTGGTGCAAACATAATCCTGACACGCAATTCATGTAAGAAGATGACAACATACGACTTCCACTAGCGGCCGCTTTGCTGGCTCTACATATACTAAATTTGGTGTCATGTGGCGTGAAAAAATGATGAAGGTAAACGACACATCCAAACATGAATATTATGACACGGAAGTCATGTATGGCATCATTTACCTCCACCTCGTAACGTTGGGTTGATTTTAAAGGGACATATCAACATTTCTCATTCGTGGTTTGCATGTAATCGATTCCCACTGTGCCTGGGGTCTGCCAATTTTATCTACTGCCAACTAGCATTATATAAAATTTATAAGCTTGATTTGTTCTTGAGTTACTACTATAAGCAGTATAGATCATTTTTAAGAGTGCAGTAAGAAAATACACTAAAAGCATTGCGCTGACGCTCGTGCGGCTGCCCTCCGACCTTTTTTTTGCGTGACTACCTTTACGTTTGCACTTCTCCTATTCATATCATTCGTGATCGGCAAGCACATGTGGACGTGCAAGCCAGTGTGCCGCTATGTTTTTCACGTGTGGTTGTTTCTCACACTTGCGTTTCTACTTATTGGCCATGAAGTTTAGTGTATGCCTATTTTTTGAGAGCGCAACGTTGTTGTGGATATTTTGCTGCTCTATGGAACAAACATGACGTAAACACGTCTTCAGCGGTCTGCAAGCAAGTTGGCTGGTCGGACAAAAGACAGCACATGCATCAGCTTGCAGGTCAAGGTTGACGAACTGCGTCGTATTTGCGACTACTTTATTGCTCATAAAGTGTAGGTAATTACAGTCTAGCATTGCTTGTGTCTTTATTAAGTGCCAAAGTTTTCAATTCTTTGTGAGATGTGTGGAGTTCCCGAACAGCTGAATAATAGTTTTTTTCTTCAAAGACATTCCTGAGCGTCATGACACAATAAAAATTATTTTCAGGCTTGGTTTATTCACTGTATCAATCGCTAGTGGTATCTGTCTCAATTTTCGCTGATGTTACCGCCTGCATTCCCTCTTGTAGCCTCTGTCCTCATTGCAGAGTATACTTTTGGTATTAAAGGGCCATTTCAGCAATATTATCTATTTCGAAAAATAAAACCAGGCGGGTTTCTGACTGCCTTGATACTGGTACTTGTTCCTCATTGCCTTTATGTACCGCTAATGGCTGGGTGTTGAGGGCTTCGGCCGTAATGCTTAGAGCTGTATTGTATATAGCCCAGGAAATCAACAAATATACTTTGCATCCTTTAAGGGGTGTAATCAGGCGATGGCACATAGGGATCATTTCGCCCCCCACACCCGTATCGTATCCTTTAATTTTTTTAGGCAGGGCACAAAGAGCCCAATATGACACTTGACCACATTTGCATGCCTGGCCTCCGTTTCAGTTGAGTGCCCCTTCCCAAACCCCCCCCCCCCCTCCGAAATTCTGCCTACGCTCCTGCGTCATTTGCTTCATTTTACGCTGCACATATTGTTTTACAAGAAAACTATAAAACCAAAACTTTGCATATGAATAGAACAATGTGAAGCGAAATTATCCGAATTTTTCACCATTCTTTAGTAATGCTAAACCTTCGCAAAATTGAATATTGTGTGACGCAATCATAAATGCAGTAGTTTTATGTTTGTGCAGTCGTTATTATTCTGCATTAAGGCATCTTTGTGCTTGTGAAACTTTGGCAAGCCGTTTAAGTTGCATTTTAATGTCAATAGCAATCGATGAAAATTTCATGTTTTATTAAGCTCAATAACGCTGTTTGAGATTTGCCACATGCACATAGGCTGAAACTCATTAGGCTGTTCCTAACCAGATTTTACTCCTACCAATTAAAAGAATATTTGATGTATATTTTTTAATGTTTCTTTTAGGACTATGACACATATTTGGTTAAACCGCAGATAATAATGTCTTTAATTATGCTAATATACACAAGGCATGTGAAATTTGGTAACTGCACACTTTTTGTGCGTGTCACGTGTATGAAAGCATTGCTCTTTAGTGGCAAACTGCGCACATGCGTGCGAGCGGATAATGTATCATTCTACAAGATTACACTGGCACTGACAATGTGACATGATTATGCTGGTCCATGTCTCTTTATTCCTTTTTTTGTTTATTAATACTGTCACCCTCAAAAGAGGGTTCTTACAGGAGTGGAAATCACATACAATTTCACAAAGTAACATACACTTTTATGCAAAAGTTTTAGGAAAAAAAATAATATAATGGGCATGAAATACGTTATAAAATGGTGACATAAAAGAAACACAGGTATTTACACTAACATTATGCACAGAAATAAAACACAGCCATGTACACCAACATTCTGGCATTCAAAACAGAAATTACCATAGAGGCAATATACTTTAACATGGTGATTACACTAATTAAAAAAATGAATACAAGTGCTATGACGCGTTTTTTTCTAGAAGATATGTGATTTAAAGCTGCAGAAGAGGTTGTGGCAGAGAAAGACATATCAACTGCGTTCCACATTTTCTTTCATGGTTTATTTGCACTAAAAAAAGCTGTACTTAAAAGTGTTCCTTCGTGTGTCTGGTGCCTGTAGATACAAACTGTGTTTTGTGTCTAAAGCACGGATCTGCAAAAAATTCAAAGAAGTATAATGAGTTATTTTAACCTGATTACGAATGATTTGGAATAGAAATTTCAAGTGCTAATACTTGCTTCTAAGTTCTAAGGCGTGAATGTTTGCACGGTAACGAAGTTCTAAAGTAAAGTGTGGGCGTTAATATTTATGAAATATATACCTAGAAGACATCCTTTGAACTTTGTCTAGTTGATATCAGTTTGCAGTAAGGTGATGGCCCCATACTACTTTAGAATAAAAGATTATCGCTCGTACTAACATTTTGTACGCGAGACTTTCACTTAGAGTGTTGCGCCACGTAACCCGCGCTTCAGTCTCCACAGTGAGTTTTATTTTCCTATCTGCTAGTGAAGTCTGGAGTAAATGTTCGTACTAAATATTTATATATTGTTACCCTTTTTAGTTAGTGTGGACCAGTATTGTAATTATATTCAAAAAGTAACATTTTACAGCAAAAGCTGTTATGAGATCACTTTTTGGCTCACGCACAGTTGTTGTCAGCCACCGCTGCTGCTGGTGTCTGTAACCACATCACGCAAATTAGAAAAAAAACTTGAAATTATAAAAAAAACAATGGCGCAGTGGGGCTTCAATTTTGGTCCACTAGGTGCCAGCCTAGCATTCTACCACCGAGTTACGCCTGTGCTTTTGTCTTATTGTCAAATTTGCCTTTAGAAGGCATGACCTAGCACCAATGGCACAGTGAGACTCGAACCCAGGTCCGCTGGGCAGCAGCCCAGTGTTTTACCACTGAGCTACACCAGTGATTGCGACTTGTCAAACTTGCCTTTGGCAGGCTTGATGTCGGAAAACCAATCGCGTAAATACGTCTTATAAAGCGTTTTACAACAGCGAAAGAACAGCCAGTCGTCGCACAATGCGAATAGCGTAACGAGAGGGCCGTTCAAACCATCAGAAAAGGTTATTTTTGTTCCCCTATAAAATGTAGCGCATACCTACTTCAGCCATAATTTCTCATGGTCGTCAACCACTGCATGGACGACTTGCGAAAAGTTTCTTGCAAGTGTTTAGCAGATACCACGCTTCTCCAAAGAATGAAAAAAGAATAGCATAGCAAATGCAGGCCTATTACCCAAAAGTTTATTATTTAGGCCCTAGTGGTTACCAAGCAGGTGTGCTTGCAGTAGTTACCCAATAAGTGTTTTGAAAAGGCTCTAAAAGGCCGCTTTCTAACTTTCGCTGTAATTGTGCTGCGCCTACCGCACAGGTCTGCGGTTTTTTAAGCTCCAGCAGATGATTTAACGAGCTCTAAACTCATCTGCTCTTCATTACAACAAAGCAATTTTTTTCTAAGCTCTTGTGCAGGTCTAAGCGGTCTCGCAGAGAATGCATCTTGTTATATATAACGCAGCCATCTGCAGACAGAGAAGTCTGCGGACATCTCATTCAAAAACCTAGGTGATGGAAGAGAACCCTGAAGGCTGCCTTGAGGCTTGCCGTATCATATGGGTCTGGACTTCGATTTATATTTTTTTAATTTACACGTACTGTGTATGACAGTTGTTTATAATGCCACATTGGTGCTACGACAGCATGTTTTAGGGGCGTAGCTTCTTACGCAGTGGATCGTATGTCCCGCATCGCAGTAATAGTAGCCACCTCTCGTTTAGTCCTTGCAATGTCCGCTGGATGGCGGTACTTGTATATGAAGTATCTATTGTTACGTAAAAATGACACTAGGCGTCACTATTTAGAGTCTATATTGAAACTGATGCGCATAGCATCGACTAAGATGGAGGACAGCACGCACAACTGACAGATCACTTCCTCGTTGTCGTCTTCTGACCCCTGATATGCCAGCTACGTAGCATTACCCCCGCCCCCGCCGGTAAATGCGCCGTCTCTGTGCACAATAACTACGGCATTCAGTAGGCAGGCAGGTGGTAAGGTTTTAGCCTGCTGACGTGCACAACATCACTGGGTGTGGTTGCAGGCAGGCCTGTGGTTTCATATGCAGGAATGATCTCATAGGTGACGTCGCTTACCTGGCGGATGATGCAGTAAGGCCCCATGTAGCAAGACAACAACTTCTTTGATAAGCAAATTCGACGAACTGGGCACCACAGGAGAACGAGATAACCGAGTGAGAAGCAAAAGTCAACATGTCGGCTGTCGTAGATTGCTTTCTGGGTGACTTGCGAAGCCGAAAGTCTAGAGCGGGTGATCTGACGTGCGTGGTCGGCACGAGTTATAGCGTCGCGTGCATATTCGGTTGACGGCGTGTTAGTGGTTTGAAGTAGGGTGTCGAGTGATAACGTCGTATCACGGTGATAGAGCGAAGAAAAGGGTGAACAACCAGTAGTGTGTTGGCGCGAAGAATTGTACGCGAAGGTCACCTGAGGTAGCGCCAGGTCCCAGTCATGGTGGTCGGAGGACACATACATCGCGAGCATGTCCGTGAGCGTGTGATTTAGCCATTCGGTAAGGCCGTTTGTTTTGGGGATCGTAGGAAGTGGTCCACTTGTGCTGCGTTGAAGAAGAGTGCGGAAGACCGTCGTTTACATGGGGCGAAAATGCGTGGCCGCGATCCGTGAGTAATTAATTGGCGAGGAGCCCCATAATTTAGGATGACATCGTGGAGCAAAAAGTCTGCAGCGTCAGTTGCACTGCTGGTGGGAAGCGCTCGAGTGATGGCATACCTAGTGGCGTATTCTATAACAACAGCGACCCACTTGTTGCCCAATTTCAACTAGGGATTAGGACCAAGAATATCTATACCAACACGGAAGAAAGGTTCGGTTGGGAAGGAGATTGGTTGAATAAGTGCAGCCGGGGGCGCAGTAGGTCGCTTCTTACGTTGGCACTTATCGCAAGAGGACATGTAACGGCAAATGGACCGGGCGAGACCACACCAAAAGAAGCGGCGACGCACGCAGTTGTACGTCCGAGATACACCCATATGACCGGCAGTTGGTTCATCATGAAGCTCGTGCAGCACGGTTGAACGCAAATGTTTCGGCACTACAAGAAGGAGCTCAGGGCCATCTGGCTGGAGGCTACGGCAATACAGCGGGTAATTCAGAAGGACGTACATGCGAAGCGACGTGTCGTTCAGAGCAGATTCGAGATAATCAATAGGTTGTTTTAGTGAAGCATCACGACGTTGTTCATCACCCATCTGAAGAAACTGGGACATTGACATGACACTGAGGCTAGACTAGATGTCTGCTTCGTCGGGCTGATCAACACGGTAGCGGGATAAGCAATCGGCATGCAGATGGAGACGTCCAGACTTATAAGCGACCGAGTAGGAATACTCCTGTTGGCGTATTGCCCAACGGCCGATTCGTAAAGTGGTGTCCTTCAGCGAAGAAAGCCAACAGAGCGTGTGATGATCTTTGATGACACGGAAGGGGAGGTCATACACGTAAAGACTCGATTTCGAAACCGCCCAGATGAGGGCGAGACACTCCCGTTGTGTTATAGAGTAACTGCTTTCAGACTTAGACAGCAGACGGCTTGCATACGCGATTACAAGGTCGTTGCCCCGCTGAATTCGCGCCAAACCTGCACCAATTCCGGGACAACTCGTGTCTGGAGTTGGGACAATTCGCACTTTTGTAGGAGCATCGGGTCGAAATGTGCAAGAATATGAGGGGTCGTTAGAGCGGTGATTAGCTGAGAAAAGGCGTCAGCTTGAAGAGTGCCCCAACAAAATGGGACGCCTTCTATGAGAAGGTCGGTGAGTAGCCATGCGAGTGCCGCGAAATTTTTCACGAACTGGTGAAACTAGAAGCAGAGGCTCACAAAACTGCGATCATGGACAAAGCGTCGAACATGGAAGTTTGTTACAGCGCGTACTTTCGCCTGGTCTGGTAGTACGACGGCAGCGTCAACAAGGTGACCCAACACGGAAATCTGACGCAGACCGAAGTGGCACTTGGAGGAATTGAGCTGCAGGCTGGCCCGTCGAAATATGGATAGAATGGTCGAAAGGCGTTCAAGGCGGGTTGCGAAGGTAGGCAAGAAATTGATCACGTTACCCAGGTAACACAAACATGTCCACCATTTATATCATTGTAGGAGCATGTCCATCATTATCTCGAAGGTTGCTGGAGCATTGCAGAGACCGAAGGGCATGACCTTGAATTGGTAAAGACCGTCAGGGGTAACGAAGGTGGTCTTTTCTCGGTCCATGTCATCTACAGCAAATTTTCAGTAGCCAGATCGGAGGTCAAGAGATGAAAGTAAGGTGGCACCTTGGAGACAATAGAGTGCATCGTCAATGCTTGGTAGAGGGTGCATGTCTTTTTTGGTAATTTTATTGACGTGGCACAAATCAACGCAGAAACGCCATGAGCCGT
The DNA here is from genome assembly GCF_043290135.1 of Rhipicephalus microplus. NCBI lineage: Eukaryota > Metazoa > Arthropoda > Arachnida > Ixodida > Ixodidae > Rhipicephalus > Rhipicephalus microplus. Next base: position 90,000,665 of record NC_134708.1, on the reverse strand, counting down.
CTTTTTTTTCACTAAAACCGCGGGAGATGCCCGAGGGCTCGTTGATGGTTCGATTAAGTTTTTAGTAAACATTTTGGTTACTTCTTTTGAATCACTTCTCGCTCGGATGCCGACGCGCGGTACGGCTGACGGTGATTGGGCGCAGAGTCACCAGTGTTAATTCGGTAAGTGACAATTTCATTCCGGCCCAAGGGACGATCGTCGGTGTCGAAAATGTCACTGTATAAGGCCAAAACCTGGGAGAAAGCGTCGGCCTGGTGAGGCGAAAGCTCTGATCTAATCATGTTTAGAAAAATAGCATTGTCTGAGCTTGGTGACCGTGAGACTGCGCTTCGATCAGGCGCAGATACAGCGAAAACACTGACATCATCCTCAGTTATGGCAGTTAGGTCGGCTAGAGACATCTGCAGGGCAACACTTCAGGGGTGAAACCAAAGTTAAGGAGCGGAAGGAACACACAGATATCCGCTATGGTCACTATGGTATGGGGCACAGTAACACTGCGCGTCAGCCGAACGTCCGTAATCGGTGTGACAATATAATCACCGCCAAGAACGGGAGGGGCCAATTACAGAGACACGTACATGACAGCTCGAGGTGGCAGGTGAACGAAAGTGGTTGAGCTCAAGTGGCTGGTGGGCTTTGAAGATTAGGCAGCAAAGATTGGAAGACCGAGGCTGAGGGTACGAGACGAACAATCAATTATGGCCGAGTGTGCCGAAAGTAAATGAATGCCAAGTATGAGGTCATGAGGGCAGCAAGCTAGCTCGGCGAAAAGGACCACGGCGTGACGACCAGCAATGCTGACACGAGCAGTGCACATTCCGATTACTGGTACAGTACCTCCATCGGCAACACGTATTGCCTGCGTCGTAGACGGCGTCATAATCTTTTGCAAGCGGCGGCGTAGTGAAGCGCTCATAGTATACAGGTGTGCACCTGTGTCAATGAGGGCGGTCACAGTAACATGGTCGACCTGTACTTCAAGCAGGCTGTGCTGCGTGGGAAGCGTCAGTACAGGATTTTCAGCCGTCATTGGTATTGCAGCTTCCCTACTGTAAAGTGCAATATCTAGTTTTCCTGCTGCGGTCGTCCAGAGAAGCTCGGCGAGGAAAAGCGCCGAGCGGAGAGTGGCGAAGAGCGGGACTGGCAACGTAGCGGCGACGGGGAGCGAGAGCTGCCGCAACCGGACGAGAGGGCGTCAGTGTAGCGGCGACCGGACAAAGGGGCGTCAGTTGAAGGCTCGTAAAGTGACGACAAATAGAAATTGAAGAGTGTGGCGACGGAACGTCGAGGGGTCGTCGGGTGCATGTGCGCTGAAGTAGAGAAGGTCTGACGTGATTGGTTTGACCAACGCAGGCGGCAATAGCGAGAAACTTGCCCAGGCTGGTGGCAGGAAAAACAAATAAGAAGGTCGTCGGGTGTTCGCCATTCCGAAGGGTTACGGAAGCGCATGGTTGGAGGTGAACGGCAAGCGTGTTCTGGGGAGTGAGACAGGACTTCAGGGTGAGTCAAGGAACATGCTGATGGAAGGCCGAAGTTCGCAAACTCCTGCCTCGCCACAGCTTGTATTAACGCCACTGACAGCCGTTGTTGGTCAGAGGCGAGCATTGCAAAAACGGGTTGGCTTAAGAGGAGCCGGACTGGTGGCTTAAATTTCCCGACAAACAATGCGCGGGACATTTTCATACGTGGGGGACTGGCGGGCGGCTTCACATGATGAGGTTACGGTCGTATTGAGCAACCGGGTGCCGGTGGTTCTTCGAACCACCGGCACTCTTTAATGATGGCATCGACGGTGGCAACGTTGTTTTATACTAGAAGAGTAAAGGCACCGTCTGCTATGCCTTTCAGCACATGGGCCACTTTCTCAGACTCACTCATGGGCTCGTCCATCTGGTGGCATAGGGCGATGACGTCATGAATGTACGCGACGTACTACTCCGTTGACGTCTGTACACGAGCCACCAGTCTATTCCGCGCTGCGATCCGCCGCCCTACGGTGTCACTAAAAAGGTCGTGGATCTTCTTTTTAAAAGAGTCCCATCTTGTAATCTTCACTTCGTGCGTCTCGAACCACACCCGCGGTAGGCCATTGAGGTGAAAAAACACATTGGAAAGCATAAGAGTCGGGTCCCACCTAGAGCTAGCGCTTACCCGTTCTTACCAGTTGATCCATTTGTCGACGTCAATGTCCTCACCGAAAAATACACCGGGATCACGAGCAGGAGGTAAAATGACGTACCTAAAAGTCACGGAACGCACAGGTGGAGAAGACGAGGGTTGTTGAACCTGTGACATGGTTGGACCTATGATGATGCGGCCATTGCGGAGTTTCCTGATGAAGACAGGGAAGTACCCAGCACTTCCACCACAAAGATGTTGCGTAAAATTGACACGAGGCATGTCTATTTAGAATCTATATTGAAACTGATGCGTATAGCATGGACTTAGAGGGGGCACGCACAACCGACAGACCACTTCCTCGTTGTCGTCTTCTGATCCCTGGTATGCAAGCTACGTAGCAATATGATGAAAAGATGCCAGGTGGTGGTACTTAGACGGAAGGACAGACGGACAAACGGACGGACGGACCGGCCGGCAGATGCATTGAAGGACACATGGGTACTTCGCCCGACTCATCACCATTCACTCCGTGGATATGCTGTGATTTTTTTATTTACATGTGTACTGGCTAGCACAAAGCAAAACTGTTAGGGCTAGACTCACAAAACTGTCCGTGTGCAGGCCTTCGTTACAAGGTTCCATGACTTGCGTTTACCCTGCTTTCTTCACTTGTTACGTCTGTTTGCATGTCCGACGGCTTGTTCCTTTCCAATCGTCACAAAGTTTAGTTTAATGTTCGGCAAGAGTGTGCTCAACTTTCTTGCGCGTCTCATTGCTGATCCAATATCTTGAGATGTTATGCGGTTTCTAAAGGTGGCAGTGTTCCTAATTTTTCTATTTCCATCGTGTTGACAAGCGAGGTCATGTGGAATTGAGTGACAGCACATCTTCAGCAAACTTTTATGTAGAGCCGGTAGAAGGTAGTTCAAAAATATAGGCACAGACAGACACAGGGTGTTAACTTCCAATAATGTTTTAATTTTTTCAGGGACCCTTTTCGCACCTATATTTATTTGTCTGACAGAGCAGTATTCTTTTCAGCTGTGAACGAACAAGACGTTGAACTAATAATTGCTGGACAGATTGTTGAGCGTGGAGATGCGTGTATCAGCAAACCATCTGTGACACTGTCACACAAACAATTACAATATCTGTACATGTCATAAGCTATATTTCTTTGTTGACAGATGTCGCTGCTGTAACTAGCCAATCAAGCGAATTAGTGCACCCTAGTTTTTTTTATGAAGCATTGTCAGAAGGTAGCACTATGTTCAATTGTGTCAATAGTTTTTGGAGCCGTTTCCGTCAGCTACCAGGTAATTTACTGAAGAACATTGTGTAAGCTCTGCAGGAGGTTTTTTTAAAGTAGGCTTTGCGTGGTTGGCTTATACATACAGGTATTGCCCAATTAATGACGCAGCAGCGTAGGACAGAACAGTAGAATTGAGAGTACCTATGTGCATGAGCTATATATCTCTTTGAACATAAGCAGACAGTACGTGTTACTCCTCACACACATGATCTCTTTTAGAATGCCAATTTGTAAATCGGCTCAAGGAAATACCACTGAGCTTTGTATGGAAAACAGCTAAAGCATACGAGTAGCTTTAACTGCTGCAATCTATAAAGCCTTCTTGAGATGACGCACACGTTCTGCCAACATATCACTATTTTATAACAGGCATGATGTGAAGAGCATCCATCACCTAAACATTGATATGGCTTCGCCACGTCACGTTTCCCCGAACCCACCACTTTCCATCATTTTTCACTTTTCAATAGACTTCCTAGAATGCAAACGCTACTGCGGCGTGTGTGACTCATTGCTAAGTATTATTCTGGCTTATGAACCCTGACACTTCTATTTTTTCTTGCAGCAATGAGGTACTTCACATATACCTGTGGTGATATTCCACTGCTCTACTTGGATGGAAACAACAATACGGCGCAACTCGAGGCTATCACAATAAAAGAACTTTATCTTTTTTTCTGCATTGATGACACAAACTACCTTGCTCAGGGATTTCAACATTGTTTTACCAAGGAAGTCGCATAAGATTCTTGATATATTATGCTGTTCAGTTAGTAATGGCAATGATGTGGCCAAGTCTACTTCTTTGTGTGCTTCCACCTCACATAAACAAGCAATAAAATACTTCTTTTTCTCCCTTTTTGTGTACTTTTTGTGTTACATGCACCCAAACAGTGCCCTGCAAAAGTGCTCTGGCCTTGTGTTAAGCGTTTGACATGTATATTCAGGATAAATATTCCTAACCACCAGGAGAAAGTGGAAGCATGTACAATGTTCCTCAGAACGTAATGGCGAAAACGCAATAGTAATGATCAAGACTAACCATTGGCCTTCAGGGAGCAATTTGTGGGAGTAACGCATGGTCATGAGGAAGCAACCGGAGAAAGTAGCTGCTGCTTCCCAACAGAAGGAACTGAAGGAGAGTAATCGTTCATCACCCTGCAGTTTCCCCTTTTCGGGGAGTAATGGTGTGGTGAGGCAATTGCTCCCTCAATGAAGGAACCCCTATACCGCCGTTGCTCTCTTTTGGATAAGAGTGCACTCAGTTTGAGAGTTCTTTCAAAGCATCGTGTTCGCCATAACACAAGTTCTTTGTCTTTTGAAACCAGCCTATTGTATTGTTGTAACTCTTATCACTGTTCTGTATCTGGTATCAACGTGAAAAGAGGGCTCCTGTATCTGCGTTATGAAAAAAGTACTCTTCAGCGCACGAACTCTGAAAACTCATCTTTGTGACGCTCGTACGCCGTATTGTTTGTGGGGTCAAATACTTGGTTGCGCTTGGGTAGATGTATATCGATTGGAGGTACGCTTTTTTATATATCTATCTTTTCGCTGCAGCATTGAGTGTGTTGAACTGGGGCATGGAGCTATCTCCAGTGTTCAGCAAATCAACGAGGGCTGAGATTGAGGAGCTTGTTCGGTAAGGTTCATATGCTTACGGCTAGTCTGTCAGCCGAAGTATGTACAGTTCTTCGTCGATTTCAGAAATGCTCTCGGTACGTGTGTCTATTTTCTCTTTCCCTGGATCTCACGTAGTTAGAAATCTTTGTTACCTCTTGACAGCATGAACACCTCAGAACCTAAAACAGCCACGCAGCGGGCTTCCAACGCAGCAGCAGCTCGGTTTCGCCGTAAAGACCCTGCGGTGGTAGCCCGGGAGGGCGAATCGAAGAGGGCTCGCCGTCAAGCAAGCCCGAACCGGCGGGCCAGTTAAGCCGTGCGTAACGGCTACAATGTAGAACCATCCTAGACACCAATCTAACCTCACAAGGTCACACTCAACATCATCATCATCATCATCATCATCATCATCATCATCATCAGCCTGAATACGCCTACTGCAGGACAAAGGCCTCTCCCATGTTCCGCCAGTTAACTCGGTCCTGTGTTTGCTGCTGCCAATTTATTTCCGCAAACTTCTCAATCTCATCTGCCCACCTAACCTTCTGTATCCCCTTAACCCGCTTGCCTTCTCTGGGAATCCGGTTAGTTACACTTAACGACCAGCGGTTATCCTGTCTACGCGCTACATGCCCGGCCCATGTCCATTTCTTCTTCTTGATTTCAGCTATGATATCCTTAACCCCCGCTTGTTCACTAATTCACTCTGCTCTCTTCTTGTCTCTTAAGGTTACACCTACCATTTTTCTTTCCATTGCTCGCTGCCTCGTCCTCAATTTAGGCTGAACCCTTTTTGTAAGTCTCCAGGTTTCTGCTCCGTAGCTGAGTACCGGCAAGATACAGTTGTTATATACCTTCCGTTAGAAGGATAGTGGCAATCTACCTGTGATAATTTGAGAGTGCTTGCCAAATGTGCTCCACCCGATTCTTATTTTTCTAGTTACTTATATCTCGAGGTTCAGCTCCGCGGTTATTACCTGCCCTAAATAGACATAGTCTTTAACAACTTCAAGTGCACTATTACCTATCTCGAAGCGCTGCTTTTTTCCGAGGTTGTTGTACATTACTTACGTTTTCTGCAGATTCAGTTTAAAACCCAACTTTTTGCTCCCCTTGTCTAACTCCATAATCATGCGTTGCAATTCGTCCCATGAGTTACTCAGCAATGTAATGTCATCGGCGAAGCGCAGGTTACTAAGGTACTCTCCATTAACTCTTATACCTAACTGTTCTCATTCTAGGCTTCTGAAAACCTCCTGTGAGCACGTGGTAAATAGCATTGGGGAGATTGTGTCCCCCTGCCTTACACCTTTCTTCATTAGTATTCGGTTGCTTTCTTTATGAAGCACTATGGTAGCAGTTGATCCCCTGTAGATTTCTTCCAGGATGTTTATACATACTTCATCGACGCCCTGATTCCACAGTGTCTGCATGAAAGCTGATATTTCTAGTGAATCAAACGCTTTCTCGTAATCTATGAAGGCTATGTATAGTGATTGGTTATATTCAGAGCATTTCTCTATTACCTGATAGATAGTATGAATGTGGTCGATTGCTGAGTAGCCTGTTCGAAATCCTGCTTGTTCCTTTGGTTGATTGAATTTTAATGTTTTCTTTACTCTGTTAGCAATTACGTTTGTAAATAGCTCGTATACTACAGACAGCAAGCTAATCAGCCTGTAATTCTTCAAGTCCTTGTCATCTCTTTTCTTATGTATTAAGTTGATGTTAGCGTTCTTCCAAGACTCTGGTACTCTTCCCGTCAGGTGACAACTCTTGAACAGTGTGGCTAGTTTTTATAACACAATCTGTCCTCCATCTTTCAGCAGATCCGATGTTACCTAATCCTCACCAGCAGATTTGCCTCTTTCCGTGCTCTCAAAAGCTTTTCTGACTTCTATCATTACTGGTGGGGTGTCATCTGTTTTAGTGCTAGTTCTTATAGTATTAAAATCGTGGTTGTCACGGCTACTGTACAGATCTCTGTAAAACTCCTCCGCTATTTTAACTATCCTGTTCATATTGGTATTTATTTTGCCTTCTTTGTCCCTGAGTGCATACATCCGATTTTCGCCTATCCCAAGTTTCCTCTTCACTGCTTTGACGCTTCTTCCGTTTTTCAGAGCGTGTTAAATTCTCTCCATGTTATACCTTGTTACATCAGTTATCTTACGCGTAATAATCAACCTCGAAAACTCTGCCAGTTCTAATTTGCCTGTTGTACTTGAGACTTTCATGATTTCTTGCTTCTTAATGAGATTCTTCGTTTCCTGGGAAAGCTTGCCAGTGTCCTGTCTAACTACCCTGCCTCCAACTTTCACTGCGCACTCCGTAATGGTACTCGTCAGATTATCATTCATTGTATTGTAGCGCCATCATCACCATCATCATTTATTAATCACCGCGCCGCGCCTCTCGCGCAGCTGATGCTACCTCGAGCTGCGCGAGGATTAGAACGAGCCGACACGCCTGGCGTGGCGGACGCTGGTAGTCGACGTGGCTTCGCTTCAGGCCTGGAATAAAGTGGTGAGATCGGCACGGCCCCATCGACCGCCTTCGACGTCATCTCACGTCTCTCTTCTCTCGCCGCTACATTGGTGACCCGGAGAACAAGCCCTTCGCCGAGCGGCCCGCTGCCATGTTCCCGCAACTCTGCCTGCCAGTGCCGCCGTTCCAATCGACCTACCCCAAAGTATGGTTCATGCAGCTCGATACCGTTCTGGCGTTGAATGGCGTCACGGACCAGCCGCTGATGCACGCCATTCTTCAAGACGCCCTTCCGGTAGAGTTGCGTCATCTCTCTGGCACTTCAACCTCCAGCCAGCAGCCTTACGATGACCTCTGATCGGCGGTGCTTGCCAGATATGGCCTCACCTACCACCCGACGCCGTTCACCCGCGACTTACAGGTTTCGTCTGCGTCGCTGCGTGCGGTACCCTCCGGCCCGAAAGTCTTCACTGACCGGGACCTAACTTCCCCGACTACGTCTCCTACAACATCTCGTCCGGCCACTATCAACGCGAGTCCCGCGTACTAATGCCCATCTGACGAGGTTCAGAACATTCGTGCTGCACGCGACCAGTGCGCCACGAAATCCGACGAGCTTCTTCAATACGTTCCTGTAGCCAACGACCGGGTCGCCACGAGGTTCATTTTTTCGAAGTCCTCGGCCGATTGTCCCTCGGGCACTCTCGCCACCCGCATGTCTTCTCCGGCCTACACAGACCACGATTTTTCAGACATGTCAGACTCCACGACGGCTTCATCGCCGCATGCCCTGGAGTCTGCCAAGACTACGGATATCCTCACACTCACTATTCGCCCCTTAGTCACGGAGACTTCAGCGTCGACGATGTCCGAAGGCGCCTCCCCACCCACCTCGACGCTCTCTGTGTCCTGCCAGCAGCGACCATCTTCAGCCCCGCAGTCTCCCGCAGCCGAAGGTAAAGTCATAAGCCGTCAACCACAGCCAAACTTCTGAGAGGCTGCGACTATGACTGATGCAGCTGAGGACGACGTACCTGGCGCGCCTATGGCACTGCAGACTACATATGCCACACATGCTGTAGAGGTTGTCATCGATCATGCAGACCTGCACACCAACCCTCATCCGCGGAGAACCGATGGTCTTTCAGGTGTGTCACCCGATCCTCCATCAAAGCTCACGTCTTCTGAGCTTCACAACTATCCCCCAGAGCATTTGGCGCCGGATGCAGTCCGCCACACAGGCTCGTTGGTAACAACAGCGACGACGTGCGGTCCAACTGCATATCTGCCGCCCTTGAGAGTATGCCAACGAAATCATCACGTTCGGCATAATACAGAGAGGCCCTTTTTCAAGCCTCTTGCTAAACAGTCATGTGTTGCAGCCTTGGCCTTCAAGACGGCGCAAACACCTACGAGGTTTTCCCGACGCAAGGGCCAACCACTTGCCGTGCACATGACTAGCCGCAATGCACGGCGTTTCCGCATCCGTCGACTCGGCCACACGCCCCGACATGCCGGTCGCTTTGCTATGCGGAGGCCGGTGTTTCATCGACAGAGACGTCCGCACCAGCACGACCGCGACGGTGCTCCTTGTCGACAGCATGCTCGGCACCCTGTGCGCTGTCCGAGACCCCGCTGTTGGTGTGAAACTTCAGTGCTTGGTCATCATGGATGCGTTCCGATCCTTCACACTATTTCGCCCACATTGCTGGCGCGAGCTCTTCAGCACCTGTCCACAGTTCCAGCTGTGGGCACGTTTGTCAGCCGCGTCTACTCGAAACGGCGGGTGCGCATTCGAATGGTCCCGCCGCGTAATTGTGGGATGGACGTGTCTATGAACACAGCGACCCGACACTTCCTTCTTCGTCCCTTGCGCTTCTCCCAGGGTCGCCCACCGGAGACACACTGCCTACTGATGGCCCATAAACCTTGACAACCTGGACTTGCCAAATGAACACTTTATGGATTGCCGTTCATGTATATAGCATTTGTCGCTCTCTTTCTTTTTCATATGCCTTCGAATCGCGCAAAGCGCTAGGGGGGAGCCCTGTAGCGCCATCATCACCATCATCATTTCTTAATCACCGCGCCGCGCCTCTCGCGCAGCTGATGCTAGCTCGAGCTGCGCGAGGATTAGAACTAGCCGACACGTCTGGCGTGGCGGACGCTGGTAGTCGACGTGGCTCCGCTTCAGGCCTGGAATAAAGTAGCGAGATCGGCACGGCCCCATCGGCCGCCTTCGACGCCATCTCACGTCTCTCTTCTCTCGCCGCTACAGTATCTATGCTAAGGTTGGTTTCCTGACTAAGAGTCGAGTACCTGTTCTGAAGCGAGATTCTGAATTCCTGTACAATCGCTCTCAGTGCTACCTCATCGATTGGCTTTTTGCATATTAGTTTCTGTCTTTCCTTTCTCAAGTCTAGGCGAATTCGAGACCGTACCATTCTATGGTCACTGCATCTTACCTTGCTGACCGCTTCCACATCCTGCATGATGCCTGGGTGTGCACTCATTATAAAGTCTATTTTGTTCTTATTTTCGCCATTAGCGCTCCTACATGTTCATTTGGACATGAAAGAGCCCACTTCCATGGACATCGAGGAGTCCGAGTTCTCTTGGACTTTGACACTCATACTCGACCGCAAAATGGGCGCTTCCTACATACGCGAGCGGTTCTCATCTTGTAATACAGTGTAATAATGGTGTGCGCAACTCTCAAGAAAGGGGGTACTCTTCGTTTGGATACGAGCACAGTGAGATGCACAAGCAGGCACTCGTGTACGTTACAGTCGAGCACTGTACCAACGTGGACAACTGGTGCATGACCAACGCCAACGGGGACCACCACTTCTACCACAAGACCCGCAGCGAACACAAGCACATTCTTGACTAGTATCAGCACCAGGAGCAGCACAGGTTGCCAACGCAAACGCAATGGTACCTTAGGGACGATAGTTATAGAGTGAGAACAGAACGACGACAAAGGGACAAGGAGAAGACCTTTGTTGTCGTTCTGTTACGACTATATAAGTGTCGTCATGTCCTACCAACAAGCCGAAACCGCCACACATCGAAGGTACTTTCGTGCTCTGCTAGAAGATGCCGACTAGACGATCGAGTTACCCCTTGTTCTTATAAATAAGTAGTCCATCAAAGCACAAACTCATGACATCAAACATAATCCCGTCCTCAGCGAGGCCTACGCGCTCTGCTCCTTTGAGACGTAGAACGCTGGAAACACTCGTATGAGTGGATTTGTTCAAGTCGTCTGCACAAAAGATGTGTGGTGTCCTGCGGGCACAGCACTCTGCAAATTAACATATCTTGTGTGTACATATGTTGTATGTAACTCATACATCATAACACAATCATTTTTAAAGGGTTCTATAGCTGATCGAGGAACGCTGTTCTTGTACTTTGGGAAAGAATATCTCTTGCGTATTTACAATGAACATAGTTCATCGTAATTCATACAGTTCATTGAAACGTAAATGCATGAGCATTTTGTATGGAATGCACATATAAAAACGTTGTGTCATCTATATATTATAATTGGAGATGTGTGTGAAAGATTTGAGTTTTACACAATAATCTCCAAGCAAAATCCTCCAACGTCATTCACTTAGAGGATAAAGATAAGGCGGTAATTTCTATTTATCCTTTTTTTATTTTAACAAAATACTATTTCTTCTGACTCACCCAATTTATCATAGCAACCTATCGTTGCCTCCCCCTTCATGCCTTCCCCTTTTTGCTGTTGTCCTCTCTTTTTTCTTTGTTTGCATTGGGGAGAAGGTATGAAGCACACACACACAAGCGCTAATAAATCAGTTGCAGCCTTCAAAAGGATTTGTCCGCTTTTCAGAACGTCGGCCCTGGCGCACATATATCCTGTTATCAAACTTTTCATCGCAAACTTCCATCATTTTCTTTCATGCTCTTTTTGCTCAGTTATTACACGCCGAAACTTTCCCCACCCATATTACTTTACAACTTTTTAAAAGTTTCATTGTGTGTCCATGCGTGCTTATAATATTATTGATTGCTTTTGAAGCTTCTTTTTGTGAAACCTGCATGTGGTCTGTGATACACCGCTTCTCTTACTGTATCCAATGAATGCTGGAGCTTTCCGATGTCCCGCCACTGCTCAAACAGCTTTACCAGAACTCACACAATATACAGAAGGTAGGCAAATGGCGGGGGAAAAAATCCTTGCTTCTCTGTGAACGTTTTCGTAGCAGAACTGCTAGGCCTTTTCAAATTCTAAACCTTTGAACAACAAGAAAGTCAAATGCAGTGCGGGACATTCTTTTTAAAGCACTTAAGAACTCAAGCCACCACGTTTTATGCGAGAATAAGGCTTGTTTTGATGAACACCTGCCATTTAAAGTGGCGCAATACGTGCGTGAAAGCGTTTTGTAAAGCGGAATGCGTTTCCAAGTAAATTGAAATTTCAAAAAAATGCAACATTACGACAGTGCTATTGTTCAACGCTAAGTTCTGTTGTTAGAGAGCCCGTAGAAAAAATGCGCACCAACATTGTTCGCTCAAAATACCTCAGTGCAGAAAGGATTCACCTCAAGCCCACAATGACACAGGGAGTCGTTAGCTGTCATCCGATGCAAATGCGAGCGTCACTGACAATTCTGATCCTTTTTTTCACTGATTCCACAAGTTCTATAGGCTGCCTTCCAAAATGTCGCGTGACCATATACTGCATGAAGGATGTAAGTAATGCTTTTATTCACGAGAGCAAATATGCAAATGCAAAGCTTCTAATGAAGAAATCCTATTGGTTTGGTAATTAAGTTTGTTTGAAGGACCCTGACACATTTTGACGTTGTCTAACACCCGGTAACTTCACAAAAAAGGAGCTCAGACCACATTTTAGAGCATACAAGTGCTTTAGGTATGTCGTCCTACATACGCTGTCAGTATATGAAGTGCTGTTGAGTGAAGTGTTGATGAGTAAAAACCTGCTCACGAGCTGAGGGCCGTTCTCGTCAACTTTGTGCCGTTCGTGTGCTCCACGATCCGTACTCAATTTTAGAGAAAAGATAAATTGCCCGCAGAACACGCGCTACAACCTGTACAATGGTTACGTGTCTGTGTGTTACAAAAAATTGCCATGAAAAGGCCATGAATGATATTTTTGTGACTGAACCGAAATTTCGACAGGCGGACTTTTGTTCTGCAAAGCTGGAACTGCTCGAGCACACAATCTTCGTTACGAACGCTTTTTTATTCGAAAGCTTTCATCGTCGTATCCCTGCCGTTTTTCGGTGAATGGTGTCTTGAAGGGCCATTTATTACGTGAAACTGCTTGGAAACAGCGCGAGAGCAGCACCACGCTTAGGTGAAATTCAAGATAAGCCCTGTCAAACAAGTAGCGCAAGTTTATGTTGTCGCAAGATATTCACCGAAAAACGATCGTGATATCGATGGAGCTTTTCGTGGCAAGAACAAAAAAATGAATAAAAACACGTGCGTCAGCGAGCGTTACGTCACGCTTCTATTGAAATAATGCTTTCATCAAATTAAGTATGAATTTTTGCCTCGGGGCGAGAAATCGTTGTAATTTTATCCCTTTGACTGTGCTACACTTCTTGTTATTCCTTCTTTTTTTGTATATATCTTTCTACGAAATTACCTTTCGTCAATTTTTCGTTACCATTTTTGTTTGTGCTACCTTTATTTGGTATCATTATCGTCTAGATTCGACACATTTTATGTGTTAATTTATTGTCTTCTTCTAGCGCATATACATTTCTATAAGCTAAATTACAAATTCGGACCAATTGCCGCGATAGAAAACGTTATTAAGTGTTTGAATTGGCCTCTTCGGCTAGCAGTGGCACACCACAAGTAAGGCATAGGAGCTAGCTTTTGGAGCACGTTGCAAGCTTTCCCAAAGAGTTTCCAAAGTAGTGTTTAACAAAGCACAATGTTGCTCTCGTTTGACCAGCTCTATCAATCTATCTATCTATCTATGTATCTATCTATCTATCTATCTATCTATATATTTATATATAGATATATATATATATATATATATGTATATATATATATATATATATATATTGTGAGCATTATTTATGCGTCCCATCTTTTCATCTGTAAATACTCATCATCACCAGTCAAGTTTAGGTTGTGGGGCACATACTCGAGTCAATAAAAGGAGAGTCTCGAGTGTTCTCGACGCCATCTTACAAGTGGTGGAGAGTGCTGCCCGGTTCCTGCGTCCTCTCGCGTTCTCGGACACCCCAGCGTCTTCTAGAACACATCCCTGGAGCTCCGTTCAGGCCGTGCTTAAACGACCTGGGTCCGGTAATGTCGCAAGCCGCCCAGTCCAGCGTGCCAGCTTCGCCACCGCTCCCACCGGCAAGAAACCCTTCTCACCTGGTCACCAGCCCTCAAAAGGATCCTCCGCTGTTCGCAGGGCTTCCGGGTGAAGACGTTGAAGACTGGCTAGAGGAGTATGACCGCGTGAGTGCTATCAACAACTGGGATGAACCTGCGAAACTCACCCACGTTGCATTCTACTTGAGCGGCGCCGCAAAAACGTGGTTTTTCAACCACGCCTCAGATTTTCCGACATGGCCCGCCTTTACACGTCAGCTCCGCCAGATTTTCGCCAACCCGTCAGTGCGCTCGGATATCGTCAAAAAGAGGCTTGGTGCACGTGTCCAACGCCCTGGCGAGTCTTACACTTCTTACATTGAAGATGTTCTCGCCCTTTGCCGCCGCATCGACAACGACATGGCAGAAAACGACCGTGTGCGCCACTTGCTAAAAGGAATTGCGACTGTCGCTTTTAATGCGCTTGTGGTGCAAAATCCTCAAACCGTAGCCGATGTTGTCGCTACCTGTCAGCGCCTTGAAGAGCTTCAGACCACTCGGGTACAACTTGATATGTCTGATCTGAGCTCAAGTCATGATACAACAGAGCTGCGTGCACTGATCCGCTCTATCATCCGCGAGGAACTTCACGCACAGGCTTCACCTCGCCACCTCGATATCCGAACAACGCCACCCGCTACTAGTTTGCGCGACGTCGTGAGGGAGGAACTTGCCTTGATGACTAGTACACCAGCTTCGAGTTCACATTCCATGCCCAGTTATGCTCACGTTGCTGCAACGACACCTACGCCCCATCAAAGCCTGGCCTCGATGACTGTCACACCTGTCCCGAGCTCATATCCTGTGACCATGCCAACGTATGCTCAGGTTGCTGCTAGGACACCTGCACCCCAGCAAAGCCCGATGCAGCAACCAGCGCCCGAAGTGCATGGTTCGCTCAACTCACTCGCACCCCGACCATCTTCCCAGCCTTACAACGCATGGCGCAGTTCGCGGCCGACTTGCTTCTATTGCGGCATGCGTGGTCATATTTCAAGGTTTTGCCGACGCCGTCAGCAAGACGAACGACGAGGCTACGATAACCTTGAACGGGACGACTTCTACGCGACTGGACCCCCCTATCGTCGGCTGTATCCGAACAGCACACGTCGGTCGCCGTCTCCGTAGAACTTTGACCCAGTTGGCAGTTCCCGGTTCTCACGTCGTCGCTCACCTTCACCGATGCGGCGTTCTTCTTCTCCTCTCCGACCTTCTACTTCAATTCCCGACCGCCAACTGGAAAACTGAACAGTGCAGCTTCGGGAGGGAAAGCTGCATCTTTTGAACTGCGTCAAACTCCTCCGGACCGCCCATCGAATGTTTTATTGGTGTATGTTGAAGGTATACAGACAGAGGCACTGGTGGACACAGGCGCATCAATTTCCGTAATTCGTGCAGACTTTTGTACCCGCTTGAAAAAAGTTAGGACGCCCTACGATGGTCCTCCCCTTCGTTGCGCAGATGGAGTCCCTTTTCAGCCTTCAAGTGTTTGCACAGTCCGTGTTTTCATAGATGGCATCATTCACAACATTCAGTTTCTTGTACTTTCTTTGTGCACTCACACAGTAATTTTAGGATGGGACTTCCTTTCTTCGACATCAGCTTTCATATCGTGTCGTAAGCGAGTCATTCGAATGTCAGCTCTTGAGAGTTCATCGGATGTCGATCCATACAGCTTCCGTTTCATCGCTGCTACTGATTGTTTCATTTCGCCAGGAGATGAACAACTTCTAACGATCGCTTCGGATACTATAGTTAATGGTGACGTGTTCATAGCTCCATCAGTTCGCTCGAAACCTGCGGGGCTTACCATAGCGCCCGGGCTTGTGCGGTTTAACGACATTGGTCACCGCCTTGAATCCAACTTCCTCGCCAGTGATGCTGTCCCAGGGCACTGCTGTGAGCTGCTTCGCTGACAGTGAGCCCTTTTCACTGATTCCTCTTCACGCAGAATCACCGCTTTGTCTGCTACAACTGATATCAAGGCTACCACTGTTACCTTAAATGACACCATAAGTCCTCATCTCACTGCCGAGCAAAAGAGAGACCTCTTAGACCTTCTCCAAAAGCACAGCCTTTCGTTTGATGTACATTGCAAAGTTCTTGGCCGCACCTCCGTTGCAGAGCACAGCATCGAAACCGAAGGCAGCTCCATTGTACGCCGCCGCCCATACTGTCTCTCTTCGGCTGAACGGCAAATCATCGAGAAAAACGTCGCCGACATGCTCAAACGGGATATTATTCGACCTTCATCCAGCTCCTGGTCGTCTCCTGTGGTGTTGGTCCGGAAAAAGGATGGCTCTGTCCGCTTTTATGTTGATTACAGAGCGCTCAATAAGATCACGAAAAAAGACGTATATCCGTTGCCACGCATAGATGATGCCCTGGACTCCCTACACGGCGCAGAATATTTCTCCAGCCTCGACCTCCGATGCGGGTATTGGCAAATACCTATGCGCGAAGCAGACAAGGAGAAAACAGCGTTTGCGACGCCTGACGGGCTTTACGAATTTAACGTCATGCCCTTTGGCTTATGCAACGCTCCAGCAACATTTGAGCGCATGATAGATACTGTCTTACGTGGTCTCAAATGGAAAACCTGTTTATGTTATTTAGACGACGTCGTCATTTATTCTTCTACTTTTTTTCAGCACCTTAAGCGTTTCGACGAAGTTCTAACGTGCATTTCGAACGCTGGTCTACAGCTGAATACAAAAAAGTGCCCCTTCGCCAGCATAAGCATCAAAGTATTGGGTCACCTTGTCAGCAAAGACGGCGTTCGACCTGATCCCGACAAGGTTGCTGCCGTAATTAGTTTTCCACGTCCGCGCAATCAAAAACAATTGCGAAGTTTCGTGGGCCTGGCGTCTTACTTCCGCCGCTTCATCCGTCACTTCGCTGCCATTGTGGGGCCGTTACACAAGCTTCTGATGTCAGGGGCGGATTTCACGTGGACTGACGAGTGCGAATGTGCTTTCCAAGCCCTTAAGCGTGCTTTGACATCAGACCACGTCCTCCTCACTTCGATGAGAGTGCACCCACTTTCCTGAACAGATGCCAGCGGCCACGGAATCGGGGTTGTCCTCCTCCAGCGCGACGACACTTCACGTGAGAGAGTAGTTGCGTATGCCAGCCGCGCACTAACACCTGCAGAGCAGAACTACTCGATAACAGAGCATGAATGTCTCGCTGTCGTTTGGGCCATCCAGAAATTTCGACCTTATCTGTATGGACGCCATTTTACTGTGGTTACCGACCACCATGCCCTATGCTGGTTGTTCTCGCTGAAGAATTTGTCTGGGTGCCTCGGTCGCTGGATACTGCGTTTGCAAGAGTGCACTTTTGACGTTGTGTACAGGTCCGGCAAACAGCATCAGGATGCTGACGCTCTCTCTCGCTGCCCTCTGCCACTTTCATCTCCAACCACGCATCCTGAATGCTCCTCAGGTGATCAAGCGGCTTCCTGTTCACTCACGTTATCACCCCTGGCAGTTGCTGGGTCGCTACCTTTAAACAATAGCACCCAGTTTGCCCCGTACCAACGTGACGACCCCTACTGTAACCGCATCATCGGATACTTGAATGACTCGCCTTCTCCACCTAATGCCAGACTACGTCGTCAGC
Organism: Rhipicephalus microplus; assembly: GCF_043290135.1. Classification (NCBI taxonomy): domain Eukaryota; kingdom Metazoa; phylum Arthropoda; class Arachnida; order Ixodida; family Ixodidae; genus Rhipicephalus; species Rhipicephalus microplus. Next base: position 89,983,093 of record NC_134708.1, on the reverse strand, counting down.
TACGGCTGTTCAAGCTAGAGAACAATGTCCTGCAGACTATACTTACAATGCGGATGGGCATCGGTGGGTGCCAGTACTTCCCCGTTCGTTGCGAAAACAAGTTCTCGCAGCATTGCACGACGACCCATCAGCTGGACACTTGGGATTTCAAAAGACCTACAACCGCGTTAGGAGCCGTTTCTTCTGGCCTGGTCTTTCTACCTTTGTGGTTAATTATGTCGCTTCTTGCGCACTTTGTCAACGCCGGAAACGACCAACTTCAGCTCCTGCTGGCTTATTACAACCCATTCCATGTCCCGACACACCTTTTGCCATTGTCGGAATAGACCTCGTCGGGCCACTTCCCGTATAGCCAGCGGGCCACCGCTGGATCGTCATAGCCATCGACCACCTCACACGATACGCGGAGACCGCTCCTCTACGCACTAGCTCCGCCTCAGACGTTGCCGCCTTCTTTTTAGAAGCCATTGTGTTGCGTCATGGTGCACCTCGCACGTTGTTGAGTGACCGGGGCAAGGCCTTCATGTCGACTATTCTTGACGAAATTCTAAAAACTTGTGGCACACTTCATAAGACCACATCCGCTTACCACCCGCAGACAAATGGGCTGACAGAGCGATTCCACCGGACTCTAATCGACATGATATCCATGTACATCGGACCGAACCACGATAATTGGGACAAAATCTTGCCGTTCGTAACATTTGCACACAACACCGCTGTTCAACGAACCACCGGGTATTCACCTTTCTTCCTCGTCTATGGTCGTGCGCCTACATTCACCATTGACGCCTCTTTCTTCAATGTAATGACAAAAACGTCGACGACTACGCCAGAACATTTCGTCTCAAGGCTTGCTGAGGCACGGCAACGTGCTCAACTCAACACGAAGGCCAGTCAAGAAGACCGCAAGCAACGCTATGACAGCTTTCGTCGAGACGTCACCTTCCGTCCTGGAGATGAAGTACTACTTTGGACGCCTATTCGCACACCTGGATTGTGTGAAAAGTTTCAGTCTCGCTTTCTAGGACTTTACGTTGTTTGTGAAAGAACATCTCCGGTCAATTACCTTGTCACTCCCGTCGAGGGTTCCTCGGACCGTCGTTACCGTGCCTCCGAAATTGTCCACGTTTCACGTCTTAAACCCTTTGTGAGCCGTACCTTTCCCGCCTAAGTCTCGGCCGGGCCGGCCGCTCAAGTGCGCGGGGAAAATAAGTGTGAGCATTATTTATGCGTCCCATCTTTTCATCTGTAAATACTCATCAACACCAGTCAAGTTTAGGTTGTGGGGCACATACTCGAGTCAATAAAAGGAGAGTCTCGAGTGTCCTCGACGCCATCTTACAATATATCTATCTATCTATCTATCTATCTATCTATCTATCTATCTATCTATCTATCTATCTATCTATCTATCTATCTATCTATCTATCTATCTATCTATCTATCTATCTATCTATCTATCTATCTTTCTATCTATCTATCTATCTATCTATCTATCTATTTATCTATCTATCTATATACATATCTACGTAAATATCTGTTTATCTATAAAATCACACGTACAACTTGACATGTCTAGTATGAAACGTTGCCACACAATTAAATGTAGCACCTACTTGAATTTGTGGCACAAGATATGCTGACAAGTGACAAAACTACTACACAGCCTATCTTAATCTATGATACCGAAGAAATACAGTTGAAGCTTCTTAAGGAATTTTACGGTAACTATAAGCACGGGAACGTGCTTACTTTTGCTGTGCTTGGCTACTCGAACGTGTCACTGAAGCCATTACTTATATACCGACGTTACTACTCAACCTGCTGTATAGCGTAGGTCATACTCCTATGCTTACGCCTACGAATGCTTACTAAATTTATTTAGGGAGAAATAGACGTCGTGACCGTACAGCTGGGCCCCCGTTATGTCACTCATTGAGCCAATAGTTAAACAATGAATCACATGTGCAGTCGTTGTCCCTGGTTGTGTGCAGAACGTTGTGTGCACATTGTTTTGTGCACAACTACTCAATGCTTTAAACTTTCCGATACCTCGTGGGGCTTACATTTATTCAGTCTACATGCATCTCAGAAGATGCCTCTCATTCAATAATCATTGACGTCTGAAAACTTTTATTCTTGAATTATTCTAGCCTTACGTCCCCCAGCCGTGTTCCTCGTGCGTCTGGTCTGGCTTATTCAATGAAAGCAACCCCATTGAAAGCAACCTATGGCATAGATGCGATCAAGTTTGAAGTAAATACTGCGACAACTGTGTCTCCATTGAAGTTATGTAATACATTCAATTTCAGCTTGAAGCATCTGATGGTAAACACGTGCTTTATAACCATGGCACGCCTTCTACCTAGCAGATTACTTTATTAATTGACGGTGTTTTTTGCGCTTTAGTCTCCTTCTCACCACGAAGGTGTGCGACATGATTTATTTGCGCATATTTGGATAGTTTCGGTCGGCTAGACAAGCTTTGTCGTAGAGTCGGTGTCAGAAATATAGAAACCACTAGGACTGAAAAGATTATAGTTCTCAGCAATTTATGCATGTATTCGATTGACCTGAACTATTGAAATTGTTGACAAATTTGCTAAATATCAAAAATTTATATTTACGACTGCCTGAATAAGCACCGAGTATTGTAGGCTCTGTTGTCTATCTCATGGTCTTTAATTATTTGACACTGACTGTCGAATGCATACGCGCAATGAAATCTATCTCAGCGCATGTCTCTACATACTAGCTTGAAAACTCAATCTCACATGTGTTTCTGTTTCTTGGTAAAACATTAGAATTCATTTCAGGGCTTTTCTCCTCCCGTCTTTTTTTCCCACTTTTCTTGCGCACGCGAACTAGCAAATCAGCAATTAGTATACACTGCCTGTGTTATCTGTCTTACACATTAGGGTATTTTTCTCTTTCTATGAACACACTAGAACCAGCTGATTGAGCAGAATTGTTAGTAACTTTACTGCGTTGTTTGCACTGTTTTAATATTTCATTTTTTGGCTGATTCACCTTTCAGTTCGTGAACACGTCCCAGAAAATGAGGACGTATAAAATAAGCAAACAGGGCACCATTAGATGTAAGCACAATCAGATGCGTGCCATCACCCCACAATACATTGTTTACAACAGGACATTCTTGCACAATGAACAAAGGTAAGTTTGTCCTGTTTTTTATTTTATATATATACATATAATTGCATTCTTTTAATTTATAGACGCAGTATAATTCTTCAGGGAGAGTTTCACGTACGACACAGGAACTTGATGGACGTGTACGCCATAGGTACGGTAAATGATTTAAATTTGTACCTTACTTAGTTGACGCAATTATACTGACTGCCACGCTTTTTACTGGTAGTCGTACCTGCCAAGGTTTTTGCACAACATCATTTTGACAGCGAACCTTTTGTAGCTGGGCGATGACTGTGGCGTTGTGCCTGAAAACTATCGTCACTATGAACAGGCATGTGCAAAGAATTTCAGCAAATCACTGGCAGTGGTACTTGCTAAAGTTCTTTCACGACATCTATTTGGCAGCCAAGCTGTTCTAGCTAGGCGACAATTGTGGAGTTGTGCCCAAAAACTGTCTTGTCTTGTCGCCTAGAAGATCTTGGCTCATACCCACAAGATGGATTGGCCACACTGTTCCTTATAGCAGATATTTTTGTACAACGCTTGCTAAAAAGAAAGAAATTAGATAAGAACAATAATAACATTTCTTTGAAAAAAAAGGGAAAAACTACAGAAGAATTCAATAAACTAAAATATAAAAAACAAATTAACAAAATGGCATGGCCTTAAACAAGTATGTGTCACAGAATTTGAGCAAATCACTGGTAGTCATACCTGCTAAGGTTCTTTCTCAACAGCGTTTTAGCAGTGAAGCTGCTCTGGCTAGACGACAATTGTAGGGTAGTGCCCGAAATCTATTATTACTGTGAACGAGTATTTGCCACAAAATTTGGCAAATCCTACCACTTAATATTAGAACATGGCCCGTAATAACATTGATAGATGAGCGAACAAATACAGAGAGGTAAATGAAGAAAGAAACAAAGGGGTGGAGACAAAAAAGAAAAAAAAGTATTATTGCAAAAAACAGAATATTTGGAAAGTTGGCACTCGAACCCTCCATTCGAAAACAAGTGTCATATCTATTCATATATTATGACACATTTTTTTACAGCAAAAGCTTTTTTGAGAACAAGAAAGAGATGCGTGTGGCTACTTCTCTGCCGCCACCACTGCTACCACCAATGTTCTTCACAACTAACGCGCAAAGTAAGAAAGCAAACTACAGAAAAAAAGACACGAAAAAATGGAATTCATATATTGGTTCACCTGCGCGACACCGAGTATTTTAATTTTAACCCAGGGCCCGTATTTGAAACCGCGGTGCGAACTGGGCTTAGGCAGACAATATGTTGGGAAATAAATCTCGTTAGTGTGAATAATACAGCGTTTTAGAACAGCAAAAAAAAACCGAACAACCAGGAGTCACACAATGTCACCTTCAGCGAGTAGGTTGTTGAGTGTTTCAACCTAATACAAAAACTTCAGGCATAATTGTTCATTTTCGTCAGTCAGAGCGCCAAAAAATCTCTCCAAATTTATTGCTAATGTGTACCGTGTGCCAAGCTTCTCCGAAGAAGGACGAATAATCGCATAGTGAGTTGCTTTCTACCGCACAAAAGTATGATGATTATTGAGGTAGTGCAGGCCCTGCAGTTGGGCTTGTAGCAGTTACACAGCGAGCCTTTAGAAAAGGCACTGAAAGGCCGAACTCCCAGCTTTCGCATTGAGTATGCTGCACGTTCCGTGCAGATTTGGTAGTTTTTGCTTTCATAACATTTATTTATACAACGCTTATTTGAAATTGTCACAAAGCACAACCCCACCCACCCTTTACATTAGTGATAATTGCAGTACCAATATACCGATATATAACGGGGCTCCCAATCAACGGTCGATGCACGCATCCCGGAGGCAGAGATTAGGGCAGTAATAGTGGCACTCGAAACAAACTCTTCCCCGAGCACTGAAGGAATAACGAATAGAAGTATAGGAAACCGGCACGACGCTTCCATCAGCGCTATGACGACGTACATGCAAGAAATTAGGACTAAAGGCCTGCTTATCCAGCCAGTGGAAGTCGGCAACTGTAATTCTAATTCCAAAGCCAGGCAAACCAGCCACAATAGAAAACCTAAGACACATTTCTCTAAACTCGTGCTAATGAGAACTCAGGAACACATAGCTCAGACCGAACTTATGTGTTCCACATAAAATATTGACTTGTGGCCGCTGTAGATGGTCGTCTTCCGACAGGGCTTAGGCCCGCAGGAGATGTTGCTCCAAGTCAAACTTGATATAATCAATTCGCGTTCCATAGATGCTAAAGTAATTCTTAGCCTGGACTTGACAAGAGCCTTGGATATTGTTACTCACGATCCTGATTTCCGGAAGACCGTGCAGGATAGGAGCGCTAACATAGGGTTAGATTCAGGATTTTTTGTCAGACAAAGCTGTCTGCTTGAAGTTTTAAAACATTGAATCGCCCCTAATCAATTTATGTTCCGAGGGTGCGCCACAGTGCTCAATTCTCTGTCTGTTTCACTTCCATGTTGTGATGCAGGGCCTCCCTGATGCTTGAGAAACATAGAGGGTGCAAAAATTCAGTATGTATGTGTATGACATCACTCTATGGACTAACAAAAGGAGTGGTGCGAAGATTACGGAGCGCCTAGAGGTGGCGGCGGACATTGTGGCAATAGATAGATAGATAGATAGATAGATAGATAGATAGATAGATAGATAGATAGATAGATAGATAGATAGATAGATAGATAGATACGCTCAAAGTCGCCGAAGTTAGAAATGCTTCGCATCAAAAAAAGACCTGCAGAGTTTGCCACGCAAGCCCTTGGATAATTTAGAAGGATTGTGCTGAAAGGACGCGGCCTCAAAAAAGATGCGTGCGCATACTAACCCAAGCATGCGTAATAAGCCGTGCGTGCTATGCCACGCCTTTCTCGGGCATCAGGTCTGAGGAGAAATACATTCGCTCATTAGACGGTGCATAACGAGGGCCTTAGATTTACCAATCAGCCCCTCCACAGAAAAGCTTTTGCCTATGGAAGTGCACAACATTTGGGATGAAATTGTGGAGGCTGTTAGAAATTCGCAGCTCGATCGACTAAGCCGAAAAAATACCGGCAGAGTTATCCTCAATTTCGTTGGTCTGCAAACCACTAAGGAATCACGAGTAAAATAAAACTTCTTCAAAGACTGCCTAAAAATATTAAATATTTCCCTTTCTCCCTCAAAGCATGCACCCTATATTCCACTCATAGAGGATTGAAAAGAGAGCACAAACTGTAACTAAGCGCTTTGGATCAATGGACTTGAAGGCGGCTGCGTACGGGGACGCGGCAAGTGGTCAATCGGGCGTAGTTGTCACCTTGGTATTCGACGGCAAAGTGCCCCCGTATCGGCTGCCACAATTAGAAGCCTCAAAACGGAAACGGCTGAAGAACTTGCAATAGCGCTCGCTTGATTTGGAACGCAAGCTCATTTTATAATCAGCCATATCAAGACGGTCATCTGAATTTTTATCAATGGTATGAACCTCATCTGAAGCGGCAAGGGTTCTGTCCGGTAGATGGGTAAACAGAAAACTTCGCCTAATTTGAACCCCAGCGCACACGTCCACCCCTGACAATGAGCTGGCCCACGAGTTAGCTCGAGCTCTTTACTTCCGGGTGTCTGTGGAGCCTCCCGATTGCCAGAACAAGAACGAGCGTCAACAGAATTTCACTGAAATCCTTTAAAATTATCGGCTACATAGGAGAGCAGTGCCTCCTCAGATAAAAGACAAAAACAGTAAGGAGGCAGTCGCATGATGGCACTTGCAAGCTGCCAAGTTCTTAAACCTCGTCTGGGCGTATCGTGTGCAGAAAGACAATAGACAAAACGATAGATGCAGGCACTGAGGGGTGAGGGGGACCCTCATCACATAATATGGGAGTGTGATGGTTTTGCAGGCGCTAAATCAATTGTAGAGTTATTTTGCAAGTTCAATTGTAGAGAAACCTGCGAAGCCTTGCTGCGGAGAGAAGATCCTGATTAATAGCAACAAGCAATTCACCTGGCAGAAGAAGCCGCAAGGAGTCAGAACCTCTTCACCTGCTTCTGATCGCAGAGTGGCCGGCCCCCGTCACTTAGGCATGTGTGCCGGGGATGGAGAGTAGCGGGCCTCCCTATCCTGCGAAACAATAAAGTTGTCATCCATTTATCCAGCCATCTTTATATTGTAGAAGTAGTGCGTTTATCAGTGCACTTCAAGCAAACCTTCGCGCATGAATGTAAGCCAACTGGTCAAACTTGCCGTCTTGCTGCTGTGCACTTAATGTAACAAGGGAGAAGTGAGCAAGGGGAAGAGAGGTGATGGGGAGAAAAAATCAAACGTTGAGAGAGAAAGGAAGATCGCATGGCACTGACACGATAACAGACGAGTAGAAACAAATGCAAGAGAGAGAAAATAAGATAGATAATAAAGAAATCAATATTAATAAGCAGATTTAGAGCTAAAGTGACCTAAATAAAAATGAAGAAAGCTTAGAATAACAGGATTGAGCTAGTTAGTAAACATTCATTTTAAATAGACTGGTCTGCCAACGAGGACGCAAGAAAGAGATCAAGACACGACATATGCTTTGGCGTTTGGGTGCCTTCAAATATATTTGTTAAGTATAAGCATACTGGAACTATGCCTGCGTTTGCTCTGTGGCGTTTAACACAGTGCTGCGTTTTTATTGAACGCGGGGCGCGGACAGTTGAGTTGCGTCAAGTCGCAGGGAATTTAGGCAGAAGCAATAGCAAATACTTATGAAAAACCATGTTTTATCGCTCCGTCATAGAAATCGGTAAACGACTGCTTCTGTAAGAATCGAAGCCAGAAACTCGATTTATTTTTTAGTCAGAGCAAGCGAAGGCATGCTGATACATGCAATAGGTTGTGGAATTGCGCAGCTCTGACTAAACTACAAATCAAGTTTTTGGCTTTGACACAATAAATCGTTAATTTGTGCTGAACTGTGGCGTCGTAACCATATAATGAGATGATGATTGTCTTGCTGTGATGCAATAGGCTGTGCGATTGCGCGGTGATGTTCCGTCACGGGTACATATTTCCAGCATTTTCGCTAATAATACTTCAGTTGAAATCAGCGCTCTTTCTGTCTTTGTCTCTTCTTCTGTAGTTGCGTCGTAACTACTCGTAGGCTTGCGCTGTGTAAATATGTTAATACCCAATCACCAACTAGCCCAAGAATCTGTCTTATCAAGTTAAAATGTCGACGAGGGCGTTGACAGCATGATTGTCGACGAATACGGCGATTTCGGCGAAAGCGTACGAAGTTTAAGATGTCGTGGAACACGGAAAAACCTGAACGTTCATCGTCGCGTTGTTGCGTCGACGGAGGTTCTTCAACAGCTTGCCTGACCATGACTTCTCTCTCAGTAGTCGCCACTCCTAGTTTCCCCTACGGGGACTTGGTGACCAACTTCTGAAGGGAGTGGAAGACGACGAGTGCAAACTGGGTGACGTAAACCGGTGAGGCGATGGTGATCTAGCTTGGTGGTGCGGAACAGCCGAGGGAGTTCACTGGTCTGTGATACAGGCTTCGAATTCGCGTGGGCACTCACCATAGCGTGGCCATCGAGCCTCAAGGTGCAAACTGTAGAGACCTAGTTCGCGGTACTGACCGTTCCGGCACACGTGACCCGCTTCGCCACAGTGATAGCGGAGCGGGCGGTTATCTGAGGTGCCCCAGCTGCTTGCCTTGCTAGCACTCTGTCTTGAGGCCGGCAGATAGGAGTGTGTGCTTACAAACCCTGAGCAGAGAGGTGGGCTCAAAGCAGTGTCTAGGATGGGGGGCATAACCTGGTACATTGTCTGCATAACGGGACCTGTAGCCGGTGGCGCAGAGGATCACAATGCAGCCGCATATATGAGGACGTGGGCCTCAGTTATTGGTGGTGCGATTGGCGCCAGTGGTGCGACTGAATGCAATTCTTCTTGCCTGATTACATCTGCGATATCTGGCACATGCGAACGGGATTCCACTGCCTGAAGCTGTCGGAATTCATGTTGCACAATACCTCGAATGAAGCCTGCGAAGGCCGGTCTCTTGCTGTCAGATCGAATAGAGCATGCGGTGGCCGGGATGTGGCGTTCGTTTTGTTACGACCGCTACTGCAGGTTACGCTCCATCAAAGTTCCCTCACGGATGAGCTTGGTGACTGTCTTTGGTGGATTGCACACTAGTCCAGCAAAAAGTTGTTCTTTTACACCTCACATCTAATGCCGTACCTTCTTTTCTTCCGGCTTGGCAGGGTCGGCACGCCTGAAGAGCCGAAGCATGTACGCGGCTAACAAGGAAACGCGTTCGTTCGGGCGTTGGTTACTGCAAGATATGGCTTGTTAAGTCGTCTCTTTTCTTTCAGCGTTGCGGTAGGCGTCACGGAATTTTTGGCTAAACTCTTGCTATGTCGCAAAGGAGCGCTCGTGGTTCTGGTACCACGTCTTCGCAGAGTCTTTCGAGTAGGGGAATTAAATCCTGCGCAGCGTGTGAACATCGTCCAATTCGTCGATAGTGGCAACCCGATCAAAGTGGTCGAGCCGGTCATCAACATCTTCGAAAATATTTCCATGAAACGGTTTTGGTGTCTGTGGCACATGATAAACATGCGCGAGAAAAGAACCATGCGCATTGCCTCTTTGGACCACCTGGCTTGTCGTCGGAGCCGTCATCTTTCTGGGTGTCGATACTAAGGAACCTAATATAGGAGGTAACCCATGCAGGTAGTGGCTGCTTCTTGATCTGGGAGATGTCGCTGTCACTAAGATGGCTGACACCGTCAAAGTACACGTACCCATCGTCGTCACCAGTAATGTGACGAACAAAACAAGACAGACAGGCAGCAGTTGACTAGAACCAGAGTAACTTGTTTGTTTGTTTGTTTGCTTGTTTGTTTTTTTTGTTTTTGTTGTAGTCTTTTGGGAGATTCCCACTTTGGGAGATTCGCCAAGAGAACATGTAGCCTCATATGGATGATTACTGCACTCTTTCTTACAACAAAAAAAGGAGAAAAGTTGCAGAATGAAGACAGTATCTTAAAAAAGAAAACAAAGATTCAGAGAGTGAGAAAAAACTCCCCAAGGAAATAGACACCCATAACTATACCATGATTTTGGGAGCCGATCAGACAGCTGGTTTTGCCAAACCCAGTTATTTATTATAACGCGAATTTATCCACATTTCGAAAATTTATTCTCGACCCGCTATTTTTTTGAGTATTTGTTGAGGTGAACTTCATGTTGCAAAACGTTTAGAGTCTTGAATGAAATTACAAAGCACATCGGATGAATCTCTGGCAATTTTTCAAAACAGAGGCATCAAAAATTGGAACAATTTCTGTCGTTAAGTTTAAACCTAGCTTTGCAAAAGGAATAGCTAGAAGACTTTTTTTAAGTTCTGCATAGTTCTTACATGAGCCAAAATACTGTTCAATAGTTTCTGATGCTTCGTTGAATGAACAAAAGGGGGAAAGTGTCAAACCAGCTATGTGTAAATAAACATTTATTAGGGGAATATGGCACCGCAACCTGGCGATGAGATTTTCAAGTTTTTTTGACGCACTCCACGTGGCTTTCCTTGAGATTTTGAGGTGCTGATAACTTGGCCATTATGTGATATTTTCCAAACTAATTGCAAAAATAGCGAATTTTCTATATTAAACTCCTGATAAGTATTCTAATTCGGGAAGCACCGAAATCACTGATCCATCAAGTGATGCTCGCGCCAAGGCATCTGCCACTTCATCTATTTGTAATCCGCCGTGACCTGGAACCCACACTAGATTTAGGAGTTTTAAATGTGGCGGTGCTAATGTGTGGAATGTTGCTATGGCACGAGATTGTTCTGAGGTTATCAGAGCTGCACACACCGAAAGTGAGTCTGTTAGGATGATTGCACAGGTTTCGATCGTAGGAATTTTCAAAAAGCTAAAATAATAGTGTAAGGTCTGGCGGTGCAGGCCATGGAAGCGAGTTTTCTCGGTCTCAAAAGGGCGCGCTTCCCAAAAAGCCGATTCTCGGGAAACGATAATCTCGAAGTAAGCGCGCCCCCTCTGGCAAGATTAACGCGGTCAGTCGTGGCTTCTAGAAACCCACTAAATGGTCCCCGGACGGCGGAATGCCGGCGGGTGACGTGAGAACAGTGCATAGCCACCCATCCGTCAGGTTTAGAGTCCGCGGGATGGCTGTCGTGCTGGACAGCGTAGTCATCCCGCGGTAATGGAGGGGGCCCGCAGCCGAACGGCGCCACCATTGTGTGTGTTCGCACAGTTCGCGGAACGTGGTGTACAGGCCGGTCCATTCGTCTCTCTCTTTACGACCGAGCAGTCGAGTGCGGGAAGAAGAGAGGGAGAGGAGGGGACGGCAACAAGTGTGTTGTCTGTCCAATAAACAGACTAAATTGCTTTGGTTGGTCCGGAGGAGATTCGGGAGGGGCAACCGAGGTATTAAAACCTGGCTTCCGAGTCCTCGCGAGGGTTCTGGTCGCAACAAGGAGTGCTCTGCACGATCGGCTCTGCCGAGGCAACATGCGACGGTTCCGGCGGTCAAGTCTTGTAAATATGTACATAAGTTTGTGTATATAAAATCGAGTTGTCACGTTTGAGATGTGCTGGCTTCCATCTCTGAACAAGCAGCAGCAGCTACGAGAACGCAAGACGGACACCGAGAAGCAACCAACCTTCCACTCCCTTCTGTAGCAACAGCCGCTACGCAGCTGGGAGAGCTCTGCTCAAGGGAACAGGGGGAGTGGGGAGAAGGCTGAGTTTTACTGGCGCAGTCCGACAGGATCGAGACGACGATGACAAGGAGCGCTCTGCGCAACAAGGAAATCGTCGTGTTGCGGAGAACACGCAAGACCAAAAGCCAAGACATCGGCTGTTCCAACGAAGAGCCAAGCCACTGAGCTGAGGAGGTGGCAGTGTGGCAGCCATCGACCCGAGGAAGCCAGGGTCCAGCTACGGTCATCCCAGTTCATCAGTCCGGCGACAACCCCGGTGACATCGAGCAACCAGCGAGCAGAAACTTCAAAAGTGGTGAGTCCTCTGGTGTTCTTACATCTCAGGGGTGCCGCTGCCTTTATTTTTGAGTTTTAAGGCGTCCTATGGACACGAGGTTTGCCCACGTGAACCCAGACAGGCGAGCGCAGGCCATGAGTCGTGAGTCGGGGGACGAGAGCGACGGAGGAAACCCGTTAGAGGGTAGTGCGCGGGAGAGCCAGAGAGATGACCGTTTCGGAAATCTCACGCCGGAGCGTAGACAGCAGGAATTGCGGTTGGAGATGGAGAGGCTATCGCAGATGATGGGCGGAAGCTCTCGGTGGAGTGGACCCGAGTTCGGCAGGCGGAATCCGTGTAGCGAACTGAGACGCTACTCAAAAGTCCTCACCGGGGTGTTACCGAAATTTCCAGCCAAGGCTGAAGCACCGGTGTGGTTTGAGTCCGTGGAAAGTGCCCTAGAAGCGTACGAGGTACCGGGGGAGTTTTGGGGACGTTTAGTTTTCCCGTTAGTAGCGGAGAGGTTCCCGTCCTTGTCCACGCGGCTAAGCCCAACAGAGCACAAAGATTACCAGGTGATCAAGCAAACGGTGCTAGACGAGCTCCGACTTTCAGCCGGGGAATATCTAAAAAGATTTTTAGGGTCAGGCAAGCGTGCGAACGAGGGGTGGAGACCTTTTTCGACACGCTTAGAGAGCTACCTCCACTTTTACCTTGAGGCAAGAGGGGTGTCGACATTCGAGGGCCTGGTCAAGCTTTTGGTGGCCGACCAATTAAAGAAAAATTTGTCGGAGGAGGCCTTGCGATATGTCACACTCCAAGAAGGTAGAGCGTGGATGAGCGCCTCAGAGATATCCGCGTTGCTGCGAACGTTTAAAGAAGCACAGGGGACAAACAGCGCCGCGAGGCAGGCGAAGCAAAGCGTGGCGGAGTCGAAAAGCGCGAGCAGGGCTAGATCCGACGAAGAGACAATGAAGGGCCGCAGGGCTGGGAAAAACCGTATTGTGGAGGGGAAACCAAAGCCCAGGGCCTGCTACAGTTGCGGCAGTACAGGGCATCAGAAATGGAATTGCCCGCAGCGTCAGAAACAGCCAACGGAAGTGCTTCCGAACCGTAAAGAAGACAGCTTGGCGGCGCGTGTTTCGATTGAAGGTCCCCCAGCCGCACACAGTGATTTATTCCCAGTATCGCTCGACTGCAAAGACAAACATATAGGAGCAGTGTTAGACACAGGTGCGGAAATTACAGTAGTCCGTGAGAGCGTGGTCCTGCCAGAGTTGGTGCAACCGCATGGGATGGTCAACCTGACTTCGGCGTTCGGAGAGAAAGTACAGGCCAAGCTCGCAGTTATTTCACTGACTATGTCGCGTGAGCGTGGAGTGTTTTCCGACGTTAGAGAACCAGTCCCAGTGTTGGGCGCGTTAACGGACCGTCTAACAGCACGAACAGATTGCCTACTTTCCGAAGAAGCATGGAAACTACTACATGAGGAGAGCACCCTCGAAGGGGTAGTGAAGGGTACCTCAGAAGTGGGCGGCGCTCAGCCAGAGTTCGAAAGCGAGCCTCAGCACGCCGAGGCCAGGTGGCGTCAGGACGAGGTGGACACTCGTGTAGAATTGGTAGAGCGACACGCGGCCGAGGAGGTGTTGATCAGCGAGGTAGCTGTAGCAAGCCGCGGTGAAGGGGATCAGCGGGACGACAGCGTGTTGCATAACGAAGCCCCGAGCGCCGGCGTGAAGGAGAGGTCCGCGTCAGATGAGTTTCGCGAGAAACAACAGCGAGACCCGACTTTACAGGAAGCGTGGAGAGGAGCAGCGACAGGAAAAGGCAATATGCTAGTATTAGACGGGTTACTTTATCATAAGGATAAGGTTTTGGGGCAATCGGTAACGCAGCTGGTACTGCCGCAATGCCGCAGAGGGGAAGTTTTGCAACTGGCGCATGAGTCAAGCTGGGCCGGGCATTTTGGTTGCCGTAAAACGTGCTCTAGGATCAAGTACAGTTTTTATTGGCCAGGCGTAGGAGATGACGTACAACGACCAGGGAAAATGTTTCCGAAATGGGAAGGGCCAGGCAGTGTCACCGAGAGATACCGCGAGCATTCATACTTCGTGCATATGCCAGAGTGTAACCGGAAACTGGTGCACGCGAATAAGCTGCGCCCATATCAGTCCAGGGTTATGTCGGTAGGAGTAATGTTCGAGGAGGACGGTGATTTCGGTGAAGTAGAGTGCGCCCCACAGGCAAGGGCAACGCGTAGTGAAGAAGTTTTTCCATCACGCGATATGGTAGCCCATTTAGTAGAACGGGAACGCGGGGTGATCTGCGAAGTGTTCAAGAGGCATGTGGAGCAGTTTGGCGGGGGGCCTACGGTAGCAGCAGTAAGGCCACACGAGATAAGGTTGCAAGACGGGTTTGTCCGCAGAAGCCCTCATCCGTACAGGGTACCCAAAAGCTTACAGGCTGAGGTGTTTGAGACCCTAAAGCGGGTTAAGCTGGAGGTCAAGAGGGATAAGTGCCAGATAGCTCCTCCATCGATCCGGTATTAGGGACATGTGGTAGGTTCGGGACGGCATGCACCTGGCCCTGAGAAGCTTGCAGCGACCAAAGGTTTAAAGGCGCCGGAGACTAAAAGAGAACTACGTAGCGTACTGGGCCTGTGTGGCTACTACCGAAGCTATGTGAAAGATTACGCAAAGGTAGCGAGGCCCCTGACAGAGCTAACGGGTAAGCGAATCCCGAACCGAATTCCGTGGTCCACGGAAGCTGAAAGGGCGTTTCAGCGGCTTAAGATCGCACTGTGTGAGGCAGCAGCATTATCAACCCCAGATCCCGAGAGGCCGTATTGGCTGTTTACAGACGCGTCCGCGGTCGCGGCTGGAGTCTGCCTGTCGCAACGTGCGGACGATGGTACCGAGATGCCGATCGCATTTGCGAGCCACAAGTTCTCTCCAACTCAAACGCGCTGGTCGACTATTGAGCGAGAGGCCTTTGCAGTCATCTGGGGTCTGAAAAGGTTTGATTTCTGGCTCTTCGGCGCACAGGTTACCGTGGTGTCAGACCACAACCCCCTAGCTTTTCTCACCCAGGGCACTCTTCCTGGGGCTAAGCTCACCCGTTGGGCCTTGGCGCTCCAGCGGTATCATGTAGTGGTGCAGCACAGGAAAGGCGTCGAGCATGGCAACGCAGATGCGCTTTCGAGGGTGCCTAATGAGTGCTGGGGAATCGGCAGCGGTGCTCCGGGGGTCGAGACACTAGAGGACTAGGTGCATTGTCGACACTCAAGAGTGACGTGCGCGAACCTGTGGACAATTGAACAGCACCACGCGTTGAAAGTCTATGTGCCTCAGTGAAGTGTATTGTTTCTCTTGTGCGTGTGTGTAGCATGCAGGAGTTATTAGTATTTGGTTGAATTTGAACAGCACCATGTGCGGAAGGGCGTCTGTGTGTTTCAGTGAAGTGTTTTTTTTTTGTGTATATGTACGACTGTAGGCATGTAGAAGTTGTTGTTATTTCACTTGCCTGCTTTATGGATTGTACTTGTGTACACAGTGACCGCGTGTCGGTTTTTTTTTGCTATGTGGTGGCGTCCGTTTGGTGGGGCCCCAAGGGTTAAGCAGAGAAAGTGTTGCAGGCGTTGCAAAAACGTCTCTGGCGTTCAAGGAACTGCGAAGTGTGGCCACAGGGTCGGGGACGTGCTGCGCCATATTTTTAGGTTGTTATTCGCGTAGCTGCATTTGAGTGCTTGCGCGAATCTTGGAAAAGGCGTGTAAGGTCTGGCGGTGCAGGCCATGGAAGCGAGTTTTCTCGGTCTCAAAAGGGCGCGCTTCCCAAAAAGCCGATTCTCGGGAAACGATAATCTCGGAGTAAGCGCGCCCCCTCTGGCAAGATTAACGCGGTCAGTCGTGGCTTCTAGAAACCCACTAAATGGTCCCCGGACGGCGGAATGCCGGCGGGTGACGTGAGAACAGTGCATAGCCACCCATCCGTCAGGTTTAGAGTCCGCGGGATGGCTGTCGTGCTGGACAGCGTAGTCATCCCGCGGTAATGGAGGGGGCCCGCAGCCGAACGGCGCCACCATTGTGTGTGTTCGCACAGTTCGCGGAACGTGGTGTACAGGCCGGTCCGTTCGTCTCTCTCTTTCCGACCGAGCAGTCGAGTGCGGGAAGAAGAGAGGGAGAGGAGGGGACGGCAACAAGTGTGTTGCCTGTCCAATAAACAGACTAAATTGCTTTGGTTGGTCCGGAGGAGATTCGGGAGGGGCAACCGAGGTATTAAAACCTGGCTTCCGAGTCCTCGCGAGGGTTCTGGTCGCAACAAGGAGTGCTCTGCACGATCGGCTCTGCCGAGGCAACATGCGACGGTTCCGGCGGTCAAGTCTTGTAAATATGTACATAAGTTTGTGTATATAAAATCGAGTTGTCACGTTTGAGATGTGCTGGCTTCCATCTCTGAACAAGCAGCAGCAGCTACGAGAACGCAAGCCGGACACCGAGAAGCAACCAACCTTCCACTCCCTTCTGTAGCAACAGCCGCTACGCAGCTGGGAGAGCTCTGCTCAAGGGAACAGAGGGAGTGGGGAGAAGGCTGAGTTTTACTAATAGTTACTAGCTCGGCTTGAAATATAGGAATGAAACCGGTAAGCCTCACTGAAAAGGACCAGCCGAGGAAATCAGACGCGATTCCTACGCCTGCATTGTCATTGTTGACAGAAGCTTCTGTAGCTATTACGTTCTTTGTTTCAGCACGTACCAAGTAATCTTTTATAGTAGTAGTGAAAATAGAAAAGATCACAACTTGGCTTGTGGGGGGTTGATTTCATCTTACTCTAACGTAATATTGAGGGTTGATGAATTAGTTTCGATTACCGTGCCAATGTCTACAATTATGCTATCCAGTTTTTTTTCACAAAAATTATCTGAGGTGTATGAAATCGAGGCCAATGTGCAAAAAGAAAAAGTCAGGGTCGCTGATAAATGCGCACTCTTATATTCGCGCTGGTAAACTGTAGAACTTCAAGACGGTTTGTACCGGTAGGCTGCGGAATCAACAGAGGAGTGTTGGGGATCACGCTTCTTGATACATTACATTATTCGCCACGAACCTGAGATGTCCCAGGCATATTCGCAGGGCTTCTCGCTCGAACATTACTGGCGGTTTATTTTATACCCAGCGAACCCCGAGAATAATACACATCCAAATTCGAATAGTGGTCGCACATACATATTATATATCATTAAGATCGTGTTCCTGAACAGCCTGTATTTTCTGTTGCTTAGCCTGAGTAATCAACCGAACACCCGTTGTGCCTTTGCTGTTAAATATTCTATGTGTGCGCTCCATTTCAGCTTTTTATTACAAATCATTCCTAAGTACTTGACTGAATCTACTTGTGGAATAGGTTCTCGATTATACAATACAAAAATTGAAACTGAATCCGCTATGAAAAACACACAGAGCACTGTTTTACTGATTTTCAATAATTATAAAGTGGATTCCAACCAAATTTCTAGACTATTACTATATCTTTGCAATTTTTGTGTAGTGAGAAGAAGCCTGTCTCTGCAGTGAAGAATGCGATATCATCTGCATAAACGTAGACACTGACATCATGAACAACTGGAATAGAGCTCATCAGTATATTGAATAATGCTAAAGATTGGACGGACCCTTGGGGAACACCACGTTTCTGTTTGACTTTATGCGAACAAATCCATCCTTCATGCACTAAAATCCTCTTGATTTTAAAAATTCTGCTATCTAATCAACAATATAATGAGGAAGCTTAAGGCTCTGCAAGGCGTCCAGTAAAATAGAGTGCTCGACACTGTCATACGCTTTAGCTATATCAAGAGTTACTGATGCAGCGTACTCTTTTCTTTCACGAACAAGCTGTATTCGACTCTCTAGGTCCGCATGGGCGCAACAAATTGAGCGTTCACTGCTAAAACCAGTTTGGTTCAGATTTAATATTATTTTTTTGTCATCAAGAACTTTATTCGACCATTTAAGACCCTCTCTATGAGTTTCACCTTGTTAGAAGTTAGCGAGCTGGGTCTCACATGTTAAACCTAATCCTTGCTTTTTTATAATGGGATTACCTTAGCCATTTTGCACTCATACGGTATCCAGGCGTTGTTTAAAGAGTAGTTTATAAGATTGAGTACGTCGACAGGGTATAGCTTGATTGAAGTTTTATTCATATGGACTATGATTCTATCTGGACGAGGAGCTGACGAGGGTAGATCTCGAATTACTTTTGATGCTTCGGACAGTGTTACGTTTTTAAAGTGAGCGCTTATGCTATACTTTTGCCAGTTGAAAGCCATAGTCGATGAAAATCAAATTTCTAGACCTCTGCCAATCGACTGTAAAGAGTTCTTCATTTCTTCGAATGATAGTTTTTCCTAATCAGTATTTACTGCAGACGACAGGATTTTGTGAGATCGCGTATATCAAAATAATGCTGTCTTATTTTTCGCCTTCGAGAAAAATTTGAAATTGCTTTCATTTTATTCTTTTTTAGCTTTGGTCATCGTGCATTTAAATACAGCGGCAAGAAAGTTAGAATCTGACCAGTTTTGGGGGGACTCACTATGTATTCGCTTCTTCAAAGCTGCCTGTCGTCGTCTGAGATCTCGTGAACAGCTGGAATTCCACCAGGAGCTATAGGGTACTCTCTTTGCCGATTGAACAGCAAGTTGAGTGTTTTTGTGCCCTTTTAAGTACTACGCTTAATTCTATAACTTTAGTGCCATCACTATCTTGCAAGGGAGAGTCTCAAGCCACCTTTAGGTGGTGTTGAAATTTAGATAATATATATAGATTTGAGCATGGAAACATGATGGTTTAACGGGCAAGCGATCTCGAACATTATAGGAAAGTGGTCACTGTTGGAGGCGCAATTAAGGGCTGTCCACAGTGTGCTAGCAATGGCCGAGCTTACAAAGCCTAAATCTAATGCGGAGCGTGAATGACCTCGAATAAATGTGGGAATTCTAGCGTTGAGGCACAATAAATTGTTGTCTATCGACAAGTCCCAAACCGTTGTCCACTTTGATACGTTCTGAAACCCCGGCATGCATGGTGAGAATTAGAGTCGCCAACTATAATTATTTTCTTTACAGCCTGAATTAGCAGCCATATCTAACAATCTCGTCTCTTGAACGCCTACCGGAAAGTAGACATTTATTAGTGAGAAAGGCAAGTATCCTGGCAAAGTAATTTCTAACGCGAAAATTTTGCATTCAGAAGACATACATTCGTATGAGAGTTTAACTTTTAAACTAAGTTTATTGTTTATAAAGAACACTAAGCCTCCGCCTTTGGATGGACGGTGTGGGCGAAAAGTTCGGAAGTTGGGTAGGTGAAACAAGTGATGTGTGGAAACCCAAGTTTCTTGTAATGCAATATTAGCCGGATTGAATTTGGAAGACAGGTATAACAGATCTGTTATAGCTGAGTGAAAAGATCGACGATTCCAATATATAATTTTAAGAGACCCCATGATTTTGTTAGAATGGTTTCAGCAACTACATTATCTAAAGTACTTTCTTTTAGAAAATCGGTTTTTTAAAGCTTGTCATTCTGGTATTTTTTGCTTTTTAGATGATTTGGCGAGACGAGTTTTTTCAATACAGGGGATCTAGAACGCTCTAGGCATTTTGTATCCATGTATATATCTTGTGTAGCCTGAGAAGCTTCTTGTTTACCCTTGCTTTGCCTCTGAACGCATTCTCCAGATTGCTCTGCAGACTGTGCATCCGACGAAGTTATCTCAGTTTCTGCATCATTTGTCGGGTGTGTAGACTCAGCATTTCTTGAAGCCGTACTTATATCTATCTGCGCCCCATAGACTTGTGCGATTCGGTTATTTATAATATGCAACAGTGTCTCACACAGGATGGTAGCAAGGCGTTGCATAGCCTTATCCACAGCCTTCTCGATCATGTCAGCAATTGTAGGGAAAATGATACTTCTATTGCTATGTTAAAGCTGATACACCTGCGTACTCTTCAGTTCTGGTCTGAATTTTAGCAATGACATCCTTTAACGAGCATTGTATTCTGTCTAATATTTCAATAATTTGGATTTCACCTGCCTTGGCTGAGAAATTCGGGTTATCAACACAGTGTGATTCGTGGAAAAGACAGCACTTTTCTTTGTTACTTTTCCAGTCGTTTGAGTTGTGCGTCTCACCACAAATTCTGCATCTAAGTACTGACCTGCATCCTTTCACTAAGTGCCCCTGACGCCAACATTTAATACACTGTAGGGGACGAGGTGATAGCGGCTCAACTCTGTATACTAAACGCCACGCTTTTATTTCGGTTGGGCGATTTGACCTGGCGATTGTAGCAATCACGGACTCCGTTGGGACCTTGTCCTGTCCACAACTCGACTACATCTATAGACCGCTATCACACCTGCTTCTGAAAACATATCTAATATCACAGTTGAAGTCAAGTTGACATCAAAACCCGGAACGAGACTTTTGGGTAGGTGAGGTGGAACGAATGCGCTCTCCGTGTTGGTAGCGAATACCGAGCATTCTAGTAGGTCTCGAACACAGAGCTGGTAAGACGAAAAGAAGAGAATGCCACCCCTGCCGTACTGTCTGAACTCTGTGATGCTTTGGTAGTGAGTTGTAGCGGCTCTCAGCTCCGTCTGAATCATTTTTGGATTCTTCATCCGTATGATACCATCGTTGCTTGGGACTAATGCCACAGGCACGGATGAGATGCCATTCCGTATAAACAAGCTTACTGGTAATTCCTACGGAGGAAGAGATTCAGACCAGAGGAACGCCCCTGGTCCAGGTGAGAAAAACGGCATCTACCTGATCTTACTATCAAAAGACACTCGCTAATCAAGTAGGACACCATAAAAACACCTTTGAAAAATATTTAAAAAATAAAAAATTCAATCACAACTACTAAATCCTTGGCGAAACCCTCAGAGCAGGCAAATGTCAGTGCTCCTGCCTGTCTGTCGGACGATGCCCCTCTGCCTTCTTCACACCTAAAAACGAGTATGAGCCACAGCGCTCGTTCTTAAAGGTTGACATGCCTCAATATTGTTACGTGATTTCGCCTGACTGAAACAGGGCATAGTGGGACATACCTAAGAAGGGTGTCTCAAACTGAGAGTGACAGTGAGCTGAGTTGTCGCTGCGGGCTGACTACTGTTATTTTCTACGTAACATTTCGGTGGAGGTGCGGGGTACGAGCCAGAAGGCATAGATGGCCACTGGCTGTGGCAGTAACGAGCGATGTGTCCAGCGCGAATACAGTGGAAGCAGATTGGCTTATATTCAGCTGTTTGCCATTCAGACGGTTTTGTGATTCGAATAGAGTACGGACGGCGACGTCTCATCTCCACAGAAGCTATCGAGGGATCAGTTTTATCCAGGGTGGGTGCAGGGGACAGGATACCCAGGTTAGCGAATTCCTTGTGGACAACAGCCCGTATCAAGGAGACAGCTGGCGTTGAGGCGTCGGGACAGTCGGTTTATTGTCAGCCGGGTAAGTGGCCTCGAGTTTCCGTCGGACAATGCGCGTCACGTCTTCGGTTGTAGAAGGATGACAAGAAGTGGCTTCGCAATACAACGTTGCTGCGGTGTTGGATAGGTGCTGAAACTGCTGCAAAATGCGTCGACTCTTCACCTGCTCGAGACGGCGGCACTCTTTGATCATAGCGTCGATGGTCGTTACGTTCGTTCATAGAAGCAGACTGAACGCATCGTCGGCGATTCCTTTTAAAATGTGCGAAATCTTGTCGCCTAAGTCATGTTGGAATCGGCCCTTTGGCACAACGCTAAGACGTCTTCAATATAAGTCAAGTAGGGCTCGGTGGATGTCTGTGTACGTACGGCCAATTGCTTTCGGGCACCAAGCTGTTGACCAAACGGGCTGCCAAAGAGGTCGCGGAGCTGTTTAAACATTTCCCAGCTTGTGATTTCATGCTCGTGGTCTCAAACCAGATGCGAGGGGTCTTGTGAAGATAGAAAATGACATTCGCAAGCATACCGGTTCGGTCCCTGCCATATTGCTTGCTGACGCGCTCGTACATACTAAGCCACTTGTCAACATTCGCGTTGTCCTCTCCAGTAAAAGTACCGGGATCATGGGGTTGCGTTGGGGAGATGTACCGTGTCGCTGTCGTTGCCGAAGTGGGTGGCGAAGCCGTATCCTCACCCGGAGCCATGGTAGCAGACTTAAGGAGGCGTCCACTGCGTAGCTCCGTTGTCAAAAGAGCACCCAGCATTACAGTACTTGGAAATATTGTTGCCGCTTACGACGTACAGCCTGACCCAGAAAAAGTTTGAGCTGTGAAGGAATTTCTTGTGCCGAAAACCGCCAAAGATGTTCCCAGCTTTGTGGAGCTCTGCTCCTACTTTCGGCGGTTTATCAAGAACTTTGCGGAAATCGCTCGGCCTCTAACGGATTTACTCAAACCAGATGAGACGTTTGCCTGGGGTCCCTTGCAAGCAGCAGCAATCTCTGACCTGACTACTTTGCTCACTTCCTCTCATGTTCTGGCTCACTTCGACCCTACGGCACCGACCGAAGTCAGCACCGATGCCAGCGGTACGGAATAGGCGCTGTGTTGGCTCAGCGACAACGTGGGCAGCATCGCGTGATAGCTTATGCCAGCAGGCTGCTGTCCCCCACGGAGCGTAATTATTTCATCGCAGGGCGCGAATGCCTAACGCTGGTGTGGGCAGTCGCGAAATTTTGTCCTTACTTATACAACCGACCATTCATAGTTCTCACCGACCATCACGCTCTTTGCTGGCTCGCCTCCCTCAAAGATCCCACAGGTCGTCTCGCCCGCTGGGCACTCCGCCTCCAACAGTATTCTTACACGGTAGTGTATAAATCAGGAAAACTGCACAAAGATGTGGATTGTCTCTCTCGCTACCCTGTGGCCGACTGCGATCCTACGAGCACTGATTCTGTGGGTATCATTCTTTCCATTTGCCTGCTGCTTCATCTCGGAACGAGCAGCGTCACGATCCGCATATCAGCCGCCTCATACAACAGCTCGAATCTACACCACAAGACGCTTCTGTTCGCCTGTTTACCTTAAAGGACCACACTTTATATCGGAGTAATTTATCGCCCAATGGTCACGACCTACTTGTGGTCATACCAAAGCACCTGCGCTCCACAGTCCTACGCGAGCTCCATGACGCGCCAACCGCGGGTCACCTTGGTGTCTCTCGCACATATGACCGTGCGCGCCACCGCTTCCACTGGCCTGGCCTTCCACGCTTCTTACGTCGTTATGTCAACGCTTGCGAAATTTGCCAGCGTCGCGAAAATCCGTCGGGACGCCTTTCCGAATATCTTCAGCACATCGACACCCCATCGGAGCCATTCTTCCGTGTTGGTTTGGATTTTCTCGGTCCCTTCCCAACATCCACCTTTGGGAACAAGTTCGTCGCGGTTGCTACAGATTACGTGTTCGCTATGCAGTGACGCGACCTCTGCCAACAAGCTGCGCTACAGACGTCGCTAATTTTCTACTACGCGATCTCATTTTAGTGCATGGAGCCCCTCGTCAACTACTGACAGACCGAGGCCGTACGTTTCTTTCGAAAGTGGTTGACGATATTCGGCGCTCCTGCTCTACCCAACGTAAGATCACGACATCATACCATCCCCAGACAAACGGGCTTAGAGAACATTTAAACCACACCCTGACAGACATGCTATCGGAATACGTCTCGGCTGACCATCGTGATTGGGACCTTGCACTACTCAACGTCACGTTCGCATACAATTCCTCCCAGCATGACACTGCTGGGTACTCGCCATTTTACCTTCTGTTTGGACGCGAATCAACATTGCCATTGGATACCTTCCTGCCAGCCACTGCGCAGTCTACTTCTGACTATGCACGCGACGCTATTTCCCAATCTGACCTTGCTCGTCAGTTTGCGCGCAGCAGATTAATGGCGTCAAACACCAAGACTCGACACCAAGACTCGCAGAAACATTGTTACCACGAGCGGCATCACGATGAACACTTTTCGACAGGTTCCCTCGTTCTTCTTTGGTCCCCTACGCGACATGCAGGCCTCTCAGAAAAGCTTCTCTCTAGTTTCACGGGCCCATACCACGTGCTTAGACGAGTGACCAACACTACTTCGAAACTGTCCCTGATAATCCATCAACCTCTTGTGCTATGCTGTCCCAGGACATCAAGGCGTATCAAGGCTCAAGCGTTACATCACTGCTCCTGCTGTAGCCCTGTAAGCTCGCCGGGTCGGCGCTTTTGCTGCCGGGGGTTGTGTTACGTGATTTCGGCTGAATGAAACAGGGAATAGTGGGACATACCAAAGAAAGGTGCCTCAGACTGAGGGTGAAGAAGTGGACGTTGTCGGTGAGCTGCGTTCTGGCTGCGGACTGACTACTGTTATTTTCCACGTAACAATATGAATGGATTATATCAGTAACCTCGACGTTTGGAGTAGGGTCACCACCTGGGGGTGTTTTTGGCTATGACGAAATTGAAATTTTTCTATTATAAACGTGCTGAATGGGATGGACACCCAGACACGACGCGTTGAAAAAACTGACCATGGAAGTCATAGTCATGGTGCCTTCCTTCATTATACCAAGAATGCTGTGAGGAGACATGTGCAGATATAAAAGTCGGTTTTCATACAACTACAAAGTATGCGACCTCAGTACAATCGACAACCTGCGTAGCATCTGTTGTCGCAGATCCAGAGGTCACGGGTTCGAACTCCAATTGACAGATTTTTTCTTTGTCTTCTGATCTAGCGAATTTTTCGAACGTCACTTTTGTGACGGAAATACGTCGTTGAAGTACTGGTGAATCTCGCTATCAAATAATTTTTCTTAAGAAGTTCTTTCTCTCTCATGCTGTGTTAATAAATTTTATGCTTCTGAGATTCGTCATCAGAGAGTGCCTCCTGTTTTTGGCAAGATGGCACAACCCCAAGAACTGTAAACATAATGTAGCCAATAATCAGCCGATTTTATTTCACCGCATATCAAAATAGTATACTTTGATCTTCACACAAAGTATATGAAAATATATGTGACTGGGAATGAAATTAACATGCCATTCTGACCGGTTGATGAAATTTTACAAATCTTCCTCTTACGGTGATGTAGGTCTCCATACCCTTTTCTGCGACAATACAAGAATCCTGATGTCGGCAGCAATCACTGCTAATTATTAAAGGTATACAAACTGATGTTCACTCAGCATGTGTCAGTCTTCTGCAGAGGTATCGCAACGATAGGCTGCGAAATGTTATTATAAAATGCAAAGCTTTTTCTTCACCTTTAAAACATTGCGTTACATGCAAAAAGACGTATGTACGGAATAAGAGAAGGCAACTGCAATTATCACGACAATTTTCATTTTGTGAGGTTTCACAATCTCCTTATGTAATAATTGCCTGAAGTGTTCATAATGCTTATGATTTTAGCCAGACTGCTTTCATTTTTCAGACTTAGGACCGAGACTTCTTTGCACAGAAACATTGCTCTACATGGCTAAAGATGCATCGTGTGGTGTTGTGATGATCCATCCAGCAGGGAGTATGCTTCATGGTTTACTTTTTTCAGTCCTACATAGGATCATTTCAATATATTGCAAAACACTCCGTGGCTACTTACATCACTATGGCTTACTCAGGCGAAGCATTCTATTGTTAAGTTCAGTGCAAATTTGCAACACAAACGCTAAAAATTGTGAACGAAATTGAAGTTGTCACTGCCGCGAAATTAGTGTTAGGGTTGAGACATCGGCTAGTTGGTTCATGCTTACAATAGAAAAACTAAAACAGCGCGAAACTCACTCGGAAACTCAACAAAAAAAGCATGACACGAGAGCTGGCTTAGAACTGATTTTAATTTTTTCACATATGGGCACATGTATTTATCGACGCTAAAACACTAAAAAAAGCAAATAAAGTGAATATTTGATACGCTTGTCACTAGTGACTACTTTTTGCTGGTTTGGAAATTTTGGTAGGGGTGAGAAAAAGTATGAATGGCGCCATCGCGAATTCGAGGTGATTAGTTCATTGTCTACCCAAACAATTGGTAACAGTTTTTTGTATTTTCTCAGTTCTGGACTTGTCAGTAGAATACGAACTTTACGCGCAATTCAGTACATGCGGCATTTTTCTAATTCCAGTCACTTGTGCACAAAACATAAAAAAGGATGACAACAGAGCTGACTTAGAACTGATTTTCATTTTTTTCATATGTGAGCACATGTATATATCGACGCTAAAATACTGAAAAATCAAATAAGGTGATATTGACGCAAGGTAGGCTGGCAACTATAGTAGCCAGCCTCTGAAGAGGACAACGAAGTAGTTCTGTGTGCGCGTGCACTGATGTTCGGTTTTCTGGCCCTTGGGTTGCGAAAGTAAACGCCCTATTTTGTACCTGCGTGCCTGTGTCTTTGTGACTTTTTCTGGTGGAAGTGCTGGGTACGGTAGATGATACGGTCCCCTGAGAGCACCCCTGACGCAAGTCCATCGAGTATCTCAGCCGAGCTTACCCCTGTGCACGTACGTTCCAGCCGTCGTCTTCAGGGACTCGAGCCACAGCACGGTTTGCTGCCTGAACGTCAGAGGACTATGAATCAAACACCGCCTAACGTCACCACGCCAGCACCAGCGCACCTGGTTATCAACCAGCCCAAGACGCCGAAGACATTTCACGGAGCTGCTTTTGAAGATGCCGACGACTGGCTCGAGCATTTCAACCGGGTCGCCGTCATCAACGATTGGACCCCAGAGCGTAAGCTACGCTGTGTGTACTGCTTCCTGGAGGACTCCGCGAAAACGTGGTTTGAGAACCATGAAGCAGCGCTTACGTCATGGGATGAGTTTCAACGGCAGTTCCTCAAGGCATTTGCCCGAGAGGACAGGAAAGAGACAGCGGAGCGTGCTATAGAGGCAAGGATTCAAGGCCCTAACGAAAGGGTGACGACCTACGTAGAGGACATGGATCGGCTTTTCAAGCGTGCGGAGCCCTCTATGTCCGAATCCAAGAAAGTTCGCCACCTAATGCGTGGTGTCAAAGAAGAGATTTTTGCCGGCCTGATTCGAAACCCGCCTGCGACACTTGCGGAGTTCCATGAAGAAGCCACTGCCATGGGGAGGGCCCTTCAACAGCGTGCCAGGCAGTATAACCGTGGTGTAAACCCAAGTGAGGTCATTTCTGTCACTCTCGGCATTGACATCAGCGCGTTGCGAGAGCTTATCAGAGCTCTCATTAAGGAAGAGCTACAAAAGATGCAGGTGACTGCTTCACCTGCAGAGCAGCTCTTCATTGCGGAGATGGTACGCGCCGAGCTACGGCAAGCCGTTCACGCTCCCCAACCATCCGAGGCGCCACAACAGAGGCACTGCGTCGAGATGAGCTACGCGGAAGCAGTGCGACGTCCTCCATCGTGCAGTTCAACCAGCGTATTTCACCTTAATGAGCGACACGCTCAGCAAATGGAGGTTGGCTTCCGCCCTCGCAGCTCACCGTTGATCGCCGAAGCAAGACCGAGAAAGAGTGAAATCTGGCGTACACCCGACCACAGGCCCCTTTGTTTCCACTGCGGGGAAGCCGGACACGCCTACCGAACATGTCCATACCGTCGTGTGGGTCTCTGTGGATTTTCGCCTAATGCCCCTCGTCCACGACCTGGCGAGCGACCACAGGAAATAGAGAGTTTTATCTCTAATCGTCGCAGTATCGAACATCGGTCACAACAGCCTCGCTCGTCGTCGCCTGCTTGCTACAGGTCACCAAGCCCAGCCTATTCACGCGGCGCTCCAAGACGCCGTTCACCCAGTCCTGCAAGTCGGGAAAACTGAGTTCAGCGACCTCCGGAGGTGAGGCCGCTGACGCTGTTTTTACGGAAGATCCTCCACTACGACGACAGCGACAGCAGCAAAAGGTGTACAGACGCAGTCAAACGTGATGCGAAGAGTGGTGACATCAAACATTGCGGTAACTGTGGACGACGAAGAAGTAATGACGCTAATTGACACTGGAGCAGACACTTTCGTTATGAGCATGGGTCTTGCCTGCAGGCTGAAGAAGGTTTCTACCCAGTGGGCTGGGTCGCAGATACGTACGGCAGGAGGCCATCTTCTTACTCCGGTGGGGCGGTGCACAGCGCGAGTTAGTATTCACGGATTTACGTATCTCGGAGATTTTGTAATACTGCCGAGTTGCTCGAGGGACCTAATTCTCGGACTGGACTTTCTGCGTGATAATGGAGCCGTGATTGATTTGCAACAGTCGCAAATGACGTTTTCTACGGCACACGCTTTAGCGCGCAACCCTCACGGCAGTTACGTCAATGCTTTGAGAATTGTTGACGATGACGTCCCGTTACCACCGAAGAGTAGCGTGTTCACCTTGGTAGCCTGCGACGTTTTTGACGAATTCAACGACTATGAAGGTATTGCTGAGGCAAATATCCCGCTGCTGCTCAAACGAAACGTATGTATAGCCCGATGCCTTGTTCGGTTAGAGAATAAACGCCCTCGAGTTCTGCTGACCAACTTCAGCAATGAGTTTCAGCACGTTCCTAGAGGGACTACTGTCGCTTTCCTCAGTGAAATCGCCGACTTTTTCGATATCGGCTCATTGGATACGACTTCACCGCATGCAAAAGCTTGTGCTGACATGGGAAGCCGCATTCACGTTAATTCAGACTTGCCAAATTCACGAAAAGAGCGGCTGCTAAACCTTGTGAGGGAATTCTCGGACTGCTTCTCCACAGCATCGAAAGTTCAGCCTACCACCGTTACAAAACACCGCATTGTTACCGAGGAGTCGGCGCGGCCTCTTCGCCAACATCCATACCGTGTGTCCCCGAAGGAAAGAGAGGTGATTAAGCATCAAGTTCAAGCAATGCTGAATGATGACGTCATCCAACCCTTGACAAGTCCGTGGGCGTCACCTGTTGTCTTAGTAAAGAAAAAAGACAACATACTACGCTTCTGCGTCGACTATCGACGGCTTAACAAAGTCACGAAACGCGAAGTTTTGCCCCTGCCACGAATTGATGACGCCTTAGACCGTCTACGCCACGGCCAGTTCTTCACATCACTAGATCTCAAGTCAGGGTACTGGCAAATTGAAGTTGACGAGGGCGACCGTGAGAAAACTGCGTTCGTGACGCCTGACGGGCTCTACGAATTTAAAGTGCTGCCTTTCTGTCTCTGTTCCGCTCCCGCCACGTTTCAACGCATGATGGATACTGTACTAGCTGGACTAAAGTGGCAGACATGTCTTGTATACTTGGATGATGTCGTTGTGTTTTCAACCACATTTGACCACCATCTTTCAAGGCTAAAAAGTGTCCTCACTGCAATAAGGAGAGCGAACCTTACCATCAAGCCCGAAAAGTGCTACTTCGGCTATCAGGAACTCAAGTTTCTCGGCCACGTGGTTAGTCCGGGGGGTGTTCGACCAGATCCGGAAAAGTTGGCTGCCGTTGCCGATTTCCCTCGTCCTGGAGACAAAAAGGCTGTTCAGCGATGTCTCGGACTCTGTGCGTACTACCGCCGTTTTGAAAGTTGAAAGTTGAAAGTTGAAATTTATTTCACCACAACGATACACCATGATTTACACAAAACAAGAAACAATTGTGGCATGGAAAGTAGGAAAAAAGCTGCGCTATAGCAGCTTGACTAGCCCCACCTCCCATTTGTACAAGGCAGCAGAAACAATGGCACACCAAGCTCCATACGGTGCTCACGTATGATTGAAAGAAAAAAGAAAAGAAAATAACATTCTAGTGGTTGTTTATGAAGTACAGAATAGATGCACACTTGGGTGTTTACAAACAAACAATTTTTGGGAAAAAAGGCAACCAATATAAGACGCTATAACAGAAAGGGGTACACTTAAAATTTCATGCATTTACAAGTACTGGGTGTAATTTTTCTGGGTTTATAGATTGTCGAAGGATTTTCGAAAATTGCGGAACCTCTTACAAGACTGACACGGCCAGATGTACCTTTTATATGGACGGAAGAACAACAAAAAGCCTTCGTAGGGCTGCGCAATCGACTGCAGACAGCTCCAGTGCTGGCACATTTCGACGAGTCTGCCGACACCGAGATCCACACAGACGCCAGCAACGTTGGAATCGGAGCTATTCTAGTTCAATGGCAGAACGGCGCAGAGCGTGTGATCGCTTACGCGAGCCGCAGTCTCACAAAAGCAGAGGCTAATTACTCTACCACCGAAAAAGAGTACCTAGCAGTCGTTTGGGTCATTAGCAAGTTTCGACCCTACCTATATGGCCAGCCATTTCGAGCGGTCAGTGACCACCATTCGTTCTGTTGGCTTGCCAATCTACGGGATCCATCAGGCCGCCTCGCCCGCTGGAGCCTCCGCCTTCAAGAGTACGACATAACAGTGGTCTACCGATCAGGACATGAGCATACAGATGCTGACTGCCTGTCTCGTGCTCCTATTGCCCCGACGTCATCTGACACTGAACACGATTTACCGTTTCTTGGCATCGTCGATGTGGTGCGGATGGCTGAGCTTCAACGTGAGGACACTGAGCTACTTCCTATCATCCAGCATCTTCAAGGAGAAGACGTTATCGTCCCACGCCGACTCTCGCGTGGTTTGACTACGTATTGTCTGCGGAACAATGTTCTCTACAAGAGAAATCTTGAGAGCAGTCAGGAAACTTTCCTTCTCGCCGTTCCAATGGCACTGCGTGAGGAAGTTTTGCAGGCGTGCCACGACGATCCGTCGGCCGGTCACTTAGGCTTTGCTAGGACATTAGCGCGCATCCGACAGAAGTACTACTGGCCACAGCTGTATTCGTCCGTTCAGCGCTATGTCCGCACTTGCCCTGACTGTCAGAGGCATAAAGTCCCACCCGCAAAGCCAACCGGTTTGCTCCAACCTTTAGATCTACCTCGAGCACCATTTCAGTAAGTAGGAATGGATCTTCTTGGTCCCTTCCCTACGTCATCCTCAGAAAATAAGTGGATAATTGTCGCGACCGACTATCTGACTCGCTATGCAGAAACCAAAGCTGTGCCTAAGGGAACTGCAGTTGAAGTCGCCAGATTCTTTGTCCACGACATTGTTTTGCGCCATGGTGCACCTGCTGTTCTCATAACCGATCGCGGAGCAGCATTTACGGATTTACGGCAGAGTTATTGCAACAAGTCACCAACAAGACACCAACCACCGGAAAACAACAGCTTATCATCCCCAAACAAACGGCTTGACGGAGAGGTTAAACAAAACAATGGCCGACATGCTATCTATGTATGTTGATGTAGAGCACAAAACGTGGGATGAAATTTTGCCGTACGTCACGTTTGCTTATAACACCGCTGTGCAAGAGACCACAGACCTAACACCATTCGAGCTTGTTTATGGCCGTCGCGTCACAACACCGTTAGACGCTATGCTCCCCGTAGACCAGGACAACAGCGGAAATGACAGCGTTGACGACTTCGTTGAGAAAGCCGAAGAGGCCAGCCAGCTTGCGCGGAACCGCATTCGCGCACAGCAAGATATCGACGCTTGCCGTTACAACCAAGGCCGAAGGAGCGTCCACTATCAACCAGGTGACTATGTATGGGTGTGGACACCAGTTCGACATCGTGGGCTTTCGGAGAAGCTATTGCGGCGCTACTTTGGCCCTTACGAAGTTTTGCGCTGCCTAAGTGACGTAAATTACGAGGTAGTTCCCCAAAGCTCCGACACCAGTTTAAACCGAAGACGTCCACGTCCAGGAGTAGTCCATGTAGTACGGATAAAACCGTACCACGCCCGCGAGTTATGAACACTTCGAACTTTTTCCTTATTATCTACAACAGCGTGGGCTTTTTTTTTCCATTGACGTGATCATTTTGTTTCTTTCATGGCCACCTCTAGCATCTCAGACAATCGACCGGGACGGTCTCTCTTGAAAGGGGGGGGGGGGGGAATTGACGCAAGGTAGGCTGGCAACTAGAGTAGCCAGCCTCTGAAGAGGACAACGAAGTAGTTCAGTGTGCGCGTGCTCTGGTGTTCGGTTTTCTGGCCCTTGGGTTGCGAAAGTAAACGCCCTATTTTGTACCTGCGTGCCTGTGTCTTTGTGACAATATGTTGTTATGCTTGGCACAAGTGGCTACTTTTTGCCTGATTGGAAATTTTGATAGTGTTGACAAAAAGTACGAATGACGCCATCGCGAAATTCAAGTGATTAGGTCATTGTCTTGCCAAACAATTGGCAACAGTTTTTTTGTTGTATTTTCTCGGTTCTGGACTTGTCAGTAGAAAACGAACGTTACGTGCAATTCACTACATGCGCCATTTTCTTATTTAACTGAAAGCCCGAACATACAAGGGTGTCTGCCAGCAACCTCTCAGCAAAATGTAAGTGAGCTGGATGCTGAGCGTGCAGCGAGCCGGGTGTGTTGTAGACTGAGTTCTTGAGGTGTGTTAAGCCTATTTCAAGCTTGACATCTTCACTGGCTAAACGACAATTGGGCCGCATGTTCTTACCATGACTCCAACTTTTCTGAATAGCTTGCCGACTTCGTCGCTGCTGCAGTACCCTAAGTTTGATATGCAGAATTCATTTTCATACCTAGCGGGCAGACCAAAAAGCTTGCTTCTGAGAACAACCCTGAAAAATATTTACAGAAGCGAATGTTTAATATGAGCTTGACTACTCACAAAGCGTGGTGCACGCAATGGGAACGTTACGGAGTGCGTTCGAAAGATTCAGTTCCATTGTTCTAGCGTGCACATCCAGGAAGACAACACATGCCATCCCTCTCTTGTAGCCACTGCTTCGTTAAATATTAACTACAACTGACACTAAATCAACACAAACTTATCGCATCAGGCACTAGAATTGAGCATGAATGCAATACTTTAATACAAATATTTTTTTCCGGTGAAGGTGGAGCCTTCAGTCGAGGGCCCCTGGGGTCGTTGCCATCGTAGAAGCTCTGTGGATCAGCTTGAGCTGTTCTTATGGCTTAGAGCAGGACAGCGCAGCCTTCCACTGCTCCGGTCTTGGTGTACATTTTCTTGGCATTACCTGCGCTCGGTAATATACGCCAACAAGTGTCCGCTAAGCAGATAACACCCCACACTTTACTACGTGACATAGGTCTGATAGCATTCAGACACACTCCTGGTGTCTCTTGGTGTCCCTTTCTCAACAATCACCGCTGGAGCCATCGGAATTGAGATACTTCCGATCTAAAATGCCGAAGCAGAAAGAACCTTTTGTCATGTAACCTTGACTAACCTGTAATTTTGCAATAGGATGAAGCATGATCTTTCATAGTTTCCTTTATGTATTAAATGTGGCCTTGGCGTACAATAAAAGGCGTCTACGAATTTCCTTTTTTGGAGGAAAGTTATTCGCCAAAGAATGATTGGCTGTTCTGGGTTTTCCAGCATTTACGAATAGTGTTCCTTCCGTGATGCCAGGAAAATTGAATGGGATATTGTTCTTAGGGGTATTCACGAAAGCTAAGGAGACACGTGGCGCGTGTGCAATATGGTAATTCTTTGTCAGGTATTTTTCACTGTTCTCGTTGAGTGTGCACAGTACTAACAATTGCTTCATAGAATTCAGCCTATTCGTTCATTTTTATGCTTTGAAGCATCGAATTTTTGCATGCAGAGGAACTATAGTAAATGGGCAGTGTCACCCGGTACTATATTACTTCACACCCAAAGGTACAATAATCAGTAACGATTAGCTTTTTCAGGACTTCTTTTGAGATACTTTTAATAAACATTTTTATGGGTCCATATGGATTTCAAACTGACTACAAGCAACTTTGAAGCTTTTAACTAAAAAATAACCACAGTTTCGGCTTTCAAATGAGCGCATTGCAACAAAGGGATATCATGAACGCTCCACTCATAACAAGTGGTAACTCTTCCGCCACCAATCGAGCCTCATGGCTAGTCATAGAACGAGGCACCCCAAGCTCTCATATGGGGAACTTCGTGAGAAGACTGGCAATGAATATAGTCCAATTGATTTTGGAGCTCTAAACTGTACTGTATATACGGGGCTATACATAATCTGCGATAGTCATTAGTATAGTTACGCCACATATATCTAAAGTGGCAACGTTTCTTTGCTGAGTTTGAAGAGAATTGGTGACTTTTGCTCGTTGCTTGGCGGAATAGACTCGACGGCCAAAGACAACGCTGCCTGGAGCCGCTATTTCTTTTTCGTGTGCCTCAATGCGGAGCGCCACAATCATGCACTATGCATGTCAACTACGGTTCAAGTAATCAATTTCTTTTTGTGAAACGTTTAAAGAAGACATGTTTTAACCATTTCATGTATCAGCCGTATCAGTCAGTTGATATATTTTATTTCTACTGCTTCCATTATTCTTGATTTTTTCTTTCTTTGTTTTTCCTAGTACTGTTTTTGGAAAACAATTGCTTACATCCACAATCCCTGCAACAGGGGCCTATATGGCCCCTGATGTATATAGGTATGCTGTAGTGATGCTCCTTAAGTCGTTCACTAGGGTTTTTTGTTTGCTCTGTATACTTTTTCCAGACGACAATAAATGGATTGACACCTTCAATCAATTCACAAATCAATTTGGATGTTTTATGAGGCACGACTGTGGCTGCGTTCGTTTAGTTTTTTCTTTACGTTTTTTTTCTTTCTTTCTTAGATGGAGTGACATATTACGAACTTCGCGTTCGAAACGCTTACATTGCCACGGTTCCTGATCGACACTGTGGAAGCCACTTTCGTCGTGTAGCTGGAAGTGGCGTATTTACTTACCGGCCGGACTGTAAGAATATGACCATGCCACGCTAGTGAATGCCTCATAGATAGGAGCTAGGCGTCAACTTATTTTCTGTAATCACTTACAACGTAGCAATAAACACATGTTCCGCATTCAGAACCGTTGCTTTCTTGTCAATTGGCTACGCTTGCTACTCAATCAGGTAATTTTAATTTCGATTCTCAAGTAGCATGTGCAAATGTAGTTATGATGAAAATAGACAGGTAAAAGATTCCGACTTTCAGCTCAATCGTGTCGCAGAACGTCTAGTTTAATTTTACATATGCCACGTTTCCGTCTTAAAAGTGGTCCCCGCAGGGTTGTCTGTGAAAGCAAGCGTTTGGTGTGTAATGACACCATGAACCCGAGCTAACGGGGGTTTTGACCTCTCCTACGCCTAGCTGTGCGTGGTTGAGCCGTGTCCAGGTTAAAGAGGATTCTGGTGGTTTAGCCGACGCCGAGTGATTGGACCTTTCAGGCCCCCAGGCAGAGGTACCACACCCCTTTGTCACTCGCTTCACGTAGACGCCACATCTGGGCTTACCCACCCAGGGTAAATTGGTAGTCACTTTTTCCTATCTCTCTCTGTCCCCACATCTTCGTCCTTATCTCTCACATTTTATCTCTCCTGTCTTTTACTCTATTCAGTTCACTTCCAAACTTCCTGCCGGCTATTATTAACGCTGTGCGAATAACTTGCCTTGGTCTAGGCGCATCGGGTTATAGTAGTGTTATACGGCTGGCGTCTGCAGGTTTCAGCATCCGTCAACATAAAGCGTCTCTGCGTTGGGCTGCGTGGTGGGTGGACGCCAACGCTTCTGAAGAAAATCAAACAGGCATGCATAGAGCTTTTCCTCTGTTAAGTGATGATACCGCCTAAACCGCGTACGCACCGAAAACATTGGTTTTTTTCAAGTGTTCAAATGAAAACGTACCCCAATTTCATGTCATACAAAGTGAGAAAAGTGGCAAGCAAGCCAGAACTGTATCTTCCTTTGTAGTAGCCAGGTGTCTTACAGAAACTCTTGGGGCCGAGTACAAAGTTACCAAAATGGCCGGTGGAGACCTCCTCCTCGGAGTTCGAGAAAAAAACAGTTTTAACACAACAAAGGAAAAAAACAATCTTTCAACGTTTCGGACACTCCGATCACTGTAACACCACACAGAGCAATGAATACAACTCGTGGAGTGGGGTCTGACGCTGATTTGCTTGGCCTGACTGAAGCGAAACTTTTGGAGGGGTTAATGAGTCAGAATTTAACCATTGTACAAAGAATCATCATCAGAAGAGACAACTTGGAAACTCCAACAAAACACCTAATACTCACCTTCGCTTCCAGTAATCTGCCAGAAGCTACTCAAACCTAGTACACAAAGACTTCGACCAGGCCATACATACCTAACCCACGTCGTTGTTTGAAATACCAGAGGTATGGCAACGGCTCGCAAAGCTGTCGTGGTCACAAAACTTGTGCACAATCTGGAGTACCAAGCCACTATTCCGACAGATGCAAAGAACCGTCACACGCTCACTTCAAACTAAGCATATTTCCGTTTACTATATTACCTGTTTTGTGTTGTGCGTCACAGGAAGGAAGTGATATCAGAAAGTTATCGAATTCATTTCTCTCGAAGAAAGCGTTGTGTATAACGTGGCGACATTCATGAGGGGCAATAAAAGTCGCAAAACTGTGGCGATTGAAATGGAGTCATCGTGCATTATGAAGTACGTACAACATGAACTCAAGACGGGAAACCAGAGAAGAGATACAGACAAGCACTTTACTAAGTTAAATTACTCGTGCATGTTGTCTCAGAAAAGCACGCGCCATCAGTACAATAACACGCGAGACAATATGTGCGCTATACGTAGTAATATTAGAGCTTAAGTTCAAACTAAGCATACTTCTGTTTAGTATATTACCCTTTATGTGTTGCGCGTCACAGCAAGAAGGAAGTAATTGCAGGGAGTCAAAAAATAAGAGAGAGAAGATTTAGTTTTTACGTAATATTATAAAAAAACAGGGTGGGAAAACTCACCACTGTATTCTAGAACGTCCCTTCACTCAACGCTTCACCTTCGCTTGAGAATGCGGATGAGATTGCCGTCTCTAGGCCTGGCAAATCACTGCATACCGCCATTTTCTGCTGCAATTTTTGACTAGCGCAGCATCATATTCAGCCGAGCAGCGGTGCAGTGCTCAACTCTGTGAAGTGAAGGGTGAAAGTCGAGTCGAGAAGCGTTTCTAAATACGGGGGTGAGACACAAGAAGAAAATCACACCACCACAAACGTCTTCTCGTGTCCTCGATTTCACTCGCTGTCTTATGTGAATGCACAAAGTTTTACCGGACTGATCGTACGCAGCGATCGTACGCAGCGCCTCCAGAATACCATTCACCAACTTTCTTGCTCAGAACATAAAATAAACGTTTTTTTCACTCTCTCCGGACACAAGACTATCGTCTTTTGACGGCATTTGCAGTGTAACATGCATATTTGGAGCCAACTTTTTTTTATCTGCTATAAGCTATGCATTCTGGCACTGCAGTCAGATGGAGAAACTTGACTGAACGGTGCCCATAAGGTCGTAAACACCCAGCGACTAAATGGTTCGACTATTGAGATTCTGTGACGCCTATTTGTTACTTCATTTTACAGCGAAAGCTGTTATGGATCACGACGACGATAAACAATGCCTGATGCTACTGTAAGGGGTTGTTCCGTTCAACAACTCCCCTCGTCACGAAACACCGCACAGCTCACGCACAAGCGTGTTTCCTTTCATAAAAATTGATACTGTACGCAAGGTGGCGGTGTTTGCTATATGCGTACGTTTTGTATATACATACCTTTCCGATTCTGTCTCGCTATGCCTGGAGGGAACAACCATAACAGCTCTGCCACAAAACAAGCACATCACAAATACACAACAAATATAGGCTGAACTCCAGTACTTGCTGAACTGCTTTCCTCACAATTGCTAAAGATTTGAAATGGGCAGCAGATATTGATGAGGGCCCACGCTTTACAGCACGTTCTTGATATGTTAAACCAGGAGTTCCGCCTTTAAAAACATAAATCCTCTAACTCAGCAGGTCTATTGTGAAATTCGGCAGAACCCACGTACCTTGGAAGTCCATGTTATCTGAAGCTTGCGGAGGGAAGGTGAATGTGTTGTAATTTTTAGTAAGTGAGACGTTACAATTTACGCTATAGATATTGTTACGCACAAGGAGGACCAGGACGTATACGGCTGAAGGGGCCACTTATTTTCGTCGCCAAGAGAAGCGCCGGAGCGGCCAACAGGTTGACGATCGCAGTGTCATCGTCTTCCTTCTTTCTCCAGCTTGGGGCAGCCAGCATGTTCACCTATCTTCGTTTTCTTCCTAGGCATGCGCAACATTCCTCCCCTCGCAGACGAAGCCCGCCGGGCGAGGTGATTGATTCACCTTCCTGTGCAAAACTCCAGTCGAGTGACATGGACTGCTTGGGTTTCAGCGGCTCTTCTACCCCTTCTACTGAGGCGAGCTATTGTGTAGGTGACTTCAGTGATTTTGTTGAGAACAACAAACGGTCCGTCATATGTGGCCGAGAAGTTTTGGCATAACCCGTGTCTTCGTACTGGAGTCCAGAGCCACACTAGGTCACCTTGATGGTAAGTTACAGGTCGGTGGCGCACGTCATAGCGTGCCTTCGATTTTTCCTGTGATGCCAAAGTGCGTAGACGAGCAATACGACGCGCCTCTTCTGCAAGGCAGAGGATTTCAGCGACTGAGAGGTTCTCGTGCACCGAGAATGGCAAAACTGTGTCGAGTGTGTGCCGTGGCGGTCGTGCGTACACGAAGAAAAAGGGGCTATAGCCTGTTGTCTCGTGCTTAGCGGTGTTGAACGCATACGTTATAAATGGTAGCACGTCATCCCAGTTTTTGTGGTTGGATGCCAGATACATAGAGATCATGTTTACAATTGTGCGGTTGGTGCGCTCAGTGAGCCCTTTGTTTGCCGATGGTACGGTAACGAGTGATGAAGGCGGTACTCACTCAATCGAAGCAGCTCTTCTGCTATATCTGCCGTAAATTGTCATCCACGATTACTGATGATCACGTGAGGTGGGCCATGTCGGAGGATAACGTGCTGCAGCAGGAACACAGAAACGTCGCCGGCAGTTGCGGTTGGTATGGCCGCCGTCTCGCAGTAACGCGTGAGTAATCGACGCATACAATTATCCAGCGATTGCCCTTAGCCGACTTCGGAAAAGGGCCCACGAGGTCAATGCCCACTTGTTGGAAAGGTGTGCTTGGAGGTGGAAAGGGCTGTAAAAAACCAGCCGGAGCAGTAGATGGGCGTTTGTGCCATTGACACTGCGTGCAGCTGGCCACATACACTTCGACTGACTGTCGCATTCCCGGCCAATAAAAGCATTCCTTAGCACGGTAAAGCGTCCGCGCAGAACCTAAATGTCCGGACGTAGAATCGTCGTGCATAGCACTTAAAATCACTGTCCGATGGCTTTCCGGCTCTACCAGGAGGAAACGTGCGCCAGTGGTGGAAAAGTTCTTATACAGGAGTCCGTCGCGCACACAGAAATGGCATGCCGTAGGAGCTGGGTAGAGCGATGCTAGCTTGGTGTGCTTTCGCTGTTCATCTTTGAAACTACTGAGGTCAGGAAACTTTGGTGACACAGAAGCTACGAGGTGGTCGAGGTCATTGGCGGCACACTCTGTAGAGCTCAGTGGCATGCGCGAAAGGCAATCTGCGTCGGCGTGTCGTCGACCACTTTTGTATGAGACTATAAAGTTCTACTCTTGGAGCCGAAAAGCCCAGCGCGGTAGGCGGCCGCAAGGGTCCCGAAGGTTGACGAGCCAACACAATGAGTGCTGGTCGGTGACGACTGCAAAAGGGCGTCCATATAGGTAAGACCGAAACCGCTGAATCGCAAATACTGCCGCGAGGCATTCTTCTTCTGTGACAGTGTAATTCTGCTTGGGCCTACTCAAGGAACGACTTGCGTATGCAATCACGTGCTCGCGGTTACCATAACGTTGAACTAGGACGGCCCCAATTCCTCTGCCACTGGAATCCGTGTGCAGTTCTGTTGGAGCTGATGGATCGAAGTGTTGTAGAACAGGCAGCGACGTCAGGAGGAACTTCAGTTGACGAAAAGAGGAGTCGCACTCCGAAGTCCACTCGAAGGGAGTATTTTTTCATAGCAAACATGTCAGCGGATACGCAACATTGGCAAATTTAGGCATATAGCGGCGAAAATAGGAGCAAAGCCCAAGAAAACCACGGAGCTCCTTGACAGAGCGCGGCGCACTGAACGTTTCAACGGCTGCTGTCTTCTGGGGATCTGGACGGATGCCATCCTGATCGAGTAGGTGACCGAGAACAAGGGTTTGTAGGTCTCCGAAGTGGCATTTCTTTGAGTTAAGAACAAGGCCAGCGTTTCTTATGTAAGTCAGCACAGTATCCAGACGTGAATTGTGTTCGCTGAAGGTGCGGCCAAAGATGACGACGTCGTCGAGATAGCACATGCAAATGCTTCACTTCAAGCCACGAAGAACAGTGTCCATAAATCGCTTGAACGTCGCCAGTGCGTTGCACAGTCCAAAGGGCATCACGTTGAATTCGAAAAAGCCGTCAGAGGTTACAAAGGCTGTCTTTTCTTTATCTTCAGGATGCATGGGAATTTGGCAGTAGCCCAATCTTAAGTCTACAGAGGAAAAGTAAGAGGCTGAATGTAGAGTATATGGCATCATCAATACGTGGAAGTGGGTACACGTCTTTTTTTTTGTTACAGCATTCCATCGGCGATAATCGACGCAAAACCTCCAGGATCCGTCTTTCTCTTTAACGAGAATTACTGGGGCTGCCCATGAACTTTCCGACTCTTGAATGACTCCGTTTTGAATCATTTAGTTCACCTGCTCATTAATTATCCACCGCTCGGATGGCGAAACACGGTATGGCTTTTGTCTAATCGGATTGGCCAAACCAGTGTTGATGGTGTGACATGTCCGAGAAGCAGGGATTAGGGGCGCTTTGTCTTTCTGCGCAAAGTCTAATGCAGAAACGTGGTTCGAAAGTACATTCACTAATGTTCGGCATTCACTTGTTGTCAGCGACTTATTAACCATTGACAGAAGAGCTGTTTCCAAACTGTGACTACGATGCTCTTCCGGCGAATCTCCAAGCTCGGTCATCAGTAAGGCCTCGTTTTGGCCACTGACGACGGCTAACTTTAGACCATCTGGTAATACCACGGGTTCTTTGGAGCAATTGCCAGTCCATAAACCAGTGCATCCACGTCTGATCGGCACCACACAATGTGGGATAAACACATTCTTTTTCATGCAGTTGGTGTACACTGGTTCAACGTTGGCATCAAAGTTGGCGAAATAGCTGTCGGTGCAACCAACAGGTACACGAACGGTTGATAACAGTGGTATGATAGTGTCGCCACAGACACACAATGCTGTCTCACCATCCACAGGGTTTTCCAAGAGTGCTGGCGGAACGTGATCACTCAAAAATATTGTCCCTGTGCGGCAGTCGACAGTCGCACCACATTCCCTCAAAAAGTCGATACCCAAAATAACATCATGTGTTGCCTGCGGAATAATCACGAACTCCGTTGGGATAACGTGGCCTCCGAGAAACACGTCAGCTTGACACACACCAACAGGATGCAGTGGCTCACCACTCACTCCGCAAAACTTCGAAGCTTGATTCCATTTAAATAAAACCTTTCGTCCCAAGGTATCTTTAAAACACGCACTCATGACAGAAATTGTTTCCCCCGTATCCACCAAAGCCATCACAGGCACATCGTCAACAAAAAAAAACGTACTTTGTTTTTGAGCATCAACACAGGAGATATTTCTGATATTAGCACGTCTCCGGCGACCTGACCTTCATCGGTCGCGCTTGCTAGTTTTCCTGTGGCAAAGGAGACGTGTTGCGACGCCGCGGTGAAGGAGAACGGGGAACACGAGGCGGTGGAGGCCTCAAGCTCCTGTCAGATGTAGGGGAGTGGTTCCGGAAGCTCCATGTCTAGTAGTCATCGCGAGGCAGCAGGTGCGTTGCCCTAAGGTCGTCGTACGGTCGATCAGACGATCGTGTGGAGTGTTTTGGTGGGGCATAGCACGTTGCTCGCAGGTCATGGCGAAGTCGTTCGGAAGGCTGTGCAAACTGTGGTGGGTAGCCATACCGTGGGGCTACACCTTGACGGTTGCAAAATCGCGAAATATGTCCTGGTACACCACAGGAGTAGCCAACTGTGAGAGGTCGAAACTCTCTTTGTTCGTCGATGAATCAAATATCGTCTGTCCTGGCGTAGTGGGTCGGTTCGTTCCGTATATCATCGGGATAGACCGGGCGTCGCGAAGAAGGCAGATGCTGGGGGCGCTGGTCATGGCGAGGAGCTGGCAAGCGTGGTGCTCTCCTTGGCTGTGGGGGTGCGCTGTACTCAACAGCTGCTGCACTACCCATCGATTGACAAGGAGAGTCGCAGAAGGCGGCGGCGCAGTCACAGCCTCACGTGGCACATATACCGATTGTTGGTCGTTTACAGAATGGTGATCAACTGCTGAATGCGTCTGTTCTCTATAGCGAAAAAGTTCTTCGCGAACAATTTCTCGAATCGTCGAGGACAGGTCTGGGCAAGTGCTCGTGTCGATGCTGGCAACCGTTGTAAAATTTGTGAGCCGGTCGAATTTTGTAGAAATCCATCGTGAACTTTCTTACAGCGCAACACCAGAAAAAAATACAGGACAGGGAAGGAGTAGAACAGAAAGAAAAGACTTTTCATTCTGTTCTACTCCTTCCCTGTCCTGTATTTTTTTCTGGTGTTGCGCTGTAAGAAAGTTCACGATGGATCCTAACCAACTGGCCCAACTTACCGCCTTTGTAGAAATCCTGTGCATTTTCAGCTGTTCGAAAGTTCGGCAATGCCGAATAACGTCGGACACCGAGCTCAGGTGCTCTTTTCTGATGAGAAAATTATAGACATCCTCGGCTATGCCTTTCAGCAAATGTCCTACTTTGTCTTCTTCTGGCATCTGACCATTGACCACCTTGCACAGCTTCAGCATGTTCTCTATATACGTGGCACATGTCCCACCTGGAAGCAGTGCGCGTTGAGACAATGTCTGCTCTGCCCGCTTCCTTTTGACGCTCGAGTCGCCGAAACACGCTTTCAGCTCTGAAACAAAAATTTCCCACGTAGTCAGTGTGTCCTCGTGGTTTTCGTACCACACCAGCGCAGTATCCGTAAGGCAAAAGACCGCATTGCTGAGCTGAGCGGCGGCATCCCAGCCGTTGGACTTGCTGACTCGCTTGTACTGGACGAGCCACGCGTCGACATCTTCTCCCGATTTTCCTTCGCAGGTTGGTGAGGCTCGGTAGTAGGGCACGGAACCCACTGTAGTTGGTCTTGAAGCGTTAGATGACTGATCTTGGGCCATTAGGACCGGCGCCGGCGGGAGTCCGGCAAGGCGGCGGCTGCGGCGTAGTCCAGGTAGTGAAGCTCACGTCGTTGGGCTTGTCTTACGCAGCACCTCCATTAATCTGTTACGCACAAGGAGGACCAGGAC
The DNA here is from genome assembly GCF_043290135.1 of Rhipicephalus microplus. Taxonomy (NCBI): domain Eukaryota; kingdom Metazoa; phylum Arthropoda; class Arachnida; order Ixodida; family Ixodidae; genus Rhipicephalus; species Rhipicephalus microplus. The sequence continues at coordinate 89,939,524 of NC_134708.1, read as the reverse complement.
GTATACGGCTGAAAGGGCCGTTTATTTTGGTCGCGAAGAGAAGCGCCGGAGCGGCCAACAGGTTGACGATTGCAGTGTCGCCGTCTTCCTTCTTTCTCCAGCTTGGGGCAGCCAGCATGTTAACCTTTCTTCGTTTTCTTCCCAGGCATGCGCCACAATATATACTGATTTGGTACGTGTGGATAAGTGTTAAGAAGTCGCATGTTCACTGTTGTGTAATTGTGTGAACAGCAACATGGGTATTAGAAAAACAAACGTGGTAAACTAATATGTAGCTCTTGTGCCGTTGAGGATCGTTGCTATAGACACTGCTCGATAAATGAGCGTCTGTGTATGGCAGTGTACTGCAATTGTCGTTAACCTGACGGAACAGCTGTGGGCACGGCGCAGCGTCATAATGCCACCTAACAATTCATTTCAATTCTTTATCCAGACGCTGCTGATTCGGCTGCTTCAAAGAACAGAAGAAACGGTACTACCGATCACAGATGCGCATCAGATATGGCTTTCGGACATCGACGGCGCAGCTTGTGAAGTTACAACCCTCTTCTCGGCCTTTGAAATCGTCGTTGGCAGCGCCCGGACCGCCTCAGCCTCTCCACTGGAAGATATGATTACGCCACCAGCGTCAGTACGTCTGTTCGGTATAAAGCTGGCGCACCACGGATCGCTCGGCAGTGTGTACTGCGGCACACGGCCGAGCGATCCGTTCGTCCTTCGTCCAGGGGGGATAACATTTCGGAGCTTCCGCAGTAATAATGTATTCCTTATTCTGCTGCCGTGCCCACGGCCATTGTGCAACCTGGTTTGCAATGTCTGTGCAACTTTGAGGTTCTTGCAGCTTATGGCTGGAGATTCAGAGTCCACTCCTAGTCCCGAATTCGACGAGTTGGTAGAGCAGCTGAAACGAATAGGGGGTGATATCAAAGAAATTAAGGCAGGCAAAGCAGAGACTAACGAAAAGCTAAATAAAATTGATAAAAAGCTTGAGAAAATTGCTACTCTTCAGATCAAAGTAACTGACCACGTTAACTGAATTGCTAACCTTGAATGCAGTATTGCAATTAAGGCCAATAAAATCGATGACCTGGGAAATAGAAGTCTGCGCTTTAACTTATTTGCGTACGGTGTCAACGAACAAGAGCACGAGTCGCCTGAAAAACTTGAGACGGCTGTAGTCAAGGAACTTTTCAATGATGTGCTTGATGTCAAATTATCAGGCATTGAACGTATTTATCGTCTTGGTAAGGCAAAACAGGGTGACGAACCAAAACCTAGGCCTATCATACTGAAGCTTGTTGACTACCAAGACAAAGCCGACATTTTGAAAAACTGCTCCAAATCGAAAGGCTCCTCAATATCGATCAGTGAAGACTTCTCCCAGCCTTTCCGTGAAATTCGAAAGAAGCTCTGGGAACACACGAAGAAGAATCGAGAACGGAAACAGTACCTTGTATATGATAAGGTTAAAGTAGAGGGCAGACTGTTTTCATGGGATGAAAGTTGCAATAAAATGGTAGCCATCCCAAGAAACAAGGAGATGGTAACGCAAAAAAAGTACCAAGCGAAGCCCGCAGTGAAGTTAGCAATAAAATGGTTATTATCCCCCAAAAAAACGACAATGAGACTGTAACGGAAAAACAAGACCAAGCGAAGCGCGTGCAACGTGAAGCCACAGTCGGCAACTCCTATTAACTGAATGCTCGCAGTATCGTCAATAAAGTTGATCAGCTTGAAGCAATACTCCACGCAGATTCCCCTGATATTGTCGCTATCACGGAAACGTGCATGGCAACTTTGTGGCATTTCCGATAAGAAAATTGTGCCTCCCGGATATGTGATAGTGCGCAATAACAGGGAATCCCATGGTGGGGGTGTTGCGATTCTTTTCAAGGAAAATATCCATTTTTCAACTAGGCCAGACGTTAAAAATGCTGAAGCTTTGTAGTGCAATGTGCACCTACAACATACGATCGCTAAAGTGGGTGAGTTCTACCAGACCCCAATGCCGATTCTATAGCTATCTTGAATCTCTTTTTGATTACATTCATTCGAATGTGCACGGGGGCTTGATTGTACAAGCCGGGGATCTTAATCTTGCTGACATTGACTGGTGTTCTTTTGTACCTGAATCTAAACCTCAGAGCATCCTATTGTATGTCATGTTTGGCTTCAATCTCGACCAGATTGTTTCAGTCCCAACTCGTGTACGGGTAATGTCATCCTCGATCTTGGACCTTGTTTTTGTAAGTAACAGCCTTCAGACAAATGAATCTCGAGTAGACGTACTTGGTGGGTTATCCGATCACAAAATGGTATTTTGCACATTGCCCTTTGTTAGCCCACTGAAATTACGTGGCCAATTAAAAGAAATACCCACATTTACCAAGGCCAATGATGCGGCTGTAATGACGTACCTTGTACACGAGTACACTGAATTTTTTACCTCTGT